>NC_059155.1:42112046-42712335 GCF_020740605.2 Lemur catta
TCTTGTTTTGGCTGCTAATTCATACCGCCTACTATAAACATAAGCCAGCATTGAGCCTTGAGCTACAATGCGTACTAGATTGAATTCACTCAAATTTCTCATCAGACTTTGTTAATGTTCATACAAAGCACGGATATTCAAAGACTAAAAGAAAAAGCATCAAAATGATAAGAATGGTTGTTTCTGGTTTTCTTTGTAATGTTTAAATTTTTTTTAATTTCCACAATAATGGTATATTATTTCTTTAATTCAAAATCAAAAATAACAATTTCCCTTTGGTTTTAAACATAAAGGTCTTAATTTATTTCTGGTCTACAGAACATGTAAAAATGTAAGTTTAGTTAAAATGTTAGGGTTGGAACTACTTCTTGTTAAATTTGAATGCATTGTTAAGTTGAATGAATTCTAATTTCCTTTAGGAGCTCCTGAAGAGATACTCAGAGATGAATAATCACTATGAGTGCTTAAATGGATTGTCTCTTGACTTGGAGACAGAAATTGAAACCTAAAAAGAGCTTTCAATTAGAGTAAAAGCAAACCTGTCACTTCCGGATTTGCAAACCAAACAGATTCAAAAACTTCTTACCAAAAACCAGAGATGTTCCATGGAATTTCATAGAATCATAAAGAAATTTAAGGTACTGTCCTTTTTAGTAATATCTTTATAGATATAGCTATAAATTTCAGTTACAAACTTCAGTGTATTTAAGTCCTGCTATGGGTGCTGGCATATTTGCTATTTTGTGTACTTACTACCAAATTAAATATTACATAGGTCTAATATGTACAGGATCTTCAGTATTCCTAATACTTGTTCATTCAACAAGGCCTGAACTCTGCTTGTGGGTCTAGGCACTGCCAGGGTGCTCATGAGGCAGATGTGAACAACATCTCAAAGATCTCAGTCCAGCTTGGAGTTCATTTTGTAGATGATAGGCAGTCATTGGACGGTTATTTTGAGTGGTGGCAGTAACGGGATCAGATGACCATTGAGGTACTTCAGTACAGAATAAAGAAGAAATGAGTTTGAGGGGGATATTTCTTCAAGTGGTAGAAAGAAGAGACAAGAGGCAGTTACAATAGTCCAGATGAGATACTTTGTGTGACTATACTACTAGGGAAGGTTTCATAGTGCTGGAGAGGACAAAAGGGATTAAAGCAATATTTAGCAGCTTAAAATGGTAGGTTTACATGATAGATTATGGAGGTAAGGGAGAACAGTTTAGATGGAGTCTCAGGTTTGGGCTCGGTAGGGTTTGTGAATAGTGGTACCATTAAATGAGATGAAAAAGAAAGAGAAGCTTGGTAGGTTAGGCAAGAGAGACCAGGTGATTAGACTAAGATATTTTGAGGTTGAAAACCTTATAATGGAATATCCAAGAAGAGAAACCAAGTAGGCATTTACTTGTGATTCTGAGGTTTGGCAGGAGAAAATTCGGGACTAAGATTTGAGATTCATCAGCATACAGGTGATAGGTAATAGAAGAAGTGTGAGGTAAGATCATGCAGAAAGCATTTGAAGAATAAGAGCCTTGGGCTAAGAAGAGAACTCTGGAAAAGATAAATGTCTAAGGGGCAGTAGCAGAAAAGGGAGCAATACATGGGTTCAAGGTTGGAAAAGTCAATGAGACAGGAGAGAACTGAGTGAAAGTGGTATTGCTTAAGTCAGTGGAGAAGAGTATAAAAAGTGAAATGGTCAAGGCCTGGCACAGTGGCTCACAGCTGTAATCCTAGCACTCTGGGAGGCTGAGACAGGAGGATTGCTTGAAGCCAGGAGTTCGAGACCAGCCTCAGCAAGAGCAAGACCGCGTCTCTATAAAAAATCAGCCAGACATAGTGGTGCAGACCTATAGTCCTGGGAGCCATGCACCATACTACTACTTGGGAGGCTGAGAAAGGAGAATCACATGAGCCCAGGAGTTTGAGGTTGCAGTGAGCTGTGATAACGCCACTGCTCTCTACCTTGGGCAACAGAGCAAGATCTGTCTCAAAAAAAAAAAAAAAAAGAAAGAAAGAAAGAAAGAAAAAGATGAAATGGTCAAGAGTGGCAAAGACTTCAGAGAGCCAGAATATGGACTGGTGATATCCTCTCAATTTGGTGATAATAGAGCTCATTGATGACCTCTGTCAGAACCGTTTTCATTGGGTGGTTAGGGAAGAGGCCAAATTATAAGAGGTTAAGAAATGGTGGAAATTGAGCAATTGGGGAGCAGTTATCTCCTAGGTAGATTGCCCCTCAGGCCCTGATAATTCTTCCTCAAATTCTGGTAATCAGACATCCAGAACTTATTCCTGAGGTCCACAGATACATATGGCATTTAAGTCATTGTCACCTTGAAGTCAAACATCTAAATATGCTTAACGAGGAAGTTTTGAGGTATGTAACATCATCTGTTTGGTTACCCAATCAAGGAGGGGAAGAGAAGATGTTGAAAATGAATCTCAAGTGTCTAACTAGGAAACCTGGGTGATGGGCAATATAATTAACCAAAAAGAGGGCAATAGAAAAAGGAGTAATCATTATAGGGAAAGGGATCATGTTACATTTTAAACATACTGAATTTGAGGTACTTATAAGACATCCATGAGGTATATGTAGTAGGAAGTCAGAAATATGGAAATAGAGGTCTGGAAGTTATTCTCCCAAGATGCTGAGAAGAAAAAATTAGGGATAGAGAGAAGCTCCTTACCTGTTCCTCACTTATCAGAGTATATAGATAAATAAGAAATGCCATCCTACCTCATAGTTTGAAGGATTAAAACTTCCTCTAAATGTGATAAAAGTTTCATTTTCCAATTTGTTTATTTTTTTCTGCCAGTGAGTATTAAGCTATATTACAAAGATGAAAGAAGAACAGCATGAATCCATCAATAAATTTGAAATGAATTTTATTGGTGAAGTGGAAAAGCAAAACAAATTGCTAATTAAAATACAGCACCTTCAACAAGATTGTGATGTACCATCCAAGGAATTCAGGGACCTCAAGTTGAACCAGAATATGGATCTACATATTGAGGCATAAATGGATTTAATTAGACTTTAAGTCATTTTAACAAATAGAAAGGGGTCTTCTCATGTGCTTGGAGCCATTTATATTTAACATAAGTTAAAGATAGGGTTGCAGAGTGACAACTGGCCAGACATAAAGGCTGCCAAGTAATGGACTAGCCTCCCTACTGACCTCCATAGATAGAGAAAAACAGATTTAACATTAGCAAGTAGGAATTCATGGAACCTCAGAACAAGTTTCCAAAATGCCTTCTAAAACTTCTTTCATCTGTGCTAGGAGTCAGAAACTTTTTATTGCAACAACTCCGTGTGCAGTGTGTTACTTTAACCCAAAAATGTGAGGCTGGCATCCAGTTCCTAACATGCATGCTGTAATGTAAAAAGCTACATTCAAAAGCACTTCATGAAGCTGGGCATGGTGGCATGCACCTATAATTCCAGCTCCTCTAGAGGCTGAGGTGGGAGGATCACTTGAGCCCAGGAGTTCAAGACAAGCCTGGGCAACATAGGGAGACTCAGGGAAAAAAAAAGAAGCACTTCATGTATTATGATAATGAACCGTAGATTTATCATTTTGACAGGTTCGAATTCTAATGGGTAGAATCTATTACATTACCTATACTGCCAAAATTTTATTACACAAATAACTAGAATAAAGTTTTAAATTAGAATTATATTTCTCAGTTTACTTTAAGACATTAAGAAGAATAAAGGGCCAGTACATACTTTACTTTTTTATGATATTTGTATCATGTATGATAAAATTTACATCATATTTGGATGAAAACTTTCCTAATGTTCAGGCCCTTCAATGCTTATTCTTCACGAGGAAATTCTTAAAGATTTCTCAGAAAGTGACATCCCCAACATAAAGACTGAATTTCAACAAGTTTTAAGTAATAGGAAAGAAATGACACAGTTTTTAGAAGAGTGATTGAATACTCATTGTGATATAGAAAAGCTTAAAAATGGCATCCAGAAAGAAAACGGTAGAATTTGTCAAGTGAATTACTTCTTTAGCAACAAAATAATTGTAAGTATTAATTGTTATTATACCACCTAATTCTTGTTATTTGCTTTAATTTTTTTACCTCCTTAAAGGGGGTTAGAGCAAATTAATTTTAAGTATTTTTAAAAATTTATTTGTATATGCTTTATAAAAATCGGTTGTGTAAAACATGTTCTTCCTCTAATGTATTATGGTTCCTTAAGATAACTAAATATATCAATTTATGCTGATAAAGGTAACAAAATATTGATGTGTAATATTCAGTTTCCACTTGTGGAATCTTGAATCCTCTTACTGTTCTCTGTTCCATCTCCTCACAGCTTTTGTAAGAATTGAGCGTTTTCCCCGAGTAGCCTTAGAGATGGTGAGACATGAGTCCAATTCAGGGCTTTGGGCAGCAGCTGTGGTAAAGCCATAGCCAAGCCTGGCCAGCTACGTTAGTAGGGCCCCATGTGCTAATCCTTGAACTTTGAGGTTCAAAAATGTAGTTTGTTTTTTATTAATAAACTTTATTTTTCAAGAGCACTTTTCAGTTCACAGCAAAATTGAGCAGAAAGTACGGAGAATTCTCAGTTACCTCATCTCCACAAGCACACATTCTCTCCATGGGTCGTCATCCCATCCCAGAGTGGAATACTTGGCACAATTGATGAACGAATTGATGAACTGAAATTGGGGAGAGAAAGGAAAAGAAGAGAAAGAAAAGAGACAGAGAGAGAGAGAAAGTCAGAAAGAAGAAAACAGTAAATAAGAAAAGACAGGAAGTGGGGGAGAAAGGAAAAGGAAGGAAGGAAGGAGATAGGAAACACAGAAAGACAGAAGGAAAAAAGAAATAAGGAAAGAAAAGACAGGCAGAAAAAAATGAGAAGAAGGAAGGAAGGAGAAAGAAAGAAAAAAAGAAAGAAAAAAAAGGAAATTAAGAGAGAAAAAGAAAGAATAATACGGAAAGATGGAAACAAAAACATGGAAAGGAGAGAGAGAAAGCAGAGAAAGACAGAAAGAAAGAAGGAAGGAAGAATGGAAAGACAGAAAGGAGAGGAGAGAATGAGAAAGAAGGAAGGAAAGTAGAAAGGGGGAAGACAAATGGAAAAAAGAGAGGATAACAGGAGGAAGGAAGAAAGGAAAGAAAAATGGAAAGAAATAAGGAAGGAGCGCAGGCAGGAAGGAAGGAAGACAGGAAGACTGAAAGTAGGAAACAAAAAAGAAATAAAGAAAAGGCAGAAAAAGGAAGAGAAAGAAAGAAGGGGGGGAGAGATGACAGGATGAGAAAAGCTTTCTGTCATGGAATCCTAAAACCCCTTCCTATCTTAGGATCCTGCAACCCAGGGTGCAAGTATGATACACTTCACATTCTTAGAATATGCTGGCTGGTGAAAGGAAGAAAGAAGTCAAGGACAAAGAGAACACATTCACGGGCCCTGGCCAGGGGCCAGGGTGGGGCGGCCCCCGAGGCTGTTGCCAGAGCCATCTCTGTGGCAGAAGGTCGCAACACGCCTACCGGGATTTTTCCATAACGTTCGCCCGCCCACGGCTAGGTAACCCCCATCATCCACGGATCCAAGTGTCAGCCTGGAAAGGACGCGCTCCCTGGTGGGGGAGGGAGCGTGGGGGCGGGAGTGGGTACACACTGGGTCGCAGGCCTCCTCCCGGCCCCTCTCGGACCACATCTCTCAGCCCCCGGGCACCCTCCCCACAACTAGTCCACCAGAGAGCCCCCGGGGGGCGGAGGGGGGGTCCACGGCAAGGAGAGAGGACAGGGCCGCGTCGGCCTGTGCTAGATGCCACGGGTGGAGGCAGGACCTGCTGAAGACACATGAACAGTGCGGAGAGTTTCAGAGCAGGGTCTAGGCGCAACCACTCACAATCATCTCACAGTTGGAATATCTGTCACGGTGGACCGAAGCGCATGAAGTGGGCGCTCCCGGAAACGGGGTGTGTGTGTGTGTGTGTGAGAGAGAGAGAGAGAGAGAGAGAGAGAGAGAGAGAGAGAGAGAGAGAGAGAGAGGTGGGAGAAGACGGTCAGTACATTCAGTCACTCCTGTACCCGGGCCAGTCGTTTCTCCCAAAGGACAGAAGTCCATAAAACACCCACATCTAGAGTGTTTACACAGAGCTAACTCTAGGTGGAATCAGTCAGGAGTCGAGTGCGGTGAATCCGTGAATCCTATGGTCCCAAACTGGGACTCCAGTCCTGGCCCCATAGAAATAGGGGATCATTTCTCAGAAAACACACGCACCCGTTCACGCAGAAACGGGTAATGTTTATACAATTTTATACCATGGTAGTGACTTCCTTCCCCACCCCCCGCCTCGCCGCCCCCCCCCCCCCCGTGTTCTTATGATCGGTCTCGCTACATAGTACATTTTTTTTTCTGAGCTTTATTTTATCTTATTTTATTTTATTGTAATTTCCTAAGAGATGATGGGGAGGGGTGGCGGGGGAGCAGGGCACAGTTCACTCACTGGAAGCCTCAAACTCCTGGGCTCAAGCGATCCTCCTTCCTCCGCCTCCCAAATGGCTGGGACTACAGGCATGTGCAACCATGCACAGCTAATTTTTTGTATTTTTGGTAGAGACGGGGGTCTTGCTTTTGCCGAGGCAGGTCTCAAACTCCTGACCTCAAGGGGTCGATCCTCCTCCCCGCCTTGGCCTAGGATTACAGGCGTCAGTCACCAAGCCCAGCCTGGATTGGTTTTTAATAGGTAAGGTCTACGAGACATCCCAGTCCAAACATCCATTCGGTGGGCCTCTACAGGATTCCGGGCGGAGATCCGATCCGGCGTTTACAACGTGGAGAATTAAGGCCTAGCTAGCAAAGAGCCCAGTGACTGAAGAGGGACGATGCTCATCAGTCGTACAGAGCCTGAAAAGACGCAACACGGGGAAACGTGTCCAGATTCCTCTCAGAAGAGGATGTCAGATGAGATGCCGAAACGAAAAGAATGGGTTCAAGCCAAAAAGAAAAATAAATAAATAAGTCAATAAATAACATTACGGGAGACAGCCAGAAGACAACACAAGAAAGAAGCTGATCTTCCAAGAGCTGCTTTGTCAAAAGAGCCTTTTTCTCCACAATGCACATCCACTCAGTCACCTCTCCACCCCCGTCCCCTGTCTGAGTTTACAAGAAATTCCCCATCTCATCTCTCCTTAAGGAGACACCAACATTTCTCTTGAAAAGAAATAAGTGCCACCTGCATGAGATCCTAGAATTCAAAGCGTTTCATGCGGAAGTCTCTGGGCCCACACAGACATATGTCCTGTCCCGTGAAAGCTACACGGTTCCTTCAGGAGCTTCCCTAGATTTCACTGACACCCGAGACGGTGACAGCAAGGAAAGGGGACAGTTTTTCCCCCAGCAGGGCTTCAGATCTGTGCATCCGTAGTGGATTGGAGTGCATCTTACGCTTTCGGTGGCCTCTCTCTCACACAGCCACTACCGTGACACACGTTCCTGTGAAAACTTCTCTCCCTCATGAACGCGTACCACATTCCAAGACATCAGGGGCCGCCCACCCACGCAAACTTCTCAACCATTCTGAATAGCCGGCTCTGTCTCATCACAGGTGCGGTCCCATGATGAATCTTATGGGTGGATCACACCCAAAAGTGTGTTTCCTCAGAAATGGCAAGGAAGCCTCCCAAGATAACCTGGATAGCAGCATATGTTCCTCCTCCGGCTCCCTGTCTTGTGTTTGTGTTTGTTGTCTGTAAACGCCAAGATGGGGCAGGGGTGGGGGACACCACGCCGCGTGGGCGAGCAGATCACCCTGCCTTCCACAGGAGGACACACACACACCGGGTCATAACTCTGTAGTCCGAGTGAGTGAGGCCCGGACAGTGCTAGTGGCTTTCCAAGTGGTCAAAAAGAATGCACAATAACTGGACTGTGGCCCGTCTGGACGCTGTAAAGGCCCACTTGAAAACTTATGCTCGCTCGCTAGGTGACCGATGTCCGCTTGACCTGTGTCTGTAATTCGAAATATGTACCTTGCAGAGATAAAAACAAAGCAACTAACTTGTAACTAAGTGTTTAAACTTTCCAGCTGCCCCTCGTAAAATTTATTGTGCTTGCTTAACGCCTGAAAGAATGTTCCTTAATTGGTGCTATCCGTTTCTGTAAACCTGCTCGCTTAAACACTGTCACCGAAACGGGGCCCGAGGCTGGTCCCAGACCCCACAGCTGTGGAGTAGGTGGTATAATGTTGTTTCAACCGCCGCCGTGCCTAAAGGCACGTAGCCTGAAGTCACGTAGCTGTAGCTTAGGATAGTACGAAACCTTCCTGTTTTTTCGGCTCAGGGCCATTCTCTGTACCTGCACCCTAACAGGGCAGGGGGGTGGTCGCTGGCCAGCTAATAAAGACTCATGACTTGGCTCAATTCGGTCTCTAGGTGGTCCTGTCTCGCACTCCGTACTGTAACAGACGCCATACCGGTTCAACCCAGCTCTGAAGAAAAGAAATGCCGAGCGTTCCACTAGCTGGAGGAAGGCACAACGCACCTCTGCCTTCCTCTGAGGGCACGTCTCAGTGAAGGGGTCTTTCCCCCTGCCCGTCACCCCAAGCCCCTCATCCCGGACCATACCACACCCGGCCTCGGCCTCCTCGTCCCGCCCCACCGGGCCCCATCATGGCCTCTGGAGCCCGGGCTCTCTCTCCCGGCACTGCTCCCCGCCCCCTCCCCGGGACCTGAGACCCAGGGCCTCTGACTCCCAGGCCTCCCAGCTGTCTTGACTTACGGACTCAGTGCCTGCTCTGCTGGAGGGACCTCTTGCTGCGGGGCTTCTCGGGCTGACCCTCCGGGACCCAGGTGGCTCTCGGTGGCTGCATCTCAGGCCGAGCCATCCTGGCCTCGGCCACCCGTCTAACGTGCCCCCCCCCACCCGCGTGGCCACCGGCGTCAGGCTTCGGTGCCGTACTGCCACCCTGCCTCCCTTCCGGGGCAATCCCACGCTGCCGCGGGCCCATTATGACCAGGAAGCTGCACCTGTGGGTCTGCCCCGTTTCCCCCCTCCACCCACCCACCCACACACACACGTCACCCCCCAGTCCCCCCACAGAGGTTAGGAAGAAGGCAAAACTTCCTGGTACAAGGGTTGAACTGAAGAGGCAAGTGAGTGGCCACCTGGCAGGGGCATCCCATCAGATGGCTGAAGAAGTCAGACGCCGCCGAGTGCAGAAATGTCACGGAACTTGGGGTGCCACTGCCCTGCTGAGACAGGGCCGGGGCAGGCTTTAAAAGGCTAAAATTCTCCCTGCCTTTGGTACGTTAATACAGAACCCATGGTCCTTTCTAATTTTTGATTCCCGGAGAGGCAGGAAGTATTCCCAATGGCCACGCCATGGCTTTTCTAAATTGCCCACAAGGCCTTCTCCGACCCAGCGGGACAGGGCTTTGCTTTGGTGTTACATCGTGGTAAAAGAGACATCTCACAGCAGTGACCGTGTCCATCGACTTCGTCGGCGCTCTCAGGCTCGTAGTCCCACTTTTCAGACAGGCCTGGATGGCTACTCCGTGTCACTCTTTGCCAAAGGCCAGCCACTCCCCTCCCCCGCCTCGCATCCCCCATTTGGCCACCACAACTCTTCATCCCCAGGGTCCCTCCGGTAAAGTGTGCTCCTGTCTGTACACCTACTCCGTTGGGGGGTGGGGGGGGGAGGTGGCCGGAGCAGGCCCACCACGTTGAGTGTGTGGAACAGGGCTGAGGATTTCCTAAAGGAAGAAAGAGGGTGGGGAGAGCAAGAGAGCACCTCCTCCTCGTGTAGCTCACAGATGATTGAGGACAAACAGGCCTGCACGGGAGGGAGGGAGGGAGGGTGCCGAGTCTGCACCACAGAAAATGGCCTTGTGGGTGGGGGTGGGGGGAGAAGAGGGCAGAAAGATTTCCTGTCTTTTTAAAACTTCCCCCAGGCTTTTGGGAACTTGCAGCCCGGCCTGCATCCCTGAGGCACGTTAACTCTTTGGTTAAAACTCCAGGTGGCCCCCAGGGTGGGCGGCCCACTGGCCCACGGAGTTCACAGGCTTTCTTCTCAGCAGACAGGACGGGATGATTAGAACAGTTAACTGCAGTAATTGCCTGAAGCTGAGAACCAACCCTCCCTCCTTTAAAACCTCTGTATTTCTGCCTAGGCCTATATTCAGGAAATTTGGGGGTTTGAGACTGAGAAGCTCTACCCTATTTATTTCCTCCTTTGCCAGCAAAGTAGACTCTCTCTTTCCTTACTCCTCATACCGCTTGTCCTCGTTATTCGGCCTCGTGGACAAGCGGCTGAGCTTTTCGGTAGCCGGTCCACACCCCAGGGTGGAGGGGTCCGATCCACCCCTGTCCAGACCTGGGCCCTTCCTGCCTCCCTCCCAAGAGGATCTGCTTGGCAGCCCAGCCCCCTTGGACTGGGCCACAAGGAGGACACAAAGTAAGGACCCAGCCTCCCACGGTAGTGGCGGTGGGAGTTCTCCAAGGGTTTGGGGCTTTTCCTGAGGCAGGAGACGGAGGGGACTCATTTCTTTAACGCCCAGCCCCCGAGTGACCGACCTACGCTCCCTCCCCTCCCCCATGCGCCGTGCCGCGGCCGCCAGGCAGGCCGGGAAGCGGCAGCCCGCGGGGCGGGGTCGCGGCTGCAAGCGGCTCCGCCCGACAGAAGCCGGAGGCGGCTACATGCGAGCGCGCATGCGCAGTCAGCGCGGTCAGTGGGAGAGGCGGAGGCGGAGAGGCGGAGGCGGAGAGGCGGAGGCGACGGTGGACGGGCTCCGCCGGGGGCCCGGCCACCTGTGCGGCCGGGCTAGGGGTTTCCTCTTGGGCCGGGAGCTCGTTCCCCGCCCCCAGCCCGCAGGCAATCCCGAGGGGGCAGAGGCACGACTTGCTGGGCACCTCCTTGGGCGAAGCGGTCGCGGTGGCTGGGTGACGTGGGGCCGAGACGAGTCTCGTTCTGGGAGCGGCACCTCCCCCGCGCGCCTCTCCCCTTGGGCCTTTCCTCCCGGGCTCCGGCCCCGGGGGAGGGGAGGAGTGGGGGCAGGGAGACGACCTCAGGGAGGGGCCGGACCAACTGAATGAAAGCTGTTCGTGAACTCGTGTATCTTTCCCAGGGAAACAGCATTTCTGGAGTGTATGAACTAAAATAAAATCTTAAGCCGCCCCCGGCCCGCCACCGCCAGCTGACCCGTCCCGTGGTTGGCCCAGGGAACCCTAGAAAAACCTTTACACCTGAGCTGCTGCCCTCAAGGACAGGGGAAGTCAAACACCCCTCCCTGAGGGAGTCAGTTTTTGTAACAGTGAGATACTGAATGCCCGACGGGCCTAAGGCCAGGCAAGACAAAGCTTAACGCATATCTAGCAGGCCAACCGTTTACTGAACTACGGAGCACTTGAGTTTTGGGTAAACTGTCCAGTGGCTTGTCTGTGATTAGCAGACATCCGTATCTTAACTGAAAACATGATGCAAAGCCTTTAGGCAGAGGTTCATTTATGTCATCAATTGCAAATCAAAGAATCTTTAAACCCAGCTGTAAACCTGTAAACACCGCGCCCCCCCCTCCCCAACTGCCAGATGTCCTGCCTTTTCAGGCCAGACCAATGTACCCCTTCCATGTATTGATTTGTGGTTTTACATGTAATTTCTGTTTCCCTAAAGTGTATGAAGCCAAACCGTAACCCGCCCCACTGCAATGGGTCCGCTTGCTCAAGGCTCCTTGGGTGTAGCTCTCTGGGCCATGATCCCGGACGCTGGGCTCGGAATAAAACTCTTTAAATTATTTTGCAGTGATTTGGGGTTCTTTTCCATTGACTAGTCAATCGTGTTCACATTATTTTAGCCGTGGGAGCTTTTTCTTTTATATTATGTCTGATGCTGATCGCTAGCCAGGCATTCATTCATAGTTTTGTTTGGTGGTGGTGCTCAAGCTTGTCTTTGTACATCCCAAATTGGCGTAAGCCACCGTGAATACGTTTTACACCTTCCAAGAGCTAGCGCTTATTGCCATATCATAACCAGGGCTCACAGCAATTTTTCTTTCTTTTTAAAGCTGCTTCCACTTTCCACCTAGGCATATGAGTATACCCTTAGGAACCAGGAAGTGGTTTTTGTTGCTGCTGTTGTTGTTGTTGTCGTCGTTTTCCCCCAGTCATTTATCTGCTCCTCAACCTTCATTATTTATCATACCCCCCCTTCCTCTCTGTAGAAAAGCTCAGGGAGATTGTTCATCTACCACGTGCTTTCTGTTGACAGTGTCTAAGACGATAAGGAGCACCATGCATTCTGTTCTAAGACAAAAATTGCATCTATCAGTATGATTATATTTTACTTCTTGTGTGGATTTAGTGGATTTCATAAAAGCTGATCTTGATTTCCACGGCAGAGAAAAGTGGGTTTCTGTTTTGTTTTTGCTTTTGTTTTTCTGGAGGGGTGGTGTCTTCACATAAGTGATCATCTTTATAAGTATGATATATCCTAGAAATTTCAGAAAGCTGCAAGGAATGACTTGTTGATAATGCTTACATTGAATGATGTATCAGAGTCTGTGAATCGAAGGGGTCAGCATCTGACCAGAAAGCACTGTAAGAGGAAGAGGGGTTTCAGTTCTTTTCCTTAATTTTATCTGTCTATAGCAGAAAATATTTCTGCTTCCCTGTGACATGGCATTTTCCTCACAAGCAGTTTTAATGGCTCCATGTGTCTCTAGACTGGCTGCAAAGCAGAGACTCCATGATCTCCACTACTTGACTCTGTCTGTCCAAGAATGGCCTCCACGGCTCTCCTCTTTGAGATATCTACTCTCAGAGGTGGTACAGTATGGGTGGGTAGGGGCATATGCTGGATTTTGAAAACTCAGAGTTGGAACCCCAGTGGTTTATTTCTTAGCAACATGAACTTTGTCAGATCACATCACCCTGCTGAAGTCCAGTCAGCTAAAGGGTAGAAAATGCAATGGATAGATTGACTCTTCTCTTCTCTTATCCTGTCTTCTTTTTCTCTTTCTTTCTTTCCTTCTTTCTTTCTGTTTCTCTTTCTCTTTCTTTCTTTCTTTCTTTTTCTCTTTTTCTCTTTTTTTTCTTTTTTTCTTTTGACACGCTCTCACTCTGTTTCCCAGACTACAGTGCAATAGCATCATCATAGCTCACTGCAACTTGAAACTCCTGGCCTCAAGCGATCCTTTCACCTAGGCTTCCCAAACTGCTAGGAATGGAGTTTTATTTTTATCTGTGACACCATGGGAGGAAATATCTTTTAGGGTCATAGGGTCAGAAATTTAGATCTCTTCTTTTAACTCATGGTAGGGGCTAATTGGGATTTTCAATGTGTGTAAACATAGGCCACTTGTAATTTCACCAGTACTCCCATTGCTTGTCATCTATTCAGGTGGTGAACTGTTATTTCTTTCCCTATCATCTACTGTGCAAATGCGTTGGCCAAAAGGATAATTTGAACATCAGATTCAGAGCACAAATAATTAAGGTCCTGTAGCATTAATAAGTAAAAGGGGCCACATACAAACCTGGGGAACTCTGTATCCATTCTTTTTTTTTTTTTTTTTTTCCTGAGACAGAGTCTCACTCTGTTACCTGGGCTAGAGTGAGTGCTGTGGCGTCAGCCTAGCTCACAGCAACCTCAGACTCCTGGGCTCAGTCGATCCTCCTGCCTCAGCCTCCCGAGGAGCTGGGACTACAGGCATGTGCCACCATGCCCGGCTAATTTTTTCTATATATTTTTAGTTGTCTGGCTAATTTCTTTCTATAATTTTAGTAGAGACAGGGGGGTCTCACTCTTGCTCAGGCTGGTCTCGAACTCCTGACCTTGAGTGATCCTCCCCCCTCGGCCTCCCAGAGTGCTAGGTTTACAGGCCTGAGCCAACACGCCTGGCCGGTGTTCATTCTTTAATGTTGTGTGTGGCTCAGTTATGAAAAGGCAAGGGAACATAAAATCTGAGTTTTAGGGATATCTTATAGGCTCGGTATTCTTTTTTTTTTTTTTTTTCTGGCCTCCTCTAAGCCTATGTGAATATCAAGGGGGGTAAAAAATTCAGTTTTCTCAGTTCAGTGCCTGACATCTGTTTCCAGAGTAAAAATTGAGTGTCCTATTACACCTTTATTTCCCTTTTGTATGCTAAGGCCCAACTGGGCAAAGAGGTCACTGTTTATTCTCTTTGCTATAATCACATGTGCCATAGTCTGTCTGCTTTGTCTCCTTTAGGGCTAATCATCCAATCTTACCCGGGCCCCTCACATCCTCATGACAATAGGCCCCCTTGGTTTACTGAAATAGAAAATACCGGCTCATCAGCAATGTTTGATCTGTTGCTTCAGAAACAAATGTTGCTCTGCTTTCTTTACTATGTTTTTTTTTTTTCTTCTTTCTTCCATCAGACCCAATCCAATATAGGTGGGAGAGAAGGTAAACAGAGCATCTTGAAAAACCGAAGTGAACCAAAGGGAGCTCACAGATTCAGATAGAAATCGGGAGGAAGAAAAATTGGGTGAAAACATGGATTTTCTGTCTAGCGGGTGTTCTCTCACTTAAATTTTACCAGAAGCGTTAGGTAGGATGAGGATAATTGTGACAAACACTGTTCTCATTGGACAGATAAGGAGGCAGGCTCAGAGTGACGAGTAACTGGGGCCCAAATATATCGCTAATAAGCCTCATAGTGTGTTCCTTGGTTACACTGTTTTGTGAAGCTCAAAAAGTCTGGGGTGCACATGTGCGTGCACGTGCGTCCATGTGCATACACAATCATAGGTGTTCTAGTAAAACCGATATAAGGTAGGATTTCCCATACAATCAATGATTTCATGTCCTGCAGGAACATAATATTCTGCGATCAGGTTTTTATTCTGCCTTCTGTGCCTCATGCTCAACATGCCTGTGACTTTACAGCCGAGACTTGCTCAGGAGGAGCCTATTCTCATCTTCTGGGAGGTTCTACTAATCTTTAAAAGACAAGGACGTAGGAAGATGATCCTCTAACAACAACTGTGACCACGATTAAAGGCTTGCTGTTTGCCACACGTGCTTCTGTGTGCTTTGCCTGCATTTGCTTTTTCACTCTGCACAATATCCCTGTGGGGTAGGCACCATTATTTCTCCATTTGCAGATGAAGAGGCTGAGGCACAAGAGGATTTATGACTTGCCAAGTTACCAAAAATGGAGTGTCATTTCTTTCTTTCTTTTTTTTTTGTCCAGGCCCCGTGGCTCTGCAGCCACTCTGCAATGCCGATTCTGAGCCTGACCATTTCATCACTGGTGGCTCCCTGAGAACCTTGACTTGGCCCCCTTCCTTAGTTGAGTTGGGAAACATATTCATGTGTGTGTATTTCTCTCCCTCCCTCTCCCTCCTCCCCCGCCTCTGTTTTAGTTTTTATTTTTTTGAAAAGTGCATAGACCGATAAAAACTTTAAAAGTAGGAAAAAGCTTACAGAATAAATAAGGACACAAAGAAAGAAAGTATCTCTGTACAACAGTGCAATGTGTTTGTGTTTTAAGTCATAGTGTTACAAAATAGTCCAAAAGGTAAAAAAAAAAGAAAAAGAAAAAGAAAAAAAAATCATGGAAAAGTTTATGAAGTGAAAACACTTACAGTAAGCTAAAGTTAATGTATTATTGAAGAAAGAAATTTCTAAAGGTAAATGTAATGTGCCCTAATTGTCCAGGGTTTATAAAAACCTACAGTAATATCCTAGGCCTTCACATTCACTCACCACTCACTGCTAACTCACAGACTCACCGAGAGCAACCTCCCGCGTGCCCTGGAAGCTCCATTCACCGTTAAGTGCCCTGGCCAGGTGTCCCACTGCACAAAAATCTATTAGACTGCATTTATTCCATTATTATAAGTAGTTGTACACTTTTTTAAAACTGTAGCTGTACAGTACACCTCCAGGCCTAGTTAGGGGGAGGGAGAGGAGGGAAGAGGCCATTCTTCATGTATTATTGGGTAGCATGGAGGCAGGGGAGGCAGTTTCCTCCTGCTCCTCCTCGTCCCCCTTCTCCCTTGTTTGCTTCTTCCTTGTTTTTTCTTTATTCCTCTCCCAGTTCCCCCTTCCATCGTCTTGATGCATTTGGATGAGACATAGACATTTTCTATGTCAGGCTTTAATCATACTGAGGGAGTAGGAGAAAATAAGCTGCCTACGGTGACACAATGGAATGGAAGTTTGTCAACCATTGACTGCTGTGGCATTCTGACATTTAGTGTTTTTTTTTTTTTTTTTTTTTGAGACAGAGTCTCACTTTGTTGCACGGGCTAGAGTGAGTGCCGTGGCATCAGCCTAGCTCACAGCAACCTCAGACTCCTGGGCTTAAGGGATCCTACTGCCTCAGCCTCCCGAGTAGCTGGGACTACAGGCATGAGCCACCATGCCCGGCTAATTTTTTTGTATATATATTTTTAGTTGGCCAGATAATTTCTTTCTATTTTTAGTAGAGACGGGGTCTCACTCTTGCTCAGGCTGGTCTCGAACTCCTGACCTCGAGCGATCCACCCGCCTCGGCCTCCCAGAGCTAGGATTACAGGCGTGAGCCACCGCGCCCGGCCCTGACATTTAGTGTTTTCAGGACATTCTGTATTTCTGCTATCCCACTAGAATATATCCCCTTGATCACTACTGTGTGCCCATATCCCAGCTTTTTCGTGAGCCACCCTCAATGTCTGTGACAATGTAGTGTGTGGAGTCCCTCCTCTGGTGCCTTAAACTCGCACATTTGGGGTTTTGTATCAGGATAGCAAAGTGATCGCCTTTAAATAACCTGGCTGGCCATGGTGGGCTCATGCCTGTGATCCCAGCAACTTGGGAGGCAGAGATGGGAGCATGACTTGAGCCCAGCAGCTGGAGACCAGCCTGGGTAACACGATGAGACCTCATCTCTACCAACAAAAAATAAAAAAAATTATTCTGGGTGTGGCAGCATTTGCCTATAGTCCCAGCTACTCAGAAGGCTGAGGCAGACAGGATCACTTAAGCCCTGGATTCCGAGCTTGATGTGAGCTACAATCAGGCCAAGGTGGCCTGGGAGATGACAGAGTGAAAGAAATCCTGTCTTGAAAAAAAAAAAAAGAAAGAAAGAAAGAAAAGAGAAGAGGAAAGAAAGTAAAAACAAAACATGACTGATAACACAATTTAGAAGTCTTGGTGTTACCAAAAGCTCGGCCACTTGCCCACGAGGCCGAATAATGAGGACAAGCTGTCTGAGGAGGAAGGAAAGAGAGAGTCTATTTTGCCGGTAAAGGAGGAAATAGGGTAGACCTTCCCATCTCAAGCCCCCAAATTTCCCAATCATAGGGCTACACAGAAATACAGAGCTTTTAAAGGGCGGGGGTGGGGGGTGGGGGGTGGTTCTCAGCTTTAGCAATGATTGTGGTTAATGATTTCAATTGTCCAGGCTCTGCCAAAAACAAAGCCTGTGAACTCTGCCAGCCACCCACCTGGGGTGGCAGGGGACCACTTGGGAGTTTTAAGAAAAGATTTAACCTGCCTTGGGGACATAGGCCAGACTACAAGTTCCCAAATGTTGGGGGGTGGTAAAAGGACAGAACATCTTTCTGTCCTTTTTTGGTTTCTTCTTTTCCCCCCCTAGGTGCCAAAAGATATGAGTCTGATGCCGAAAAGAAGTAGTTACAGACGCCCACGTGCACACACAAAGATATACGATTGAATACATCGTGTTGACAGTGTTTCTGAGTCGGGGAAACTGGAAGATGATGTGGAAGTATCACGAGCAACTTTGTATTTCTTCCAGGACAGGAAAATGGACACGAAGAGAAAATGCATCGTTCTCGGCGTAGGATAAAAAGCCACATCTTGTTATATAATTATATATAATGCATTCTGTGATTTAAATTTTTATACGATATGATATTCAATAAACCTAAAAAATAAGATAAAACAGAAACAAAAGGGAAAAAAATTAAAAAAAAAACTATGGGCAGAGGCCTATGGTCCCGGGAGGAGGCAGGGAGCGGGAGGAGGGGCGCCTCCCGCAGACAACAGGGCGGGTGGGCGGAGACCCGCTAGAGGCTAGCGCTGCCTCGGGCGGGGCCCAGAGCTGCGGGCCCAGGAAGAAGAGCATGGGACCCTACTGTGCTCTACTCCCCGCTGCTGATGGGAACCCCGCCCCGCCCTCCACACCTCCTAGGAGTCAGCTCTTAAACTCCGAAAGTCACCTGACTTTCCCAATCCTGATGGCTGATCAAAGTGGCCGCTAGGTGACACCCAAGAACCAGTGCCAGTGTCAGCCTGAAAAGAACGGACCCTATGACGGGGGCGGGGAGGGGTGGAGGTGGGGCACACAGTGGGTGGCCCGGCCAGCTCCCCTTCCTCCTTGGAGCGGATTGGATCCTCTGGAACTTTATCCAGAGACGAGAGAGTACCACTGGATGTGTGCTAGAAGCCGGAGGGTTGGGGCAGGGACCTACCCAAGAGAGAAGTAGAGTACAGGGAGTTTCAAAGTTGACCCACTCACGATCTCAAGGCCCGGTCAGTACAAGCGTGGCAATATCTGTCACTGTGGAATGAACACTTGGTACCAAAGACCTTTGTCTTTGCTGGCCGCCTATGCCTAGGGGGGCATGTGGCCAGAGTCTGACATCTTAAATGTCTTCTTAGAAAGAATTTGGGGTGGGGGTGGGGTGAGGGTGGGGGAGAGAGACAGAAAAAGAAAAAAAGGGGCAAGAAATGGCTGCCACAAAACTATCAGAACAGATAAGCGATCTATAGGGCCTATCTGGTTAAGTTCTTTCCCTACCCTGAGAACGACTTAACATAGCTGATGACTCTGCAGTCAGGCCACATTCCGGTGTATGCAGAGAGTCAAGAGAGAGTCAGGGATAGACTTTCACACTCCGCACTGTCTCTCGTGACAGCAGGAATGTGGAGGGTGGCTGAGGGTTCTATGCTCCTTTATCACACACCGTCAGGTCAGGTAAAATAGAGGACAGATTTCCAGTGTTTGGAGAAAGGAAGAGCACTCATGCAGGCCATCTATCTGTAAGTGGGAGAGTGTCCCCGAAAGTGGCTTAAAGAGCCAGGATGTGCCTAGGCCAAGAAGGTACACGATCCTGAGTGAGAATGGTCCCTCCCATAGAGTCAATCAGTAGGAGGCCACCTGTCAAGATGGAACTGCCCCACCCACTGTCGCCATCTTCCCCGCCCCTGCCCCTGCCCCACAAAGCAGACAGACTCAGAACAGAGTCACTCAGTGCCAGTGCCCTGCCCAGGTGCCCCATCATTCAACCGAACTGGGAAACAGGTGGAGTTTCCAACCCTCGGGAAGGAGCTTCACGGCGGGCGGACAGATCAGAAGAGGCCCGGATCTCCTGAGTGGGCAGGCTGGTGATGGTCAGTGGGGACCCTTGAGGCAATGTCGGAGGCATCTATGTTGCGGTCCAAAGCTAGCATCTGAGAAATTGTCCCGAAAAAATGATGGCGTACACAGATGCCCTCTCTTCAAGAAGTGAGATTCATTTCTAGAGGAGGGCCACCCACGGGGGAGAACCGTAGGCTTCCCGTAGACATTCTGTTCAAAAGGGAATTCACTCAGTGGAGTGAAAATCAGAAAATCACTGTCTTCTGATGCAGCTGCAGAGAAAAGATGGCACCAAAATCAATGAAACACACACCTCCTCCCATCTGAACGAGAGCTCCAGAGGGTCACATGGGGCTCTCTTCCCACCCTGTGGTCTTCTACCTTTCGTTGAGGTTTTTTCCTTCAGTGGATAGAGGAGGAGACACAGGGGCATCAGCCGGCTTGCGAGTGAGTTTATTATCCTCTGTGAGTATCAATACATGACACCACCTAAGTGAAGGAACACGCCCGTGTTTCATGTCATGTGGCTCAATGCCTGGCAGATACTAGTCTTTGCAGACCTCTTCGTGACTGACAGGACATCGCCTTAGACACGGACACATCTTGTCCCTCCCTCCCGAGGCAATAGGTGATTCTGTACCTCCTCGGGGTCAGGGCACGGTCTCCCTAGGCTCCTACAACACATGTGACAACAGCCTCAATGGCTCTGCCATGAGAACGAACTCCCGTGGCACGGGGGTGGGTGGGTGGGGTGGTCGGGTGCTGAAGAATTCAGCTGAGTGAAGGAATGTCATGGGATTCAGAGTGCCATCAGTGGGCTGAGAGGGGAGCAGGGCAGGCTTTGAAAGGCTAATATTCTCCCTGCCTTCCATCTGTCTGTTAATACAGAACGTACAGGCTGGGTGCGGTGGCTCACGCCTATAATCCTAGCACTCTGGGAGGCCGAGGTGGGAGGATCGCTCAAGGTCAGGAGTTCGAGACCAGCTGAGCAAGAGCGAGACTGACGTCTCTACTAAAAATCGAAAGAAATTACATGGACATCTAGAAATATACACAGAAAAAAATTAGCCGGGCATGGTGGCGCATGCCTGTAGTCCCAGCTCCTCGGTGTAAGGCTGGTGGCAGGTACCCCTCCCCTCCCTTATGGAAAAAAGAAGAAGCCCCTCCTATTCCTGAATACCAACCCTAAAGTTGAAACAAAGAAATTCCTCACTCCTTGCACCGACATCTCCTGGCCAAAGAAACTCCCATCCCCCAGCCCTAAGAACCTATGTAAACCCACTCAGACTTCTGGGTGGTGCGGCCTCTCTGGTACCACTCCGTGGGTCCCCTGAGGCTTGCCCGGGTCCCTCTCTCTCAGGGACTCGTTACCCCCCACCCGGGAGCGCTCCAAGAAAGCCTCTTTACTTATCCCTTTCTACTCTGCTCATCTTTCTTTCTCTTATGCCAGCTACTTCAAAGAAACCTTATATTTGGTGCCGAAACCCGGGAGGGACGTTTGGCTGCGCTGGCCCACTCTGGGGCCCTGGCTGCGCCACCCCCTTCCGAGAACTCTCACTTTCTGGACCAGGACCTCCACTGACTGCCTTCGAGTCCCTGATTGACGACCTCGGCCTGGGTGAGTCACCCCGTGTTCTCCCAGCCCGGATTCCCCAGGAGCCTCCGTCCCTTCCGGGAAGCTGTTCCCTGTCCATTAAACCGTGGGCCCACGTCGGAGGCTCCCCCGTTCCAGGGGCGGAGGCTATTCGGGGATGCCTGAATTCCTCTCACCCCTTTCCTTGCCGGCACTCTAGTCTCGGGCGGAGACGTCCCCCCAGACTTTTGCTGCCTCCGTAGCCAGGAAACTGTTCCTGGCTGTTTCCCCATCCGGGTTGAGGTGACATGGGTGACCAAAATTCCTCATGAGACGCCCCTGGGGTGTCTGCTGGCTAATCTGAAGGCCCTGGATTTAGGCATCCGGCCCAAGCACCTCATTCTTTACTGTAATACTGCCTGGCCAAGGCATAAATTGGACAATGACTCCCAATGGCCTGGAAATGGGACTTTCAGTTTCAGTATTCTGCAAGACCTTGATAACTTTTGTCGCAGGAATGGCAAATGGTCGGAGATCCCATATGTCCAAGCCTTTTTCTGTTTGTGCTCCCGTCCTTCTCTCTGTCTGCCCTGCCAGCCTGAACGGGTCCTCCTTGTGCTGGCTCCCCCAAACCCCCTCCGCCTCTTCTCTCTCTAACTCTCCTCCGGACGTCTCTTCAGGCGCCCCTTCTGCTTTCTCCGATCCACCCGACTCTCTCAGCCCTCCCCCTACCCGACCTCCACCATACCCACAGGCACCCACCCATCCTCCCACACCGCCCAGCTGCTCGCCATGGACATCTCCAGTCAGCCAGCACACCCGCTCCCACCAAAACCCTCGGACCAGCCCCTCCTCTGTCCGTTACAGGGGGTGGCAGGCGCCGAAGGGCTTGCACGCAGGGCTTGTATGCATACATACTCACTTCTCCCTTTCTGACCTTTCTCAGATTGAAAAGTGCCTAGTTTCATTTTCTAATGACCCTACAGCCTACACCAAAGAGTTCCGTTACCTGACACAGACATATGACCTTACCTGGCATGATATTTTTGTTATACTATCCTCTGCGCTTACTACTGATAAAAAAGGAGCACGTCTGGGCAGCAGAGGGACCACCTGTTGCAGTGTGTCCTTGCCGGCCTCCAGGCCCCCGCCCACCATGCTGTAAATTATGATAAGCTCAGGGAAATCACTCAGCAGGCAGATAAAAACCCCAAGGCCTTTCTCAGCTGCCTTACAGACGCCCTTAGCCAATATACCCGCCTAGATCCTACCTCCCCCATGGGGACTACTGTCCTTGAAACTCACTTTATTACTCAGTCCTCCCCTGACATCAGAAAGAAACTAAAAAAAGGCAGAGGAGGGCCCTCAGACTCCCATTCGAGACCTGGTGAACATGGCATTTAAAGTCTTCAATTCCCAAGATGACCAGGCAGAGGCCCAAAGGGAGGCCCATGTCCATCAAAAGGCACACCTGCAGGCCCAAGCCTTGGTTGCAGCCCTGAGGCCTGAGGGACCCGCGAAACCATCGACCTCATCTAAGGCTACCAGCCGCGCTCCACCAGGCACCTGCTTCAAGTGTGGTAAGGAAGGCCACTGGGCCAAGTGGTGCCCGCAGCCACTTCTACCCACCATGCCTTGCCAGGCATGTGGTCAAGAGGGACACTGGAAAAGTGACTGCCCCTTGGGACAGAAGTCCGGAGGGCCAGTCCTTCCATCCCTAGACCTGCCGATGGCAGCTTTGGGTCTGGCTGCTGAAGACTTAAGAGGCCTCAACTCGGTGACCCCGATAACCCTCGCCGAGCCCAGGGTAACAATCAAGGTAGTGGGTAAGGCAGTGTCCTTTATGGTTGACACGGGGGCTACCTACTCTGTCCTGCATTCCTTTTCAGGCCCTATGTATCCTTCCCAGGTGTCAGTCGTGGGTATTGATGGCAATCCCTCTCAACCCCCCACCACTGGTCCCCTAACCTGCCTGATAGATGACCGTCCCATCACCCATTCCTTCTTTATCATGCCCTCCTGTCCTGCTCTGCTATTGGGAAGGGACTTATTAACCAAGCTGGACACCACCCTCCACTTTTCCTCCGGGGCCCGCGCCCTTCTCTCTCTCTCTCTCCAGATTCCTCAGCTCTGCCCACAGCCTCTCCCACCTTACCAAGCCCTACATACCCTCTCCTGTCTGAACTGGTAGACCCCCGAGTTTACATTAAAGATATTATATGTGTAACTTTGTTTAATCCAGAGGTTGTTTAAAAATTGATTCAAAGCCTAGATGTGGAGGGAAAAATAAAACCAAGACAGAAGGTAACTAATAAGGTAAAAAAGAGATGTAGAAAGGCTATGAACATGGAAATGTATTTTTGTTAAAAAATCAGAGAGAAAATAATTTGTGTGGAGAAGGATCTTGTGTAGTGACTTTTGTCCTGGAACAGAATGGCCGGTTATCTGAGAAAGAGGAATTTAGGACAAAAAAGAAAGCCCAAGTACATTGTAGGTGGTCTGTATAGGTTGTGATGGAGTTCGTAGAAGGAATTTATGATAGAATTTTGTGTATGGTTGAGTCAGCTATAATTAAAGAAAGAAAGGTTTGGTTAAAATCATAAAGTATTCTTAAAATACCGGTTTGCTCTTAATAAAACCATAAAAGTGTTTTAATTCTAAATCTACTGACAGCCAAAAAAGGAGGGACCTACATCTTCCTTCAGGAGAAATGCTACTACTATGTCAATGACAGGCCCCCTCCAAAGTTCAACTGTCTAAGCCTACTGTCACATACCTTGGACTTAGTCTCACCCCACTTCCCGACATCTCACTGTTGTTCACCAGCAGGCTCTTCGCGACCTCCAGCCTCCCACCACTGCTAAACAAATTCTGTCCTTCCTCGGGTTTGTTGGTTTCTTCAAACACTGGATCCCCAACTTTTCTCTCCTTGCCAAACCCCTCTATGAGGCAGCACATGATGCCTCTGCTGGCCCTCTGTTAAACGCTCAGGCTGTCTGCCACGCATTCCTAAAACTTCGCGTCTCTCTGCTACAAGCACCCCCTCTGAGACTCCCTCATCCTAAAAATCCTTTAACCTCTACACAGATGAGCGCCAGGGCCTGGCCCTCGGCGTCCTCACCCAACCTCTGGGACCTACTCCCATTTCCACCCCAGTGGCCTACTTATCCAAACAGCTGGACACCACAGTCCGTGGCTGGCCACCCTGTCTCCGCGCCTTAGCAGCAGCCACTACTCTCACCAGGGAGGCCCTGAAACTCTCCCTGAGACAGACTTACATGTCTTCTCCACCCACTGTTTACAGGACCTTCTAACTCACCGCTCTTTAGCCCTCCTCACTCCGTCTAGACTACAGGAATTCCATCTCTTGTTTATTGAAAATCCCACCATTACTTTATCTCAATCCCCAACTCTAAACCCTGCCACTCTGCTCCCCATTCCCTGCCTAACCCTGTCCTCACACTCCTGCTCAGAAATGGTTGAAGCCTCCACTACCCCTAGACCTGATCTGTCAGACAAGCCACTCCCTACAGGGGACTTAACTTTCTTTGTTGATGGCAGCTCTGTCACAGGTGAGGACGGCAAACTCCGGGCAGCCTATGCCATTGTCTCTTCCTCTCAGGCAACTTCTCCAGGCCCACGCAGACAGATACCTGCTTCAGCCTCCAGAGACCAACTCAGATATCTCTCACACGGATATCCTCTTGAGACCTTGAGACCAGCATTGCAAATTAAAGTCACAGGCAAAGTATACTAAAAAATATACGACTATTACCCTTCAGCAACTATTCATGTCAGCCGTGAATACGTCCTGGCCCACCAGACACAGGTTCAAATATCTATCGATATTCTGGAAGCAGAACAAACTCTAGCAGAACAACTTTCCTCCCGCCCTAAACATTCCCCTCTTACCTCCTGGCTAAATAGTATTCAACATACCCTCGCCTTCCTAAACTCCTCCAAAATAATCTCTAATGTCTCCCACTATTTCCTCTGTGCCTCCCTTCAATGACTGCCTGCTGGCCGCTGTTCCCCTAAACTTTTCTAACCCCTAAAAGACTCCATCATTGGGTCCCTCGTGCTCCACTCCGCTCACTCGAGTTCCCCTATGGGAACCTGAGCCCACAGGCCAACCTTATGCAGATCACGTATGCTTTCTCACCACCCTCACTGACCCCAACCTACAACTTCATGGACACTGTCTCACTAACCATACTGTGACCATGACCACCTCTTCTGCTCTGGGACAGTTCTCCTGGTGCAACGGAACACTTACCCGCTACATCAATACATCCACCCCGGGTCCTTGTTTCCCTGTCATGGTGGTCCCTCAATTAACTCTATATGGTGAGTCTGAATTCGGGTGGCTTCTCCTGGGACCCCGCTCAAAACGAGCCATCTTCTTGCCGGTCATGGTGGGTCTCAGCGTGGTCTCCTCCATCGTAGCCTCAGGGCTTGCAGGAGGCACCCTGGGCCACAGTGTCATTTCTGCCCAAGACTTTGCAGATCGCCTATAGCCATCCCTGGAAACCACGTCCGCATCACTAGATTCCCTGCAGAGACAACTGACTTCTCTGGCTCACGTAGCTCTCCAAAAGTGGAGGGCCCTGGACCTATTAATGGCTGAAAAAGGAGGAACCTGCATTTTCCTCCAGGAGGAATTCTGCTACTACGTCAAATAGTCAGGCTTATAGAACAAAATATAAACAAACTCGACGCCCTGAGCAAAGAGCTACACAACCGCCACGCCACGCCATGGGCAGAATACTTCCTCCTTCGGATGGATACAGTCCCCACTAGCCACCTGGCTGTTACCCTTAATAGGACCCATTGTCACCATTTGCCTAATCTTTCTCTGTGCCCCCTGTCTTTTACAGTTTCTCCAATGCCACCCACAGGAATTATCCAGAGTAACAATAAACCAGATGCTTCTTCATCCCTACTCTCCTCTTCCAGTCACCCCTCCATCAGCCGACTCTGGCCCACAGCCCCTACTACGCCCCTCAAAAGCAGGGAGTAGCCAGAAAGACCACAGGGCCCTATTATCACTAAAAGGCCGGAATGTAAGGCTGGTGGCAGGTACCCCTCCCTTCCCTAATGGAAAAAAGAAGAAGCCCCTCCTATTCCTGAATACCAACCCTAAAGCTGAAACAAAGAAATTCCTCACTCCTTGCACCGACATCTCCTGGCCAAAGAAACTTCCATCCCCCAGCCCTAAGAACCTATATAAACCCACTCAGACTTCTGGGTGGTGCGGCCTCTCTGGTACCACTCCGTGGGTCCCCAGGCTTGCCCGGGTCCCTCTCTCTCAGGGACTCGTTACCCCCACCCAGGAGCGCTCCAAGAAAGCCTCTTTACTTATCCCTTTCTACTCTGCTCGTCTTTCTTTCTCTGGCGCCGGCTACTTCAAAGAAACCTTGCATTCGGGAGGCTGAGGCAGGAGGATCGACTGAGCCCAGAAGTTTGAGGTTGCTGTGAGCTAGGCTGATGCCACAGCACTGACTCTAGCCTGGGCAACAAGACGAGACTCTGTCTCAAAAAAAAAAAAATACAGAACATACAGTCCTTTCCAAGGCTCTATTCCTCCAGAGACAGGCAGTATGCCAAGTGGCCACACCATGGGTTTTCCACACCACCCGTCACACACTCTGACCAAGCCAGAGGACAGTGTTTGCTTTGGTATTACATCGTGGTAAAAGAGACATGCCACAGCAGTGACCACGTCCACCGACGTCGTCAGCGCTCTCAGGTTCACAGTCCCACCTTTCAGACGATCCCTGGCTACTCCGTGTCACCATTTGCCAAATGCCAGCCACCACCTGCTCCCCACCCTCCATCCCCCACCCCCCATTTGGCCACCACAACGCTTCATCCCTGGGGGCCCTCTGTGGTGGTGCATCCCTATCTGTCCATCTACCCCTTTTGGGAGGTGGGGGCAGGAGGCACAGGAGTTGGCTGGAGCAGGCCCACCTGCCCTGAAAGTTGCAGGTGATTGAGGACAAGGGGCCTGTACAGTAGGGAGGGTGCTGGGTACATACCCCAGGGTGGACGGTTCCTATTCTCCCCTACCCCCAGGCCAGGCCAGGCCTGGGCACTTCCTACCTCTCTCCCAAGAGGGTCTGTTTAGCAGTCTCCTTGGACTTGGCCACAAGGAAGACAGAAAGTAAGGTGGCAGCCTCCTCAGAGCAGAGGTGGTGGTTCTCAAAGCATTTAGGGGGCAACCTGATTTGAGTTACAAATAGTAGGGGACTGACATTTTGCCCTGGTCCAAGACAAACAGAGAACAAACTTCCACCCTCTCCCTCTCTCTCCCTCTCCCTCCCTCTCCCCCCTCCTCTCTCTCTCGTCTCTCTCTTTCTCTCTCTCTCTCTGTCTCAGACACACACACACATCCCCATGCAGTTTGGAAGCTGGACGCTAGCTAGGTGGGGTCACAGATGAAAGCTTTTTAACAGGAGAGAAGCCCCAGGCTAGCTATGAGGGCTACTAAGTGCAGCCTCAGCTCTGAAGGGAGGGGACCTTTAGACCCTTCAAGGAGGCTATGATTGAAGGGATTCCCCCCAGGGCGAGTCCATCTGGGAAGCCAGACTAGCTACTACGGGTTCTCCTCCCCGCCTCCAGGCAGAAGCACAACACTCTGGGTATCTTGGAAAGGTCACGTGGGGATGAGATGAGACTCATCCTGGGAGCCAGCGCCTTCCTACAGGCCTGTCCTCATGGACCTTTCAGCCAGGGCTCTGGCCCGAGGGGAGAGGGTGGGGGTGGAGGAGACTAGCCAGTGCCCAGGGCACATGCTCCCTCCCTCCCTTCCTCCCTCACTAGGAAAATTTATTTCCTTCTGGAGACATTTTCTGACTGACCTCTGAAATACTTTTCTTTTCCTCCTTTTTCTTTTGTAGTCTAGATGGCCCATCCTCTGGTTAACCATTAACCACCATTTGGACATTTTGAGGTCATGGCCGATTATTTTGCCACAACACTACAGCCGCAAGGAATATTGTAGCTCATGGATCCCTATGTACCAGTGTGTTTATTTGTCGCGTCCTCAATTTTTTTTGGGGGGTGGGGTCTGCGATGAAAATAAACATTTCATAAAACTGACCATTGAAGAGCAGAAATAATTTGCAGCCCCTACAAGTGTGTTGTGCTATTTCAAGTGTGTTATGCTATTTCATTGAACTAAGTGTGTTGAAAAGTAAAATAATTTGCTTATAGCTAACGGCCAAATTCCGCTTCTGTGAACGGTGCTTGCTTACTCAAATGCTTGGTAAACAAGGCCCAGGCCCTGGGGGGGGGTGACTACAAACAACTTACTGATAAAGGGGCCGAGGCATGATCAGCTCGTAAACAGCCTAACAGCCAGGACAACGTTCCTAATCGCATGTAGACGGCTTGTGCAGGGGGTGTGTGTGTGGGTTTGGGCAATCAATATTGGACAATCTTTTGTAACAAGCTATAGCAAAAGTATAAAAGGGCATATGTCCCATTGAGCGGGGTCCTAGTTCGTAAAGAGACCACTGCGTTGGTGCTCTGGGACTTGGACCCTGGCTCGAGCCAGCCAATAAACTCCTTTGCCTTTTGCAGCCTTGGACTCTGCCATTCTGTTCCTGGGGTGGAACGGGGAACCGGTTCTAACATTTTGGGGGCTCGTCCGGGATCCCAAACCCCCCCGGAACAGAATCCGGATCCGAGGAGGAGTTGGAACTCTTAAAATCTGTACGGTGTAGGTGATTGGGCCCTGGGAAGAGACCGGCAGAAGACTTAGGCGGACGCTCTGGTGGGTCGCCGGTCGGGAGTGACAGGAGACGTCCGTCACCCCCACGGTTGGTTTCGCTTCTTTTTGTTTCCAGTCAGTGGAAGGCACTCCCGTGAGGGGAGATAAGTCCGGGGCCACTCGGCAGTCAGTGGGAGGCACTCCCGAGAGGGGAGATAAGTCCGGGGCCACTAGGTGGAAACAGTGTTTGGAAAGGCGAAACCAGGTGGATCCGTTTGACGAGGAATCCAAACGGTAGCCGGCTAAGTTGTCTGTTGTTTCCTTGTTTGTCTTTTGTCTGTCACTAGCGGGAGGCTCCCCAAGCGGGGATAAGTCTGGGGCCGCTGTCTGTCATTTTGTCTTTGTTCCCCGTTGTCGTTACTTTGTCGTCTCGTCTGTGTTTTTCGCTTCTATGACGCGCCTGGTCTTGGAAGGTGCAGTATTCTGGGTGCAGCTCTTCCTCCTCTGTTCACTAGCCCTGGTGTTTGGTGTCGGTCTATACACTGTAAAACCCCAGTCTTGGAGTACTCCACAGAAGTGTGCATTTACATTCTTCTACTGGGTCGTAGTGGGAGTCCTAGCGTGGCTCCGGATCGACCCTCCCTTCTAAGAGGTAAAGTCTGTCTGTCTGACTGAGTGAATGAAGCGTGACTGTATGAGGTTCCACGGCTACGGCTACGGAATCTGAGTGGGTCCTAACCTGCGTTTCTGTGGCGACGTCGTACGGCATAACGGTGATTCACTCCCCTAAAAAGGAGTGACCGGGCCCGGGCTCTATACGGGTACACCTTAGCCAAGACGCGCCTAAGTTCCCACGAGGGACGCAGCCAGGCGGACACCTGAAAGAACTCCCTCCCCTGATACCCTTGTGAGCATGGGACAGACTCAGACAACGCCTCTATCTATCCTCATTGATCATTTCAAAATTGTTAAGGAAAGGGCACACAGTCTTTCCTTGGATATAAAGAAAAATAAATTTATCACTTTGTGTGAGGCAGAGTGGCCAGCCTTCGGGGTAGGATGGCCACAGGAAGGAACATTTGATGCTGAGCTTATTGAAAAAATAAAAGGGATAGTCTTTGGTCATCACGGTCATCTGGACCAAGCCCCCTATATTATAGTCTGGCAAGACTTGGTCCAGGATCCGCCACCTTGGCTAAGGGCCCTCCTGACAGCATCAAGGAAGAAGACACAAGCCCTAGTTACCAAAGAGATAAAGAAGAGTGGGGTGCAGGATCCTCAGCCCACAGGGTCACCTGTGCTGCCAGACTCTAATCTATATCCAGATTTAATAGACCTAGAGTGGCATACACCCCCACCTTATGATCCCAGGGTGGCCCAGGGGGCCCAGGCGGCTCCTGCGGCTCCTGCGGCCCAGGGGAAGATGGGGCCTCCGACGGGGGGGCCGGCGTACGGCACTAGACAACGGACTGGACAAACTCCAGATCTTGAACTAGTGAGGGCGCTTCCCTTGAGGGCCGTGGGACCCCCGGGAGTGGATGGGGAGCAGGCACATCAGTACTGGCCCTTCTCCACCAGTGATCTTTATAATTGGAAATCTCAAAATGCAAATTTCTCTGATAATCCGAGAGATCTAATTAACCTTTTAGATTCTGTCCTTTTCACTCATCAGCCCACATGGGACGACTGCCAACAGTTACTTAAGGTTCTCTTTACCACGGAGGAGAGGGAGCGAATCCAGGGGGAGGCTCGAAAGTTAGTTCCTGGAGAGGACGGCAGGCCTACTGTCAACCCTTGGGTCATCGACCAGACCTTTCCCCTTGAACGGCCGCCATGGGACTACAATGAGGCTGAAGGTAGGGAGCGTCTCCGGGTCTACCGCCAGACTCTGATGGCCGGTCTCCGGGCGGCGGCACGGAAGCCGACCAATTTGGCTAAGATAGGGGATGTTTGGCAGGGGCCCGAGGAGAGTCCAGCGGCTTATCTAGAAAGGATTATGGAGGCTTTCAGACAGTACACTCCCATAGATCCCACTGCAGAAGAGAGCAAGGCGGCAGTAATGATGGCTTTTGTTAACCAGGCAGCCCCGGACATTAGGCGTAAAGTGCAAAAAATAGAAAGGCTGAGTGAGAAAACTTTGAAAGACCTGCTGGAAGTGGCAGAAAAAGTCTATAATAATAGGGAGACGCCGGAAGAGAAGTTAGAAAGAATGAGACAGGAAGATAGGAAGTTCCAGGCGGGTGAGGCACGTAAGGCAAATAAGGAGATGGCTAAGATCCTACTTGCAGCCATGGAAAGGGGACAGTCAGGGGCAGATGGCAAAGAACGACCCCGGAGGGAAAGACTAGGCAAGGATCAGTGCGCCCACTGCAAGGAGCATGGACATTGGGCTAGAGAATGTCCCAAGAAAAAGGGGGGCCCAGGGAGGAGAGCATCGCCTAAGAGAGTCTTACTAGTGGGGCAAGAAGAAGATAGTGAATAGGGAAGACGGGGTTCGGTGCCCCTCCCCGAGCCCAGGGTAACTTTGCAAGTGGAGGGGAACCCAGTTAGCTTCCTGGTGGACACAGGGGCAGAATACTCGGTGATTACCAAAACTACTGGAAAACTATCCAATAAGACTAGCTGGGTACAGGGGGCGACTGGAACTAAGCCCTACCAATGGACCACTCAACGAAAGTTAGATTTGAGCTAGGGGCAAGTGAGTCATGCTTTTATGGTCATTCCAGAATGCCCCACCCCATTATTAGGAAGGGACATACTCACAAAATTAAAGGCCCGTATCTACTTTGAAGAAGAAGGAATAATAATAACTGATAATAAAGGCAATCTTATCAGTAGCCCCCGGGTTACTCAAATCTTGACCTTGGCTCAGGCAGACAAGTACCGACTATATCAGCCCATGAAGATCAATCAGGAAGGGGAAATGAGCTACTGGCTTCATGAGTTTCCTGAAGCCTGGGCTGAGACAGGAGGAGCAGGATGGGCAAAGCATCGGCCGCCTCTCTATATTGAACTGAAACCAGGAGCTGAACCAGCCCGGGTCAGGCAATATCCTATGCCCCAGGAGGCCAAGACGGGCATAATGCCCCACATTCGAAGGCTTCTAGATGCTGGAATCCTCCGAAAGTGCCAGTCAGCTTGGAACACTCCGTTGTTGCCAGTGAGGAAACCGGGTGGGAAAGATTATCGGCCTGTGCAGGACCTCAGGGAGGTCAACGCGCGGGTCCTAGACATCCACCCTACGGTTCCCAACCCTTATACCCTGCTAAGCACCCTTCCCCCGACACAAACCTGGTATACTGTCCTGGATTTAAAGGACGCTTTCTTCAGTTTGGCAGTAGCCCCGCGCAGCCAGGAAATATTTGCCTTTGAATGGCAAGATGAGGAAAGGGGAATTCAGGGGCAACTGACCTGGACAAGGCTGCCTCAAGGGTTTAAGAACTCACCCACCTTGTTCAATGAGGCCCTTCATGACGACTTGGGTGAATACCGTGCCAACCACCCAAAAGTGACTTTGCTGCAGTATGTAGATGATCTGCTACTAGCTGCCCCAACCCCACAGACCTGCTTGAAAGGCACTAAGGACCTGCTTAGGGTGCTAAGTGAACGGGGATATCGGGCCAGTGCTAAAAAGGCCCAGATCTGCAAAGAAGAAGTCACTTATCTAGGATATAAAATAAAAGGAGGTCAGCGATGGCTGACTGAGGCAATAAAACAGACTGTGTTAGGGATTCCCACCCCAACTTCATGTCAAGAAGTGTGAGAATTCCTGGGGTCAGTAGGGTACTGCCGTCTCTGGATCCCAGGTTTTGCAGAAAAAGCTCGGCCCTTATATGAAGGCTATAAAGTGGGCCAGAAATGGGAATGGACTATGCAGATGGAAGACGCCTTCCGGGCCCTAAAAAAAGCTATGTTAGAGGCCCCGGCCTTGGCGCTCCCTGACCTCACAAAGGAGTTCCACCTGTTTATAGATGAGAGAAAGGGAATAGCCAAGGGGGTGCTTACACAGACATTAGGACCTTGGAAACGGCCAGTAGCGTACCTGTCCAAAAAGCTAGACCCGGTGGCAGCAGGGTGGCCTGCGTGCCTGCGAATCATTGCAGCTACCGCTTTGCTGGTCAAAGACGCCGACAAGCTCACCCTGGGCCAGCGTCTGCACATCACCACCCCTCACGCCATAGAGGGGATCTTGAAGCAGCCGCCGGGACGATGGATCACAAACGCGAGGCTGACTCACTACCAGGGACTTCTGTTAGACGTCCCTCGCATCGGATTCCGGACTCCTGCCATCCTGAACCCAGCCACGCTTCTGCCAGATCCGGTGCCAACAATGCCTGAACATAGCTGCCTTGAGATCCTGGCCGAGACCCAGATGGCCCGGAGTGACCTGCAAGACCGCCCCCTCACAAACAGCGACCTGACCTGGTTCACGGATGGGAGCAGCTTCGTCCGGGACGGACACAGGTACGCAGGGGCGGCTATAGTAGATGAGCAAGGCAGGCTTATCTGGGCCACACGCCTTCCACAGGGGACCTCGGCCCAGAAGGCTGAACTGGTTGCATTGACAGAAGCCCTTCGCGGGGCCCAGGGGAAGAGGCTGACGGTGTATACTGACAGCCGCTATGCCTTCGGGACAGTGCATATACACGGAGCCCTCTATAGGGAAAGGGGCTTCATTACAGCTGAAGGCAAGGAAATTAAGCACAAATCGGAGATACTCCAATTACTGAAAGCCATCCTGCTACCCAAGGCAGTGGCTGTAGTCCATACCCCGGGGCACCAGAGGGGGGACTCCCTTGAGACCAGGGGCAACCGGGCCGCGGACATTGAGGCAAAAAGGGCTGCGGAAGGGCCGGTACTAACCGATGTTTTGCATCTGAGCTTGCCGCCCCCTGGGATGGGAAAGATGCCCCCCCAACCGGACTATTCCAGCACGGACATAAGGTGGGCCACAGAAAAGCTGCAGGCGATGCCGAACAAGGACGGCTGGTTCCAAGACGGAGAACATCGCCTGATAGTCCCTGAGGCCTTAGGGAATCACCTACTAGGGCACTTGCACCAGACAACGCATCTTGGCAAAAAGAAGATGTTACAGCTGCTGGCCACGGCACGACTCAGATTCAAATCACAAGAGAAGACGGCAGAGGACATTGTAAAAAACTGCCGTGTCTGCCAGGTTATGCAGCCGGGGAAGGTCAGAGGGACCCATACAGGTACCAGGGAACGGGGGAGGCAACCTGGGTTGTTTTGGGAAATAGATTTTACAGAGGTAAGACCAGGGAAATATGGGTACAAATACTTACTGGTCATGGTAGATACCTTCTCAGGGTGGGTAGAAGCCTTTCCTACTAAAGGAGAAACTGCTTTAATAGTGGCAAAGAAAATATTAGAGGAAATAGTTCCCAGGTATGGGCTGCCAGAGAGCATAGGGTCTAACAATGGACCAGCCTTCACAAGTCAAGTTAGTCAGGGATTAGCCCGGGCGCTGGGGACAGATTAGAAATTACATTGTGCATATAATCCCCAGAGCTCAGGGCAGGTAGAAAAAATGAACAGAACCCTGAAGGAGACTTTGACTAAATTGGTCCTAGAGACTGGCGGAGACTGGGTGACCCTCCTTCCCTTCGCCCTGTTCCGAGCACGGAACACCCCCTATCATTTAGGCCTAACCCCCTTTGAGATTGTGTATGGTGCTCCTCCACCAGTAGTGCCAAAAATAACTTTTGGGGCTGCGCCTGAAGCCCCAAGAGAGGTGCTACAGGCTGTACAGGCTCTACAGCGAGTCCAGGGCCAGATTTGGCCTGCGCTCCGAGCTTTTTACCAACAGGGGGAGAGAGAAGTTACCGGACACCTTTACCAGCTGGGAGATTGGGTGTGGGTAAAAAGGCATAATAACAAAACCTTGGAGCCCAGGTGGAAGGGACCTTTTCAGATTATTCTTGTCACCCCCACTGCCCTAAAGGTTGATGGTGTGGCGACCTGGATACACCACTCTCACGTGAAACCTGCCAGCGAGAGTGACCAGGAACAACAGCGTGACCAGTGGAAGGCCTCGGTGGACCCAAGAAATCCTCTGAAGACCAGACTGACTCGTGTGGCCCAGTGATAGAAGCGCCTGGAACAAAGATGCTTGTGGTGACTGTTATAATTGTGACTCTTGTGGGAACGCTAGTGACTGATCCAAATCCCCACGTGCCTTATAACCTCACCTGGGAAATCACTAACTTGGAAACCCATGAAGTTTATAATAGGACTTCAGGGACGACCCCACTAAACACTTGGTGGCCGGACCTATATTTCAACTTAGAACAATTACCGGGCATTGACGTGGACTATAACCCTGCAAAGCACAACAGGTGGATAGGAGGAACCGCGGGGGGGGGGGGGATGGTGTGGCGCCAAGATGGCGAATTTACTCAACGCCAGGCCCGGATAGAGTTAAGTAGAAATGGGTTTTTCGTATGTCCAGGATTTAGAACAGGGGAAATGAGACGCACATGCGGGGGAATTGAGTCCCTCTACTGTGCATCCTGGAGATGTGTGACCACCAATGATGGAGAGTGGAAATGGCAGGTCCAATCTCTTCTCATCGAAATGTCTTTTGTCCGGCCGTGCTCACGAACCAGGTATGCCTCTGACTGTAACTTAGTACGTGTGAGGTTTACGGAGGAAGGAAAGAAGGACAGACGGTGGGTCACGGGATTATATTGGGGATTCACCCTCTATGATCACAGCAAAGGGGGGCGAGGCACTGTAATACAAATCAAGCTGCGGGTTTCTCCCATCCAAGGCGCTGTAGGGCCCAATAGGGTGCTGACAGAAAAACAGTATACCCAGTGCCCGACAACCCAGAAACCCACCAGCACCCCACTTATACCTTCAGAGGCAACTCAGGTGGCCCCCAGAACACAGGCTCTGGTAGCAAAGAACCTTCTATGGAAAGTGCAAGAACCACAGGACCCTTTATGGAAAATGCTGATCGCGGCATATGGGGCTTTAAATCGCTCCGACCCCAATGCTACGGCAGCTTGCTGGTTATGCTATGATATTAGACCCCCTTTCTATGAAGCAGTTGGATTAACTGCTCCCTTCAACTACTCAGAGGAAGAAGCCCCTGGATCTTGCATATGGGACCACAAGGGCCCCGGGCTAACACTTCAGGTAGTTGCCAAGAGTGGAATCTGTATAGGAAAGGTAACCCCCACTCATACACAGTTCTGTGCCAAAATCCACCCTTTGGTAAACCGGACTGTAAAGACAAAATGGATCGTTCCAGCACTCAATGGGTGGTGGCTCTGTTCTGAAGTAGGCCTGACTCCATGTCTTAGTCTGTCTGTGTTTAATGAGTCTAAGAAATTCTGTGTCCAGGTGTTAGTATTCCCTAAGGTTATTTACCATCAAGAAGATATAGTATACGATGCATGGACAAAGGGCACAGGCAGAGCCAGGTTAGCTAGAAAAAGGAGAGAGCCCCTTACAGCAATAACCGTAGCTACCCTTTTTGGCCTGGGTGTAATAGGAGCAGGGACAGGCATCTCAGCCTTAGCCATGCAACATAGAGGATTTGACCATCTAAGGGCTGCCGTAGATGAAGACATAACCAGAATTGAAAAATCCATCTCTCTTTTAGAAAAGTCCCTAAGCTCACTGTCTGAGGTGGTGCTGCAAAACCGGAGGGGACTGGACCTTGTATTCCTCCAGCAGGGAGGGCTATGTGCGGCCCTTGGAGAAGAGTGCTGCTTTTACGCTGACCACACTGGAGTAGTTAGAGATACTATGGCTAAAGTCAGAGAGGGACTAGCAAAGCGAAAGCGTGAGCGTGAACAAAGAGAAGGATGGTTTGAGTCATGGTTCAATAGCTCCCCTTGGCTAACTACTTTGCTTTCTACTATACTAGGACCCCTAATTGTAATCCTGCTCATTCTCACTCTCGGGCCATGTATCCTAAATAGGCTGGTTGCCTTTGTAAAAGAACGGGTTAACACTGTACAATTAATGGTTTTGCGACAGCAGTACCAGAGCTTAGAAATGAGAGACATAAGAGGCCCATAAGCCAAATACGAGCAGGAGTGCTCGTATGAACAAGAAAAAGGGGGGAATGAAGAGCAGAAATAATTTGCAGCCCCTACAAGTGTGTTGTGCTATTTCAAGTGTGTTATGCTATTTCATTGAACTAAGTGTGTTGAAAAGTAAAATAATTTGCTTATAGCTAACGGCCAAATTCCGCTTCTGTGAATGGTGCTTGCTTACTCAAATGCTTGGTAAACAAGGCCCAGGCCCTGGGGGGGTGACTAGAAGCGGTGCTTGCTTACTCAAATGCTTGGTAAACAAGGCCCAGGCCCTGGGGGGGGGTGACTACAAACAACTTACTGATAAAGGGGCCGAGGCATGATCAGCTCGTAAACAGCCTAACAGCCAGGACAACGTTCCTAATCGCATGTAGACGGCTTGTGCAGGGGGTGTGTGTGTGGGTTTGGGCAATCAATATTGGACAATCTTTTGTAACAAGCTATAGCAAAAGTATAAAAGGGCATATGTCCCATTGAGCGGGGTCCTAGTTCGTAAAGAGACCACTGCGTTGGTGCTCTGGGACTTGGACCCTGGCTCGAGCCAGCCAATAAACTCCTTTGCCTTTTGCAGCCTTGGACTCTGCCATTCTGTTCCTGGGGCGGAACGGGGAACCGGTTCTAACACCATCTTAACCATTTTTAAGTGCACCACTCCGTGTTATTGAATACACAGCCAAATGTCATAGAACCATCACTGACTTCTGTCTCCATTCCTTCTTTCACGTCATCAGAAAGAAACATGCAATAACCAAATAACCCTCTGGGAAGACATCTCAGTAAGAATAGGTGGCATTGGCCATGGGGTGGGGAGATGGGGGGAGGGGAGGGTGTGGGCACCACAGGCAGCGCAGCCACCGCCCGCCCACCCGTCTGTGTGTACACCTGGGATTAGAAGGATCAGAAGCATCCATGAGCCAGGAGCCATCCGTGTCCAGACAGACCCTCGATCTTTCAAGGGCGGGATCCCTTTTTGCCCAACAACCTGGCTCCTTCAAGCTGCCGCTGGAACACATGGAGGGTTTCCTGCCACAGGGCTGGGGATGGGAAGTGAATAGCTCCCTCTGTGGTTGGAGCTTACATGGATGAAAGTCCACCCCAATTCATCTTCTGAGGTTTGCCCCAGTGGGAGTCACCAGCCTCGCACCGACTCCAGAGTTCCAAAACAGTTCCACCGGGCAGGTCATGCCAGTGTCCGTTTCTTCCAGGTGGGGAGACAGTAGAAGGAGGTGAGGTCTCTCTTCGCTGCTCTCCAAATGTGTATTATTTCTTAATGACTAAAAGTAGAGAAATCTCTCCACGAACGAGCACATCTAGAAACCGGGACATATGTCACGGATGTCTTGTCTCTCTAAACCACCTACTCATCTGGAAGATGGGTAGAAAAGGTAGACGTGAGAATTTAGACACGGATTGATCCACCATGACGATCCACAGGAACAGCAGTCTCTCACTCAGATTGTAGTTTTCCCACTCGACTGACATTGTCGTTTCCCATCCTGTGAAATTCGCACTGTGGTAAGTATGCATTCCAGTCGTTTTGCAGTCCACGGAGTCAATCTATCCATTGCATTTTCTACCCTTTCTATCCATTGAGAAGAGTCAATCTATCCATTGCATTTTCTACCCTTTAGCTGACTGGACTTCAGCAGGGTGATGTGATCTGACAAAGTTCATGTTGCTAAGAAATAAAGCACTGGGGTGCTGGATAGAGAGAAAGAAAGGAAGGAAAGAAAGAAAAGAGAGAAAGAGAGAAAGAAAGAGGAGAGAGAAAGAAGGAAGAAACATACATTAGGCGAGTATGGTGGTGCATGCCTGTAGTCCCAGCTACTCGGGAGGCTGAGGCAGGAGGATCAATCGAGCCCAGGTGTTTGAGGTTGCGGTGACCAAGGATGCACTCTACCCTTGGAAACAGAGGGAGAGAGACCCTGTCACCCACTGGAAAAATATACAACTATTGGGTACCCATAATAATTAAAAATTAAGAAAAAGAGACTTACCATAAAAAGCAGTAAGAAGGGAGGGAGAGAGAGAAAAAAATATCTATGTCTATATGGGGGGGGAATATTACCATAAGGACATGGGGTATGATTCTGAGCATTTTATTTACCTTGTAGGCTACTCGACTCTGTGGAGATCAATGAAGACAGATCATCCAAATGAGAATAAGTGGTATATATGCCATGTGTGTGCCCGCCTGTGTGTGAATAAATAGATAGACAGACATTAGACATTCATTCATTCATTCTCAAGAGAGTCAGTGTCACCACTGCCACCACCGTCACCGCCAGCAGCGCTTTCTTTGCCTTTGGCAGAGAGTCTAAGGCAGGCAAAGGAGTGGGAAAGCCCTGCGGTGGAAAGAGGGAAGAGGCAGGCCCTGACGGGAGGCGATTGGCACGCTTGAGGAAGCTGAATACAGGCCGGCTCCAAGAAGGGCATCCCACGTGAGGGGCCGTGGGGTGCACCTGTGGCTTTCCACACCCTTCAGTCAGTCCTAAGTTGGGAGAGGGGACAAACGTGAGGGAAGGGAAGCCCTGAGGGCTTTAGCATGGGGGGGGGGGCGATAGATAGCTGCAAAAGTGCAGTTAGGTCAGGCTTGGTGTGCCGGTCCCGTGGGTGGCTACAGAAGTGGTGGGTGTGGCGTCACCAGGGTCAAGGGCAGACTTTGAAAATTCCATCGCCCAGCCCAGAAAGGCTCCCTTATCATCTGCAGGCAAACCGACACCTTTCGTGGATAGAGAAACGTCATTTGGTGTTTTTGCGGATGCGGTGACGAGGAGATGACCATGACAACTGCTCCTGCCCTGCTCCTGCCGCCACCTACACAGGTTGGGAAATGCATTAAAATCTTAACCCCTCCCTCTCCCCAGCAGGCTGAATGGATGGATCGATCCCCCCACTCGTGGCCAAGGGGACCCCAGGAAGACCCTAAAAAGATGACTCGTTGGCCATGAGAAGGCAGGTCAGACATACCCGGTCATGCCGCCTCCCTTCTCGTAGCCATCGTTCGCTAACGCGTCAGCCGGCCTGAGGCTATCCATCTCCCAGACAGAGCTTCCATCACACCTGCGGGTCATCCATTGACTTAACAGGGTCCCGTGAGTGAGTAGCTCATCTACGATGAACAGACTTCCTTAGCTTAAAAGATCGCAAGCGTTTAGACAAAGCTGCATCTTTTTTAACCCATTACCCATCCAAGTATCAGTTTAAACTCCGTCATCCCCCACTTCGAGACAGCTCGCGTTTGGGGGGGAGGGCGGGAAAACCAACGTACACCGTGTCCCGGTATCGATCGATGACTTCACACAGAATTCCCATGTCCCTGGAACTTAGAAAACCAAACTGTAACCGGACCACGGCAAGAGCACTCGCTCCAGGCTTCTCGGTGTGGCTCTCCGGGCCACCGTCAGGGACATCCATCTTACAGAGTTTGGCTTCTTTTCCACGGACAGACCTATACGTGTGCACGTGAGTTTATGTATTAATAATGTATGCTAAAATTGTACAAACAGAAAAATTTAAAAAGTCATTTAGCACTTTCCATGGACTATCTGGCGTGCGTGCATGCCTGCGTGTGTGCATGCGTGCAGGAGGGTGGGCAGGCCGGCCGGCTCCATGCTTTATTTTTGATTTTCATGTTTTCATGTTTTCCATCTGACATGAGTGAGTGGTGTCTGTATTGAAACACCCATATGCTGGCCTTCCTCAGCTCAAAGCGGAATATATCTAGAAATCATTCCCATTCCCCGCTGGCCTTTGAGAGTCATTCAGGCCCATCCTATGGAAGGACAGATTTGGCCTCCATGGAACAGCTCTATAGAAAAAGAAGTTATGAAGTCATCTTTGGTTTCTACAATGATAAATTCAAAAAGTTAAAATCCCCCAATCGGTGCCAGGCGCGGTGGCTCACGCCTGTAATCCTAGCACTCTGGGAGGCCGAGGCAGGTGGATCGCTCGAGGTCAGGAGTTTGACACCAGCCTCAGCAAGATCGAGACACCCTCTCTACTAAAAAAAAAAAAAAAAAAAAGAAACAAATTATCTGGCCAACTAAAAAATATATATAGAAAAAATTAGCCGGGCATGCTGGCACATGCCTGTAGTCCCAGCTACTGGGGAGGCTGAGGCAGGAGGATCGCTTCAGCCCAGGAATTTCAGGTTGCTGTGAGCTAGGCTGACGTCACAGCACTCACTCTAGCCTGGGCAACAGAGGGAGACTCTGTCTCAAAAAAAAAAAAAAATCCCTCAGATGAACAAGTTATAGAAAAATTATGGTGATGCTGGTGGTGCTGGTGCTGGTGCTGGTGGGGGGGCGGGGGGCTGCTGGTGGGGGGGGTGCCGGTGCCAGTGCCGGTGCAGTCGTCATCGTCCTACTACTAACAGGGAGGGCAGAATAAAGTTCTGGGACAGAAAGATCATACTCAGCTGAGGGAGCCACCGGTGGAGCGAGGGAATGTTTCTACAGGATCAGTATTTCCTTTGCCCCCCCATGCCATAAATAATATGTCGATGAGGACGTACACACCGTTGTCCTTGGTTGTGGGTCGGGGGTGGGGGTGGGGGTGGGGGCGTGCCAGGGAATAAAGTCAAGTGATGATTTTGTAATAAAGAGACATATTGCCCCCCGGGCTACAGGCTGGGGACTTCACCCGTCAGCTCTAGGGAGTAACACAGGCAGGCAGTGCTCACCGTCAGTCAGTCTTAACTAATTAAAAAAAAAAAAGATAGAAAATAGAAAAAAGGGCCGGGCGCTGTGGCTCAAGCCTGTAATCCTAGCACTCTGGGAGGCCGAGGTGGGAGGATCACTCAAGGTCAGGAGTTCGAGAATAGCCGAGCAAGAGAGAGACACCGCCACACCCCCACTCCGCCCCGTCCCATCCTGTCCCATTCCGTCCCGTCCCATCCCTACTAAGAAAGAGAAAGAAATTATCTGGACAACTAAAAATAGATATAGAAAAAATTAGCCGGGCATGCTGGCGCATGCCTGTAGTCCCAGCTACTGGGGAGGCTGAGGCAGGAGGATCGCTTAAGCCCAGGAGTTTGAGGTTGATGTGAGCTAGGCTGACTCCACGGCACTCTAGGCTGGGCAAGAGAACGACACTCTGTTAGAAAGAAAAGAAAAAAGAAGGAAAGAAGGAAAGAAAGAAAGAAAGAAAGAAAGAAAGAGTGAGTGAGTGAGAGAGAGAGAGAGAGAGAGAGAGAGAGAGAGAGAGAGAGAGAGAGAAGAAAACTATTAAAAATTCGGTACCAGATCCATTGGTCAGTACTCAGAAGCGTGATGATCGGGTGTTCCCGCGCACATGTGAGAGGTGTCTTCTCCCTCACGCCGCGTTTCCTCCACACACAAACATCACCCATCTGCCGCGATAAAAGCAACAAAAAGAGAGACAGAGATTAAAAAGGGAAAATGGAAACAGGGAAAAAGAGGAAGAAAGAAAGAAATTTTGAAAAAAGTGACCAAAGTCACAGCGAAAAGGAAGAATACTGAGCCCAGAGCGACACCTAGTGACCACACCGTCAACAGCACACCACGGCCCCTATTCACCGGAGACATCTGGTGGACCCCAGGGCACTGTGCCAAGGGAGGCTGAGGGCAACATGTGGCGGATCCGGGGCCACGACGTCTGCAGCCGATTCCCAGGCGGGCACAGGAGCCCGGGGAAACTCATTCTCAGCGCGGGGGCAGGGGAGGGGAAATAATTGCAAAGTCACACCAGATCCTTTTCTAGTTCATAAACGTGGTGATTGCGTGTTCACACGCACGTGTGAGATGTGCCTCCTGGTGTGTCGGCACATCACCTGCGTGACGTGAAACCATGAATATGGGGAGGGGGAAGGGGGGCAGGAAAAGGCAAAGAGAGAATAGATGACAGATAAAATGAAAGGGCTAAAAAGAAAGTCACACCGTCTGTGAGGTAGTAGGGGAGTGAGAGCAAGTCCAGAGAGGGGAGACAGAAACTCCGAGAGGAGGGGATGTAAGAGCAAAGGTAACTCCATGACAGGCTAGGCTTCCTGGAATAGGCCTAAGTTTCAGTTTCCCCTGCGTGGGCCCTCCCCTTCCCCGAAATGACCCCGATGACCACGGGAGGATCCCGAGACTTGGAGCCGACCAATCAGGAGTATAACGCGACCTTGGAACTGACCAATCAGGAGCTGACATGGTCAGCCAGTCTTGAAGGAACAAATGAACTGAGGGAGGGAGGGGGCATGGTGTGCCCAGCCTATGTAGCCCACTGGAAAGTATAAAAGCTTAATTTTTACCCCAGGGCGGGGTCCTGGTTCGTGGAGAGGCCACTGAGTTGATGCTCTGGGACTTGGACCCTAGCTCCAGCTAGCCAATAAACTCCTTTGCCTTTTGCAGCCTTGGTGACTCTTCCTCTCTGTTCCTGGGGCCGAGGGAAACCGGTTTTAACCTTTTGGGGGCTCGTCCAGGATCCTGAAAACCCCGGAAGTAATCCAGACCCGAGGAGGAGCTGGAACTCTTAAAATCCGTACGGTACAGGTAACTAGGCCCTGGGAAGTGACCGGCAGAAGGCCTAGGTAGACTCGCTGGAGGGTCACTGGTTGGGAGCAGAGGGAGACGTCCCTCGCCCCCTCGGTAGGTTTCCGCCGCGGGCCCAGTAAGGGTCCGTTTGGGAGGGAGACCAAGTTGGCCACAGGGCCAAGAATCAGGGATTTGTGAAACGTCTTGTCGTCATTGTTGATCTGTATTATTGTCTTGTCGCCATTGTCCTTCCGTATTTGAGTTTTTGGTGTCAGTTTGTCACTTGTCTCATCGCTTTTGTCTGTGTTTTATGTTTCTTCCTCATTCATAGGACTGGACTGCGAACTTGATCTGATGTGCAGAGAGACAATTCCCGGTCCTGAAAATTCCTTGGTTAACAAAGGATTTAGTTGTCCCTATTGTCGTAGAAGGAGCAAAGATGGGTGGACTAAGTCCCCTCGCCCAGTAACTTTTCTCTTCCTCCGCAGCATACTACATCACCCAATCCTCGGCCTGCGACTTCACCAGGCCCTGGAACCCTGTCCCCTGAGGCCACTTCGTCGCCCTTCTTATATTTCTAACTCCTTTTATACTTGCACGGATGGGACAGACTCAGACGACGCCTCTGTCTATCCTCGTAGACCATTTTAAAGAAGTCGGGGACCGGGCCCATGATCTCTCTTTAGAAATCAGGAAAGGCAAATTTATTAAGTTTTGTGAGACTGAGTGGCCACCCTTCGGGGTTGGGTGGCCCCAGGATGGAACATTCGATCTTAGTATTATTTGTAAGGTGAAAGAAATTGTTTTCAGTAAAGGGTCCCATGGCCGCCCTGACCAGATCCCGTACATCATTGTCTGGCAGGACTTAGTCCAGGACCCCCCACCCTCGTTGAGGAAGATCCTGCCCCCAATAGGACATAGCAAGATCATGGTAGCGAAGGGAGCCAGGAAAGAGGGAGAGTCCAAATCGGGACCCACAAATGGCACTCCTTCGGACTCACCCCCTGTTCTTCCGGATTCCACTCCATATCCTGACCTAATAGACCAGGAGTGGAATCCGCCCCCTCCTTATAACCCCGCTGTGGCCCCAGCCCCAGCTGCTGCAGCTCCTCCGGTGGACAGCCCAGTGTACGGGACCCGGCAGCGGGCCACTAGGACGCCAGACCCAGAACCAGTAATGGCTCTCCCCCTGCGTGCAATAAGGCCCCCGCGAGCAGACGGGGAGCAGGCTTACCAATATTGGCCATTCTCGACTAGTGATCTCTATAACTGGAAGTCTCAAAATGCCAATTTCTCGGAGAACCCTAAAGATCTGATTAACCTCTTAGATTCTGTTTTGTTCACTCACCAGCCCACCTGGGATGATTTTCAGCAACTACTAAAAGTTCTCTTCACCACTGAAGAGAGGGAAAGAATACAGGGGGAAGCACGGAAACTGGTTCCAGGAGATGACGGCAGAACCACCGCTAACCCAGGGATCACAGACTGAGCATTTCCACTCAAACAACCCTCCTGGGACTACAATGAGGCTGAAGGTAGGGAGCGTCTCTGGGTCTACCGCCAGACTCTAATGGCCAGTCTCTGAGCGGTGGCACAGAAGCTGATGAATTTGGCTAAGGTAGGAGATGTTCGCCAGGGGCCGGAGGAGAGCCCGGTGGCCTATTTAGAAAGGCTAATGGAAGCTTTTAGGCAGTATACGCCTATGGATCCCACTGCGGATGAGAGCAAGGCGGCAGTAATGATGGCCTTTGTAAACCAGGCAGCCCCTGATATAAGGAGGAAAGTACAGAAGATAGATAGGTTATGTGAGAAGACACTGCAGGATCTATTAGAGGTGGCTGAGAAGGTCTACAATAATAGGGAGACCCCAGAAGAAAGTCTAGAAAGAATTAGACAAGAGGATAGAAAATTCCAGGCTGGGGGAACTAGAAAAGCCAGCAAAGAGATGGCCAAAATTCTTCTAGCGGCTACAGGGAGCACGTTAGGGAGAAAAGACTTCAGCAAGGAAGGAAAGGGCCGCCCCCATAGGGGAAGGCTAGAGAAGGATCAGTGTGCATATTGTAAGGAAAGGGGGCATTGGGCTAGAGAATGCCCCAAGAAAAAGGGGGGCCCAGGGAGGAGAGCATCGCCTAAGAGAGTCTTACTAGTGGGGCAAGAAGATAGTGAATAGGGAAGATGGGGTTCAGACCCCCTCCCTGAGCCCAGAGTAACCTTAGATGTGGAGGGGAGCCCAGTCAGTTTCCTGGTAGACACAGGGGGTGCTCACGCAGATGCTGGGACCTTGGAGGTGGCCGGTGGCGTACCTGTCCAAGAAGGTAGATCCGGTAGCGGCAGGATGGCCGGCGTGCCTGTGGATCATGGCAGCTACTGCTTTGCTGGTCAAAGACACCGACAAGCTCACCCTGGGTCAGGGTCTGCAAATTACCACCCCTCATGCCATAGAGGGGATCCTGAAGCAGCCGCCAGGACGAAGGATTACAAATGCGAGACTGACTCACTACCAGGGACTTCTGTTGGACGCTCCTTGTATCGAGTTCCGGACTCCTGCCATCCTGAACCCGGCCATGCTTCTGTCAGACCCTGAGCCAGCTGCGCCCGAACATAGCTGCCTTGAGATCCTGGCCGAGACCCAGATGGCCCGGAGGGACCTACAAGACCGCCCCCTTGCGAACAGCAACCTGACCTGTTCACAGATGGGAGCAGCTTCATCCGGGACGGACACAGGTATGCAGGGGCGGCCATAGTAGATGGACAGGGCAAGCTTATCTGGGCTACATGCCTTCCACAGGGAACATCTGCTCAGAAGGCTGAGCTGATTGCATTAATGGAAGCCCTTCGCCGGGCCCAAGGGAAAAGGCTGACGGTGTATACCGACAGCCGCTATGCCTTCGGGACAGTGCATATACATAGAGCCCTTTATAAGGAAAGGGGCTTCATCATGGCAGAGGGCAGGGAAATCAAGCATAAGCCTGAGATACTTCAATTGCTAGAAGCCATCCTGTTACCAAAGGCAGTGGCTGTAGTCCACACTCCGGGACACCAGAAGAGGGACTCCCTAGAAGCTCAAGCCAACTGGGCCGCAGACGCCGAGGCCAAGAGGGCGGCAGAAGGACCTCACTAGCAGATGTCCTGCACTTGAGCCTGCCGCCCCTGGGGATGGGAGAGATATCCCCTCAACCGGACTATTCCAGTACGGACATGAACTGGGCCAGAGAAGAACTGCAGGCGACACAGGATAAGGACGGCTGGTTCCAGGATGGAGAGCACCGCCTAGTAGTTCCCAAAGCCTTGGGGAGCCACCTGCTAGGACACTTGCACCAGACAATGCATATCAGCAAGAAAAAGATGTTACAGCTGCTGGACACTGCACAACTCCAGTTCAAATCACAAGGAAAGATAGCAGAAAACATCATCAAGAATTGTCGTGCCTGCCAGGTTATGCAGCCGGGGAAGATCAGAGGGACCCACGCAGGTACCAGGGAGCGGGGGAGGCAGCCAGGATTATTTTGAGGAATAGATTTTGTGGAGGTAAGACCAGGGAAATATGAGTACAAGTACTTGCTGGTCATGGTAGACACCTTCTCAGGGTGGGTAGAGGCTTTTCCTACTACAGGAGAAACTGCTTTAATAGTGGCAAAGAAAATGTTAAAAGAAATAGTTCCCAGGTATGGGCTGCTGGAGAGCATAGAGTCTGACAATGGGCCAGCCTTCACAAGTCAAGTTAGTCAGGGACTAGCCCGGGCTCTGGGGCAGATTGGAAATTACATTGTGCATATAATCCCCAGAGCTCAGGGCAGGTAAAAAGAATAAACAGAACCCTGAAGGAGACTTTGACTAAATTGGTTCTGGAGACTGGCGGGGATTGGGTGACCCTCCTTCCCTTCGCCATGTTCCGAGCCCGGAACACCCCCTACCATTTAAGCCTAACCCCCTTTGAGATAGTAGACGGTGCTCCTCCACCTGTAATACAAAAAGTGAAATCTGGGGCTCTGCCTGAAAACCCATGAAGTTTATAACAGAACTTTTGGAACTGCCCCTCTTAACACCTGGTGGCCAGACCTGTACTTCAATTTAGAACAAATAGCCCCGATTCCCCAAGACCATGAATTCACGGGACTGGGGCAGGACTGGTGGAGTAATAACTCATATGAGGGAGGTGGCAGTGGTATGAGGGAACGGAGGGCATGCATGAGTAGAAATGGGTTTTATGCATGTCCTGGCTTTAGGACAGGGGAAGTGAGACACACATGCAGGGGAATTGAGTCTCTTTACTGTGCAGCCTGGAGGTGTGTGACCACCAATGATGGGGAATGGAGATGGCAGGTACTGCCTCTTTTTATCAAAATGTCTTTTGTCCGGCCATGCTCACAAACCAGGTATGCCTCTGACTGTAACCTGATACGTGTAAGGTTCACAGATGAAAGAAAACGGGACAGATGGTGGGTCTTGGGACTATCTTGGGGAGTTTTACTCTATCAGCGCCCATATTTTGGCACTGTGATACAGCTTGAACTAAGGGTCACTCCCATCTCAAGCGTTGTGGGACCCAATCTGGTGCTGGGGCAGACGCTAGGGGGACAACAAAATGGCCCCCGCCCGACTGTTGCCCCACTTTCACTTTCAACAACCCCAATGACAGAGGCGGAAGCTCAAGTAGTCCCCAGAGCAGATGAGGCAGGAGCTCAAGTAGCCCCCAGAGCAGATAAGTCAGGAGATCCTCTGTGGAAAATGCTGACAGCAGCTTATGAGGCATTAAATCAATCTGACCCCAACGCTACAGAAGCCTGTTGGTTATGCTATGATATCAGACCCCCCTTTCTATGAAGCAGTAGGAGTGGATGCCCCTTTCCACTGTTTGGGAAAAGAGGTCCCTGGGTCCTGCGCATGGGATCGCGAAGGCCCGGGGCTGATACTTCAGGCAGTCACAGGGAACAGAACCTGCGTAGGAAAGGTGCCCCCTAGCCATGCACAGTTTTGTGCCAGAGTCCACCCGACTGTAGACCGGATTGGAGGAACAAAATGGGTGGTTCCAGCGCTAAGTGGATGGTGGATTTGTTCTAAAACAGGTCTGACTCCATGCCTCAGCCTGTTTGTCTTTGAGGACTTAGAGGAATTCTGCATCATGGTGCTAGTATTCCCTAAGGTTATTTACAACCAAAAAAATATAATATATGATGCATGGACAAAGGGCACAGAAGGCGCAGGGTTGGCTAGAGAAAAAAGAGAGCCCTTTACAGCAATAACCTTAGCCACCCTTTTTGGCCTGAGTGCAATAGGAGCAGGGACAGTTATCTCACCCTTAGCGGTGAGCATAGGGGGCTTGATAGTCTAAGGGCCGCCGTAGATGAAGATATAGCCAGAATCGAGGAGTCCATCTCCCATTTAGAAAAGTCGCTAACCTCACTGTCTGAAGTGGTGCTGCAGAACCAGAAGGGACTAGACCTAGTAGTCCTCCAACAGGGGGGGCTATGTGCAGCCCTAGGGGAAGAGTGCTGCTTCTATGCTGACCATACCGGGGTAGTAAGACAATCCATGGCTAAAGTTAGGGAAGGACTGGCAAAGCGAAAAAGAGAGCATGGACAAAGAGAAGGATGGTTTGAGTCATGGTTCAATAGCTCCCCTTGGCTGACTACTTTGCTTTCCATTTTATTAGGACCCCTAATTGTGCTTCTGCTCATCCTCACTTTCGGACTGTGTATTCTAAATAGATTAGTGACCTTTGTAAAAGAGCGAGTCAATACCGTGCAATTGATGGTACTGCGGCAACAGTACCAACAGCTGAGTCGTGACTCCTGCCTAGAAATGGGGGAAATATGGGACCCCATGTACGAGCAAGAATGCTTGTAGGAAAAAGGAAAAGGGGGGAATGTAAGAGCAAAGGTAACTGCATGACACGCTAGGCTTCCTGGAATAGGCCTAAGTTTCGGTTTCCCCTGTGCGGGCCCTCCCCTTCCCCGAAATGACACCGATGACTACCGGAGGATCCCAAGACTTGGAGCCGACCAATCGGGAGTATAACGCGACCTTGGAACTGACCAATCAGGAGCCGACACGGTCAGCCAGTCTTGAAGGAACAAATGAACTGAGGGAGGGAGGGGGCATGGTGTGCCCAGCGTATGTAGCCCACTGAAAAGTATAAAAGCTTAATTTTTACCCCAGGGCAGGGTTCTGGTTCGTGGAGAGGCCACTGCATTGGTGCTCTGGGACTTGGACCCTAGCTCGAGCTAGCCAATAAACTCCTTTGCCTTTTGCAGCCTCGGTGACTCTGCCTCTCTGTTCCTGGGGCCGAGGGAAACCGGTTCTAACAGGGAACACTCCCGTGCGACCCTGGCCTGGCGCCGGAAGAATACAGATCGCAGGGCGACCCGTAGGGGCAGTGGGCCCAGAGAGACCAAATCAGTCCTGAGACCTGCCTGCAGCCATGGCAGCCGCAGACCAGACATCTGGTCAACCAGCGAACGAATGCGGAGGCCGCGTGCACCAGTGACATCTGGTCAACCAGACAGGGTGCTCCCTGCCGGGGGTGGGGGCGGTGGGGGGGGTGTGCGATTAAAGTCACGCCAGTTCCCGGGGTAGTTTGTGAGCGTGATAATTGTGTGTGTGTGGAGGAAGAAAAGGGGCGGGGGGGGCAGGAAGTAAAGAAAGGAAGAGTGAGCGAGGAGGGCGGGGGAAGTCACACCGTGGGATGTAGTGAGGAAGGGAGGAAGAGGGAGTCAAGAAGCCTGCCAGTCCCGCAGAGACTCAGTGTGACGGGGACATCTGGTTGACCCCGTGTACCATGGCGTCCGCGCGTGGCACCGGTGGAGGCGCGAGCGCGGTGCCCGCGGGACCCTGCCGCTCTACCTGCACGGGCCCCGCCGGCCCGGAGAGCTGGCGCCGCCAACGGCTTGCCTGCTGGTTGACCCCGACTCTCAGGAGAAAGAAGGGTGGGGCAGGCCGGGTCCCGACCGGACGACCCCCTCCGCCCCCGCGGTGGGGAAGAGGGCCACGGCAGCTGGATGGGAGCCCACACTGGGCCCGCGAGGCGCCCCCCCACCCCTGGGACAGGAGCGGCGCTGCGCAGGGCCCACCCCAGTCAACGACTGGTGGCGCATCGGTTGCCCCGTCTCCCCCCCACCCTGACCACCACGCTTCTCCCCAGAACCCTGGTCCCAGCCCAGGGGGATGAGGCCCGGTGGGGTGCACGGGGAAGAGGCAGCGTAGGGGGGGACAGGGATCATCCTGAGGAGGGATGCCCGGTGCAGCGGGGAGGGGAGGGCATCCCCCCGGGCAGCACCCCCCCCACCTTCCCACCGCGCCCTGGACCGACACACTGTATCCCCACGTGCCCACCCCCCACTGTAGCCCAGGTGCGGGAGGGGAGCGGGGCGGTGCCGAGGGACCGGAGGGGTGGAGGAGGCGGTGTCAGGCCTGGAGAGACTTGTGACTTCGTGGGCCGCTGCAGGCTGGACGCACGCGCCCACTGGGACAAACCCTTGTGTCGAGGGCTGACTTTCAATAGATCGCAGTGAGGGAGCTGCTCTGCTACATACAAAACCCCGACCCAGAAGCAGGTCGTCTATGAATGGTTTAGCACCAGGTTCCCCACCAATGTGCATTGCATGACAGGTGAGGGGGCAGCTGCTTTTCCGGCCACACCTCGTTTCCCAGGAGGAGGGGTCTCCACACAGGACCCCAGTCCCGGTGCGCAGCTGGGACAGGTGGGGGACCAAATATCCGAGGCCAACCGAGGCCCTGTGGCACTGCCATATGGTTCCACCAGGGCGGGATTCTGACTTAGAGGCCTTCGGTCATAATCCCACAGATGGTAGCTTCGCCCCATTGGCTCCTCAGCCAAGCAGATACACCAAATGTCTGAACCTGTGGTTCCTCTCCTACTGAGCAGGATTACCATGGCAACAAAACATCATCAGTAGGGTAAAACTAACCTGTCTCGGGAAGGTCTGAACCCAGCTCACGTTCCCTACTAGTGGGTGAACAATCCAACGCTTGGTGAATTCTGCTTCACAATGATAGAAAGAGCTGACATTGAAGGATCAAAAAGCCATGTAACTATCATGAACCCATCATTTGACCATCACATGACCAGGATGTGATTATCACGTGACCACCACGTGACTATCACGTGACTGCCATGTGACCAGGATATGATTAACACGTGACCGCCACGTGACCTTCAGGTAACCATCGTTTTACCAACCACGTAACGGGCTATGTGATGATCACGTGACCAGCCACATGACCACATAACCAGCCCATGTGACTGGCCATGTAATCATGATGTGATTATCACATGACTATCACGTGACTGCCAAGTGACCAGGACGTGATTGTCACATGACCAACACGTGACTATCATATGACAAGCACGTGACTGCCACCCAACCAGGATGAGATTATCACGTGACTGCCACGTGACGATCAAGTGGTTGTCACGTGACAGCCACGTGAACGGGATGTGATTGTCACGTGACTGCCACATGCCCAGGACATAATTATCACATGAGCGCTACATGACCATCACATGATGGCCACGTGACCATCATTTGTTCATGTTGCTATGAAATAAACCACTGGAGTTCCAACTCTGAGTTTTCAAAATCCAGCATATGCCCCTACCCACCCATACTGTACCACCTCTGAGAGTAGATATCTCAAAGAGGAGAGCCGTGGAGGCCATTCTTGGACAGACAGAGTCAAGTAGTGGAGATCATGGAGTCTCTGCTTTGCAGCCAGTCTAGAGACACATGGAGCCATTAAAACTGCTTGTGAGGAAAATGCCATGTCACAGGGAAGCAGAAATATTTTCTGCTATAGACAGATAAAATTAAGGAAAAGAACTGAAACCCCTCTTCCTCTTACAGTGCTTTCTGGTCAGATGCTGACCCCTTCGATTCACAGACTCTGATACATCATTCAATGTAAGCATTATCAACAAGTCATTCCTTGCAGCTTTCTGAAATTTCTAGGATATATCATACTTATAAAGATGATCACTTATGTGAAGACACCACCCCTCCAGAAAAACAAAAGCAAAAACAAAACAGAAACCCACTTTTCTCTGCCGTGGAAATCAAGATCAGCTTTTATGAAATCCACTAAATCCACACAAGAAGTAAAATATAATCATACTGATAGATGCAATTTTTGTCTTAGAACAGAATGCATGGTGCTCCTTATCGTCTTAGACACTGTCAACAGAAAGCACGTGGTAGATGAACAATCTCCCTGAGCTTTTCTACAGAGAGGAAGGGGGGGTATGATAAATAATGAAGGTTGAGGAGCAGATAAATGACTGGGGGAAAACGACGACAACAACAACAACAGCAGCAACAAAAACCACTTCCTGGTTCCTAAGGGTATACTCATATGCCTAGGTGGAAAGTGGAAGCAGCTTTAAAAAGAAAGAAAAATTGCTGTGAGCCCTGGTTATGATATGGCAATAAGCGCTAGCTCTTGGAAGGTGTAAAACGTATTCACGGTGGCTTACGCCAATTTGGGATGTACAAAGACAAGCTTGAGCACCACCACCAAACAAAACTATGAATGAATGCCTGGCTAGCGATCAGCATCAGACATAATATAAAAGAAAAAGCTCCCACGGCTAAAATAATGTGAACACGATTGACTAGTCAATGGAAAAGAACCCCAAATCACTGCAAAATAATTTAAAGAGTTTTATTCCGAGCCCAGCGTCCGGGATCATGGCCCAGAGAGCTACACCCAAGGAGCCTTGAGCAAGCGGACCCATTGCAGTGGGGCGGGTTACGGTTTGGCTTCATACACTTTAGGGAAACAGAAATTACATGTAAAACCACAAATCAATACATGGAAGGGGTACATTGGTCTGGCCTGAAAAGGCAGGACATCTGGCAGTTGGGGAGGGGGGGGCGCGGTGTTTACAGGTTTACAGCTGGGTTTAAAGATTCTTTGATTTGCAATTGATGACATAAATGAACCTCTGCCTAAAGGCTTTGCATCATGTTTTCAGTTAAGATACGGATGTCTGCTAATCACAGACAAGCCACTGGACAGTTTACCCAAAACTCAAGTGCTCCGTAGTTCAGTAAACGGTTGGCCTGCTAGATATGCGTTAAGCTTTGTCTTGCCTGGCCTTAGGCCCGTCGGGCATTCAGTATCTCACTGTTACAAAAACTGACTCCCTCAGGGAGGGGTGTTTGACTTCCCCTGTCCTTGAGGGCAGCAGCTCAGGTGTAAAGGTTTTTCTAGGGTTCCCTGGGCCAACCACGGGACGGGTCAGCTGGCGGTGGCGGGCCGGGGGCGGCTTAAGATTTTATTTTAGTTCATACACTCCAGAAATGCTGTTTCCCTGGGAAAGATACACGAGTTCACGAACAGCTTTCATTCAGTTGGTCCGGCCCCTCCCTGAGGTCGTCTCCCTGCCCCCACTCCTCCCCTCCCCCGGGGCCGGAGCCCGGGAGGAAAGGCCCAAGGGGAGAGGCGCGCGGGGGAGGTGCCGCTCCCAGAACGAGACTCGTCTCGGCCCCACGTCACCCAGCCACCGCGACCGCTTCGCCCAAGGAGGTGCCCAGCAAGTCGTGCCTCTGCCCCCTCGGGATTGCCTGCGGGCTGGGGGCGGGGAACGAGCTCCCGGCCCAAGAGGAAACCCCTAGCCCGGCCGCACAGGTGGCCGGGCCCCCGGCGGAGCCCGTCCACCGTCGCCTCCGCCTCTCCGCCTCCGCCTCTCCGCCTCCGCCTCTCCCACTGACCGCGCTGACTGCGCATGCGCGCTCGCATGTAGCCGCCTCCGGCTTCTGTCGGGCGGAGCCGCTTGCAGCCGCGACCCCGCCCCGCGGGCTGCCGCTTCCCGGCCTGCCTGGCGGCCGCGGCACGGCGCATGGGGGAGGGGAGGGAGCGTAGGTCGGTCACTCGGGGGCTGGGCGTTAAAGAAATGAGTCCCCTCCGTCTCCTGCCTCAGGAAAAGCCCCAAACCCTTGGAGAACTCCCACCGCCACTACCGTGGGAGGCTGGGTCCTTACTTTGTGTCCTCCTTGTGGCCCAGTCCAAGGGGGCTGGGCTGCCAAGCAGATCCTCTTGGGAGGGAGGCAGGAAGGGCCCAGGTCTGGACAGGGGTGGATCGGACCCCTCCACCCTGGGGTGTGGACCGGCTACCGAAAAGCTCAGCCGCTTGTCCACGAGGCCGAATAACGAGGACAAGCGGTATGAGGAGTAAGGAAAGAGAGAGTCTACTTTGCTGGCAAAGGAGGAAATAAATAGGGTAGAGCTTCTCAGTCTCAAACCCCCAAATTTCCTGAATATAGGCCTAGGCAGAAATACAGAGGTTTTAAAGGAGGGAGGGTTGGTTCTCAGCTTCAGGCAATTACTGCAGTTAACTGTTCTAATCATCCCGTCCTGTCTGCTGAGAAGAAAGCCTGTGAACTCCGTGGGCCAGTGGGCCGCCCACCCTGGGGGCCACCTGGAGTTTTAACCAAAGAGTTAACGTGCCTCAGGGATGCAGGCCGGGCTGCAAGTTCCCAAAAGCCTGGGGGAAGTTTTAAAAAGACAGGAAATCTTTCTGCCCTCTTCTCCCCCCACCCCCACCCACAAGGCCATTTTCTGTGGTGCAGACTCGGCACCCTCCCTCCCTCCCTCCCGTGCAGGCCTGTTTGTCCTCAATCATCTGTGAGCTACACGAGGAGGAGGTGCTCTCTTGCTCTCCCCACCCTCTTTCTTCCTTTAGGAAATCCTCAGCCCTGTTCCACACACTCAACGTGGTGGGCCTGCTCCGGCCACCTCCCCCCCCCACCCCCCAACGGAGTAGGTGTACAGACAGGAGCACACTTTACCGGAGGGACCCTGGGGATGAAGAGTTGTGGTGGCCAAATGGGGGATGCGAGGCGGGGGAGGGGAGTGGCTGGCCTTTGGCAAAGAGTGACACGGAGTAGCCATCCAGGCCTGTCTGAAAAGTGGGACTACGAGCCTGAGAGCGCCGACGAAGTCGATGGACACGGTCACTGCTGTGAGATGTCTCTTTTACCACGATGTAACACCAAAGCAAAGCCCTGTCCCGATGGGTCGGAGAAGGCCTTGTGGGCAATTTAGAAAAGCCATGGCGTGGCCATTGGGAATACTTCCTGCCTCTCCGGGAATCAAAAATTAGAAAGGACCATGGGTTCTGTATTAACGTACCAAAGGCAGGGAGAATTTTAGCCTTTTAAAGCCTGCCCCGGCCCTGTCTCAGCAGGGCAGTGGCACCCCAAGTTCCGTGACATTTCTGCACTCGGCGGCGTCTGACTTCTTCAGCCATCTGATGGGATGCCCCTGCCAGGTGGCCACTCACTTGCCTCTTCAGTTCAACCCTTGTACCAGGAAGTTTTGCCTTCTTCCTAACCTCTGTGGGGGGACTGGGGGGTGACGTGTGTGTGTGGGTGGGTGGGTGGAGGGGGGAAACGGGGCAGACCCACAGGTGCAGCTTCCTGGTCATAATGGGCCCGTGGCAGCGTGGGATTGCCCCGGAAGGGAGGCAGGGTGGCAGTACGGCACCGAAGCCTGACGCCGGTGGCCACGCGGGTGGGGGGGCACGTTAGACGGGTGGCCGAGGCCAGGATGGCTCGGCCTGAGATGCAGCCACCGAGAGCCACCTGGGTCCCGGAGGGTCAGCCCGAGAAGCCCCGCAGCAAGAGGTCCCTCCGGCAGAGCAGGCACTGAGTCCGTAAGTCAAGACAGCTGGGAGGCCTGGGAGTCAGAGGCCCTGGGTCTCAGGTCCCGGGGTGGGGGCGGGGAGCAGTGCCGGGAGAGAGAGCCCGGGCTCCAGAGGCCATGATGGGGCCCGGTGGGGCGGGACGAGGAGGCCGAGGCCGGGTGTGGTATGGTCCGGGATGAGGGGCTTGGGGTGACGGGCAGGGGGAAAGACCCCTTCACTGAGACGTGCCCTCAGAGGAAGGCAGAGGTGCGTTGTGCCTTCCTCCAGCTAGTGGAACGCTCGGCATTTCTTTTCTTCAGAGCTGGGTTGAACCGGTATGGCGTCTGTTACAGTACGGAGTGCGAGACAGGACCACCTAGAGACCGAATTGAGCCAAGTCATGAGTCTTTATTAGCTGGCCAGCGACCACCCCCCTGCCCTGTTAGGGTGCAGGTACAGAGAATGGCCCTGAGCCGAAAAAACAGGAAGGTTTCGTACTATCCTAAGCTACAGCTACGTGACTTCAGGCTACGTGCCTTTAGGCACGGCGGCGGTTGAAACAACATTATACCACCTACTCCACAGCTGTGGGGTCTGGGACCAGCCTCGGGCCCCGTTTCGGTGACAGTGTTTAAGCGAGCAGGTTTACAGAAACGGATAGCACCAATTAAGGAACATTCTTTCAGGCGTTAAGCAAGCACAATAAATTTTACGAGGGGCAGCTGGAAAGTTTAAACACTTAGTTACAAGTTAGTTGCTTTGTTTTTATCTCTGCAAGGTACATATTTCGAATTACAGACACAGGTCAAGCGGACATCGGTCACCTAGCGAGCGAGCATAAGTTTTCAAGTGGGCCTTTACAGCGTCCAGACGGGCCACAGTCCAGTTATTGTGCATTCTTTTTGACCACTTGGAAAGCCACTAGCACTGTCCGGGCCTCACTCACTCGGACTACAGAGTTATGACCCGGTGTGTGTGTGTCCTCCTGTGGAAGGCAGGGTGATCTGCTCGCCCACGCGGCATGGTGTCCCCCACCCCTGCCCCATCTTGGCGTTTACAGACAACAAACACAAACACAAGACAGGGAGCCGGAGGAGGAACATATGCTGCTATCCAGGTTATCTTGGGAGGCTTCCTTGCCATTTCTGAGGAAACACACTTTTGGGTGTGATCCACCCATAAGATTCATCATGGGACCGCACCTGTGATGAGACAGAGCCGGCTATTCAGAATGGTTGAGAAGTTTGTGTGGGTGGGCGGCCCCTGATGTCTTGGAATGTGGTACGCGTTCGTGAGGGAGAGAAGTTTTCACAGGAACGTGTGTCACGGTAGTGGCTGTGTGAGAGAGAGGCCACCGAAAGCGTAAGATGCACTCCAATCCACTACGGATGCACAGATCTGAAGCCCTGCTGGGGGAAAAACTGTCCCCTTTCCTTGCTGTCACCGTCTCGGGTGTCAGTGAAATCTAGGGAGGCTCCTGAAGGAACCGTGTAGCTTTCACGGGACAGGACATATGTCTGTGTGGGCCCAGAGACTTCCGCATGAAACGCTTTGAATTCTAGGATCTCATGCAGGTGGCACTTATTTCTTTTCAAGAGAAATGTTGGTGTCTCCTTAAGGAGAGATGAGATGGGGAATTTCTTGTAAACTCAGACAGGGGACGGGGGTGGAGAGGTGACTGAGTGGATGTGCATTGTGGAGAAAAAGGCTGCTTTTGACAAAGCAGCTCTTGGAAGATCAGCTTCTTTCTTGTGTTGTCTTCTGGCTGTCTCCCGTAATGTTATTTATTGACTTATTTATTTATTTTTCTTTTTGGCTTGAACCCATTCTTTTCGTTTCAGCATCTCATCTGACATCCTCTTCTGAGAGGAATCTGGACACGTTTCCCCGTGTTGCGTCTTTTCAGGCTCTGTACGACTGATGAGCATCGTCCCTCTTCAGTCACTGGGCTCTTTGCTAGCTAGGCCTTAATTCTCCACGTTGTAAACCCCGGATCGGATCTCCGCCCGGAATCCTGTAGAGGCCCACCGAATGGATGTTTGGACTGGGATGTCTCGTAGACCTTACCTATTAAAAACCAATCCAGGCTGGGCTTGGTGACTGACGCCTGTAATCCTAGGCCAAGGCGGGGAGGAGGATCGACCCCTTGAGGTCAGGAGTTCGAGACCTGCCTCGGCAAAAGCAAGACCCCCGTCTCTACCAAAAATACAAAAAATTAGCTGTGCATGGTTGCACATGCCTGTAGTCCCAGCCATTTGGGAGGCGGAGGAAGGAGGATCGCTTGAGCCCAGGAGTTTGAGGCTTCCAGTGAGTGAACTGTGCCCTGCTCCCCCGCCACCCCTCCCCATCATCTCTTAGGAAATTACAATAAAATAAAATAAGATAAAATAAAGCTCAGAAAAAAAAAATGTACTATGTAGCGAGACCGATCATAAGAACACGGGGGGGGGGGGGGGGCGGCGAGGCGGGGGGTGGGGAAGGAAGTCACTACCATGGTATAAAATTGTATAAACATTACCCGTTTCTGCGTGAACGGGTGCGTGTGTTTTCTGAGAAATGATCCCCTATTTCTATGGGGCCAGGACTGGAGTCCCAGTTTGGGACCATAGGATTCACGGATTCACCGCACTCGACTCCTGACTGATTCCACCTAGAGTTAGCTCTGTGTAAACACTCTAGATGTGGGTGTTTTATGGACTTCTGTCCTTTGGGAGAAACGACTGGCCCGGGTACAGGAGTGACTGAATGTACTGACCGTCTTCTCCCACCTCTCTCTCTCTCTCTCTCTCTCTCTCTCTCTCTCTCTCTCTCTCTCTCTCACACACACACACACACACACACACACACACACCCACCCACCCCGTTTCTGGGAGCGCCCACTTCATGCGCTTCGGTCCACCGTGACAGATATTCCAACTGTGAGATGATCGTGAGTGGTTGCGCCTAGACCCTGCTCTGAAACTCTCCGCACTGTTCATGTGTCTTCAGCAGGTCCTGCCTCCACCCGTGCATCTAGCACAGGCCGACGCGGCCCTGTCCTCTCTCCTTGCCGTGGACCCCCCCTCCGCCCCCCGGGGGCTCTCTGGTGGACTAGACGTGGTCCGAGAGGGGCTGGGAGGAGGCCTGCGACCCAGTGTGTACCCACTCCCGCCCCCACGCTCCCTCCCCCACCAGGGAGCGCGTCCTTTCCAGGCTGGCACTTGGATCCGTGGATGATGGGGGTTACCTAGCCGTGGGCGGGCGAACGTTATGGAAAAATCCCGGTAGGCGTGTTGCGACCTTCTGCCACAGAGATGGCTCTGGCAACAGCCTCGGGCCTCCCCACCCTGGCCCCTGGCCAGGGCCCGTGAATGTGTTCTCTTTGTCCTTGACTTCTTTCTTCGTTTCACCAGCCAGCATATTCTAAGAATGTGAAGTGTATCATAGTTCCACCCTGGGTTGCAGGATCCTAAGATAGGAAGGGGTTTTAGGATTCCATGACAGAAAGCTTTTCTCATCCTGTCATCTCTCCCCCCTCTTCTTTCTTTCTCTTCCTTTTTCTGCCTTTTCTTTATTTCTTTTTTGTTTCCTACTTTCAGTCTTCCTGTCTTCCTTCTTTCTTGTCTGCCTTCCTTCCTTCCTTATTTCTTTCCATTTTTCTTTCCTTTCTTCCTTCCTCCTGTTATCCTGTCTTTCTATCTCTCTTTTTTCCATCTTTCTTCTCCCTTTCTACTTTCCTACCTTCCTTCTTTCTCATTTTCTCCTTTCTCTCTCCTTCCTTCTTTCTGTCTTTCCTTTCTTCCTTCCTTCTTTCTTTCTGTGTCTTTCTCTGCTTTCTCTCTCTCTCTCCTTCCTTCTCTCTATATTTTTCTCTTTCCATCTTTCCGTATTGTTCGTTCTTTTTCTCTTAATTTCCTTTCTTTTTCTTTTCTGTTCTTTCTTTCCCTCTTCCTTCCTTCCTTCCTTCCTTCCTTCCTTCCTTCCTTCCTTCCTTTCTTTCTTTCTTTCTTTCTTTCTTTCTTTCTTTCTTTCTTTCTTCTTTCTTCTTTCTTTCTCCTTCCTTCCTTCTTCTCATTCTCTTTCTTTCGGCCTGTCTTTTCTTTCCTTAGTTCTTCTTTCCTTCTGTCTTTCTGTGTTTCTTATCTCCTTCCTTCCTTCCTTTTCCTTTTCCTTTCTGCTCCTCTTCCTGTCTTTTATTATTTACTGTTTTCTTCCTTCTGACTTTCTCTCTGTGTTTCTCTGTCTCTTTTCTTTCTCTTCTTTTCCTTTCTCTCCCTTTCTCTCTTTCCCTCTTTCTGTTTCTGCCTGTCTGTCTCTCGGCTATGTTTTGGTCTGTGCAGAGACGGGTTTGGTGGATGATTTCGGTGGTCGGGTCGACCCGTCCTTTCTTTCATCCAAGTGCTAGCCAGGCTGGGGCCTGTTTAGCTTCTAAGATCAGACGAGTTTGGGTGCGTTCAGGGTGGTGTGGCCCTAGACTGACCCGTCATTTCTCGATGGCTTCTGTGCGGAGTAGGGGAACAGTGTTTTATGCCCTCGGGTGACCTGGATGCTGAAGTGACGGGCTTCAGACGGTTGCCCCGTGTTTTGCAGCAGACCTCTGGTGGCTGGCGCCGGTTGTGGTTGGGCTCTTCCTGGAGGCCGCTTTTCTACAAGTCTCTTGTCCTCTGAATCTTCGGTGCAGCAGGCAAAGCAGGGGACAGTCCACGATGTGAGTGAAGCTGAGTTCCGGGAAGCAAGCAGCCTTCACAGGGCCGTCTGGTTAGTGCCGGGATGCCGGCTGGGACATCTGTGAGGCAGATCTTGGGCCTGCAGGGCTGTTGTGGGAGGACGTTGTCACGGCGCTTCCAGGCTCAGCTGGCTAGGCGGCTTGTGGGGCTGCCCAGGCAGGTCGACCAGCACGCTGTGGCTGCTTTGGAGACCTGACGAACCCCACGGGGACAGGGAGGGGGGGAGGGGGGGAGAAAGAAAATGTCACACCTTTTGTCACGTATTGAGGAAGGGAGGCAGAAGCAGTAGAGAAGCCTGAGACCACAGAGCCCTCTGGCGGTGTCCCCTTCCATAGCATTGACAGGGCGGGTCCCACAGAGGTTAAGTCTGACAGGGATATCTGGTTGACCAGGTGCACCATGGCGTCCATGCATGGCACCGGCGGAGGGTGAGCCAGCGGGTGGGGGTGGGGCAGAAACAAGTCACCGCTTCGGCCACGTAGTGAGGAAGGGAGGGTGAGAAATGCGAGGAGCCTGAAACCGCAGAGCCCTTTGGCAGTGTCCCCTTCCATAGCGTCGACGAGGCGGGTCCCACAGAGACTAAGTCTGACGGGGAAATCTGGTCAACCCAGGGCACCATGGCGTCCACGCGTGGCACCGGCGGAGGCTGAGCCAACTGGCGGGTGTGGGGCAGAAAAAAAAAGTGACAAATTCAGCCACGAAGTGAAGAAGGGATGGTGAGAGAGTCGAGAAGCCTGCACCCGCAGAGCCCTCTGGCGGTAATGCCTACCATAGTGTCGACGAGGCCGGACCCGCAGAGACTAACTGTGACAGGGACCTCTGGTCGACCCTGTGCACCATGCCGTTGGTGCGCGGCACTGCTGGAGGTGCGAGGGTGCGGGTGGGGGGGGGAAGGTGGGGAGAAAAAAAAGTCACACCTTCGGCCACGTAGTGAGGAAAGGAGGGAGAGGGAGTCGGGAAACCTTCAAAGGCAGAGCCCTCTGGTGGTGTCCCCTTCCATAGCATCGATGAGGCCGATCCCACAGAGACTAAGTCTGATAGGGACATCTTGTTGATGCAGTGCACCATGGTATCCTCGCGAGGCACCGGCTGAGGGTGAACGAGCCAGCGGTGGTGGGGCAGAAAAAAAAAAAGTCACACCTTTGGCACGTATTGAGGAAGGGAGGGTGAGAAAGTAGAGAAGCCTGCAACTGCAGGGCCCTCTGGCGGTGTCCTCTTCCATAGCATCGACGAGGCGGGTCCCCCAGTGACTAAGTCTGACGGGGACATCTGGGCGACCTGATGCACCATGGCATCTGAGTGTGGCACTGCCGGAGGCCGAGCCACCGGGCGGGGGTGGGGCAGAAAAAAAAAGTCACACGTTTGGCCATGTAGTGAGGAAGGGAGGGAGAGAAAGTCCAGAAGCATGCAACCGCAGGGCCCTTTGTCGGTGTCCCCTTCCATATCATCGACGAGGCGGGTCCCACCGAGACGAAGACTTTTGTGGAAATCTGGTCGACCCTGTGCACCATGCCATGCACGCATAGCATAGGTGGAGGCGTGAGCGTGCGATGGGGGGGGGGAGAGGGGAGCAAAAATAATTCACACCTTTGACCACGTAAAGAGAAAGGGAGGGAGAGGGAGTCGAGAAGCCTGCAACCTCAGAGACCTCTGGCGGTGACCCCTTCCATAGAATCGATGAGGCCAGCCCCACAGTGACTTTAAGAGTCACGGGGACATCTGGTCTACCCCATGCACCATGGCGTCCACTCTCAGCACCAGTGGAGGCGGGAGTGAGCAAGCGGGCTGGGGGGTGGGGAGGCGGTGAGAAAAAAAAAAAGTCACACCTTTGGCCCCGTAGTGAGGAAGGGAGGGAGAGGGAGTAGAGAAGCCTGCAAGCACAGGGCCCTCTGACGATGGCCCCTTCCATAGCTTCGACGAGGCGGGGTCCCACAGAGACTAAGTCTGACGGGGAAATCTGGTCAACACGGTGCACCGTGGCATCTGCCCACGGCACCAGCGGAGGCGCGAGGGAGCGGGCAAGGTGGGGCAGAAAGTAAAGAGTCACATCTTCGTCCACGTAGTGAGGAAGGGAGGGTGAGAAAGTAGAGAAGCCTGCAACCGCAGGGCCCTTTGGCGGTGTCCCTTTCCATAGCATCGACAAGGTGGGTCCCACAGAGACGAAGACTTTTGTGGACATCTGGTCGACCCCGTGCACTATGCCGGGCACGCACGGCATAGGCAGAGCCGCGAGTGTGCGAGCGGCGGGGTGAGGGGTGGAGAAAAAAAAGTCATACCTTCGGCCATGCAGTGAGGAAGGGAGGCAGAGGGAGTCCAGAAGCCTGAAACTGCAGAGGCCTCTGGCGTTGACCCCTTCCATAGTGGCGATGAGGCCCACTCCGGAGAGACTAAGTGTGACGGCGATATCTGGTCGACCCTGTGCACCATGGAGTCTGAGCAGGGAATCAGCGGAGGCGTGAGCGAGCGAGTGGGAAGGGAAGGGGGTAGAAAACAAAAGTCACACCTTTGGCCATGTAGCGAGGAAGGGAGGGAGAGGGGGTGGAGAAGCCTGCAACAGCAGAGCCCTCTGCGGGTGACACCTTCCATAGTGTCGAAGAGGCCAGCCCCGCAGAGACTAAGTGTGTTGGGGACATTGGGTCTACCCCATGCACCATGGCGTCTGCGTGCAACTCCGTCGGAGGCACGAGCGTGCCAGCCGGTGGGGGGGGGGGAGGTGGAAGCAAAAAAAGTCACACCTTCGGCAATGTAGTGAGGAAGAGAATGAGGGTGAGTCAAGAAGCCTGCAACTGCAGAGCCCTCTGGCGATGTCCCCTTTTATAGCATCGACAAGGCAGGTCACACAGAGATTAAGTCTGACAGGGATATCTGGTCGACCCGGTGCACCATGGCGTCTTCCCATGGCACCATAGGAGATGCGAGCAAGTGGGCAGGGCTGGTAGAAAAAAATAGTCACACCTTTGGCCAGGTAGTGAGGAAGAAAGGGAGAGGGAGTCGAGTAGCCTGCAACCGCAGAGCACTCAGGCGATGTCCCCATACATAGCATTGAGGAGGCCGGTCCCGTAGAGACTGTGTGACTGGGACCTCTGGTCGACCTCGTGCACCATGGCATCCGCGTGCAGCACTGGCCGAGGCGAGAGCGTGCGAGTGGGTGGTGGGAGGAGGGGGGAGAAAAAAAAGTCACACCTTCATCCACGTGGTGAGGAAGGGATCAAGAGGGAGTCAAGAAGCCTGCAACTGCAGAGACCTCTGGCTGTGTCCCCTTCTATGTCGTCGATGAGGCGGGTCCCACCGAGACTAAGTCTGCCCGGGATATCTGGTCGACACTGTTCATCATGGCGTCTGCCCGCGGCACTGGAGGAGGCGTGAGTGAGTGGGGGGGGCAGAAAAAAAATTCACACCTTTAGCCACGTAGTGAGGAAGAAAGGGATAGAGAGTTGAGAAGCCTGCAACCACAGAGCCCTCTGGCGGTGTTCCCATCCATAGCATCGACGAGGCCGGTTCCACAGAGACTAAGTGTGACGGGGACATCTGGTCGACCCGGTGCACCATGGTGTCCGTTCGCAACACCGGCGGAGGTGCTTGCGAGCGTCGGGGGTGGTAGAAATAAAAAAGTCACACCTTCGGCCACGTAGTGAGGAAGGGAGCGAGAGGGAGTGCAGAAGCTTGCTACCGCAGAGCCCTCTGGCGGTGTCCCCATCCATAGCATCGACAAGGCTGGTCCCGCAGAGAGTAAGCGTGACGGGGACACCTGGTCAACCCCATGCACCATGGAGTCAGCGTGGGGCACCGGTGGAGGCACAAGCGAACGAGTGAGGGGGGGAAGAGGGTAGAAAAAAAAGTCACACCTTCGGCCATGTAGTAAGGAAGGGAGGGAGAGGGAGTGGAGAAGCCTGCAACAGCAGAGCGCTCAGCGAGTGACACCTTCCACAGTGTCGAAGAGGCCGGCCCTGCAGAGACTAAGTGTGATGGGGACATCAGGTCAACCGCATGCACCATGGCATCCGCGTGCACCACCGTCGGAGGCGCGAACGTGCCAGCGGGCGGTGGGGGGAGGTGGGAGCAAAAAATGTCACATCTTTGGCCATGTAGTGAGGAAGGGAGGGGGAGGGAATGGGGAAGCCTGCAACAGCAGAGCCTTCTGGTGGTGACACCTTCCATAGCGTCGATGAGGCCGGCCCCGCAGAGACTGTGACGGGGATATCTTGTCGACTCCATGCACCATGGCGTCCGTGTTCGGCCCCAGCGGAGGCGATTGCGAGTGGGCAGGGGTGGTAGAAATAAAAAAGTCACACCTTCGGCCACGTAGTGAGGAACGGAGGGAGAGGGAGTCAAGAAGCCTGCAACTACAGAGCCCTTTGGTGGTGTCCCCATCCATAGCATCGACGAGGCTGGTCCCGCAGAGCCTAAGTGTGACGGGGACATCTGGTTGACCCCGTGTACCATGGCATCCAAGTGCAGCACCAGCGGACGCGTGAGCATGCGAGTGGGTGGTAGGGGGAGGGAGGAGCAAAAGTGATTCACAGCTTCGGCCACGTAGTTAGAAAGAAAAGGAGAGGGAGTCCAGAAGGCTGCAACTGCAGAGAACTCTGGGGGTGACACCCTTCCTAGCATCAATGAGGCTGACCCTGAAGAGCCTAAGTGTGACGGGGACATCTGGTCGACCTGGTGCACCACGGTGTCCGCTCGTGGCACCAGAGGAGGCACTTGCGAGTGTGCAGGGGTGGTAGAAAAAAGAAGTCACACCTTCGGCTACAAGTGAGGAAGAGAGGGAGAGGGAGTCGAGAAGCCTGCAACCGCAGAGCCCTCTGGCATTGTTCCCATCCATAGCATCAACTAGGCTGGTCCCAAAGACACTACGTGTGATGGGGACATCTGGTCGATGCGGCGCACCATGGCGTCCGTTCGCCGCACCAGTGGAGGTGCTTGCGAGCAGGCGGGGGTGTTAGAAAAAAAAAGTCACACCTTCAGCCAAGTAGTGATGAAGGGAAGGAGAGGGAGTGGAGAATCCTGCAACAGCAGAGCCCTACTGTGCTGACACCTTTCATAGCATCGAGGGAGGCCAGTCCCGCAGAGACTACGTGTGACGGGGACATCTGGTCGACTCCGTCCACCATAGCGACCACGTGCAGACCCTGCGAAGGCGCGAGCGTGCAAGCGGGAGATGGGAGGAGGGGGGAGCAAAAATAACTCACACCTTCGGCCACAAAGTGAGGACGGGAGGGAGAGGGAGTCAGGGAGCCTGCAACCGCAGAGCCCTCTGGTGGTGTTCCTTCTATAGCATTGACGAGGTGGGTCCCACAGAAACTAAGTCTGGCGGGGACATCGGGTTGACCCGCTCCTTTAAGTAACTCTATCTAGGTGAACAATGAGTTACAAAATCTTCTTATGGCAAACTTCTAAGTTTTATGATAACGCTATTACTTTAGCAAAAAAACAGAGACATCTGGGCTCCGGTAATTGTGTTTTTGGAGACAGAGATGATCTCAGAAGTCAACATGAGCTGTGCCTTGTGCTAATTACTTTAACCGCATGGTTCCGTCTGGGCCTGGCTTGGGCATTAGCATATCTAAGTGATTAGCTCTCATCTCTGGAAGGCCTTTGTTGATCAGTTCTGGCAACCTATGGCCCTAGGTGAGGCCTGCCTTGTCTTTCAAAACAGATGAGAACCATAGGCCCAGCTTACAGCTGTCTCTTTGAAATGCAGCTGTTACTGACCAATTAGACGCCCTCCTGAGGGGAGGCAGCTTTTGAACTAACACGTTATTTTTTCTTTAAGGCAAAGCCTTATTTGACTTCTGATAATAAATCTTGTCTCCAAAAATACAGCGGGCATTTCTATAACTCAGTATTCTTAGGCTCAACACTTAGACATAGGTTTGCAGCTATAAGTTAACTATCCAGCCAAAATCTTTTGTCAAGGGACTTTTAGATGGAACTTTTCTATGTTACAACAAAACTTCACAAACAAAGGCTGACAATACAAGGAATCCCCAGTACAAAATGCCACTGCCGAACAAATGGGAACCACACATTAGAACCAAGTTCTCAATTGAGAATTAGTATCTCCTAATCCAAAGGGGACAAAGGAGAGCCAAAATCTCCCAGACAAGAGAAGCAACGTCTCCCAACCCCTGCTGGTTCTCTGGGAACTGCAAATGAGCTCAAACCAAACCGGGTCCTGAAGCCCCAGTAAACGGCTACATTTCCACTCGCAAACAGTGCCTCTAAACAAACAGGGAGGTCTCACCCCCCAAAAAATTGGTGGAAACAGGGCCTTGGCATCCTGGAGGGCTTTACTTACAAATGGCTGTGGCTATCCTGATGCTTCCCAAATCTGTTGCCTTCTCCTCAAATCAGTTCAGGTTGGTTGGGGCTGCAGCCATCTGGAAAGAAAGAGATGGGGCAGGGCTCCTCGGAGCTAATCATGCCCCAGCACATGCTAGGAACCCCTTTCTTTCTTACCTGAAAAGGCGATGCTCCCATCCATGGTATGACCCGGAGCTGCTCCCTGCCTCTTCCAGCAGTCTCAGGGTGCCATTCTACAGGAAGCCACGACTCAAATCAGGGACACCAAAACTGTTACCAAAAGCTCGGTGCTTGTCCACAGGGCTGAATCAGAAGAAAGAGGACCAGTGGTTTGAGAAGGAAGGAAAGAGACATTTTATTATTTTGCCAGCAAAGGAGGAGGATGGAGACTCCTGTCTGAAATGCCACCGTCCTCCTAATAAGCAGAAATACAGAGCTTTTAAAGGATGAGTCCTCAGACTCAGACAATTACTGTTCAACTATAGTGGATGATTCTGATCTTCCTATCTCATCTCCCCTGAAGACAATCCCCTGGGTAATTTTTTAAAAAAATATTTTAGAGGTGTGGTCTTGCTATGTAGCCCAGGCTAATCATGAACTCCTGGCCTCAAGATATCTTCCCAACTCAGCCTCCGAAGTAGCTGGGATCATAGGTGTGAGCCACCCTGCCCAGCTCAATCTGTGCCCTTTGGAATATCCTTCATGATAAACCAAAGAACGTGAATCCCTGAGTTCTGGGAGCCACTCCAGGAAATTAATCGAGCCCAAACAGGGGATTCATGGGAACCCCAACTTGAAACCAGTTGGTTAGAAATTCTGGAGGCTGAGACTTGTGACTGGTGTCTAGGACTGTGTGCATGTGTTGGGGGCAGTCGTGGGGACTAAGTCTTCAACCTGTGGGATCTGACACTATCTGCAGGTACACAGTGTCAGAACTGAATGGGAGGACACTGACCTGGTGCCTGCTGCTTGTTGGTGGGGAAACCCCATTTCCCACATTGGTCACAGATGTATTCTATCTTGTCTGGTGGCTTTGTTGAGTGAGAGAATAAGAACCATGGTTTGAGTTTTACTACGAGCCAGCAATCCTACTCTTGGGAGAAATGAAAACATGTCCACACAGAAACATGCACAGGAATGTTTACAGAGCTTGGATCACAATCATCAAAACGGGAAACCAACCCAATGCCTTGCAATTTGTGAAGAGATAAACACACTGTGATCTACCCATTTTATGGAATATTACTCAGCCACAAGCAGGAACTGACAACTGTTCCATGCAATGACATGGAGGTACCCGAAATGCACTCTGCTGGATGTTAGGAGGCACATGCAGGAGGCCATGTACAGTGTGACACTCTTGATATGACATTTTGGAAAAGGCAAAACTGCAGATTCAGAAAGCACATCTGTGGCTGCCTGTGGTGGGGGAGGGGCCTGTTCCAGCAGAACACAAGGGGACTTGGGGGTGACCTGTTCTGTATCTTGATTGTGGAGGTGGTTCTGTGACTGTTTGTGTTTCTCAAAACCTGCAGAACTCTATGCTGAAATGGGTGAAACTCTATGTATTACAGTTTGAGTTAAAAAAAATTTTTAAAAAAGAGAGAAAAGCTCATTTAAGATGGAAGATATTACAGGGTACACAGAACACACGGGGGCGCTATAACCAAGTTCTCACAGCAACATTAAAATCAGGCCAGTAAAGGACTGTGGCCCTTTGCTGAAAACCACTCCAAGAAGACCATCATTCTGTGCGAAGACATTCTTTCTCCTCAAACGGGACCTTAAGTCAGTGTTAAGAACCTGCCAGGGCCGGGAGTGGTGGCTCATGCCTGTAATCCTAGCACTCTGGGTGGCCGAGGCGGGAGGATCGCTCGAGGTCAGGAGTTCGAGACCAGCCTTAGCAAGAGCGAGACCCCGTTTGTACTAAAAATAGAAAGAAATTATATGGACAACTAAAAATATATACAGAAAAATTTAGCCAGGCATGGTGGCACAAGCCTGTAGTCCTAGTTACTCGGGAGGCTCAGGCAGTAGGATCACTTGAGCCCAGGAGTCTGAGGTTGCTGTGAGCTAGGCTGATGCCACGACACTCTAGCCCGGGCAACAGAGCCAGACTCTGTCTCCAAAAAATAAAAAAAAAGAAAAGAAAATGATGCTTTTGCCACAAAGGTGCCATTTTAGTAAAGTAACAGTGTATCTAAGTATCTACAATAGCAAAGACTAAGAGCTTTCATGTATTTTAAAGTAAATGCATACATGGACTCTAAACATAAGAGAGAAAAAATGAAGTACCCTGCTGCTATTCTCAGGCACATACTCAGAAGGAAGATGGTTCTTGTCAAAAAAAATGTAACTGAGAGAGATAGGAAGAGATGGATGTGTTAAAGGCTACAAAATTCCAGCTACGTAAGAGGAATAAATTCTAGTGTTCTATACCGATAGGATGACAACAGTTAGCAATAACATATTATATAATTTCAAATAGCTAGGGAGGAGGATATTGAATACTTCCAACACAAAGAAATGACAAATGTTTGAGGTGATGGATATGCTGTTTACCCTGATCTGATCATTATACATCATATGTATCAAAACATCACTGTGTACCCTGTGAATGCGTACAATTATTATGTATCAATCATTTTTAAAGTATAGAAAAATGTGAGTGAGTCCCTACAAGGGGTGACTTGGTCATATATCAAAGTTTCAGCTACCTGGTCTTTGTATCGCTGAGGGAAAAGCCGCGATCCTGCAGAAGGCTGCTTTCCCATGCCGGGGAGCTGCCAGGAGGAGCAGCTTTGAAAAGAGGGCGAGAAGGAGGTGCTAATATGTGTCAGAGGGGACAGTCCCAGCTCTGTGTGAGCTGGGCACAATCTCCCAAATTGGAAAAAAGATTCTCTTCTACACGTGGGCTTTGTCACCACATGGGCTGAAGCACGGTCTTCCCAGCTTTGCAGACAGGCAGTCTCAGATCACGGACGGACGCAGTGCTGGCTTGGCTCAGCCCAGGGTGAGCTATTTCACACCACAGCAATTTCCCCGGCTGCTGATTGGAAGCCTCCATGGTCCCACCTGCTTGGCCTGTGGTGACAATTAAATGAGCAAATTCTCTTTGCATGTTTAGCACAGAACCTGGGTGACAATAAACTTAGGGGCTGCCACTGTTAATAGATCATAGTGTTATTAATAGGAACTTTGCCTGCTAACTTCACCTGTTACCTGTTATGCTTTGATACCTGTGGGGCTTTAGTGCACGTGCCTTTCCCTTGCTCTGAGCGCCTGTTAATTACCTTCCTGCCTGTTCTAATTGTCCAAACAAAAGAGCTCTCTGTACCTGCACCTTCTTAGCAGGAAAGAGAAGAGCTCTTGCTCCAGGCAAGCTTTCCTCTTCTCCAGGCCAGGCTGAGAGCAGCTCTTAGCAAGGGGATGGTGACTCCCTGCCCTGGGTCTGCACGTCTCTGGAAGTGACAGTGCTCATTAGCATAGCAGCCTCACTGGAAAGGATGATGTGGTTCACCTTAGCGTTTCCCCACCAGGTTTATAAATTTCCTCTCAAGGACTTTCCTTTCTTGATCACTTTAAAAGACATTTGAACAAAATAATGTCACAAGTAGGAAACAAACCAAACAAAAAGTCATACAGACAGAGCCTGGGAGCTTCCTGTACCATTCTAAGAGGTCTGGGTGGTGTTGACAGGGAGAAGACCCCTATAGGGTGTTATTGCTCAGGGATGTGGTATGATTAGATTGGCCACAAAAGCAACCATAGGTCACAGGCAAGGAAGCGTGGAAGGGTGGGGTATGGTAGAGGTCCCCAGTGAGACGTGGCTGCTGGGGGCCCCAGCTGAAGGCAGGACAACAGGCTTAGAGTGACGTGTAACTGAGAGATGCTGCGGAGGGAGACCCACAAGGGGATGACACCTGGCCGACTGTGAGCGGTGTGAGGCAACCAGTCGGAGTGACCATCAGGCTGCTTGTACCAGGCTGGGGTGACGGCAGATGAGGCCAGTGCCTGTGTGGCAAAGGGTGGGCTCTGCGTGAAGCGAACCTGAGCTGCAAGACGCTCCAGTAGGGCTGCCCCGCAGGCAGCTGAGAGCCGAATGTGAGCCACTTCAAATCCTGCTTGGAAGAAGGAAGAGCATAAATAACTAAAGGAAAAAAAAACTCTACAAACTAAAATAATAGTTAAAAAAAAAAAAAAGAATGGGCTTCTGTGAGAAGTGGCGTTGGGGATGAATTGGCGTCATCAGCTTAGAGGTGATCACTGGAGACGCAGAGGAGCCGCAGGCGGGTGGAGGCTGAGGAAGAGCCCGCACAGGGAGGCCCACCCGGGAAGCAGCTCCGGGCGCCAGGGTCTGTGCCAAGGTGAGCCCTGCGAGCGCTGCCACCCACGCAGGAGACGGAAAGGGGCACGCCCATGGCATCCTGCAGCCGCTGGAAGGAAGCTAGAGTTTTTGCCTTGAATTTTCCAGATAAGAAACTGCAGCTCCCAGTGCAGAAATTAACCCACATTGCCCCAAATCACACTTTTTGTCAATGACACTCACCACAGTAGCCTATAAAAGATGCTGATTCTTTTCTTGTTTGCCACATAATAAAACACCGATATAGCTACTGTAATTTAGCAAAGCCTACCACTGGCACAGAGATAGTCCAAAGGATGAGTAAGAGAGATTGGAGCCCAGAAGTAGATTCAAGAGACATCAAGGACTTAACATACACCCGAGGTGATGTCTCCATTTAGGGAGAAAAGAATTGTTTTAATAATAAATGGTGCTGATAAAATTAGCTCTTCTGAAAGAAAAAGTAACTAAACTTACATCTCATGCTATACACAGAAATAAGTCCCAAAGGATTCAAGACTTAAATATTAAACTACAAGTAATAAAAGTATTTTTAACCAAAGAGAATTTCTGCATAAGCGCACAGTCTGGGTGCTCTGCCTGTGCCAGATAGGAGACCTGGAGGCCACGCATGAAAGACCAGACATATTTGACTAAATAAAAACGACAAGTTTTCATATGGCAAAAATAAAAAGTACGTTACCTAAGATAATAGAAATAAGTCTACTGGGAAAATATTTTCAACACTTAGAATGGAAAAGGGATTGGTATGTACACTATTTAAAGAATTTCTACAAATTCACGAGAAAAAGACAAACTCAACAAGAAAATGGTGAAAAGATATAAATAGGCTTCCCACAGAAGAAATCCAAAAGGTCAGCAAACATAGGAAAGGATGCTCAACTTCACTGACAGTGAGAAAAATGTAAAATAAAGAAATACGGTACACTGTCCCTTAGTATGTAATTGACAAACATTTTAAGAAGAGAGAAAAGAATTAAATACCTAATGCTTTCATGAAGGCAAGAAATAAGCAGTGGTGGAGATTGCTAGGGAAAGTGGGAATTGTCCCAATTTAGGAAAGCAATGCACCAATATCTGTTTTAAAATTACATATATCCTTTTACAGAACTATCCTGTTTTATGAATCTATTCTATAAAAATAAAAGCACATACAAGTACATACACAAGGATGCTAACTACAGTATTGTTTATGATATCAAACAAACAAGCAGACACACATTAGAAACAATCCCAATGGCCATAACTGGAGGGAGGCTTTTATTAGCTGTGCCCGTCTATACCATGAAACAGTGTATGGCTATTAAAGGGAACAAGGTAGCACAATAGCACATCTATTGACCTGGAGAGATGTCCATGCTATAGTGATACAAGAGGAGAGCAATTTGTAGAGTAATTTATACAGCATGATTCCATTTCTCTAAAAATCCACTGTGTGATTTTGTCTATATATTTGCATATATGTTTGTCTGAGGATTGATGGATAGACATAAGTCTGTTTGACCTTGGCTACTTGAGAGAAGAGGATAGAGACTGCAGGTGACAGATATGTGACAACTTATACAGGCTTATGTTGTAGTGCTGTGCCACTTGTGTAATTTTAAAATTTATAAAGAAAATATTTTTTAAAAGAAGAGAGCTTTTCAGATGTAACTCAGATTCCCAGGCCCTCATTCATTTGAGCAGATGGGATCAAAGGCTGGAAATCTGCATTCTATTTTTTTTTTGAGACAGAGTCTCGCTCTGTTGCCTGGGCTAGAGTGAAGTGGCATCAGCCTAGCAACGTCAAACTCCTGGGCTCAAGCAATCCTCCTGTCTCAGCCTCCCCAGTAGCTGGGACTACAGGCATGCGCCACCATGCCCAGCTAATTTTTTCTATATATTTTTAGTTGTCCAGCCAATTTCTTTCTATTTTCAGTAGAGACAGGGTCTCGCTCTTGCTCAGGCTGGTCTCGAACTCCTTAGCTCAAATGGTCCGCCTGCCTCAGCCTCCCAGAGTGCTAGTATTACAGGAGTAAGCCACCACGCCTGACCTGGAAATCTGCATTCTAATGAGCAGTCCCAGCGATCCTTGGCATGGTGGCTGTGGCCTACACCTTGGGAAGGGCTGCAGTGCCAGTGTCCTGAGGGAGAGCAAGAGGACCTGGAAGGCCAGCAAGGTCCATGTAAGGTTTTATAGTGGAGGTGATGGAAGAGACGGGAGGTAGGCAAGAGAGCAAATGGGCAAAACACAGGAGGTGGGAAGAAGGAAGGCTTCAGTCTGTGAGTATGGGGAATCTCTTCCTCTAAGTCTATAAAGAAGTACCTAAGAGGAGTATACAAGAAGAGTCAGAGAAATTTCTAAGGGGCAGCAGAGGAAATTCATGAGTTTTAGAGAAGAGTGAGAAACGTGGAAAGTATCAGAGTAGAAAGGGTGGGAAGTGGCACCGTCAGTAAGGAAGGCTGCAAACTCCAGGTCACAGAGGGGGTGGCTGTGCTCAGACACGGGGTGTGGTGGATCGAACCGACACCAGCATGCCACGCCCTCCTCCTCCTGAGGAAGGTGAGTGTGGGGGGGTGGTGGCTGGAGGCTGGAATGGGTTATCCCTCTGTTCCCTCAGCCATGACACGACGTACAGGCAGAGACAAGATTAAAATTAAGGTTGTGGTTTGTGATATACAGTTATCATGAGTATAAAATTGGGTTGGATCCCAATTAGGAAGCCAGGGAAATGACACTCATCATTTGTTAAGTGCCAGATGCTGTACAAATAACCTTTCAACAACTTCTTGGGGGCAGACATTATTATTCCCATTTCCAAATAAGAAAACCAAGGTTTGGAGAATTGGAGAGACTCCCACAATTCCATGCCTGTTCAGACAGCGGCAGCTCCCAGAGTGGGACATACATCTTTCCCTTACTAAGGCTCAGGTTCCTCCCACCGCCTCTATAAAAGGACAGACCCAGAGTCCCTGGACCAGGGAAGAGAAACCCAGCAGAGAATTTAGCCTTTTGTTTGCCAGGGTGAATAAACATACCGGCACCAGCCTCTCAGGTTGAGCCTGTGGGACTCTGGACAGCAGCTTTCTTGATGACTCACCCTCCCCACTGATATGTCACAGTCCTGCTGGGTAACGCAGCACAGAGCAGTGGTCAGGGTGGCAGCCAGGCTCCCTGTTGGAGCCCAAGACACGGCCAGCAGCTACACGGCCGGCCAAGAAAAATGGCTCAGCCCTCCCTGCTCGTCCCTCCTCCTTCTTTCTGCTGGGATGGGGCATCAATTGTGTCTCCTTTTTCTGTCTCTGTCCTTGGGCTGTGCTTAGAGTGGCAGACAGAATGGTGCTGACCTTAGGCCACCTGCACAGAGCTGTGTGCAGAGACAGCAGCATGAGGGCACTTGCTAAAGAAAGGAGGCTTTTCCTGGAGGGCTGGGTGAGGATCCAAACCTCTCATGAAGGAACGATTTGGGGCAGAGAGAATAGGCGGGAAGGGTGTTCGTCTGTTGTTTGAAAATCCACTGAGAGCCTGCTGCTGTGCTGGGATTCTCAGGAGCAGGGACACAGAACAACGGAGATGGTTCACTGTGGAATCCCTTGTTTCCTTTCTTCTTGTGTCTCCACATTGGAACAGCGTCTGGCACACATAGGCTCTCAGTAGACAACTGTTGAATGAATGAATGAATGACGGACTTGATCCCAGCCCTTATGAACGTCGAACTCGTAATCACACAACTAATTCACTGCAATGGTGACAGAAGTAGGAAGTGCATGGTGAACTGCAGTTGTTTTGGAAAGCTTTAAGAGTCTTTTGCTGGAATGACATTTTCTTTTGAGAATCTTCTCAGTTTTGAAATGAGAAAAAAATGTCAAAAATCATCGCGAGTCTTGGGTTGAATATAGCAATAGATAGAGTGTGCTGTGCTCTAATGGAAGGATAAATTCCTATCAGTGCCTGTGAGATACAGGAAAAACGACCTCAATTTCTCCTACCATCCTTCTCTCACAACACAGAATACTTTTGTGACCTCTGGTCACCAATGTGTGAGTATTTCTCCCCACTAAGGAAGCAAGCAATTTTGCAGATTCTCCAGTGGACACCAGCTGAGTGTCCTCCAATTCAACTCTGGCGCTATCTACCTGGAGATAGCATCTGATCCCACAGGTTGAGGGCTCTGTCCCACAAGACCTCCCCAACCTCTGATGCCAGTCACAAGCCCCAACTTATTTTGCGCGTGGTTTCTGACTGGCTGGCTCTAATTCTGAGTTCCCGAGACTGGGTTTCATTAATTTGCTAGAGCAGCTCACAGAACTCAGGGAATCACTTAGTTATATTCACCGGTTTATTACAAAGGATATTACTCAGGCTAAAGATGAATGACCAGATGGAAGAGATGCACAGGGAAAGGCACATGGGAAGGGGTGCAGAGCTTCCCCGCCCTCTTTTGGCATGCCAGCATCTGGAAACCTCCTCGTGTCCAGCTATCTGGAAGCTCCCTGAACCCAGTCCTTAGAGGAGTTTTTTGGAGGCTTCATTAAGTAGGTATCATTGATTAAATCATTGGCCACTGATGATCAACTCAACCTTGAGCCCCTTTCCCCTCCCCTGAGGTTGAGGGGTGGGCCTGAAAGTTCCTACCCTGTGTCACATAGCTGGTTTTCCTGGTCACCAGCCCCCATCTGGAGGCTTTCTAGGGGCCCACCAAGAGTTGCCTGACTAGTTGCCTCCTGGCATCCACATCTCTCAGGAAATTAGAAGGGTTTTAGGAGCTCTGTGCCAGGGACTGAAGGCAGAGACCAATACGTACACTGTCTTGTTCGACATAACAATGGAGAACATGACTGTTCCATATAATGATGGAGCCTACCTGTATGACAGTCATCCCATAAGATTATAATGGAGCTGAAAAACTTCTGTTGCCTGGTACCACGGTAGCCCTCATCATTTTATAGTGTAATCACTTTATTTATTTATTTATTTTTTATTTATTTTTTTTTTTGAGACAGAGTCTCGCTTTGTCGCCCGGGCTAGAGTGAGTGCCGTGGCATCAGCCTAGCTCACAGCAACCTCAAACTCCTGGGCTTAAGCGATCCTACTGCCTCAGCCTCCCGAGTAGCTGAGACTACAGGCATGCGCCACCATGCCCAGCTAATTTTTTCTATATAGATTTTTAGCTGTCCAAATCATTTCTTTCTATTTTTGGTGGAGACGGGGTCTCACTCTTGCTCAGGCTGGTCTCGAACTCTTGACCTCGAGCAATCCACCCGCCTCGGCCTCCCAGAGTGCTAGGATTACAGGCGTGAGCCACTGTGCCCGGCCTATTTATTTATTTTTTTAAAGCACAAAAACAAAAACTTTTTATTTTAGAATCGTTTCAGACTTGCAGAAAAATTACAAAAATATTACCAAGAATTCCTGTATACCCTTCACCCACATTCTCCAAATGTTAAAATTTTACCATATTTACTTTATCATTCACTCTCTCTATATTTTTTCACCTAAAACATTTGAGAACAAGTTAAAAACATGATTTACCTTTTTACCCCTTTATCACTAAATAACTTCAGTGTGTAGTATTTCCCCAAAACAAGGGCATACTTCCATAACCTCAATACAATAAAAGTCAGGAATTAATATTGACATAATACTATTGTCCAATTTACAGACTGTATTCAAATTTAGTTTCTAATGTCTTTTATGGCAATAGAAAAAAATGTCCTCACTCAGAATCTGATCCAGGAAAACTCAGTGCCTGCAGTTGTCCTGTCTTCAGAGTCTCCTTAACCTGGAACAGTTCTTCAGTCTTCATCTTTCATGACCTTAACAGTTTTGAAGAGTGAAAGTCAGTTATTTTGCAGAATGTCCTCAGTTTGCATGTGTCTGGTGTTTCTTGAGTAGGTTTAGGTTATATATTTTTGGCAGGAATACCGCAGAGGGAGTGTGTCCTCAACACATGGCATCAGGAGGCACTTGACAGTAGTCTGTCCCGATGCTGGTGATGATACCTTGGACCACTTGGTTAAGGTGATATCTGCTAGGCTTCATCCATGGTAAATATTTGCCCCCTTTTATTTAACAAGTGTTTTGTGGGAAGATGTTTTTAAACCATGTAAATATCCTGCTTCTTTTTATACTTTCACCCACTAGTATTAACACCCATTGTTGATTCTTTTTTTTTATTTCAGCATATTATGGGGGTACAAAAGTTTAGGTTATGTATATTGCCCTTCTGCCCCATCCTCCCCGAATCAGAGCTTCAAGCGTGTCCATCCCTTAGACGGTGGGCATTGCACTCATTATGTATGTATCCACCCATCCCCTCCCCCACCACATCTGCCCGACACCCAATTGATGTTATTCCTAAATGTGCTCTGAGGTGATGATCAGTGAAACCAATTTGATGGTGAGTAAATGTGGTGCTTATTTTTCCATTCTTGGGCTACTTCACTTAGTAGAATGGGTTCCAGCTCTATCCAGGAAAATACAAGAGGTGCTAGATCACCATTGTTTCTTATAGCTGAGTAGTACTCCATGGTATACATATACCACATTTTATTAATCCACTGATGTATTGATGGGCACTTGGGTTGTTTCCACATCTTTGCAATTGTGAATTGTGCTGCTATAAACATTCGGGTGCAGATGTCTTCTTTATAGAATGTCTTTTGTTCTTTTGGGTAGATGCCCAGTAATGGGATTGCTGAATCAAACGGTAGGTCTACTTGTATCTGTTTAAGGTATCTCCATATTGATTTCCACAGAGGTTGCACTACTTTGCAGTCCCACCAATAGTGTATGAGTGTTCCTGTCTCTCCCCATCCACGCCAACACTTATTGTTTTGGGACTTTTTGATAAAGGCCATTCTCACTGGAGATAAATGATATCTCATTGTGGTTTTGATATGTATTTCCCTGATGATTAGAGATGTTGAGCATTTTTTCATATGTTTGTTGGCCATACTTCTGTCTTCTTTTGAAAAATTTCTATTCATGTCCTTTGCCCACTTTTAAAGCCATGAGATTAAGCCCTGTTGTGTGCTGGGCAGCAGGCATAAAACCCAGCTCAGGAAGCCGCGTCCTGCGTGGAGAGCCAGCACTGACCAGTTGCACAGTGTGAGCGGCGGTGTGCACGGGCGGGGAGGTACACAGAGCTGCTGCTCCTCCCCAGAAGGGTCCCTGGTAACCCTGCTTTTAGACTTCACATATTTTCCTGTCTTTCTTCTCATCCTCGGGCTTTTACTTCAGTGCGGACGCCTACATTTACTAAGATACTCCTCTGCCTACGTTTCAAAAATCAGAAAACCTGACCCCTGGTAGCCAAAACATCCCTACTTTGTACAAAACAATGAAGCTTGAATTTAAAACACCAACATGGCATTCAGAAAGATTAAGTACTAAAAGACACTGTGTTCTTTGATTTCTATTTTTTTTTTTTTTTTTTTTTAGAGACAGAGTCTCACTCTGCCTCCCAGGCTGGAGTGCAATGGCATCATCTAACTCACTGGAACCTCAAACTCCTGGGCTCAAGCAATCTTCCCACCTCAGCCCCCTGAGTGTCTGAGACTACAGGCATGAGCTACCATGCCCAGCTGATTTTTTTTTACTTTATTTTGTTAAGATGTTGCAGGGGCGTGGTGGGTGGCAGGGATCTTACTAAGTTGCTCAGGCTGGTCTCGAACTCTTGGCCTCAAGGGATCCTCAGGCTTAGTTAGGGCTCCCAAAATGCTGGGATTACAGGTATGGGCCATGCAGGGAGGGTCTTGATTTTTGTTTTCTATGGGTAATGAAAAACAAATACTTCTTGTGGTTTTTTTTTGTTTTTTTTTTCTGCTCACAGTAAAGGAGAAGCTGAGATGCTCCCAGGCTGTACTATTACGACTCTGTTTTCTCTCCAGGTTTCATCTAAACCTCAGGCTTCACCAGGGCCCTCAGGCTGTTTCACTAAAGCAAGTATTTCCTGGCATCTCTGCTGCTCTTTAAAGTGGGGAGGCCCCTTGGGAGCTGAGCCGCCTGAAAGGGAGAGACGGACACTCAGGGCCACAGGTGAAAGCACCTGCGCGTCGCCTTCAGATTGAAACTCCGCAGCGGCGCCAGCAGTATCGCCCTGGCGAAACTTCTCCATGCAGCGAAGTGACCAGGCTGCCTGAACTCCACCTGCTTGATTCCCGGTTGTCTGTTACTACGTTCTGCCGGGGTGCCTTCGAGTGGCTCCGTGCCTGCATGTCCCCAAGGCCAGAAAACGTCCTGCACTCGGCGCAGGCTCGGTTCCGGCTGGAGCTGGGCCTTAGGAGCCCTCCGCGGGCAGCGGCCACGCGCCCCCAGCCCTGCCCCCGGCGCCCCGAACCCCGCTCACCGGAGAAGTTGTCGAAGGCCGTGCGGACGTCCTCGGTGGGGTAGCCCTCTTGCCCACGGCGCTGTCGCCGACCAGCACACACTTGAGGCCGCGCTCCTCTGCACCGCCCACGCGCCCCCTGCCCACCCCAGGGCTCCCCAGACCCGCGACTCCCGCGTCCCCCACGCTCCCGGTGCGTGGGCACGGGAGGCGCCTCGCAGCGGCCAGGTAATGCGGGGGCCCCTGCTGTGGGGGCATCGGTCCACGCGCTCACGTGCAGGAGCGAGTGAGCAGGGCCCTGCCTGACCGCCCCTCAGCCACGGAGGGCTGCAGGAGGGAGGAGCTGTCACCGATCGCCGCAGGCGCGTCCCCCGCCCCCGAAGGCAGCCATTCCAGGCCACACGTTTTGCAGACAAAGGCGGCCGGGGAGGGTGGCGCCTCCGCATTGCAGCTGCGGCAGCCGGCTCTGCCCAGCTCGACGGGAGGACCGCGGCCCGAGCGCTCTGCCTCCGCCCGGCTTCCCCGCGACACGGCGCGTGGGGAGCGGGCGGGCGGGGAGGGGAAAGAGGCGGGTCCGGCCGGGTGGATCGGCCCCGCCGCGAAGCCACAGCGCCACCGGTCTGCGCGCCGCGGCCCTGCACCGGCTCCCGAGGCGGCGCGGCCCGCAGGCGGGGCTGCGGACAAGGGCGCCAGGGGACCATGAACGCACGTTCTGGGCAGCTTCCTCCCCAGCTCTGGAAAAGGCGACCACCGCTCGACTGGCCACGCGGTTCTGCTCTCTGGCGCCCATGGAGCCGGGAAACCTGAGCTGCTTCCTTTCCCCTCGGTGTGGACGCCCGCCCGCCACGGCGCTCCACCCAAGGGGGACAATGAAGTGTCCTGGCGGGACGTCCCGTAAATGAGACTGAATTAACAGACAACTTTTTTTTAAGAAGTCTAACTACTGCCGGTCGTGTGATTTTTTTTTCATATTGAAGTAAAAGGATGCCAGCCCCATTGTTAATGCTCATTGGACTTTTCCTTTTGGCATGCCATGCTCCTCTATGCGTGGATGGCCCAGCAGATTTCATTATGGCCCCCATTCCTTCATTTACTTAAGTGTAATTTGGAGATGTTAATATTATCTGAAAAAATATCCCGTTTATCTTTGATTCCTTTCTCTCTCTGCTTTCCTCCTACATGTAGCCAACAGTCCATTCAAAAAATGAGATGTCTCTTCTAGGCCTAGACAGGATACAAAGACTGCTGGGGATTTACAGTGTGGTGTGAGGAAAGCCACATACTATCAATATGGATGCAATACTATTACTGGTAGCAGTAAAAATAATAATAGGTAATAAATATTGAGCTTTTATAATGTGCCAGACACTGTTGTAAGCCCTCTGCATGAACTAATTCCTTTAATCATAACATTCCTTATACCCATTTTACAGATGAGAACACCTGAGGCACTGAGATATGAAGTAATGTATTTGGATTCCACAAGCTAGTAAGTGGCAGTGCCAGAATCCAAACCCAAGGAGTCTAGCTCCACAGCCTGAGCTTCTAACCAAGATCCTGAAGGCAAAAATAAGTCGGTGTGGTAAAGTCAGACTTGGAAGTACTGCTGTGGCTGGAATGCAGAGATGGATTTATCAAGAAGCTAGAAGCTTGAATCCAGGGCCCCTGACTTACAGAAAGCATCTTCCAACACACTGGGAGACCTAGCAATGTGAGTACATGGTAAGGTATTTCTATAAATTTTGCAAACACATATATTTTAACCACCACGAGTTAAGTCCACAGTGCCTTTTTAGAGGGTAACTCTAATTTACCCTCATATTGAGTAGCTTTCAAGTAGCCACACCTATGTCGCTTACTGGCTTTTCTCCAAGCTCCAGCTGGTACCCTGCACAAGGGCTTCAGTTGGATGGGATTAGGCACTGATTCCCTCTGAACTTCCCTATGAACCTTCCCTGGTGACTCCTGAACTCATGGAAACTCTCCTTCCTTATCCCTGTGCCTGGGAGTTGCTCTGATTTCCTGACTGAGCCCTAACTATTGGCCTCTTTTTTTTCCCCTGGGGGTGTCATCCTAGGGAAAAAAAATGACAAGGAAAATAGTCGACATTTTTCACTAGAGAAGATGGCAAAATCATATGTCACCAACCACCAGCTGGGCTACCAGTGGGTCCTTGGCAGTAATCACAAACATCAGCTAGTGTCACGGTAAGGGCCCAGGCCACATCATTTGATGTGTTGATACTGGTTTCCCTGCCTCCAGATGTCCCTTTGTCACTTGCCATCACCTTGTTGGTAACTAGAATGAATAAATTAAGAGCTCCCATTGGCATCATGAAATTTGAAGGTGTGAAAATCAATCACTAATTTTGGTTATAAAAAATTTTCTGAAAACAAAATGTTTATATTGCTTTTACTAGTTAGATTAGGTTACACTGTGCTGCAGTAATGAATAAAATCTCCATGTGTAGAAACATAAGAGCTGATTGGTCATGCAAAATCCACAGGAGATCAAGTGGCTCTATAAGGCAGCTCCCTTCCAAGTGGTGACTCAAGTCTATTTGCATCTTGTAACTGTGCCACCTGGGATGCGTACACATACATTCCTCTGTGTGCACCTGTACATTTCTATACATGAACACACATGTCTCTGTGTGTGTACCCATGCATTTCTGTGAGTGAACACGTGCATTTCTGTGTGTGTGCAGACATGTGCAACAGCAATTTTACGGGAACTCAAAACTGAAAACCGTCTAAATGTCTAAAACAGCAAAATGGATTAGTTAGTTTGGGAATTTATATTATTCAATCAAGTAAATGAGCAACAACAAGAATGAATCTCCCAAATAAATGAGGAGTCAAAGAAGGCACACACAAAAGAGTATAAATTGTCTGAGTTGATAGTTTAGAAATGGAAAAAATTAAGCAGTGTTAAATGGCAGAACGATTGAGGATAATTGTTTCATTCTGCAAGGAAGGGGGCCATGGAGAGCTTCTGATGTTCAGGTGATGTTCTATTTCTTTTATTGTATCGTATTGTATTGTATTGTATTTATTTCATTTTTTGAGACAGGATCTTGCTCGGTGCCCCAGGCTGGTGTACAATGTCATGATCATAGCTTGTAACTGGAAACTCCTAGGCTCAAGTGATCCTTTTGCTTCAGCCTCCCACGTTGCTAGGACTATAAGCTATGTACCACCACTCTGGGTAATTTTTAATTTTTTTTTTTTGTAGAGATGGGGTCTCATTATGCTGTCCAGGCTGGTCTCAAACTCTTGGCCTTAAGCGATCCTCCTGCCTTGGCCTCACAAAGCGCTGGGATTGCAGGAGTGAGACACCTTGACCAGTCAATGTTCTTTTCTTGATCTGAGTGACGATTTCATAGGTGTTCACTTTATAGTAATTAATTATACCATACATTTGTTTTATTCACTTTTATGAATTGCATTATACTTCGAAATTATAATGGCTAAAAATATTCAAACCTATAAATCATATTAAATAGTACTCATGGTCATTTGCATTCCAAAGAACTATTTGCTTTAGCCTAGCACAGTGCTAATCACATATTGTACACTTTTTTAATTAAATAACACTCTTATCATAAAATTTAAATGTGATTAAAGTGACCAAAACCCTATTTATACAAAGCTTTTCCAGGAACATTATCACAAAGTATTGCTGTACATTATTTACATCTCTAATATTTATTTTTAATATGGGTATCATCTTCCACAAGGGCTATATATATTTTAATATTTTTAACTAATTCAACTGGTTCTGCAGGATTATTACAAAAGAGATAAATGGCAATTTCCATGCAGAAGTTCCAGGAGAAAAATGAACACATCAGGGAGAGCCCTTGGAGGGACGGCAGGTAAATTTGCCTAGAGAGGAAAGGCTGGACTCATTGCCAATGTGGAAAACAGATGCTGTGCAAGGCAGGCTGAGCAATGCAGGTGTCACCTTTCCCCCCTCAGTCTTGGCTTATGTTTCTTTTTAAAATCCCCTGCTCTGGGCATTTCCAGCTGCTGCAGCCCTGCCATTGCCCTTGGTGGGAAGGCTAACCCATCGAGCTGTGGCATTCCCTGCCAGCTGGCTAACCCTTCCTATGGAAGAGCCTCCCATCCAAGGCCTCCCCAGAAACTGATCCTCTTCCAACTTCCCTCCCCAAACACATCACAGAAACTCCCCAGGCCAAAATTTCCCAGCTTCCCAAGTCCTCACAGATGATAAGAACTCTTTAGAAAGCCCTCTTAGCTATTGCCAAACTGTGACCTCCCCTAATTTTTCAGCCACCCTGAAGATAACAACTAGCCATGTCATCATTTCCCAACAGCTAATCACCCCGGCCAGCATTTCTTTCCCTCCAGAATCCACAGCCATTTCTCTGCTCTAGCTCTTCCCAGCTGAGCATGTGAATGCTTCCACAGTCCTACACTGGGCAGAAGGTGGTGTTTTCATATATTCCAGTAGTTCTCAAAATTTATTGCTGGATTTGCAATAACAGTGTAAGACTCAGAATGAATGTGTGGACATCCAAATCTGCCTAAGTCAGTCTTTGAGAAGAAATGAGGGTCTACTGTACCAGGAGGCCTGTTTTTTCTGTCATATGCATCCTAGAAAAAAATGTATTAGAAGGTAAATATTGCTTCTCCACATTGAAATCATGAAAGGAATTTCATTTTAAGAGGATCAGGGGTATAGTCCTTGGCTACATTATTGAATGGATTCATCCAACTCATGAGCTTAGTATGACTGTGTGTGAGCAATAGTAATCAGCATGGATGTGCTTAGAGCATCAAGGAGTTTATAATCCTAGTAAGAGAAAAGATAGCTGTAAAATAACTGTAATGCAATACAGCGTATGGTGAAGGCAAGGGGATGTGCAATAGAAAGTCAGAAGATGCCTAAGGACAGACTCTCAACTGGGAACGCAAACAACCTTGCTCTGACACAGTTGAGAAGATTGTTTGCTGCAACCTCCAGGTCCAAAAAGATCTTCTTCCTCTTCATCTTCTGAGTGTTCATAAATCTTCAACAAATTACAGCCCCGCCTATTAAGCTTATGATGTCCTAAGCATTTTACATGCATTGTCATATTTAATATTCACAAAATCTAAACATGTGCTATTATTTCCCCAGTTTTATGGATTAGATGGTGGCCACTCAAAGGGAATGAGTTTTCCCTGTTTACCCAGCTAGTGACAGAATCAGGACTCAATCCCCAGCACCAGAGGTTTTACCACACTCTGTATGTAGCCTGTCTGTCAAATATCAGCCCTACATAAGACAACAGAGCAAAGAAGCTATTTTACAAGTTTTAACAAGTTTTTTTAAAAGCCTTTCGTACCACAGTCACAGGACAAAATAACAGTATTGCACCCTTACTCACTAATTCAGTATGAGGTATACAGTACAGACGAGTAAGCACTGACCAGTAGGGAGAGACATAGGAAACAGGCTCCAAAGTCTTGCAGCATGTATTAATACTAGAAGGGAGAAAAATATAAGTGTACATAAATAAGAAAAGCTAAGAAGCAAGGAGAAAAAACAGAGAGAGATCCCATAGTAATTTGGAAGTTTTAAAAAGGCTAAAGTGGAATTTTTCCGCTTATTAGTTATTTTTTGTTTACTAAGATAGTAAAAGAATTGTAGAGGGAATGTTTTAGGTAGCTAAGAAGAGATTATCTGTCATGCCCTACTGAAACATCATTTTACACATGTGCCTGCTAATGTGAAATAATTTTTATCTGTTAATTAAGTTAATCCCATAAACATTGAGTCCCATTGTTAACTTAAGGACTTATTAAATGATCAATTACTTTATGTTTAAAATGTTTTTTTTCCTAAAATTCTAAATTTCTTTAATTCAGATGTCTTTCTGATCAGGAAAAATATGAAAATTGTAAGTTGCATTAAAAATATCTTATAGGGTGGGCATGGTGGCTCACACTTGTAATTTTAACACTTTGGGAGGCCAAGGTAGGAGGATCACTTGAGGCCAGGAGTTCAAGATCAGCCTGAGCAAGAGTAAGAACCCCATTCCTATAAAAAATAGAAAAAGCCAGGCATAGGGTGTGTGCGCACCAGCTACTGGGGAGGCTGAGGCAGGAGGATCGCTTGATCCCAAGAGTTTGAGATTGCAGTGAGCTATGATGACACCACTGTGCTCAAGCCTGGGTGACAGAGGGAGACCCTGCCTCAAAAAGGTGTGTGTGTATATATATATATATATATATATATATATCAAAAAGATATATATATCTGTATGTATCACACACACACATTTTATAGAGTTGTGGCTGTCTAGAGAGCGCTGTCCACGGTCTTTGCCTAATGCAATCTGAAGGGTGCCGCCATCATTCCCCCACAGTGCTCGCCAGGTGGGGAAGTGCTCCATCCTCCTTTGGCGCTCACAGCCCTTGGGCGGTGCCCTCGCTGCTGCTCTCTTGGGCTCGGTGGGCACGGAGGGTGAAGAGAGACACTCGGGGTTGCCCATCACTGGTCCCTCCGGGAGGCCAAGGAAGCCCAGGGGAGGTCTCTGCAGCAATGGCCCCTCGGATTGCAGCACCCACGTGACCATGCAAGACCTGTACTGAACCCCAGACTTCTGTACCGCCCAAACCTATCAGGAAACCCGATTTGGGAACCACTGGGTAAAAACACTCTTCTGGGCTATTTCTCCCTAGGAATATAGAGAAAGCCTGGTTGCTATTGAGCTCTAGTTTCTGTAAATTTTGAAACTCTGCCCTTTGGGACTCGAGAGTGCAGAGCGAATTCCTGCCTCATATTCCAGGGAAGCACCTTCAAATTATTCAATCTGAAAATGACCCAGAAGACGAATATGAATAGCAGGAAGGATTTTATTACACAAAAATGTCAATTTTCTTTTCCTTTTATCCCTATAACCATAGTCTTTAGACTAAATAAAATAAAATAAAATGCAAAGAAAGACTGCCAGGCCAGAAAGGACACAAGGGCAACCCACTAAAATGAGTGACTTTGCTCTGTTCTGGGGAAGAAAATGAAGCTGATCAGCTCGATCTGGCTCACTTCAGGCCGTATCAGTTGAATGCCTTCTGCGTGGCAAGGGGTGTATTCAATGTCCAAAAGGATGGAGGTGCACATAAGAGGGAGAAAGAGGGAGAGTACCTACACCAACCACACTTATTTAACATACAGAAAAGCTTTACCTTACCATAGCAGGGAACTTCAAAAACAACACCACTGCATACAAAGTTTCCAGGGTACAAAGTTTCAGTTAGGCAGGAAGAATACATTCTAGAGATCTATCAGACAGCTTAGTGATTATATAGTTAATCATAATGTATCGCATACTTAACAATTGCTAAGAGAGTAGATCTTAAGTGTTTTCACCAAGAAAAAAACAAGTAAGTACGTGCGGTAATGGAAATGTTAATTAGCTTGATTGTGGTAATCATTTCACATGTATACATGTATCGAACCATCACATTGTATACCATAAATACATACAATTTTTTATTTGTATAAAATAATAAATCTGGATGGGTTGGGGGGAAACAAAGGGAGCTTTTTTAAGCCACCAATGATTTATCCTTTCTTCTCAGACAGTAAGACCTTTCCATCTAAATAAGGGAAGTTGTGTAGGAAGAATTGCATTAATTCACTCATTCAACAAATATTTATAAGGCACCCACTACACATGAGGCCTAGGGTAGTTGGGGATACATCAATGAGCACATAAACACAAACCATTCCTGTATGCATCTGATGTTTTAGTGCAACTTCTGAAATAACTAAATGATGTAACATGTTCAAGGATGAGTGAGTGTCACAGAGGAGAAAAAAGCAGGGCATGGGGTTGGGGAAGGCCTCACAAGGGACACATTTGAGCAAAGACTTTGAAGGAAGCAAGGGACCAAATACTGTGGGTTTCTAAGCATTCCAGGCAAATAGACTAGCAAGGGCCTGTCTACGTGTTGAGAAACAGCAAGAAACCCAGTGAATCTAGGAAAAAGTCAGCAAGCGGGAAGCGAGGCAGGAGGATCACTTGAGCCTGGGAGTTCGAGGCTGCAGTGAACTATGATTCCACCACTGAACTCCAGCCTGGATGACAGAGACCTTTTCTCTAAAAAGAAAAGAGAGAGAAGGCCGGGCGTGGTGGCTCACGCCTGTAATCCCAGCACTCTGGGAGGCCGAGGCGGGTGGATTGCTCGAGGTCAGGAGTTCGAGACCAGCCTCAGCAAGAGCGAGACCCCATCTCTACTAAAAAAATAGAAAGAAATTATCTGGCCAACTAAAATATATATATATATAAAAAAATTAGCCGGGCATGGTGGCGCATGCCTGTAGTCCCAGCTACTGGGGAGGCTGAGGCAGTAGGATCGCTTAAGCCCAGGAGTTTGAGGTTGCTGTGAGCTAGGCTGACGCCACGGCACTCACTCTAGCCCGGGCAACACAGCGAGACTCTGTCTCAAAAAAAAAAAAAAATTAAAAAAAAAAAAATAAAAGAGAGAGAAAAGAAAGAAAGAAATTATTAGGTAAGGCAAAATATCAGATGGCAGACCGGTCACTGGGAAGGAAGAAATGGAAAAGATACCAAATGCCCTGCCTATGTAAGAGCTTACCTCCACAGGTACCTAGCCCCTGCCTGCACAGTTCACCACTTGGCCCCATCTGAATTTGAAACAGTCCTTGTCTCCTTTGTGTACCACGTGGCCAGCAATAAATCTGGCATGGCACTGTGGCCACCATATGTTAAGGGCACCAGACTCTGCCTATTCGCCACCTGATGGCCCCATTTGCTTCTGCTGCTGGGGTGGATTTCCAGGAAAGAAGGCACAGCCGCCGTGGGGAACAAAACAGGCTGGGTAGTCGTGAAGGTGGTGTGTCCTCAGCACACAGCCCCGAACCAAACAGTCCGGTTTTCTTTGTCTAGCGTACCCACTGGACCCGGACATTGAGCTGGTTGTGTCCACTAACACACTTGATCGGAGTTAGTTTTGCCTAATAAAGCCCATGTGTGTTCCTTCCAAACTTACTAGAACTAAAGGGGTTCCCGTAGAGGTTATAGGGTTTGGTTTTCACTGAGAATGTAACTCTAGTCAGCAATTTGCTTTTAAAAAGTATTAACATATCTTGTTTCTGCCTTAGGAAGAAACCTCTCTTGGATCCTCTGAATATATGGCTCATATAGTCGACTGTTTTAAAAGATATGACAACAAATTCTAAGCCAATAGTGGGAGTTCAGAGGCCAGATCTGACCAGGGAGGCATCTGCTCTTGCAGACCTACAAAAGGCTGTGTAGACTTCATTAAAGGAAAGAGGCAGTTAATATTTATTATTTTCCCAGAGCACGTTCTGCTGGGCAGTGGGGGGTGGAAGAGGGCATTGTGCTCAGAGGAGCCTACATTTGATCCTGATACCTTTACCTGCCTATGCAAATCATTTTATTTCTTTTTGATTTATTTTATTTATTTATTTTTTATTTCAGCATATTATGGGGGTACAAAAGTTTAGGTTATGTATATTGCCCTTGCCCCCCCCCTCCGAGTCAGAGCTGCAAGCGTGTCCATCCCCTAGGCAGCGCACACTGCACTCATTATATATGTATACACCCATCCCCTCCCCCACCCACATCTGCCTAACACCCGATTAATGTTATTCCTAAATGTGCTCTTAGGTGATGATCAGTGAAACCAATTTGGTAGTGAGTACATGTGGTGCTTATTTTTCCATTCTTGGGATTCCTCACTTAGTAGAATGGGTTCCAGCTCTATCCAGGAAAACACAAGAGGTGCTATATCACCATTGTTTCTTATAGCTGAGTAGTACTCCATGGTATACATATACCACATTTTATTAATCCACTGATGTATTGATGGGCACTTGGGTTGTTTCCACATCTTTGCAATTGTGAATTGTGCTGCTATAAACATTCGGGTGCAGATGTCTTTTTTATAGAATGACTTTTGTTCTTTTGGGTAGATGCCCAGCAATGGGATTGCTGGATCAAATGGTAGGTCTACTTGTATCTGTTTAAGGTATCTCCATATTGCTTTCCACAGAGGTTGTACCAGTTTGCAGTGGCACTAATTTGCAGTCCCACCAGCAGTGTATGAGTGCTCCTATCTCTCCGCATCCATACCAACATTTATTGTTTTGGGACTTTTTGATAAAAGCCATTCTCATTGGAGTTATGTGATATCTCATTGTGGTTTTGATTTGCATTTCCCTGATGATTAGAGATGTTGAGCATTTTTCATATGTTTCTTGGCCATTCTTCTGTCTTCTTTTGAAAAGTTTCTGTTCATGTCCTTTGCCCGATTTTTGATTTCTTCTTTCTGATTTTCCTGAGTTCTAAATGGATTCTAGTTATCAGTTCTTTATCAGATTTCTAGCATGCGAAATTTTTTTTCCATTCTGTAGGTTGTCTGCTCTTATGACAGTTTCTTTGGCTGTGCAGAAGCTTTTTAATTTGATCAGGTCCCATTCATTTATTTTTGTTGTTGCTGTGATTGCCTTAGGGGTCTTCTTCATAAATTCTTTGCCTAGGCCAATGTCTGTAAGAGTCTTTCCTACATTTTCTTCTAGAATTCTAATAGTTTCCCACCTAAGGTTTAAGTCCGTTATCCACCGTGATTTGATTTTTGTGAGAGTTGAAAGCTTTGGGTCCTGTTTCAGTCTTCTACATGTGGCTATCCAGTTTCCCCAGAACCATTTATTAAATAAGGAATCTTTTCCCCAGAGTTTGTTTTTGTCTGCTTTTTCAAAGATTAGATGGTTATATGAGGATGGTTTTATATTTGGATTTCTGTTCTGTTCCACTGGTCTGTGTCTCTGTGTCTCAAGCTGATTTAATAACCACAGTCTTGTAGTATAGTTTCAAATCTGGTAAATTAATACCTCCCATTTTGTTCTTATTGCCTATAATTGATTTTGCTAAATGGGGTCTTCTATGGTTCCATACAAAGCATAAAATTATTTTTTCTATATCTGTGAAAAATGATGTTGATAATTTAATAGGGATTGTATTGAATCTGTAGATCACTTTGGGTAGTATAGACATTTTAACAATGTTGATTCTTCCGATCCATGAACATGTTATGGTTTTCCACGTGTTTACATGCTCTGCTATCATAAGAGGTTATTTTGAAGACCTCTATGCAAATGAATTTGAAAATTAAATAAAATGAAATGCACCAGGCCTAGATAGTTTCAGAGGGAAATTCTACCAAAACTTCCAAGATAAGGTAGTCTCTAAATTGTTCCAGAACAAATGAAGGATATTTTCCTGATTCTTTTTATGAAGCAAGTATAACATTGAAAAACAAAACTATAAACCAATATCTCATATTAAAATTGAGGCAAAATTTCATAATAAAATATTTATAAACAGAACTCAATAGCACATTAAGAAAATAATACACCATGACCAAGTGGGAATTATTCAAGTAATTCAAGGCACCATAAACAAAGTTAAAATACAATTGGCAAATGTGGAGAAAATACCATATTATAGTATATGTCACAGCTAAAGGGCTAAACTTCCTCACATACGAAACACTATTTAAAAAGTGAAGGAACAAAAATAAATAAATGGGATCTGATCAAATTATAAAGCTTCTGCACAGGCAAGGAAACTGTCATGAGAGTAAATAGACAACCTACAGAATGGGCAAAAAATTTGTATGCTACACATCCGATAAAGGACTGATAACTAGAATCTATTTAGAACTCAGGAAAATCAGCAAGAAAAAATCAAACAACCCTATCAGAAAGTGGGCAAAGGACATGAACAGAAATTTTTCAAAAGAAGACAGAAGTATGGCCAACAAACATATGAAAAAATGCTCAACATCTCTAATCATCAGGGAAATGCAAATCAAAACCACAATGAGATATGACTTAACTCCAGTGAGAATGGCCTTTATCAAAAAGTCCCAAAACAACACATGTTGGCATGGATGCAGAGAGACAGGAACACTCATACACTGTTGGTGGAACTGCAAACTAGTGCAACCTCTGTGGAAAGCAATATGGAGATACCTTAAACAGATACAAGTAGACCTACCATTTGATCCAGCAATCCCATTATTGGGCATCTATCCAAAAGAACAAAAGACATTGTATAACAAAGATATCTGCACCCGAATGTTTATAGCAGCACAATTCACAATTGTGAAGATGTGGAAACAACCCAAGTGCCCATCAATACATTAGTGGATTAATAAAATGTGGTATATGTACACCATGGAGTACTTCTCAGCTATAAGAAACAATGGTGATATAGCACCTCTTGTATTTTCCTGGAAAGAGTTGGAACACATTCTACTAAGTGAAGAATCCGAAGAATGGAAAAATAAGCACCACATGTACTCGCCATCAAATTGGTTTCACTGATCATCACCTAAGAGCACATTTAGGAATAACATTGATCGGATGTCTGGCAGATGTGGGTGGGGGAGGGGATGGGTGTATACATACATAATGAGTGTGATGGGCACTGTATAGAGGATGGGCACTTTTGAAGCTCTGACTTGGGGGAGTGCGGGGGGCAAGGGCAATATACATAACCTAAACTTTTGTACCCCCACAATATGCTGGAATAAGAATGAAAAAATTGAAATAATAAAGAAAATATAAACTGAAGGAACAATAGATCAAAAACCTGAAAAACAATAAACAAATGACACAAGTTTAGCAATTTACACAAAGATACAAATATGGTCCTTAAATATACAAAAAGATGTTCAATCTCAGCCATTACAAGAGAAATGCAAACCTAAACAATACTGAGATACATGTAAAGGATGGAAAAGATATACCATAGAAACACCCATCAAACACTCACCAGAAGAAATCTAGGGTGGCTAAATTCACATCAGACAAAGCGGACTTCAGAACTAAGAAAATTACCAGAGACACAAAGGAACGATACATAATGATAAAAGTGTTCATCTGCCAAGAAAATATGCACCTAAGAAAACCACTGTAAAATACAAAAAGAAAAAAGAACTAATAGACTTGAAAGAAAAAAATTAAGTCCACAATTGGACATTTCAATATTTTTCTTTCAGAAATTGATAGAACAAGAAGGTAGAAAATCAGCAAAGATGTAGAAAAACTGAATGATACCATCAACCAATTGGATCCAATTGACATTTATAGATCATTCCAACCAATAACAGAATACATTTTTTTCTAGTGCACATAAAATATTCACCAAGATAGACCATATTCTGGGCCATAAAATACAAGAATTGAAATCATACAAAGTATGTTTATCCTCTGACCATAATAGATTTAAATTAAAAATCAGGAACATAAAGATATCTGGAAAATCTCCAATTATTCGAAAATTAAACAGCTTACTTCTAAACAACCTATGAGTCAAAGTCTTTCAAAAAATTAGAAAACGTTTTTAAGTAAATGAAAATGAAAACACCACATATCAAAATCTGTAGCATACAGCCTCAGCAACACGCTGAGAGAAATTTACAGCATATTTATAGAGACATTTAGAGCACTGAACAACGATATTAGAAAAGAAATATTTCTAGCCAGGTGCAGAGACACAGGCCTGTAATCCCAGCTATTTGGGAGGCTGAGGTCAGATAATTGTTAGAATCCAGGAGTTCAAGACCAGCCTGGGCAACATAGCAACATCCCGGCAAAAAATAAAAAAGAAAAAGAAAGAAAGAAAGGAGACAGAGAGAGAGAGAGAGAGAGAGAGAGAGAGAGAGAGAGAGAGAGAGAGAGAGAGAGAGAAAGAAAAAAGAAAATAAAACACTAACATTTCTAAGCTTTCACCTTAAGAAGCTAGAAAAAGAAGATCCTGATATGACTTGGAGACCTTGTCTAGCTTTTATTTTCCTGAAAATCTTTGTGTAATACAGACAATGTATTTCTTTCACTACATAGCTGGGTTTGTGCTCTGAACCCAGTTTTTCAATAAAAAATCATTTATTACTTAGGGCTCACACATGGTTGGTAAAGTTATATGGAAAAACAAGGGAATTATTAACATAGAAGTCAGGATATATACCAACCTCTCGAGAGAAATCTATAAAGAACATCTGAGATGCTGATAACCTTCACCATCTTAACCTGAATGTTGAAAATGCGCATGCTCATTTTATTGTTCTGTTCAAACTATACATTTACCTTTATATACTCTTGTATACAGAAGGAAATGTGTATAACTCATAGATATAACTGTAAAGTAAATATGTACATTTACCTTTATATACTATGTAAAGGTAAATTATATACAAGATACATTTTCTCATTTTAAAATTTGAAAAAATACAAAATAAAATGTATTAAACATAGAATTTTTCTGGCTCAGTCTTTACTCATCTCGGGAACAACCTCCTATGACCACAAAACATACCCCCAAGAACTGCTTGAACTTCACAGTTCTTACTTCTAAGTAAGATAATATTTTTGATCACATTATTTTTTCCTGTTACTTAAACAGAATAAAGAGGAAATGATTCTTCCACAAATAAGTGATCTAGCCATCTGGGTTTGCAGCCCATCTGGTAAGCACCATTGTTGCTCACCAGATGGACTCCAGAGTGACGTACTGATTTGTAAGCCACCATGCGCCAGTTAAAACGTGGCAGTGGGCTGGGCGCGGTGGCTCACGCCTGTAATCCTAGCACTCTGGGAGGCTGAGGCAGGTGGATCGTTTGAGCTCAGGAGTTCGAGACCAGCCTAAGCAAGAGCAAGACCGCGTCTCTACTAAAAAAATAGAAAGAAATTAGCGGGACAACGAAAAAATATATATTAAAAAAATTAGCCAGGCAAAGTGACGCATGCCTGTAGTCCCAGTTACTTGGGAGGCTGAGGCAGGATTGCTTGAGCCCAGGAGTTTGAGGTTGCTGTGAGCTAGGCTGATGCCATGGCACTCTAGCCTGGGCAACAGAGTGTGACTGTCTCAAAAAAAAAAAAAAAGTGGCAGTGCCTTGGTCATGTGTCCATACTTAGGCTGCAGGGAAGGCTGTAAAAACAAATAACGTTTTAAGTTTCTATAGGAGAGGAGATTTCTGTCTCAAAGATGGTGGATTCCACAAACTCAGGAAGAAAATACAGAACTGGGTGCAAAATGTGTGAAAATAAAATGTCTACTATTGGCAAATTTTGTATGCCAAAGATCATTGCGTCGTGGATCTGGATGAAATTAGCAAGGGGAGAAGATTGGGAGGTTTAGGACTAAGCACTGAGGAACCCCAATATATAATTGCCACATTGAAGCCTTATCTGTGGAGGAGAATGACAAAGGATCCCTGGAATCCCAGAAAGCAAACCAGCAGGGCCAAGTGTCCTGACAAAAGTGGAAGAGAATGCTTCATGATGCAGGAGTGGCCAAGAGTGTGAGAGGCTGCGGAGAGGCCAACTAAGACAAGTGTGAGGACAAAAGTTTTTTGAAGGTTCATGTTCTGTTTGAAAAGTTCTGTAACAATCCGATATGAGTATTCAACTGTTAACGACAGTACTTTCCTATCTTTTTTACCCAGTCTGTAAAGCATGATGTCACCTCTGCAAAGAACCAGGTGACATTCCTTAGGACATCCAGATAACCTCTGCAAGGCTATGCAAAGAGCTAAAGTGCTGATATGTGCCTGCTCCTTGCAAATTGTCATGGACAAAGAACATTTTCTGGATAAATAGCTGCATGCCAGGTGCCAGAAGCTGTGCCAGTTGCTCCAGTAGAGATGCCACAATTACCATAACAACACTTGCAGCTGGAACCATAACCTGATTATTATAAATCCGCAGTGATTTCCCTATGACTCAGCTACCTTCTTCGCAGGCTATTTAGGCAACTGTCAGTGAGGCTGTGATCAGAATCAGTGCTTCTTCACTTTCCAAGTCACTGGTGGTGACTCATCCCTTCAGGGGTGGGGAGTGGCTTTGGGTTCACTCACTTAATGAAGAAGTTTCCCCCAGGTTTGTCCGAACATAAAAGCCCTCACCCCACATGGCAGGAGCCAGTTGCTGAGGACATCTATTCCAATGACACATTTAGGAATGAGGGAATAACCACTAGCATGTCTGCAGACCTGCTGAGCCCACTGTGAGGACTTGGGCCACAACTCCTGCAGTCCTCTAATATCCGGAAACCCCTACTTTAAGCAGGAGAAACAAAGGCATTTTGAGTATCCAAGTATATGTGCTAACTCAAAATCCAGTATTAAGTAGCACACTGGAATGATAAATATCTCCCCTTCTCCAGTGAATGTCTGTCTCTTCAGGGAAGACCTGGAAGAAAACTGCAGCATACACTTGAAGCCACGTCATAGGGAACTTCTTCAGGAGGATCTGGGATCCTCTGCAACCAACATACCTTAGGTCTATGACTCAGCTTCATGAGAGACCACGATTCCCCACTGTGATGATTTGGTTGGGCAGACTGAGGATGGGCACCAATTCTTTGGCATTCCTTGACATTCCTTCACTTGGGAGGTAGCCTCCATGTCCCCTCCCCTTGAAACTGTGCAGACTTCTGAGAGCTTAACTAAAGAATACAGTGAAAGTGACCTCATGCCAGATTCTAGGCCTAGATCTTAAGACACTGGCAGCTTCCACTTCCTGTGTCTTGGAATACTCCCTTTGGGGAAGCCAGGAGCTATATAAGAAGTACAACTACCCTGAGGTCATTGTGCTGTGAGGAAGCCAGAATTAGCCACATGGGGGGGCTGCATTCGGGGAGCACTGCCCACCAGCCCCAGCTACTGCAGCCAACTCAGCCCAGCCACCATCTGACTACAGCTACCTGAGAGACCCCGAGCAAGAACTGCCCACATTCACACCCATTAACAATCAAAACCCAGAAAATAACAAGTGCTGGTGAGCTTGTAGAGAAGTTAGAATCTTGGTGCATTGCTGGTGGGAATGTAAAATGGTGCAGCCGCTGTGGAAGACAGTATGGTGATTCCTCAAAAAATTAAACATAGAATTCCCATGTGATTGAGCAATTCCACGTCTGGGTATATACTCAAAAGAATTGAAAGCAGAGACTTGAACAGACATGTGTACACCCATGTTCACAGCAGCATTATTTGCAATAACCAAATGGTGAAACAACCCATATGTCCATTGATGGATAAATGGATTTATCAATTCAGCAAAATGTGGTATATACACATATAATGGAATATTATTCAGCCTTACAAAGGAAAGAAATTCTGACACATGCTACATCACAGATGAATCTTGAAGACATTATGCTAAATGAAATAAGTCAGTCACAAAAAGACAAATATTATATTATTCCACTTATATGAGTTACCTAGAATAGGCAAATTCATAGACACAGAAAATAGAATGGTGGTTGCAAGAGGGTAGGGGAGGGGAAAGGGAAAGTTAGTGTTTAATGGGTATATGCGGGGAGTTAGCTACGCTCCCCGCAAAAGTTCTGGTCCCTCAGACAGGGGTCGTCACAAAGGATGAAAAAATATTAGGAAACAGAAATAAAAATAATACACAGATCCAAAGATATAGTTTATAAAGTAAACATTTATGAAGATAGATTAAAGCAGGGTGCCCGGAAGGCTACATCTCTTCCCATGGAAATGCAACCCAGACTGAAGTTTTACACAGATACTTATAGCACAGGTACAGGTTTTCGGTTGCCAAGGGTAATGGGATTTACATGATAACAGGTAGTTTGGTTTAGGGTCAAAGTCTTCTAAAAGGCTACTACAGATCCTTCAACTAACTCTGTCTAGGTGAACAATGAGTTATAAAATCTTCTAAGGGCAAACCTTTAAGTTTTATGATAAGGCCATTACTTTAGCAAAAACAGAGACATTGTGGCTCTGGTTACTGTGTATTAGAACAGAGATTTTAGAAGTCAAGCATGAGCTGTCCCTTATGCTATTTACTTTAACCTCATGGCTCCATCTGGGCCCGGCTCGGGCAGCATATCTTTAGACCTGCTCTCATCTCTGGCGGCCTGTCTTTGTTGATTAGCTCCGGCATCCCATGGCTCTAGGCAAGACCATCTTTGTCTTTCAAAACAGGTGAAAGCCATAGGCCTGGATTGCAGCATTGCCTCGGAAAGCAGCTATTACTGACCATTGAGATGTCCTCCTGAGGTGAGGCAGCTTTTGATATTCGAACTAACACGTTTACATTTTCCTTTAGGGCAAAGCTTTCCAAGACTTCTGAAATAATATCTGTCTTTAAAAATATATGGGGCATTTCTAGAAATCAACATTTCTTAGGCTCAATAGGTATAGAGCTTTACTCTTGGAAAATGAAAAGAGTTCTGTAGATGGACTGTGCTGATGGTTGCACAACATTGTAAATGTAATTCATGCTACAGAACTGTACACTTAAATATGGTTAAAGTAGTCAATTTTATGTCGTATGTCTTTTACAAGAAAGAAAAAACCACCCACAGAGCTATTCAAGATAATGATTGTTGTTTTAATCAACTAAGTTTTGAGGCAATTTGTTATACAAAAATAGATAACTGGAACAAGACCTAAATTACTTGCTGTTAAATAGATCCAGCATAGACTACTCACCTATTTCATTTCTAAGGTTAATGTGACCAATTGGCCACTCCCAAATATCTTGTGGTCCAAAACACTTCGATTACTACTTAGTCCTAACTACCCATGAAAGTCATTGGCCGACCTGGTCTTTCACCCTCCTTGGGATCCCTTCCTCTGCACTGCCCCGGGGAAGTCCTGAAAACTTAGCCTCACTGATGGTGGGCCACCACTGTGGGCCAGCTGACCCAGCCAGCAGCTGCTGAAACGCATCCTGGAAATCTTACCCACACGTCATGTCTGGATCCTGTGCCAGCTCCAGGCCAAGCCTTTGTCTGGATCTCCATGCCTATCTCTTCACAGAAAAGGAAACAAAGGGAAAGAATATTGAGTGTTTTTTTGCCTTACACAAGATAAAATTTGATTATAGGACCTGCAACTTGCTAGTCCTGGGAGAGCTCTGAATCCTAAAGTAAATATGAAGGTGTTGCCACATCTCTGTGTTTCAAGCAGCTGCCATGCCTTCTGAAAGGCAAGAACATAGAGTATTCAGCATGCAGAAGACTGTCAAAGGGTTCGTTTTTATTATGTTGAACTGTGCTGTGTTTTCAGTGATCCCAGTGGCCTGGCAATGTGATCCAAGAGAGCCAGCTGGGACCACTATACCATCTGGTCAGATTTGGTGGGAACATGGACACCAGGAATATGTAGAACTCAGAACCCAAACTTCACGGGGTCTTATACTATCTTCTCTTTTTTTTTTTTTTTTTGAGACAGTCTCACTTTGTTACCCCTGGCTAGAGGGCAGTGATTTCTTGGTAGCTCACTGCAACCTCAAACCCCTGGGCTAAAGTGATCCTCCTGCCTCAGTCTCCTTAGTAGCTGGTACTACAGATGCATGCTAGGATGCCTGGCTAATTTTTGTATTTTTAGTAGAGATGGGGTCTCACTCTTGCTCAAGTTGACCTGGGACTCCTGAGCTCAAGCAATCCTCCTGCCTCAGCCTCCCAGAGTGCTAAGAGTATAGGTATGAGCCACTGCACCCAGCCTACTATCTTCTCATTTCTTAAGATTTATTATTATTTTATTTTAGAGACAGGGTCTCACTATGTTGCCTAGGCTGATCTCAAATTCCTGGCCTCAAGGGATCCTCCCACCTCAACCTACCAAATAGCTGGGATTACAGGCATGAGCCATAGTGCCTAAATTTCAAGATTTACTATTTCTTACATGCCAACTTTCTTTACTTATTAATCTCATGAAAAATGTCAGTCATTTCTTTTGGCATGCTTCACAAATGATCAAAGATAAAGCCTAAAAGCAGGTGGATTAGACAATAAACTATTAAGAGGAGAAAGACAGGAAGTAAAGAAAACAAAAGAGAGAAACCAAAAGCAAGCCAAATCAAAATCAATTCAGACATAAACAAATAATGGATCACAAAGCACCTTCCTTCCAAGAAGAGGAAAAAGCAATAGAAATTTCATTAGTTATGTAAACCATCATTATTCAGCTCCTCTGCTAATGAATAAGAAATGGGGGTGGGGGGAAGACACAGGATTCAATATTTGGAAATTTCTTTTGAGTGTGAATTAATTTCCTTGATTTCTCCTTGAGTGTGAAGCAGCCTCAGAGTAAAGTTTTCTAAGTGTGAACTAAAATAAAATTTTAAGTCTCACCCCCCCACCGGCTGACTGAATGGACCCCCTCATGGCCAAATAAATATCCTAAAACTAAATTGCCTGCCAGGAGGAGGGAGGTGAGACATGCCTCATCATGCCCCACTCCCTTGTTGGGGACATCCTTTGTAACCCATTGACAGGCCTAAGGGTATGCAAGATAAACCTGCTGGTCCTCAATTTCCACAACAATTCTATGTCCAGTGGCTCATCTCTGATAAACAGCAACTATATTAAAACATTCCAGGCCTTTAGACAAAGCTTCATGTCTTTAACCAATTACAAGTCAAAGAATTTTTAAACCCACCTATAACCTGTAAGACCCCCCTTCGAGTTGGCCCACCTTTTCAGGTCAAACCAATGTATGCCTCTCATGTATTGATTTACGACTTTACCTGTAACCCCTGTCTCCCTGAAATGTATAAAACCAAACTGTATCCCAGTCACAGCAAGTACACTTGCTCAAGGCCTCTTGGGAGTGGCTCCAGGTCATAGCCCTCAAATTTGGCTCAGAGTAAATCTCTTTAAAATTATTTTACAGAGTTTGGCTTTTTTTCCATTGACAAGATTGTGCCCAGACGTGGGGCTCAGAGAAGACTCAGGACCACCAAACGAGGAGCCTGAACTCAGTACTAGGTACCGGATGGCCCTTTTGGACCCTCTGACTCCGAGCTTCTCCTTTGGTGGAACTAGTAAGTCCTCCTGAGCACCGGACCTCCTGTTTTTGGTTGATGATCTTGGTTTACTCTGAGCTGGTTCTTTTCCTAGGAATTGTTGTTTGGGATCCTAGATAAATGAGAGACTGAATTCCTCAGCTCCGAAGAGAAGCGGCATCTTAATCTCCTCCCAGCCTTGGCAGCCCTGGGTGACCAGGGTCTTGAGTGGGAATTGCCTGGGGTCATTCCCCGAGAGTCGAGTGGTCCTATAGGGAACCCCCCCAACAAATTAATTAAAAGAAGACTCCTCTAGGAAATGCAGCAACCTGGCGCCTGGCGTGCCCTTATGTGCAGCCCTCGGTGCCCGTGCAGCCAGCGCAGTCAGTCCCTGGACGACCTGGCACGCACCACCGCGTGCCTCCTGCCAGCCTCCTCAGGAGCCCAGGATGCTTCAAGGACTGCCTGCAGTGTGGCAGGCTCCTTGGTGTGCCCACGGCCCCCGGCAGGCAGTGACTCTGAGAATGTCTATGAGGCCATCCTGGACATACAAGGCCCGCAGTGGGAGGAGAGCCCGGAACAACAGGTATGCAGCTGGGCACCGGGGTAGAGGTGGGTGGGTGGCCATGCCTGCATGGAGCCGGGGTGCAAGGAGACCTGCTCAGTTTAGTGTCGCACAGGACGCCCACCTCTGTGTTTGCCGACTTTGGATGAGCTCACTTTCCCCAAACCCAAAATGAAAGCGGTACAGGCTCACAATCCCTTCTCTGCAATTCCCAAGTATCAAAGCTCCTTGGAAGCCCAAAGGTTTTTTGTAATTCACCCGGTGACAAAATTTCACATGAACCCATATGAGGATGTGGACAGTCTTTATTTATCAAACTTGGCGTGAATATTCATGTGTTGCTGCAGAAATGCAAATAAGCTTAATCGCAGGGTGCAGCCCAAGCCCTGTGGGGAGGTTATGTAACCTCTGGCAAGTGTGTGTTGTCCTATTCTCTTTCTAAAATCCCAGCCAATCTGTATTCCAAAACGCACCTGGACATGCGATGGGGCCTTGCGGCCCTGCACTGGCTCCAGCGGCCTCGCCTTTCTCCCGGGAGCTTGGGGGTTCAGGCGAGATGGATGTGAAAGTCTGCTGTCCATTTTCCTTTTGGGCTGTTTCCAACATTTCAGTTTCTTTCATTCTATTTTTTTTTTTTTTTGAAAAAGCCCAAACCGAAAACCTCTGGATGAGTTTGTTTCAGAAAGAAGGCCAGTTATGTTAAGGAGGGGGGGCGGTTTCTATCTTCCGAGTCCAGTTGTGTTAATTTGGGAAATCGAAAATAGAGCACGTTTTAAAAACACTCTTACATCCGCAGAATCCTTCTGGGGCCCTGACTTCTGGAATTTTAGCAACTTTTCAGGGAGGAGCGCCCTGTGGACAAAACAAGATGCGCAGAAACCGTCTGACCCCTGCGCCAGGCCCATGATTTCCTATGGGCGGTTCACTTCCGGGGGACTCACTTCCGGGGGGGGGGGCTCACTTCCTGTCGGGGTCTCGGTTTGTTCCTCAGCCCAAAGGGAGGGCCAGAGGCTCGGATTTGACTCCACTGGGTGCCCTGCCAGCTGCTGATGAGCCACCTAACTGCCCCGGCCCAGTGTCCTCGAGTGTAAGCACTGTACCTGAGGATCAGGGTTGTGGTGAGCCTTAAATGCGGTAGGACGTGGAAGCGCTGCGCAGTAGCGGGCGGTCCCCTCAGACGACCTGGGGTCCCCCTCGGTGCGCTTCACTTCCGGTCTGCGCAGCTTTCACTGGGGTTTCTTGGGGGAAGCCCTCCCCCTGGTGGCTAGGGTGGAGAACAGCACCCGGCAGATGGGAACGCAGGCGGGGCCCTGTGTCCCGTGGCTCTTCCAGCAGGCAGGCACCTTCTCTGGGATAGGTGGCTGGATGCCAGCCCTCCTTCCCCCAACGCCCCTTCATTTCTGAGCAAGCTCCCGGTGGCGCGTTCCCAGGCACATGCTCTGTCCCGGTGATTGTGGGAGTGTGCCTGCCCCTCTGAGCTGTGCCCTGGAGGTGTGCACAGAGTGAGTGTGTGCTGAGGAGGGGTGAGGAGACAGCCCTTGACCATGAACCAGGGCTCTGTAGGTCTGCCCAAGGGCCAGCACCTGAGAGCCCAAACCAAGGAGGAAGGAGACTCCCCAGGTCCTGTCATCTCCAGTTGCTGAAGGCAGAGGCGCGAAGGTGACGATGGGAATGGCATGTAGACAACTGCCCAGAGCCGCTATAGGGCTGAGGGTGGAGCCTTCCCCAAGTTTAAGTGGACAGTCAAAAGCCAGGAGACCGGGAGGCTGAGGATGGGGAGGAGGGGGCTGTTGAGAGGGGATCCTGGGAGAAAAGATGAGGGAGGGCCCAGAACAGAGAGGCAAGGATATGAGGAGGGGGGCGACCAGGGTCACTAGGGAGGGTGAAGGGTGCCTGTCTGCAGGGCTTCAGCTCAGGGCTCAGGGCAGGCTACTCGACAGGCCCAGGGCACCCCCAAAAGAGAGGAGCCTCTGCCATGTATGGCTTTTTACAGCCTTGTCATTCACCATTCACTGAAATAGCACATACTGAGCACCTGGTGTGTGCTGGTCACCCTGCTGCACACTGGGGACCCAAAGCATCATAAGACACAGTCCCAAAGGAGCTAACAGTCCTGTGGGCTCTCACTCAAAGGCTTGCACCCAGAGTTAAGCTCCCGGCATCTTGGAAGGCAGGCATAGGTACCCCAATTTGCCCTGAGTACAAACAGGTTCAGAGAGGTTTAGTGACTGGCCAAAGGTCACACAGCCAGGAAGTGGCTGTGTCCAGGTTAGTTCTGGGCCCTATTTCAGCCAGGTGGCCTTCAGGGTTAGCCACCCTGTTACCCTCAGCAAGAACAGTACAAGCCAAAGGCAAACAAGTGCTCACTTTTCTGCACGCACCTATGTGCCCAGCCCTGTTGTGGACCTGAATTCCAAACCCTGACCTTGCTATCTGCAGCTGAGGGTGCAGTAGGAGAATATGACATCCCAGAAGAGGGCGGAAGCAAAGGCTTCTGAGGAGGGAGAGATGGAGGCGGGGTGAGCTGGGTGTACACCTCTCCTCCAAGGTGGCTGCTCAGGGAGCCTGGGAAGCCTGGCGAAAGCCTCTGAGGCCCCTCCCCCAAGGCCACAGTCCTTATTTCTGGGTGTGGTCACCATCCCGCCCCAGAGGTGGGAGAGCCGGCCGGGAGCCCACTCCTGCTGCTGGACATTGGTCACTGGGAGGAAGAGTTACGGCCCAGTTGCCACTTCTTACACAAACAGCACAGGAGGCGCCGCACCTGAGCAGGCGTCCTGCACGGGAAGGAGCCCAGGGCCCTCGTCCTCCCTCCTCCAGGAACTGTGAGTGGACCCCTCACCTGGGGAAGGGGGCAGCCACGGTTTCCTGCCCTCCGCCCTCCCCCAGACTCCCCACCAGGCCCTTCCCTATTCCATCCAAAAACTCACCGGGTGACCCCTCCTCTCCGGATCGCAGACCAGCTCCCACTTCCTGGGGCAAACTCCAAGGGAAGCCGAGGTGGCTGTGACTGTGATACAGCAACTGGCCTCGGGCAGATCCACCTGTCCTCTCTTGGGCCAGCCAGGGGCCTTTGGAAAGTGGGGTTGGTAACAAAAGGGGCGCTGCAGCCAAGCTGAGGGGACTCCAGGGAGCCCCTTGTCCCCCTCCTCCAACAGCTCCCCACCTCCCAGCTAGGGCAGCCCTGGGTTGCTGGCTGCTTTCCGCACACCTGGCCTGACTTTCCCTCCCCGTGACTCACCTGCTGCCCCAGGGCCGGGGAGCCCCGCTGCCCAGCCTGTGACCTGGCTTGTGAGAGAGCAGGTTCTTGGGTCCCTCTCCACCCCACATAGCTCTGGCCACCCGGAGCTCTCCCCACCTACCCCTCCGTCCCCTGCAGGCTGAGAGGTGGCCCCATGGTCCTCTCGGGATCTTCCTGGAGCCCCGGCCTCATTATTCGCCTCTCAGCCCCTGGTTCCGGTGGCCCCAGGCCTCCTGAGATGGGCCCTTGACAAGCCTACCCGCCTCCTCACCTCCTTCCTGGGCCCCAACAGTGGGTCTCCCTCTGCACCTATTTTCTCTGCCCTTCCTAGAGCTGACAGTGTCCAGTGGTGGGAGGGGATGGGCATCAGTACTGAAATGTCAGCCTGCACGGGTGGTCAGTGCCAGGCCCTGGGGCATGGGAAGAACATGACATGATGTGACAATGCGATATGCTGTGGCTGTGATATGACATGGTGGCATGTCTGCTGGGTGCAGGATCTTGCTGGGAGAGGAAGTTCTAGGGATGCCCCCTGGAGGAGGAAGGTGTTGCCAGAGGTAAAATCTAAAGGTTTCTACAATTCCCTCCCATGAAACCCTCTGGACCTGGTGCTTTTTCAGTGGCAGATTTTTTTCTCAGTGATAATTAGATCTATTCAAGTATCTACTAGTTCTCTAGTTAATTTTGGTCATTTTATATTTTACTACAAAAGCATTTGTTTTCTCTAGATTTGTATATATTATGTTTTTAAAATTTATTAATTTCTTTGTGGCCAAGTAAATGATTTTTTTCTAAGTTTTTCATAGACATGTGGAAAAAATGTACACTTTCTATTTAAGGGATAAAAGGTCCTTCATGTATGAAATCAAGTTTATTAAGTTTATTGATTATGTATAATTGAAACTTTCACTTCATTTGTATCCTTTTTGGTTTTGGTCTTTTATGCTAATTCTGTTGAAGTTTTATTAAACCTCCCTCTCACATTTCCCCTATAAAGTTCTTCTGGTGCTTTGATTAGTTTTTGGTTTTCATATTTAACGATGCTGCTTTTGGGAGCGTGCAGATTTAGAGTATTCTATCTTTATGAATTGTGCATTCGTGTCACTACATGTCATCTCTCTTTATCCTGTTTTAGTGCTTAATATTAAATTTTACCCCTCTATTTTTAATATGGCCACTATTTTATATACATTAAAAATAAATCCTTTTATTTTCAACCATTATTTTTAAACTGTATTCCTTGTATACATCATATCACTGCATTTTAAAACCTGAGCTGACTCTTTTACTAGGAGAATTCGATCTGTTTGAGCTTCGTTTAATAACTGACAGGCTAATTTTATTTATTCATTTTCCGCTGAGGAGTCATACATTCCAGACATCCTATTTCACACCTGAAAACTTCAGCATGCATTTTTGAAAAGTAATGTTTTGTTTTCCATAACCACCCTACCATTATTATAGCTGACAAAATTAACATTCATTCCTGAATGTTGTCTAAGACCTAGGCTATAGTCAAATTGCCTCCGTTGTCCTAACACATCTCTCTCTCTCCCTTCCTCTCTCCCTCTCTCCTGGTTTGTTTGCACCAGGATCCAGTCCAAGGTCGTGCCTTGCTTCTGGCTGTCTCTTTAATCTCTTTGGAACACCCCCACCCTTTCCTTTGCCTTGACACTGACTCATCGAGAGACCAGACCAGTTGCCCCGTGGGGCACCTGTCTGTCGTGTGTGCTGGCTTCCTTGTGGCAGCGTGTCCCTGTTCTAACCGGTGTGACCTGTGAAGCGGTAGGGTCTGAAAGGTTCAGGCGCGGGGATCACCAGGGCTCAGTGACAGATGACGCTAAGGAGGCAGGAGTCACAGATGATTCTACCTGAGTAACAGGTGATGCTGACATGAGAAAGGGAGACAATTTGATTTTGGACATCTTCCCAGGCCTACAAAGGACACCCCGGCAGCAGTTAGATGTGTGAGCCTAGAGAGGGGTTCCGAGTTGGTGACCTACAGCTGGTCATGCTCTCGCAGGCGGCAGAGCGAGAAGCAAGGTGAGACACCCGGCACTGGGGCCCTGGCAGAGGTGGCGCAGCCCCAGCCCAGTCGGGCCGAAGGAGGACGGGATCTGTCATCAAGGGAGTGTGGAAGGCCTTCCGGGCAGGGGGCTGGTGTCTGAGTGAGGGACAGAGAAGTCAGCTCTGAAAAGGAGGAAGGGAGAAAGGAATTAGTTGGTAAAAGGCGATGCGAGCTGGGCCCAGGGAGCACCCAGGCCACTTCTTTGTTCCTGCCCAACATCTTACTGGCCTCTGTGAGTACACAGCTATGAGATCTGGGTTATCGATATCTTATTATTGGTAATAAATATAATTAATGCAATTGTCCCATCCATCTGCCGCACTAAATACTTTGAAAAGCACTTTCAAGAAAATTTTCTCATTCTATCTTCACTACAATTTTTGGAATGGGCAGAGTAGACATTTTCTACCTGGGGAAACTGAGGCAGGAAGGCATTGTGACTTTCTGAAGGTCACCCAGGTGGCAAGTGGCCGAGTCAGGACTGTGTGACCCCAATGGTCCTCTGAAAGTCACGTCTCCTTCCTCCTTTCCTAGGTGGACGAACCCCCGGAGCCCGTGTACGCGAACGCAGAGAGGCAGCCTCGGGCCACTTCGCCGGGTGCTGCCACGGCCCCCCGCCCCAGCCCAGTGTGGGAGACGCACACAGGCACCAGCACCAGACGCCCCTACTGCTACAACCCGGACATGGGCGTGACGACCTAGGAGTCGCCCTTTGAGACTGCTGAGGTCTCCGCTATCTCAGCCACCTCCCTGACCTCCGTGGGCAGCCGCCAGAGCCTCGAGACCGAGTGGAGCCAATGCTGGGATGAGCAGAGCCGCAGGGTGTTCTTCTGCAGCCCTCTGACCCGCGACACCGCCTGGGAGGAGATGCGCTGAGACTGGCCCTGCAGCCCCAGGGACGAGAGGGCGAGGGGCGGGACTATCTGCGATCCCTCTGGCCCCGCCTCCCGCTCCACCCAGCCCCAGGGACCCAATGGCAAGGGGGTGGGCTGGTCCCTGCAGCCCCCCAGCCCCGAGACGGACTACCCTGAGCTGCTGACCAGTTACCTGGAGGAAGAGTATTCCCCCGTGGGCTCCCTCGTTGAGCTCGGCCCCACCTCTCCCTTGACCACATCCCCCGGCCGGTCTTGTCACATCAGCCAGGACAAGCAGAAGCTTTACACCAACCACTTCACCCCAGAGCAGGTAGGGGCAGTGGGCAGATGGACCCAGACAGCCGCTGGTGGCTCCCCTCTACTTTCCTCACTATGAGCTCCCCTTAGCACTCTAAACCGCAGCTCCCACGCAGACCCTAAGCCAGCCCAAGATTCGGAGTCGCCTGCATCTGCCTCTCCGAGCTTCCTGCTGCTGACTTGGACCCTGGTTGGAGGGAGCCTTTTCTCTCCTCTCACGAGCTGGGTGGGGGGCCTTGATCATCCCGCTCCCCACCGTGGGTGAGGTTGGAGGACTAGCACGGGAAACAAACAATACTTCTACAACCCAGACGACTCCTCCGTCCAGTGGGAGCTGCCCCAGGTAACCAGCTGGGGAGAGAGGGGGAGACTATATACGACAGTGTCTTTCTCCCCAGGTCCCTGTCCCTGCCCCTCGAAGCATGCACAGATCTAGCTAGGACAGTGACACTCCAGCCCAGGCCAGCCCTCCTGAGGAGAAGGTAATGGGGGTTGCATGAAGGCCCTGGCAGGACCACCACAGAAGAAATGGGGAGTTTCTGGAAACCCTGGAGGCAAAGACTGGGTGGGACACATCTGTCTCCCCATGGGCCCCAGCACTAGCCCCCAGAGGTGGGTGAGGCTGGGAAGTGGGAAGGAATCTCTCCTGCCGCTGCTGCTGGGGAGCAGGCGCCACCCGCTCCGGCCAGGAGGCTGGACTGGTACCGAGCGTTCAGTGGAGACGCAGGCCCAGCCCGTGGGGAGTTGCAGCTGAGGGGGAGACTGGCCTCTGCCCCCCATGCCTCACCCTCTGGACTACCTGCTCATTCCCCTTCTCTTAGATCAAGACCCTGGACAAGGCAGGGCTGCCGCATCGCACCAGGACGGTGGACAAGGGAAAGCGGCTCTGGTGAGAGCCCCTGTGCACCTAGACCAGGGCTGGGTGGGCCTTAGAGATGAAGTTCATGCCCCACATGCCAGGCTCTCATTAATCCTCATAGTGACCTCATGAGAGGCCCTGTGAGGAAACTGAGGCACCGAGAGCTGACTATGTTTTGAGAGAGCTGCCACCGAGAATGGAGGTTGTTTTAGAAGTGTCATTAGGCCACTCTCTGGGGTCATCCCCAGCAGGGCCCCTCCCTGCTTAGATCACAGTAGGGCTGTGCTGGCGGCCGCTCAAGGGTCTCTAGTCTTTATAAGGGAGGTGGAGGGGTAGAACATGCATTTTTCTTTTTCTTTTTTTCTTCATTTTTAAAGCAGTTTAAATATTAATAGTATTCATTTATGAGTTTAAAAGTGCAGCCAAAAGACAGTCCTCTCTGATTCTAGAAGTTGTTCCTTGTTTGAGACCGTTTCTGCTGCCTCTCCCACTGGACCTAAAGGGCAGGGTTGGTGGGAGCTGCCATGGCCCAACATTGACATTAACCCTGAACTTGGTCCTCAGAGCCAGAGGCTACGGAGGATCCATCCACTCAGAAAGGGCTTGGAGCATCAGGCCTGTTGTAGCCAGTTTCCTTCTGGCGTTTTGTTTAATTTCTGCATCTCGATGAAGTGGGCTGAAAGGGAATCTGCTGCAGGCTGGAGGGTGAGAGAGGGTGGGGACTCCTGGCTGCTAAAGGAGGGCAGCACTCTAGGTCCTCAGTGAGCGTATGGGAGGGGTGCGGGGGACACTCGCTTTCTCTGGGATCCGCTTTCAAATCCTCTCTCCCCACATCTCCTTCCCTGTCAGTTCCAGTGGCCGGGGCTGTCGCTTCCCTCCCTTAGTTTTTTGCAGGCCGGCGCTCTGGGTGAGGCCTGCCACGTCCTGTGGGGGCTCATGTGGAGGTGGGTTGGGGCAGGGGAAGTTTCCCCGACAGCTGAGCCATGCACATCTGCCCTCCATTGCCTCTAGCTATGTGCCCATGAGGAAGCTGCTAAAAGTCACTGAGCCTTAGTTTGGTCATCTGTAACACAGAGAAGCTGGCACCCACTGCTTTAAGTGAGGTGGAACCCCTTGGCTGCATTAGGCTCTGAGTTCCTGGGGGTAGGGGATAGGTCACCTCCATCTCTGTACCCACACCCCTCGGGGCCAACCCCCAGGGCAGACTCAGGGAACCAGAGATGACCCAGTGATTTGTGTCTCTCTAGCTACAGAGCCGCAATGGCTCGGAATACCTGATCCAGCATGACTCAGAGGCCATCATCAACACCTGGCACGAGGCCATCGCCTAGGGCATCCAGGAGCTGGTAGGCAGGGCCTGGGGTCTCTAGGGCCACTAGGGAGGGGTGGCCAGCTGTTACACAGGGCAGCTGTGCCCACTGTGGGACACAGGGAGCTCCATGACACCAGTAGGGAAGCACCACTCCGTGCAAATGCAGTGTCCCCTGCATGGGTGGGATGGCAGGATGCTAAAGAAATTGCCTTCTGTCATCTGTGAATCCAGCCTGGGGGTGGCCCTGCAGGCACACTCTCCATGTGCGGTAGGGGCTCATCCTAGAGGAGTTTCCCATTTTGAGGGAGGCAGGAGGAAAAGTAAATATTCTGGGAACAACTTCAGGCTGGAATGGCAGGCTGAAACTAGAAGGTTAAGTTTAAAAGTATTGATTTCAAGAGTCTCCCATTTCTTAGGTTCAAAATATCAATTGTGTAAGAAGGGATAGGGCAGGTCCCCTCTGACAACTATTTACCTGGAAATGACCTGGGGCTTTTTTACCCTTAATTCTCCACGAGCCAACACTGGGTGCAGCTTTTGGCTGTATTAATAGAGGTAGGAACCCAGAGCCAGAGAGGTGATGTTGGTGCAGTTGTTGGCAGTACTCCAGTCCCAGCTGGAATTAGAAGCTCAGAACTGGATCAGAACTGGGAGCCACATACTGGGTTACGTCTACAGGAGCTGAGGAAAATATAGGAAGAGGGGCCAGGCACTGGGAGGTGGGTAGGGGAGGACAGGATGACTGATTCCAACACCTGTTCGGCTCCAGGCAGCTAAAGGAGGCCAATGTGCTGAGGTTCCATAGTAGAGGTGAGGGGAGTTAGCCTGTGTAAGGGAAGAGAGATCGTTTTGCCTGAGGGCCGTGCCTGCTGGGAGGGCATTTCAGGTCCCTTGCCCCACCCCAGAAGGACCCCCAGCTGGCCCAAGGCCCTGCCTCTCTGAAGCTATGCGATTGCAGTCTGCAGACTTGCCCCTGCCCCCGCCCTGGAGGAGGAACGTGAGAGCGGCAGTGTGGACTTCGGGTCTAATGAGCCTGGGAAGCTGGCAGGAGAAAGAGGATGGCACGCGGCTGAGTCCCGGTGTGTGCAGGGCACAGGGTGGGGAGCATCCCAGAGACCTCTCTCAGTGGGTGGCGATGCCCCGCTGGGGCCTGCCCTGCCAAGAACCCAGATGCCCCTGACTAACTCACAAGGTCCTACTTTCCCCTACATCAGGTGCGCCCACCCTGGGCCCCAGGGGTCTGGAGAGCGCAAGTTTCTGCAGAGGCGGCCCAGGCTGCAGTCGCTGCGGCAGAAGGGCCACCTCAAAGGTACCGGCTTGCAGAGGGCGCGCGCCGGTGGCGCAGGGCCGCGCTGCGGCCGCTGGGTGGCGCTGACGAGCCTCTCTCCCAGACCAGGTTCAGCCGCGTGCTGGCCACGCTGTGCGAACGGGAGTGGAGCCCGGAGCCGCGCTTCGTGCCCCGTGGGTCGAGGTGCGCCTGTGTGTGGCGGGCTGGGCTGGGTCTCCTGCCAGGACTGCAGGATGGAGACCCCTGGGTGGGCGCAGGGCTGAGTGAGGAAAGAACAGGAGGCCCTGAGTAGGAATCACAGCAGGGGCTTCAGCCCCACCCCACCCCACCCCACCCGAGTCCGCGCCTCCCTCGGTCCCAGGGCTGGACATCGACGGGCTGTACCGCATCAATGGAAACCTGGCCACTATCCAGAAGCTGCGCTATAAGGTGGACCACGATGAGGCCGGTCCCCGTCCTTGCCCTGGGGCCTGAAGGCGCTAAAGGGCCCTGACCTCCTCCCTTCCTCTGCCGCAGATGAGCGTCTGGACCTGGGAGACCAACGCTGACGCTGGGAGGACGTGCACGTTATCACGGGCGCACTGAAGCTCTTCTTTCGGGAGTTGCCCGAGCCCCTCTTCCCCTTCTCACACTTCCGCCAGTTCATCATGGCCATCAGTGAGCACCTGCCGGAGGTGGGGTGGCTGGGGCAGGGGTGGAACTGTCCTGCCTAGGGTCACCCCCTTGGCCGGGCTCTGTGCCACCACGCTTGCTGACCCCGCTCCCCTCACAGAGCCCACCCTCCTCCTCCTCCGTCCCTGTCTGACTCCATCCCTCTGATCCTTCCCTTGCTCAGAGTTGCACCACCAGGCCCAGCGCAGCCGCTGTGTGCCTGACCTGGTGGGCTCGCTGCCCACCCCCAACCGCGACACGCTGTGGCTGCTCTTCCAGCACCTGTGCCGGTGAGCGGGGCGGGCGGGTGGGAATGGGGTGGCGGGTCCTCGCAGGACCCCCTCCACGTCTCCCCCCTGCTCTGGGCCCTGATTCCACCCGCCCCGCCGCAGGAGGATCAAGCACGGCGAGCAGAAACGCATGTCGGTGCGGAGCGTGGCCATCGTGTTCGGGCCCACGCTGCTGCGGCCGGAGACAGAAGAGACCAGCGTGCCCATGACCGTGGTGTTCCAGAACCAGGCGGCAGAGCGCATCCTGCGGCAGTGCTCGGATAGCTTCCCGCGCACTGACTGCGGACCTGCGACTGGGGGCTGCTGGAGGCCACCCAGCTGGATTTCACAGACCCTCTGCCTCCCCCGCGTCTGCAGGCGGTTGTGACGTCCTCACCCCTCGGTTCCGAAGCTATGGTGACCGCTGGTGGGCAGTTCGCAAAATGTGATTTTTCTGAGGCATGTCCTGTTTGGGGTTAATTGGGTTCTGCTTTGTATCGCAGTGCCGCCCCGTGTGCGCATGTGACAGTGTGCGGGTGAGTGTTCTGGGAGAGACCATCCTGGGAGGAGGAATTTGGTGAGGGGGCTTCCCGGCTTCTTCGGGCCTTCCCCTGAATGAGGCCTTCACCAAGACCCCGTGTGTCCCAGCCCTGTGTGGACCATGAAGCAGCTAAGACAACTGCCCCGCTGCCCAAACAGGACTGACCCGGCCTCCAGCGTGGGCAGCCGGACCTGCCTTCCTCAGGCCTCAGGGATGACGCTGCCACGGGCCCCCTGACAGGCTGGCTGCGGCCCAGTTTCACCTACTTTCCTGTTCCGGCTCCATGCTCCTGCCCTCCCTGACCCGCTCGTGTTCTGCGCAAGGGTGCTTCATGTTGGCTAAATGTGCACTCTGAACCTGCCACTTGACATGCACCATTTCCACACACCGTCCCATTTTACAGATGAGGAGACTGAGGCTTGCAGAGGCAAAGCGACTTCTCCAGGGCCCAGGAGATGATCTGACTTCCCAGAAAAGGCTCCTCTCACACTAGAGCACAGCCGGGGGTGGGGTGGGGGCCCTCTAGCTGTCAAGTACCCCTGCCTGGTGCCCACCTAACCTGAAGAGTTGGGAGACGCTGCGGGGTGGGGCAAAGGAGGACACAACCCCAGGATAGGAAGTGTGAACGCTGGGGTCCGCAGCCCCTCCCTCCTCAGACAGGAGCTACCTCAGTTTACAGATCTCAGCCCCCAGCCCTACCCACTTGTTCATTTTTTTCAACAAATGACAGCTACTATTTAGTGGACATTGGTACCACACCAAGCATTTTACTTGGCCTATCTCATTGTTACTCACAGCCAATATTTATTGTCTGCTCTTCTGTGCCACGCACTGTGTCCTGGGCCGGGGGCTGCACACACTGCCTGCCCTGGTGGAGCTTATGATCCAGTGGGTGGGGCTGACCCACGCCCACGCCCACCCCAGTGCCAGTGGGGCCAGGGCAAGAGTATACACGGAGGCCTTGCACCATATGTCTGGACATTTGGAAGTTATAAATCGAGCTAACAACTGTTAAATAAAACATGTTCTATTCCCCTACTCTGACAGATATGCTTTGATAGTGACCTGGAAGGCCAGGTTCTAATTTAAAACTTCTGTGACTTCTGAGTTCCCTGCCCCAACATGGACATGAGAAGAGCTGGCCTGGCCCTCAGCCTGCCTGCTTGTCTCCCCACCCCCAGAGCCATCTTGGCCCAAGGAGAGGTTCACATGCACACGTGTGGACACTCTATTCCCTGTGTGCAAGCTGCCCATACCTCTTGCAACCCGCTGCCACTTGGCCACTCCACTGGTGACACAGTCCACCCTTGAGGGACATTCTGGAGTCCCTCGTATTGGGAGTGTGGTCTAAAGGGGAGGGTCTGGCCTTCTAGAGGGCCCCACAGAATTCTTGTCCTGTGAGGGGAGCCACAGACAGAGAAGGTCTGGACTGGAGTCTTGCCAAGCAGGGGACCCATGGCAGGGACGTCCCGCACCCGAGTCTAAGGGTGGAACTGGACAGACCTTGAGCAACTGACGACTTGCTCAACCACTGCACAAGAGCTGGGAGAAGCACAAGGGTGCTCTGAAGATGCGTCAAGGTGGTGACTGTTGTCCAGGGATCTGAGATGCCTCTGCAGAAGCCACATTTGAGTGAAGCAGAAAAGAATGAAGAGTCAACCAGGCCAGGGGTTAAGGGAAGGGTGTCTAGTCAGAGGGAACAGCATGTGCGAAGGCTCTGGGGAAGGAAGGCTTGTGGGGAGAACGAGGTCTGAGAGAAGACCCTCATGACTGGAGCCCAGAAAGCCAGTGGGCATGGGCACCAGCTGAGGCCAGAGAGCTGGCAGGGGACACAGCATGTGGGGCATGTGGCCAAGAGCTTTGGGTCACCAGGACAACAAGCTGGAGGATCCTTGGGCAGAGAGGTCTTGGGAAGTGTTTGCTCCCCACCCCCACCCCAGGCTTCTGACTCTGCCAAGGCCTCATGGGCAAATAATGTAGCAACAGGCTGAGAAGTCCTAGAATCGTCACATTTTGTCACAAGGAAGAGCTTCAGAAATCTCCCAGAAATCACAGCTGATCTCTGTCTTTCAGAAATCACCCATTGCCAATGAGAAAACTCCTAGAGAGACAACGTCAGAATTCACCTGAGGTCACTGGCAGGCTGCTGGCAGAGCCTGGCCCAGAGCTTTGTTTGCGCAGTCTGAGGACCTACTGTGTGCCCCACCAAAGTCTGAGGCACAGCAGACGTCCTCAACACCGAGCACAGAGCGTGGTGGGCACTGTAGGTGCACTTCCAAGATGTTTTGAATAAACTGGACTTTGTCCGGAAACACAAAAACATATACAAACAGTATTAGCCCTTTTGAGGCTCTGTCTCATTGGGGAAAGGACATAAAAAGGAGTGACAGTGGCACAGCTGATAAGCTGGCACAGTGGCCTGTCCCCAAGCCTACAGCCTCCTAGCAGGTGCCCCTAAGTCCTCCTGCAGCCTGGAGTATGTCCCTGCAGCCACTCTTGAAAAGGCCCTGGTGCCCACCTGATTGCTAAGTCCGGTGGACACATGAATGGCCTGCTGTCCTCCCTGAGACACACCGCTCCTTTGCCCCAGGCAGCCCGGGTCCTCTCCATCACTCCACCCCTCCCTTCCTCAGCTCCCCCTCTTCTGCCCGCCCTGTAAATGGTGATGCCCCCAGGTTGTGCCCTTCCTGAAGGCCCTCATGCCTTCCCCTGTGGGGACTCAGCCACCAAGCCTGCACATGTGTCACCCAAATCTCTATCACCAACGCAGACCTCTCTCTCCCGAGTCCCATGTGCAAAGTCCACCTGCTTGCAGGTCACTGCCACGTGGATGGCTGCCAGAAACCCCAAGTGCAACCCACCTGCCACGAAACTCCCAAACCAGCTCTTTTCCCTATTTCTGAGCATGGCACCTCCAGTCCCCAAGTCCCTGTCTTCCACCTTCTAAACATCTTCCAGATCTGCCTCTCCCACCCTCCCTTGTTCTCTCTCATCTGGGTGAGCACAGCAGCCTCTGAAAGGGCTCCTCGCCCTGTTCCATCCTCCACCCGGCAACCGTCTGACCACACCATGTCCCCAATCTCCGCATGCCAGCTGTGCCCATGCCTGTCACTCCCAGCACACTGCAGGCTGCTTCTTGCCTCCATGCCTTTGAGTCGACAGTCCCCCCACCTCTCCCACTTTCCCCTGTCTCATTCCTCCTCTGCCTTGAAGCCTCAGCTGCCCTATGTGTGCAGCTCTGTCCTCACGCTCAGCTTGCTGGACGCAACTGCGCTTCTGTGTCCTCCTCTCCCTGCTAGGCTGAAGCTGGCAGAACGTTCACAAGCCTCACCCACTTGGCCGCCAGTGCTGCTGCCTCACTCGTTTTGTTGACAGATCGCAACCCATCCTATGGATATGCCACATTGTGTTTATCCATTCATCAAATGATGGACATTTGAGTAGTTGCCACTATTTGGCTATTATGAATAACATTGCTATGAACATCTGTGTACAAGTTTTTATGTGGATGTATTGTCTTAGCTCGGCCTGCCATAGCAAAATACCACAGACTAGTGGCTTAAACAACAGAGATTTGTTTCTCACAGTTTTGGAGGCTGGAAGTTCGAGATCGAGGTGCCAGCATGGTCCGGTTCCAATGAGGACCCTCTTCCTGGTTTGCAGACGGCTGCCTTCTGGCTGTGTCCTCACGTGGCAGACAGAGCTTGTGCTCCAGTCTCTTCCTTTTCCTGCAAGGACACTAGTCTCATTTTTACGGCCTCATCTAAACCTAACTACCTTCCAAAGGCCTCACCTCCAAATACCACCACATTGAGGGTTAGGGTTTCAACATATAAATTGGGGGGGGGGAACAAAAACATTCAGCCCATGACTCATGTTTCAGTTTTTTCAGGTGCATACCTAGGAGTGGAATTGCTGGATTAAAGGTAACTCTGAGTTTAACCTGTTGAGGAACCATCAGATTGTTTGCAGCAGCACGATTTACACCTGCCAGCAGTGCTCGAGGGTTTCTAGTCTCACTTTCTGCAACGGCTGTCTCGGGTCTTCATTCTCCTCAAACCCCTGGCCCTCCTGACCTTCCCACCCTCTCAACAGAGGGCTTGCCTCCACCTCCCAGGAAAGTGGAAACACCTGTCCCAGCTTCCAGCTCAGACCTCCCCCACCCCATCCTGCCTGGCCTCCTCTCCCCGGAAGCTCAGAGCAGACATTTCTCTAGGGCACACCTGATCTCCGTCTTTTGGGAAATATCCACGATCACTGACCGCTCCTCTCTCTTGCTCGCTGAACTGCTGTCTGGGATTGAGGGCCCCGGGAGACGGAGAGCAGCGAGCAGGAAGCTCACTGGGCATGCTCTCAGGACCGACACCTGTTCTGGGGGAGGCAGGACAGAGCTGAGGGACAGTCGAGCCATGACACAGGCCCATGGAAGGCCTCAGCCACCCCACGGGAAGCTCTGGAGCAGGGACAGCCTCAGTGTCATGCCACATTGTGGCCAGGAGTCAGACCACTGCCTTCCAGGGCTGGGGCAGGGAGGGCACGGATTGGGGCCACATGGCTCTGTTCAGTCCAGGGCGCGTCCTGGAGAGAGGCTCAGAGGAGAGCCGTCAGCCTCTGGCCCCCTGCAGCTGGGGCAGTTCAGGTTCGGTCCTGGGATTCTGGGTGGTGCCCATGGCATCTGCTCTGACCTCCAACAGGCCCCTTCCCCTAACCATGGGATCGTGTTCAAATCTCTCTCTGAAAAATCCTCCCTCAACCCCACATACCTGCAACTGCCTGCTTCCCTCCTCTTCTTCCTCCTCCCCGCCAAACTTCTTGAGAGAGTCCTCCACACTCACTGTCCCCACGCGCTGCTCCTGTTCACTCCCCAACCCCGATGCACCAACAGACCACTGAGATGCCACATCACGTTTGTTGGGTGCTTTTGGGTCTTCACAGTCATCGTCCTCTTGGGGACACCCTGTCCTCTGCTGGCTGCTCCTGCCTTGGAAACACTGCCTTCCTCTCGGCTTGCATGATGCCACAGCCTCATCTTCCTCCTACCTCTGGCCAAGCAGCCCATTCTCTGCTGTATGGCCAGTAAGGGCAGAGCCCGTGGGGCCAGCCCTCCTCTCCCTGGCCTCCCTCCCTGGATGTCACCGTCCACACACGCCGCATCAGTGACTAGTGAGCAGGCATGACTGCCCCTCAAAACTCTCAACCCCAGTGTCCCCTTGACGACCTGATGACGTCTGCTCTGGGACGGTCCTCAGTCTGAGACTGGATTCTTGCTCCTCCCCACACCTGTCCTCCTCCAGGGTTTTACCTGTCCCAGGAACAGGCTCCACTCCCCCCAGCTGGGCAAGCCAGGAACCTGGGAATGTGGCCTGCTCCCTCCATCTCCCCCTCTCTGTCAGCCTCCCTACCTGATCTGTGTCCCAGTCCTGTCGTTCCCCCTCTGACATACTCCTCCTCTCCAGCCAGGGCCCCTGCTCGGCCTCAGGGGCTATGATCTCCCACCTGGACACTGCAGCTGCTCCCAGCCTTCCGCCTCCCACATCCTCGTGGCCCCCACTCCCCCCAGCCTCATTTAAACACACACCTGATCATATCATCGCCCTGCTTGGAAACCGCGCCACCTGCCCAGGGAAAAGACCCCAAGCTTTAGCATGGGCTGCCCACCCCTCTGCCTCCCCTTGTGACGTACTGTGGCTCAGTGGCTGGGAACGTGGGCTCTGGAGTCAGGCCACCCGGATTCAAATCTGAGCTCTGCCATGCTAGAGGATTCTGGGTAACTGACTCATCCTTTGTGTCTCGTTTCTTCATCTGGAGAATAGGGATGCAACAGCAGCACCAGCCTCAGGGGGGCTGGGCAGAAGACAAGATGATACCTGCAAGGTTGTGAGAACAGAGTCTGTTCAGAGTGAACATTCAGGGAACACTTGCTGGGCCTCATGCCTTACTTGCTTTCTTAGTTTCTGCACAGCAGCTACACTGGCCTCCCATGGGTTTCTCAAATGTTTCATGCTCCCCCACCCCCACCCCAAGATCTTTGCACGTGCTGTGCCCGCTTTGCAGTTCTCTTTCCCTTTGCTTAGTCATGTTTTAGCATTGTGCCCAGGTAACCATTCCTCAGGCGGCTCTTCTGAGTGCCCAGCTAGGACAGCTTTCTCTGTTACACACCATCAGAGACCCATACACTTCTGTTATTTCAGTTTGTCATTTTACATTTATAGATCATGATTATTGCTGTCTGTCCCTCTCCCCACAAGCCTATAAGCCCAGGAGGGTGGGGATTCTGTTCTTGCTCACCATCCTATGCCCAGCGCCCAGCACAGTGCCTGGCACGTAGCAGGTGTTCAAGCCAATACATGTAAAGGAAGACAGCCTGAGCAAGAAGCCCAGCTCTACTATTTGCTACTGCATGATCGTGGGCAAGCTGCTCACCTCAACGTGCTCAGCGGTAAAGTTAGAGCATTCTAGGACATTCACGCCTACCTCGGAAACTTCTTACGATTATAAAATAAGACATGCAACATGCACGGCCCAGAACATGGTGCAGGGACACTTGCACAGTCTCGCTGGCCTTCATTCCTCAGAGCCAAGGAGAGTCCTGGGTCCCCGGACGAGACAGTCTCTGTGGCAGGGCTAGAAGGAGTCAGATGCAGAAGGGTCACAGAGGTTCCCCGGGGGTGCAGCCAGATTGCCTCGAGGGCAGGACAGCACACTGGGCCTGGGACTCTTTTGTTTCCAGAGCTCTAGAGCAGTCCTTTTTCAAGATTCAGCCCAGCAGTGCCATAGGGAAGGGTATTTTCTTTAGGACTAGAGCAGCAAAGAGAGAAGAGTGACCCCCGCAGGCCAGAACAGGAGGGGACCCATTGGGATTAATTTGAGAGGTCCTGCCAGGTGGGACTGGGGCCGAGTGAGGTCCAGCCTCCCGTGCCCTCCAAGAGCGGACGTTCTGCTTTGCTGGCCAGCCCCGGGGCACGGCTTGGTGAGCTAAGGGAGGTGGCAGATTTCCTTTCAGGGAGAAGTGGCAAGCCAAGAGAGCCTCGTATGTCTGGCTGCGAGAACGGACGTCATTCTTTATAGCCCAGCAGGCACCACTCAGTGACGACCAGGTGGACAATATGGCCAGGGATGTGTTCTTCTTTTTATGAACTTTTTATTTTGAAAGAATTATTGACTCACAAGAAGTTATGTAAATAGTACAGTGAGGTCTGGTGTGCCCAGCACCTGGCTTTCCTGGTGGTGACATCTTATATAACCAACAGCACATTATCTCAATAGGAAAGCAACCGGCACTGCAGCTGACCAGACTACAGACCTTGCTCAATGTCACCGCAGTCTGCATGCACTCATTTTTGCTTGTCTTTGTGTACAATTCCGTGACATTTTATCACATGTGTGGATTCATATAACCACCACCACAAGCAAGACGCAGAATGTTCCATTCTGCAGAAGAAATTCCTGACCTTTCTCCCTTACAGTCACATCCTCCCTCTCCTTCCCTCATCCCTGGCAACCCTGTCGTTCTCCAACTCTATAAATGCTTCATTTTGAGAATGTTAATAGGTGGACTCACGTGGTATGTTTGAGATTGGCTTTTTGCAGTCAGCGTAGGGCCCTAAGACCCACTCCAGTTGCTGTGGCGATCCATCATTCATTACTTGTATTGCTCGGTAGTGTTCCACAGATACGCTCTTAAAGAGAGTCTCCCAGCGGTGGCTGAAGGACGGAGGAAGGGGCCCAGTTAGGAGGCTGCGGGTAAACAGCGCGAGGCGGACACGCATCCCTCCCGGCTGGCACGGCCTGGATGAGTTCAGGCCACGCGGGTGGGTCTGCGGCAGAGCAGGGTTTGGGAGTCGCGAAGCAGAGCTGCCAGGAGGGGGCGCCAGGAGCCTTTTGCCCAAAGGGTGATTCCAAAGCGGGACCGCCAGGGGAGGTTAGAGGGAGTTTAGGGGCGCTGTGCACATCCGCCCAGAGAACCCTGAAGTCCTGTCTGTCTCTGCACCCCAGCACTCAGGTTTCAGTCCAGCCCTGAGCGTCCGAGACTGCGGGATGAGGCCGATGTGTACTCAAGGAGGAGGCATCAAGGGGAGGCCTGGACCAGGAAGGGGCGGGCTGGGGTCGGGCACAGGGCGGTGCTCAGCGGGCCTGGGGCTGCCCCTGAGACGGTGGCTCTGAGCTCAGGCCACGGGGCTGGGCCTGGGCACCTCTGCCCGCCCTTCCCATCCCTAACGACTGCCCGCACTTCCCTGCCCACTTCTCTCCCCAGACCCTGGCGTGTGCTCTACACCCTCCCACCCGCCTCCCTGCAAGACGCCTTCCCCGACGCCCCCCACCCGCCGCCCCTTCCCCGGAACGCTCTGAGCTGTGCGGATGCGCATTGGTGAAGGGCGTGGGCTGGGCACTGGCTGTGTGTGGGTTGAAACAATGCACATCCCCATCCTCTGTGCCCCCTCCCCGTGTAAGTTACCTGTACTTAAGAGAATCTCCCTCGTGAGGCCTTGCCTAATAATTTTCGGTCCATACACCTGTGAGACTTCTCATTCATCTCTTGTTGCCCGGAGCCTGGCACACAGAAGGGGCCAAGTGAAGGTTGATTGAATAAATGAATCAACGTCTCAATTGTCCTATCTTTGAAGCTCCCCTCCCCCACTGATTACTCCGTGGCGGTTTGCTACTCGGGCATTCCTTCCCCTGCAGCCCCTGAACGCTGGTGGGCTGCCCTCCCCCCTGCTCATGTCACTCCGCCCCCTCCCCAGCAGGCTCACCCACCCAGACAGCTTTACTTTCCACACTTGTGATGCCAGACCCAAAATCCACCACGCAGCCCAGAGCCCTGAGCCCCACGCATACCTCCCACTGCTTCCTCTTTGCTTGTCTTTTTCTGCCCTTCCCACTGTCTGTCTTTCCCGCAAACATTAAGCTCCATCGGAGCAGGAATCTTGTCTGTCTGATGGATAAATGCACCCGCAGCACCTGCCTGTACTCAGAAAATATTTGTGAAATGAATGAATGAATAAATGAAGGAATGACTCTCCCTCTGAGGTCCTGTGAACACTTGAAATACAACATACCCCCTACGACTTCCTTCTCCTGTCTTTGCCACCTCTCTCCTCCTCGTCCCCAAATTTAGAAATTGCAGATTCTCCCCAGATGGCTCCTTCCCCACATCAGCCAGTCACTACGTTGCCGGATTCCACCTCTGAGCTCTCCCATCCCCACTTCACTCCAGTCCCTCCAAGTCTACACCCTCCACACGTCCCACCTGGACCTCCTCTCCTCAGGGCAGCTGGGTTTCCTGCCTGCGCCTTTGCCTCTGACCACGTTGCCACCTGAATGATTTTTCCAAAACATCAGTCTTGTTATGTCAACTCTGAGTTAAAGCCCTCATTGCATCCATGTCCCAGTTGTGTTTCCTGAAATGTAGAACTCATGAAGTGAGTGGCACATGACATGATTCTGGGAGGTTCAAGGACCTCCTACACCATGCAAGAGGGCACCCTGGGGTGACCATTAACACAGAACTGCAAGATGAGAAAGTTGGTTCTTTCTAACTCTGATTACACTGAGGAGAAAGAGACATCTTTTTTTCCCTTTTTAATTTTTCCTTCTTGCAGGAATCAGGACTCCAGCCACAGCTGCTAACCAGATAGAAAGGCAACTAGCAGAAAAACAACACAACAAAAAGAAAGACAATGGGATAACATGGTCTTATTAATATTTTTATTTTATTTACTTTACAGTTACCTTCTATATTTGACATATGATATCAGGTTTCTTTTTTATTCTTTCTTTCTGTAGACCCCCTCAGCTGGGGCTACAGTCGCGCACCATCACATCCAGCTATTTTTTTCTATTTTTAGTAGAGAGGGGGGTCTCACTCGTTCTCAGGCTGGTCTTGAATTCCTGAGCTTGAGCGGTCCTCCTGCCTCGGCCTCCCAGGAGTGAGATTTACTTTTGTACCTTTACATTTTTTTTCATTGTGGTAAAATATACATAACATAAAGTTTACCATCTTAGCCATTTTTTTTTGAGACAGACTCTTGTTCTATTGCCCAGGCTAGAGTGCCATGGCATCAGCCTAGCTCACAGCAACCTCAAACTCCTGGGCTCAAGCCATCCTCCTGGCTCAGCCTCCTGAGTAGCTGGGATGACAGGCATGTGCCACCATGCCTGGCTAATTTTTTTCTATATATATTTTTAGCTGTCCAGATAATTTCTTTCTATTTTTAGTAGAGACAGGGTCTCACTCTTGTTCAGCCTGGTCTCGAACTCCTGACCTCAAGCGATCCTCCCCCCTTGGCCTCCCAGAGTGCTAGGATTACAGGCTTGAGCCATCATGCTCGGCCGACGTTAATGTTTTGATTGCTGGACTGCTTGCTCTGTCCCACTAGACTGTAAGCTCCATGAGGACAGGGACCTCTGCCTTGCCCTTGGCTGTCTCTGATTCTGATTGGCTGGGACGATGATGGGCGCAGAGTAGGCGGTGTTCAGTCGGCATCTGTGGGAAATCAGGTAATAGCCACGTTGTGAGGACTGAGTGGGCAGTGGCCCTTCTGACAGTATTCCAGAAGGGTGGCACTTGGTGAACAAAGGCCTGGAGGTGGGAAGCAGCAGGGTGTGGGGGACAGATGGGTTGCAGTTGGCATGGACAGCCAGAGGCTGGAGGGATGAGGCTGGAGAGGCCCTCAGCCTCCCTCCCCACTGCCTATTATGAGACTCTATAGCCCCAGCACTTTGTCTACACTTCCTTCACACCCTACATCCTGCCTCATGTGATGCAAGTTCATTCATCAGCACTTACTGAACCCCTACTGTGTGCAAGGTATGGCGTTGGGGCAAAATACCTACCATGTGCAGCACAGAGTGATTTGCCACCCGGTATCACGCCTCATGCTCACAGCAGCCCTACAGAAAGGAATCATCCATCCGTCCATCCTTCTGTCCGTTCCCATACTCAAACACTTAATAAATATGTATCAAGTGCTGAGCACGTGCCAGGTGCCAGGAATACAAAGCAGGCAAGGCCAGCAAGGCCCTCATGGAGTGGGGAAGAACAAACTCGTAAACAACCAGCAAGGCAGTCTGCAAGTGTGATAAACTCTGTGCAAAACCTAACAAACGGGTGATATTATGGGGAGAAACTGGGACCCATCAGTCTAGTCAGTTGGGGGGCTCTCTAAGAAGGTGCCATTGGAGAAACCGCCAGCCATGGGAGGAATGCGACAGGCTGAGCTCACAGCAAATGCAAAGGGCCCAGTGGCATGGGACAGTACCTGGGCATCGGAGAGACAGTACCTGAGTGTCACCGGAGAACTAGAATATTCGATGGGGTGAAGTGGGGAGAAGAAGGGATGAGATGGAAGAGGAAGCCAGCAACCAGATTAGGAAAGGCTTGTCGACATTTGGATTCATCCTACGGTGACAGTCTTTTTTTTTTTTTTTTTTGACTCCGTCCCCCAGCCTAGAGTGCTGAGGCACCAGCCTAGCTCACAGCAACTTCAAACTCCTGGGCTCAAATGATCTTCCTGCCTCAACCTCCCAAGTAGCTGGGACTACAGATGTGCACCACCAGGCCCAGCTAATTTTTCTATTTTTAGTAGAGACCGGTCTCACTTTGCTCAGGCTGGTCTTGAACTCCTGAGCTCAAGTGATCCTCCCACCTCGGCCTCCCACAGTGCTAGGATTACAGGCATGAGCCATGGTGCCTGGTCCCTACAGTAAGATTCAAATCCACTGAAAAGTTCTACAGAGGTGAACCAGCATGTGCTGGCTGACATCTCCACACCTTCACCGGGCCACGCTGGAGGCAGTGGAGATGGGAAGATCCACATTGGCTTAAGGTCTATGTGAGAGATAAAACTGTTGGAACCAACTCCGGAAGCCTTGGTTTCTCTTCCAAACCTATTTCTCTCCATCTTTCCAGAAAATGGCACCACTGCAACCCTATGGCTCCAGCCAGAAATGTCTAACTTCTGCATCCTTTCTTCCTCCCCTCCCCGCCCCCCTCCATCCACATCCAGCTCTGTCAGTGTCCACACTAGGAGAAGGGAAGTTTCCAGGCAGTGCCAAGTTGCCTTTGAGGTTAAGGTGCACCCAGGCACCCTGGCTGTGGGAGAGTCCCAGCTACTGACTGCTTCCCTGCTGCAGGTGGAGACAGTGAACATTCAGCTTCAGCCACAGTGAGGTTCCACCAGGTGAAGATTAAAAGGGATCAAGGGACAAGAGCTGGGGCTGTTGCCAGAGAAAAATCCAAATGGTAGACCATGGAGTCCAAAGTGGGAAAGGAGGGAGGGGACAGGGGAGACGTGGTGGCCGTGAGAGAGTGGAACTTGAGCAGGAGCCGCCCCACAGAAAGTGAGCTGGAGATGCAAGAGCTGTGATCAGGGTGCAAACGCAGGGACGGTGCTGTCAGCAACAAGGATGAGCTCTGGGGTGTGGCCGTGGGAGTGGGCAGCTGGGTGCAGGGGAGGAAGTGATGTCTGGAGGTGAGGTGGTCAGGATGCTGTCGTCTGTGTATTGCAAATGCCATGAGCCAGGAAAGCCAAAGTTCCCCCAGCAAGGGGAGCGGCTGGAGGTGGAGGTGGAGGTGGTGGGCGCCAGCACTGGCTGGTGTGTGTCCAGAGGAGCCAAGGGGTGAAGGAGGAAGGATGAGGAACAGTCTGGAAGCTGCAGAGGGGAACGAGGAGGGTGCCAACCTCCACGTGCTGGCCCGGAGGTGTTTCCTCTGGAAAAAGCTGCTGGGACATCCCCACCAGGGCTCGGAGGTAGGGGTACCCTGAGAACCCCAAGCCCCCTAGAGAGACTCTGGACAGGGAGGTGGCCAAAGCTGAGGCCACACTTGGCAGGCAGACTTTCCAACGGGCCAGCAGGGGGCGGGGTAGGGTAACAGAAGGACAGGGAGAGGGACTTGTGAGTGGCAGAGGACACGGGGGAAAGTGGGAGGGTCCGAGGGGTGAGAAGCTAACTAGCTTTTAGCATGAGTTAACTACCTTTTCTAGAACTGCCTACAACCGCCAAACTGAAGCTTTCTGCCCAGCTCTTTCCAGGCCAGTAACACTAGTCTCCCCACCCCCCACCTCCACTCTGGAGCACTCGGTTCAGACCCAGGTGTGAGTGGCTGAAGGGCGCAGGGGTGGGTCCACCTCCGCAGCCCCGCTCCTCTGCAGAGAATTCCCCTGGCAGAGAGGTGCCACCTACCAGCAGCGCAGAGACCACTCTCCCACCACGAGGGGGTTGGTGGGGACCCTGGGGCACTGGACTAGCCATCAGGCCCCCTGCGGTCTCTCTTCCGTGGAACAGGCAGGTGCCTCCCAGATGGCCAAGGCTGCCTTATCCGTGTGTGCAGGTGAGACCCGTGTAATGTACCTTGTCCTTTATCCTGACAGGCTTGCCATGGGACTCCCATCTTGGGGAAGGGGATGGGAAGAAACTGGCCCTGTGGACACCATCTTGGATATTATAGAGCAGTAGACCTTAACGTGGGAAGGAGGGAGGCTGTGGTGTTTTGGGACAAAGTCTACTGGATGGAAGGGGAAGCTCTGACCAACTCAGTGCCTTCAGTGTCCACTCCACAGCCCAGGCAGGAATGGGGCTAGACCCTGGAACGCATGGGATAAGGTCCAGTCCAGAAACCCTGGGATTTCACAGACCGCCAAGTGATTGGTGTGCCAGAGCTGGGACTGGGGGACACGCACAGGCATATGGGATCCCCAAGGAGGTACCTTGTCTGCCTGGAGGGTCACAATGCTCACGGGTTGGGAGTCTTCGTGGAGCCTGGGCCAAGAGGCACCAGGAAGCCTGAATTTGTCTTTCTGGTTGGAGGGTGCTCACCTAGTAGCCTGTGACAACTGATAAAGGTAACAGGCCCAGCAAGGCCCACTGAGTGTTAGTGACGCATTAGGCGTGAGACCTAGATGTGGAGTCCACCCCCTCAGGTGACCCGCCACACCCCTGGCAGGTAGGCAGTGTCACGCCCCCACCTCACAGAGGAGGGAGCTCAACCCCCCGCAGCTGCCCTGGCCCATGGTGGCGAGCGTGCTCTCTGTCCATTTATTTACGCGGTGAGTGGTTTTTGAGCCCCTGCTACATGCCAGGCACAGGTAGGCGCTGAGGATGCAGCAGATTACAGTCAAGATAAACATCGCTGCCTTCACGGGCTCACACTCTGCCTCCCGGACACAAAAACAGAGGGGATGCAAAGTCAGTCAGAGAGCTGGCGCGGTTTACAGCACCCACCACCACGGCTGCCACCCTGCTGTCGTGAGAGCACTCCGCCTGGGCAGGAGCCCCAGGGAGGGAGGATGCTCGCTCAAGGGCTGGGGCAGCCTCCAGGCCCAGGCCTGTCTCGTTACTGTGAGCCCGGGTGGGAGAGGCTGTCTGACCCCCTGAGCCCATGTGTCTCTGGAGACCAGACAACATGGAGCCAGATTTGGGCCAAGTGGGGTCCCAGCACTTGGTGAGTCCTGACCGAGGAGCTCATAGAACTGCTGATGGCATCTCTGGCTCATCCCGTCCTCTCTCAGTGCAACCACCCTCCACCCTACTGCCCCCCCAACTTCCTGCAATTGATGCTGGCTGTCGGCAGGGACCCTTGCTGACACTGTTGGCCAGACACCTACACATGGCCTTGCACCATTTCCATGGCAGCTTAGGGCTCCAAAGGTGAGTGTCCCTGGAGAATTTGAAGGGAGCAGAACTGTCCTTAAGACCGAGCCTTAAAAATCACATAGCATTGCTCTGCCATGTCCTGTTGTCACTGTCCCCTATAACCCTGGCTCAGCTTCAAGGAGAGAAGACATAGCCTCCAGTTCTCGATGGGAGGAGTGCCAGATAACTTGTGGACATTTGGAACCGCCAAACAGCTAGGAGAGGTGGCAGCAGAAGGTGAATGCAGGATGTCTGATGGCAGAGTCTACATTAGGCCGTGGGACTCCATATGACGCCAGGCTGCCAGGAGAGAGGAGGGCTTCCTGAAGGCAGTGGCTGTGGGCCAGGGATGGGCCAGAGAGGAGTCATGGTAGGATGGTAAGAGTGCTGTCTTGTGCGGTGTGGACAATATGGAGGGCCAGGGACTGCTGGGCCAGTGGGTGGTTCTGGGGCTGGAGGTGCGCATGCTCAGAGAAGCCTTTGTCCTGGGCTGGAGGCCTGAATTAGCACCACGGGCCAGGGAGAACGGAGGACAGGGTCCTGCTCTCAGAGAGCCTGGCCAGGCTTTGAGAGGAGCTGGCAAGGGGCCCTGGGGGTGTCAGATCCCCATACCCAGATTGCAGCCACCACAGCCCTTGGGACGTGAAACTTTCAAGGCCAGCTTGATCTGGTGTTTGAGGTTGGCCTTCAGTGGCCCCCCCTGCTGGGAGAGGCAGACAGGGGCACAGGGGCGGGGCCTGAAACACACGGAAACTTGCCTGAGGGATGTGGGAGAGAGGGGACTCCCTGAGGGGATTCCCAGTTTGGGGGAAGGGCCATGAACTCGCAGGACCCCTCTCCTTTAACACCATGCCCAGGGGTTGGGGGAGGGACTCTGGCCTGGGTTTTGGTAGCAGCTACACCAGGAAAGATCTCCGTGACTTTCAGAAATCACTTCCCTTCTGAGTGCTCAGTTTCCTCACTTAGCAAATGTCAGGCTGATTGGTCTGTAAGGCCCTCTGCTCCCCTGACATCACCACACAGACTCTTCTCCCTAAACCCCTTCTCTTGGCCTCCACTCAGAACCTGCTGGCTGGCTGAATGAGCGCAGGTATTCCCAAAGATGAGGGCGTGGGTCAGCCCAGATCCACCATGACCTCAGGCTGGGTCTCTCCTCCGCTACTTGCTCCATTCACAGGGGAGGTGGGGAGAGAGTGTGGACAGCTTGGAGTGGCCCAGCTCCCCCGCTGGGGACACCACTGGACTCTCCAGCTCTCCTTTGCAGGGATCAGGAGCATTCTGGCTAAGCCTTGCTCTGCCAGCACCACTGCCCAGGCACCCACGGGGCAGGAGTGAGGGAGGAGCTGGGAAAGTGTGAGGCTCCCATAGACTCTCATTGCAGCTGGGACAATAACAGTAATTATTAATCATTTTGGGTAACTGGTGTTTACTATTCATCTTCCTTGCCAGACTGGAAGCTCCCTGGAGGCAGGGCCCAGGTCTGGTTCACTGCTGTATCCCCAAGGCTTAGAACTATGACTTGCATGCCGGAGGTGCCCAGTAAATAATTACGTGAATGAATAAATTGTCTCGAAGCATTTTTAATCCAGTGGAGGACGATTAGGCATGTACCAATACTATGATAAGCCTGGCATGCCATGCAACATTTATTATTAACATGCCAGCTGACATATACTGGGCACGAACTCTGTACCAGGCTAAAGTTGCCAGATTAAGCAAATAAAGATAAATGATGCCACTTCAATTTGAAATTCAGATAAACATTGAATAATTTTTTAGCCTAAGTATGTCCCATGCAATGTGAGTGTCCTGTGTCTTACCTGGCAGCCCCGTGCCAGGCCACATTCTCTAATCTTCACACCAACCCTATGACAGGGGTACAACTATCACGACCCTTTACAGATGAGGGTACTGAGGCACCAAAGGGATAAGTAACCTGCCCAAGGTCACACAGCTGAAAAGTGGCCAAAGGCTCCATCCTGGGTATTATAATTGGAGCCCTGAGTTGGGGCTTAATCACCAAGATCTCTTGCCGCCCAACAAGTGCCCATAAGTAGTGGGTGCTGGGCTGGCTATGGGACCCAAGAAGGAAAGGTCATTTGTCAAGAAGGACAATAGCTTTGGCTAAGGTGGACTAGGAAAGTTTCTCAGCAGAGGGATGGGAGAGGGGTGGGACAGAGAGGGTGGGCAGAGATTTGCAGCAGCTGGGTGAGGGTGAGGGCAACTCAGGCTCAGACTCCAGCCCTTCCCAACTGTGACTTCACCTCTCTGAGCCTGGACTCTGCTCTGTAAAATGGGTATAACACAGACCCACAGCCTCTTATTGAAAATCCTGGGCCCAGGTGTGGTCTGGAACTCAGATATTAGAAAGGAGTTTGGTGCGTGAGTTGTATGTTCTATAGCACCCCCAGGGGACCTAGCACAGCACCCTATGAGCAAACACGGACATTTCCGCAGCAAACATGCGTATTCACTGCTAAGCAGGATAAGTAGTCTACAACTTGGTCTCAGGTCAGGTCAGTTTTTGCCATCCTGTAAGTTTGGTTTCCAGGCATTTGAGGATTCTGGAATTGAGGACAAGGGAGGGCGATTCTTGGGGGATAAGGCCTGCAGTCCCAGCACAGAGAGGGTGCTTGGTCCCCAGGCTTCCCTGCCTTCCTTTCCTGGTCGGCCTGCGGGGCACCAGGGAGGAGACTGGCTCCTTGGAAGCGGAGGCATCTAAGGAGTTTCCAAATGGGAAAACTGGTGGCTGCAGGCCCCAGGACGCGGCCGGGCGAGCTGCAGCCTTATCCTTGGAGAGGATTTCCTAGGCTGCCTGGGCCCTGAGTCACCCAGGAATGCCGCCTGGGTGGGCGGCGGGCAGGCGAGGGCACTGTGGGGCTGCCCTGCACCGCTGCTGCCCAGGAGAGCCTGGTTGCTGCCCAAGGACTGGGGAGGAAGGGTGTGGGGACCGCACCCAGTTGTTCCCAAGGGGTGCCCAGGAACCTCCAAAAGGGATGTGGGACGAAAGAGCACAACTTTCAGTTTTAGTTATTTGTATTTCATCCTTTTAAATTTTAGTCCTTTTTTTTTTTCAAATAGGTAGTACGTTCATATGCTTTAAAAATGTAAAAATACAAGGGTCTCACTCTCGAAGAGATATTTGTACAGCTATGTTCATAGCGGGATTATTCACCTTAGCCAAAAGGTGGAAGCAGCCCACGTGTCCATGGAGGATGAATGGGTAAACAAAATGTGGCTTGTGTATACATACAGTGCAATATTATCCAGCCTTAAAAGGGAAGGCATTTCTGACACAGGCCAACTTCGAGGACATTATGCTCAGTGAAATGAGCCAGTCACAAAAAAAATACTGTGCAATTCTGCTGTATGAGGAACCCCGGGTAGTGTTATTCTTGGAAAATTGGTGGTTGTCAGGAGCTGAGGGAGGGGGGAATGGGGAGATATTCTTTAATGTGTATGAAGTTTCCATTTTTGAAAAGAGCTCTGGAGCCGGGCCCGGTGACTCAGGCCTGTAATCCTAGCACTCTGAAAGGCCGAGGCTGGAGGATCGCTCGAGGTCAGGAATTTGACACCAGCCTGAGCAAGAGTGAGACCCTGTATCTAAAACTAAATAAATAAATAAGTAAATAAAACAATGCCTAACAAGTTTGCTTGTTTTGTTTTGTTAACAGCTTTACTGAGATGTAATTTCACAAAATGTATCTTTTGTAAGTGTTCAACAATTTTTAGTAAATTTATAGAGTTGTGCAACTATCACTACAATCCCATTTTAGAATATTGTTCCTTTGGATTCGTTTACAGTTGATCCTCATTCCTACCCCAGCCCCAGCAACCACTGATCTGCTTTCTGTCTCCATGGATTTGCCTTTTTTGGAAATTTCATATAAATGGGATCATACAAATATGTGGTCTTTTGTGTCTAGCTTCTGTCACTGAGCATAATGTTGTTGAGGCTCATCCATGTTGTAATGTGTTTAAGTGGCTTGCACCTTTTTATTGCTGAGTAGTATTCCATTGCATGGATATGGCACATTTTGCTCATTCCTTCACCAGTTCTTGGACATTTGCATGTTTATTATGAATAATGCTGCTATGAGCATTCATGCACCCATCTTTGTGTGGACATTATTTTTTCCTCTTGGGTAGATATCTAGGAGTAGAATTACTGGGTTGTGTGGTAAGTTTGTGTTTAACTTTCTAAGAAACTGCCAAACTTTTCCAAAGTGGCTGCATCATTTCACATTCACACTAGCAATGTGTGAGGGTTTCAATTTCTCCATATTCTTTTTTTTATCTTTTTTTTTTTTTGAGACAGAGTCTCACTCTATTGCCCGGGCTAGAGTGAGTGCTGTGGCATCAGCCTAGCTCACAGCAACCTCAAACTCCTGGGCTCAAGCGATCCTTCTGCCTCAGCCTCCCGAGTAGCTGGGACTAGAGGCATGTGCCACCACACCCGGCTAATTTTTGCTATTTTTAGTAGATACAGGGTCTTGCTCTTGCTCAGGCTGGTCTCAAACTCCTGGCTTCGAGCTATACTCCCACCTCAGCCTCCCAGAGTGCTAGGATTACAGGCATGAGCCACTGCGCCTGGCCAATTTCTCCATATTCTTGAGCACACTTGTTCATTGTCTTTTTGATTATAGCCATCCTAGTTGGTGTGAAGTGGTGTCTAATTATGGTTTTAATTTTCACTTCCTTAATAACAACTACAATTGAACATTTTCATGTGCTTGGTAGCCATTCATATATCTTATTTGACAAAATGTTTATTACAATCTTTTGTCCATTTAAAAATTGTCCTCTTATTAAGTTGTAAGACCTCTTTTCTTAATAGCTCAGTAGTATGAGCTGAGTTGGTTGTATGGATGGGATATTTAATTTGTTTAACTTGTTTCCTATTGATATCTCTTTTAAATGTTTCATTATACATATTATATAGTAGGCATAAAATATTAGTGTAATAGTTTATATTCCTGACATAAATAAGTAAATAAATACATCTCTCGGGATAATTCCTCAAATTATTTTGCTGAGAGGAGATCCCGTAAGCTTGGGGACCTTTGGCTAGAGCCTTCCTCCCGCTCCGCCCCAGGCACCAGGCCTAATCTAGCAACCCTGAGCTTGGAAGAAACCGCATTAAGATCCTGCTCCTCTGGAAGCCCCCAAAGAGCCTGACCAGGATCCCCTAACTGATGGGGGAAACTGAGGCTCAGAGGTGGTCCACTCAGGGTAATGTCAGCACAGTCTGACTTTTGGAGGCTTCTTGGCATGACCCAGAGCCCACCCCTCCCTTAATTTGGGGAGCTCCAGGTGGGTGACATGATGAGTGTTCATGTTAGGGTTCGTTGAGTCCAGCAAGGTGAGAAGAGCTCAGAGGCCAGGAGGATGGTTTGGGGCTGGTGCTGCCCTTGGTCTCTGTGCTCTGTCCTGCCTCTGCCCAGCCTGGCCACGTGGTCTCACACACTCATTGTATCAGCTCAGAGCCATCCAAGAGGAAAGACTCTGTTGATCATTTTCTTCCCTCCTTCATCATCATTGCCATCATCATCATTGTCACCATTTCCTGCAGACATACCCTGTGCCTGTACATGACATATGGGATCGCTTTCATCCTCCTACCGATCCTGTGAGCTGGAGCTGATTAGTTCTCTATTGCAGAAGAGGAAACTGAGGCACGGGGAGGCTACGTGACTTCTCCGTAAGGGACAGAGTTGGAATTCAAACCCACATTTAACTAACTGCGAAGCCCCCACCTTTGATTGGCACATGACCCTGCCTGCCTTTTCAGGGCTGAGAACCGGGGCAGACTCAGCTTCCAGCTGATTTTCGTCTGATTCTTGGCAGCGATCTTGGAGAAACCCGCTGGTGACACAATGAGGGCGGTGTGGCTCCAGAGTCAGGGGATGAATGTAGGGCTGAGTATTGAGGGTGCCTCTCTTGCCCTGAGCCAAGGCCACCGCAGAGCAGGTCCTATGCAGGGCAGGGCAGGGGTGAAGGCAGGAGTGGATGCCAGAGAGCCTGAAGGTCGCACAGGGTGGGCATGCTGTCCACCCCAGCCAAGCCCGGGGCTCAACTGGCACAGGGGAGAGGCGGGTTAAGCCTGGAGTAGGCAGGAGGACAGAGGTACCTGAGCTTCTCTACTTCAGCAGGAGAAAGCTAAGCTCTGTGATCACACTTTGTCTTTTCACTTTCACTCTGTTTCTGAGTAAGCATTTCTGTTGGAAAACTCCAGGCTTGTCTGAGCTGAACCCAAGGAGAAGTGATCTGTGGGCACCCAGGGCAGGGTGGGGGTGGGGTGGAGAGCAGTCATCAGGGCGCCTGTGGAGGGCAGTATCTGCTCCCAGGAGTTCAGGCCTAATGACCCCATCCTTGGCTGCACAGCCATCCGTGAATGGCTCCCAAATTCACTCCTTGCCCCTTAGCTTAGCATTCAAGGGCATCCTCTCATCCAGCACCAGCCCTTGCTCCCCTCATCTCGGTTTTTGTTCACACCGTTCCCCCTGCCCATCCCAGATCTAACACTTTTAACTCTGATCATCCTTCAAGGCCCAGCCCAGATGCCTCCTCTAGGAAGTCTTCCTTGATACCCTCAGCTGGGAATGACATCTCCCTCCTCTGACTTCCCACAGCCCTGGGCTGACAGCTCTCTGGGGGCATATCCCATCATCCTACCAGCGATCAGCCTTGCCTGTTACCCTGCTCAACATCCTTTCCCTTCTGATACCAACACCCCAAATGTCCTTGGGAGATCACCCGTCCCCCACCCTAAGGCATGTGGTCCAGAAGCAGCTGACTCCACCCCAGGATCCAGAGAGAGAGGCACATAACCCAGGCCTTGCAGCCAGAGCATCACATCTTTCCCCTCCCCCGCCGGTCCCCACCCTGCTGCTTGCTGCAGTGACTGGTTCAGGGATGGGCCTGTGACCCAGTCAGAGCCAGAATTCAGTCGGGGTTTTTCTGACGGGACCAGGAGATGGGCTTGTTTTTTCAACTGGGACTGATATACACAGGATACAATACCAAGAATATGAGTCTTGGCCAGGCACTGTGGCTCACGCCTGTAATCCTAGCCCTTTGGGAGGCCAAGGCGGGTGGATTGCTCGAGGTCAGGAGTTCAAGACCAGCCTGAGTGAGACCCCCGTCTCTACTAAATTAGAAATAAAAATTATCTGGACAACTAAAAATATATATAGAAAAAATTAGCCGGGCATGGTGGTGCATGCCTGTAGTCCCAGCTACTAGGGAGGCTGAGGCAGGAGGATCGCTTGAGCCCAGGAATTTGAGGTTGCTGTGAGCTAGGCTGACTCTGTCTAAAAAAAAAAAAAAAAAAAAAAAAAAAAAAAAAAAAAAAAAAAAAAAAAAGAATATGAGTCTTTCCAAGAATGAAGCCAAAACAGAGAAAAGCAGAGCCAGGAGATGGCAAAAGACAGATTTCACAATATTATAAGAACCTGGATCCAGCCCAGTCCATGACGACAGAATATTCCATTTTCGAGCTCGGCTCAGTATTGCATAACTCAAAGTGTGAACCTAGGGCACCAGCTAATCTAGGGGACCAATGGTGGGGGAAGAAACGTTTCAGCCTTGATAAACTTATTTAGAATTTTGCAATCAGAAAATATGAAGAGGCAATCTTAAGTTTAACACACATACGCACAAACACACATTTATTTTAAAAAATAGCATTTGAATCTGAATTACCTTCAGAAGTGAAAAGTGCACGGTCTTTTCTCTCTATAGATCATCTTCTGACTCTGGATTCCTGTGACTTGCAAGTGCAAATCCCTGACTGATATCCTCCCTCTGATCTGTTTTTTGGTGACAGTGTCCTACTTGAGTCTACAAGGACTCTCCTGCAAACCAGGTGCCAAGACCTCTTGCCTCTGTGCGCCCACAGCACCAAGCACAGGGCCACGCACACAACGAGGCTCAGTGAGGGTTTGCAGGACTGTCTGTGTGAGGAGGGGACACTCTTGCTGTCCCGGCCCTCCCCACCCCAACCAGGAGCCCAGCCAGCAGCCTGAGACCCTGCACCTTCTGCCTGGCCCTGACCTGGCAGTGGACAGCCCCGACTGGAGCTTCCTGCCTGCCAGGGGCCAGCAAGTGGCGATTTCCTTGATTGCAGGATGGCAAGAGCTCTGTGCCCCCAGGGATGCATCTGAAAGACAATGTGAGGTGTGGGGCAACTTCCAGGCACTTTGGCCGGCATCTGGGGAGGGGCCTTAGCTTCTGGAAGCTGTCTGCTGGGGGTGGAGCCAGAGAGGCTGTGCCAAAGCTTTGGAAACCAGCAGCAGGAAGAAGCTTGATGCAGGGCAGAGGAGGAATTGTAGTTGGGGCCAGGCCTGGTGGCTCCTGCTACCCAGGGGGCTGAGGAAGACCCTCGATATTCTCCCATCTGTTCTGGCAGCTTGTGTTTAGTACAGTCCATTGGTCCCATCCTTACTCTGGAGCACTATGTGGTTTACAAAACAAAATGTCCAAGGGACATCATGTTGTCAGTAACCAACACGGTGAAACACAGCTATATTTGGTGACCTGTTCTTGTACATCAGGCAGGAGAGGCTATAGTGTGCCTCAGTAACAAACTTACCTCCAAATCTCAGTGGTTTCTTAGCACACACACACACACACACACACACACACACACACACACAAACGTGTATTTCTCATTCACATAAAGCTGCTGCGGGTTGGGCAGCTCTCCAGGTCAGCTGTCCCTTGTACGATGACCCAGTGATCCAGGCTGCCTCCTGTTAGTGGCTCCACCATTTCAAGCCATGGGTTCTGTGCTCACCATCAAGAGCAAAGAGAGAATAGGAGGGTTGGACACCAGCACTTAAATGCTTTTGTCCAGAAATGACATGTGTCATGTCCAATCTCAGCCCATTGGTCAGTGTTCATCACGTGGCCCCAGCCTGACTGCAAGGACAGCCAATGAGCTTTCAGGGTGGCCACGTTGACTGTCCTGAGGAGGAAGAGACAGAGACACAGAGGAAACCACAGACTTTGAGGTCAGATGCTTAGATTTAAATACGAGCTCTTCTATTCATGAACTATGTGACCATGGGAAAATTACCAAATTTTTCTGAGCCTTGTTTTTCTCCTGTGCAAAATGGGGCTAAAATAAGAGTCCCTACATCATTAGGTTGTTGGGAAGATAAATCAGATAATGTTTATAAAAAGTCCTGGTGATGCATTTAATAAACAGACACTATTTGATTAGACTCAGTTTGTTTAGAAAAAGTTAAAGATGTTTAATATATGATTGAAAAACACAGCTGAGACATCAGAAAAACTTGCATTAGACCTACAGCCTCCCTCTGAACAGCTGTCCCCCTCCTCGCTCCTGCCCAGGGTCCCCTGCTCTCCTTCTCTCCCCTTCCTGGGACCCCCAGGTGCCCACTGTCCTGTGTGTGACAATATCTGCCCCCTCTCCCAGGGAATGTGTATGTGAAGACTCAGTGTTGATTGCGGGGACAAATTCTCATTCCTCAGTTGAAGAATTCCAAACATTAGCAAGCGGAGGAGAGGGGGCCCATCTGCCCCCAAACATTTTTTCTTCTCATGTTTCTGGCAAACAAAGTGCCCAGAGAATGGAAGACTTCCATGTGGATACTGAGATTTCTGAAAAGCTTCTTGGAGGAGGACAGATTCAGGAAAGCTTCTAGGAGGAGGAGTCCCCTGGGGGTGCTGAGTGAGGTGGAGAGGGCTGGAGAACAGCCCAAGAAACTTCAGAGCTGGAGGAGACCACGAGAAACCATGCTGGCGTTGGAGTAGCAGACAACGCCTCACATCCAAACAGCGCTGCAGCAGTTTAGAAAGCAAGGCCACCACACTGATGAAAACTCAACAGAGCCCAGTGGCGGGGACAGCAAAATCTGAACTCTCCTTTTCAGTGTTGTCACTGGGAAGCAGTTGCTGAGTCAGGGACCACATTTCCCAGGTCCCCTTGGCCCCATGACAGGTTCTTGCCAATGGGATGTGGGCATAAGTAGCCTGTGTCACTTCTGGGCCAAGGCTTTTGAGAAGCGGTTATGCCTTCCTGGGGTCTCTTGCCCCTCCTACTAGGTGGGTGCAGAAGACGATGGTTAGACCAGGGGATGGCACGGCCTCAGAAATGGAAAAAGCCTGGTCTCTAAATCACTGCATGGAGGAAGGCCCCCTGCAAACCAGGAACACCTGCTAGGAACTGGTACATGAGAGAGAAATAAACATAATACATTTGGGGGTTACTGGTTGTGGCAACTAGAATTGTCTTAAAGCATGGTAAGCATGTCTTTCTTTGAAGGGGCTCTGGGAGAACTGTGACAGGTACAGTGTAGGATGCACCCCACCTTTGGCACTGCCACCGCCCCTCCCCTGATGGTCCTTCTGCCTGGCAATGGGAAAGCTGTCCTGCCTTGCTGCCCTGCTTCCCCACCCACACCCTTCGCAATGACAGGGACAGTACCCAGGGGGGGTGGGGTCTGGGTTGTCTAGTTTTCTGCTTCCTGAGAATCTTTCCTCAGAGCATGAGTTGAGTCAGAAGTTTTGGCTCTTTTGAAAGATGTGGGCAGCTGACTTTGTAATGGGATGGAGTGACATGATGAAATGGGCTGGAGAAACCATTGAGGGTGGCAGCCAGTGGGAGAGAGAGGGAGGCCAGCCCAGGGGTTTGGCTGCAACATTTTGAGTAGAAGAAAGCCCAAGAGTTTCAGCCTCCGTCTTCCTTTGCAAGCTGAGCCAGCTAAGGCTCAGAGGCCAGGTGGCTCTTCCAGGAGACAGCAGAATGGACCACCCACACCACTGAGGCCAGCTCACCTGCCCACAGAGGGCCACACTCATCCCAGGCTGGTTGAACCATCCCAAGGGCTAGTTGAATGATGGAGCTCAGAAGGTTCTGGGGAACAAGAGCATGATCCCAAGGCCCCTTGGTATTGCCCGCCTTCCCCTTGCAGGACAGTGTTCAGGAATAACATCCCTTCTTAGGAACAGGAGAGAGAAAGGAAGTCAGTTTTCCACACGGTGTCGTGCATCTGACCTCCCTCCCTTCCCATGGCCACCTTCTTTTCAACCCTGCAGACACAGCTGTCTGCAAATAAGTGGCACCTCCTGCATACTTGCTTCCCCACACCTGGGTTATCCGGATGGACTGTTTTCTGTCACTGTTCTGGTGTTCAGTTCTGCTGACACTAATAGAAAACAAAATTTTAAAATTTCCATTCACAATAGCTCTTTTAAAAACCATTAAGCACTTGGGAATAGATTTCACAAAAGATGTATAAGACCTCTATACAAAAGACTACAAAACATTGCTAAGAGAAATTCAAGATGACCTAAATAAATGGAGAGATATGTGTATGGATTGGAAGACTCAATATCGTTGAGATGACAGTTCCCTACAAAATGATCTTTAGATTTAACTCAATTTCAATCATGATCCTAGTGGACTCTTTTGTAGAAATTAGCATGTTGATTCTAAAATTGTTATGGAAATGCAAATGACCTAGACTATCCAAAACATCTTGAAAAAGAAGAACGAAATTGGAGGACTTACCCTATCTGACTTCATGACTTATAATAAAGCCAAAGTAGTCAGGACATTGCAGCACTAACATAAGAATTAAAAAATAGATCGATGGCATAAAATAGAGACCTCAGAAATAGCCCCACAATTAAACAGTCAGTTGCTTTTTTATAAAGTCACAAAAGTGATCCAATGAGAAAAGAAAAATCCTTTAACAAATGGTGCCAGAACAATGGAATATCCACATGGAAAAAAATAAACTTTAATCCCTCCCCCTCATGCCATTCACAAAAATTAATTTTAAATGGATCATAGAAATCAGTCAAAAGCTAAAACTATTTTTTAGAAGCTAAAACTGTAAAGTTTCTAAAAGAAAACATAGGAGAATATCTTTGGTACTTGGAGGGTAGGAAAAGATATATTAAGACAGATCACAGAAAGCAATAACTATTTTAAAAACATTGATAAATTAGATTTCATCAAAATAAAAAAAATTCTGCTCGTGAAAAGACACCATTAAGAAATGATAAGTAAGTCTCAAACTCAGAGAAAATATTTGTGAAACGTATCTGACAAAAGACTTATATGCAGACTATATAAAAACCCCCAACAATTCAATAATATTAATGAAAAGATAACTCAATTTTTTTAAATAGGCAAAATATTTGAATAGAAACTTCACAAAGGAAGATATACAGATGGGCAAGAAGCACGTAAAAAAGTGCTCAACATCATTAGTCATCAGGGAAATACAAAATAAAACCATAAGACACTAACATACACCCACCAGAATAGCTAAAATTAAAGACTGACAACATCAAATGTTGACAAGGATATAGAGCAACTGGTACTCTCATACATTATTGGACAGAATGTAAATGGTACAAACACTTAGGTAAAAGCTGGTAGTTTCTTATAAAACTAGACCTACTATGATCCAGCAATTCCACTTCCAAGTATTTACCTGAGAGAAATGAAAGCATATGTCCACAGAAAGACCCATGAAAGAATGTTCATAGCAGCTTTATTCATAATTGCTAAAAACTAGAAACAGCTCCAGTGACTATAAGCAGAAGAATGACTAATTCTTCTGGTATAATCACATAATGGAATATTACTCCGCAATAAAAAGGAATTAATGCATGCAACAACATTAATGAATCTCCCATAGCAGTGAGTGAAAGAAGCTAGACACAAAAGAGTATTTATAGCATGATTTCATTGATTTATATGAGGTCCCAGAATAGGCAAAACTAATCTATGGTGAAAAAAATCACAATGGGAAGTCTCAAGAGGCTACTTTCCAGGGCAGTGGGCTTGAGTTATACAGGTACAGGAATTTGTTAAAACTCACCTATTGTGTATTTAAGATCTGTGCATTTCCTGTTTTTAAATTTTACCTTAAAAAAGACCAATACTGAATGCTAATCAATTATATGCATCCTGAAGTGTTTCGGGGGAAAATACAGCTTCTTTACCTGCCTGCAACTTTCCTTGAAATGGTTCAAAAAGATGGAAGGATGGATGAATGGATGGATGGAAAGAGAGAGATGTACATTTATGTGATTGAGCAAATAGAGCAAACTGTTAATTGTAGAATCTACATGGTAGGTATATGAATGCCCAGTTTTCCAATTTTTTGCCTGTTTGAAATTTTTCATAATAAAAGGTTTTGGATAAAGGGGAAAACAAACAAATCTCCATTTTTCTGGACCATGTTTCTCCTTTTAAGAGACCCCTGAGACTCCCCTATCAGACTGCATGTCCTTGTTCAGGAAAGAAGTTGCTGTTGGTCCACTATCACCCAGACCCTCATCCCAAGCTGCCCAACCCCTTTCCTGGCCCTCCCCTGGGCTCTCTGGAGCTCCCACTCCACTGGACTCTCGATCTCTTCTGGAAATTTCCCCCTACCTCCTGAGCCTAAGAGAAACCAAACTAGTCCCCAAGATGCTGTCTCCTGCTCAGAGGAAACTATTTTTTCTCATATTCTAAGACCCTCAGAGCCAGCAGGTGGGAGGGAGCAGGTGTTTTCCTTGCCCTCATGTTCCTTCCAAGTGATTTCTCTTCCTTTACTCCCTCAATTACTGTAGTTCCTTTGAAGTTCCCACCAACCCGCTAAACCACTCTGTACCTCTCCCCAGTGCGTCCACCTGCCTCCCGACCAGCCTCCTGTTCATGGACTTGAGCTCCAGGCAGAGTCTCCACCCCACCCCCACACCCTGTCAACATTCCTGTGACCTCACCGACCACATTGCAGGACCTTCAATACTCTGGCTTCTCAGTTCCTTGACCTCCTCATCCCCAGAGACCTTTTGCTGTGCTCCAATCCAGCCACCCATGTGCATAGCACACTCTAGACCTTGCCCCACCTCTGACATCCCGATTCCTGGCATCCCACACGTGGACACTGTCACCCTTCCTTCTAGCTTTCTGACTCTTGTCCCCACTGCACCAATCCTCTGAGTGTGAGGACAGCACCAATCCCGCCACCCACGCACTCTTCCTCCATGGCCCCTTCTCTAATTCTCATCTCTCCTTCCTACTAAAATGCCCTACCTTCTTGCTTGTTTTAGTTTTCTCTGTAGCATTTAATGCTTTCTAAAACCAATAAAACTTACTTATGCTTTTTTTTTTTCTTTTTTGAGACAGAGTCTCACTCCATTGCCCAGGCTAGAGTGCTGTGGCATCATCATAGCTCACAGCAACCTCAAACTCCTGGGATCAAGAGATCCTCTTGCTTTAGCCTCCTGAGTAGCTGGGATTACAGGTGTGCATCACCATGCCTGGCTAATATTTTTTTCTTTTTTTAGAGACAGGGTCTCACTGTGTCACCCAGGCTGGTCTTGAACTCCTGAGCTTAAGAGATCCTCCTGCCTCAGCCTCCCCAAGTGCTGGGATCACACCCAGCTTACTTATTCATTTTATTAGTTGACTCTCTCCACCTAATAGAATGTATGCTCCAGGTAACTAGATGTTCTTGTCTGTTTATTCTCTACTGTAATCTCAGCATCTAGAGTAGTGCCATGGCATGCAGTAAGTGCTTGATAAATGCTTGTTGAAGGAATGGGGGGAGGAAGGAAAGAAGAGGAGGAAGGAGGGAGGAAAGGAAGGAAGGAGCGAAGGAAGGAGGGAAGGGAGGGAGGGAGGGAGGGAGTGGCTCTTAGGATGGGAAATCACCAGCTAGAACAAGACAAAAAGACAAAGAGCCTGCATTCTCAGTGACCCCAAGGACCAGTCCTGGACTGCCTCCTCCAGGCTTCTATTTTGTGTAAGATAAATAAGTTCTATCTTGTTAAAGCCATGGTTCTTTTGGGTTTTTCTCATATCAACTGAATGAATCCTAAGTGACAGTTTTATCTCTCCTACTAGGCTGCAGGCAACTTGAGGACAATGGCTGTATTTATTTTCTTCAAAGTGCATTGCAGAACATAGATTCTAAATAAATGCTCATTGGGATGAACGAGAGAGATCTTAAAAATTAGCCAGAAGCATCATATGAATCTACCCTGAGCACCAGCCTAGGGTCAGCAGCTGGGGTTCCTTGGCGGTGTCAATCAGTGGTCACAGGGGGTGCAGGGAAAGGCAAGGGAAAGCACACTGAGGAAGTCAGAGGAAGCAGAGGTGGCCAGTGGTGATTTATGTTTGGGTTAGCTCTGTGTGCTTGCAGGCTGATGAGCTTTGTCGTTCAGAGGGTGCAACTGGAGTTCCTTCCCTAGGTTTCTTTACTTTTCTTTTTGTAACAGCTTTATTGAGACTTAATTCATCCACCATACAATTCACCCTTCTAAAGTGTACAATTCAGTGGTTTTTCGTATATTCACGGAGATGTGCAACCATCACTACTATCAATTTTAGACCATTTTCATCACTTTTTTTTTTTTAGAGATAGGGTCTCACTATGTCACCCAAAGTGGAGTGCACTGCCTCAATCATAGCTCACTGCAGCTCCAGACTCCTGGGCTCAAGTGACCCTCCTGCATGAGTCTCCTGAGTAGCTGGGACTACAGGCACGTGCCACCACACCCAGCCTCATTACCTCAGAAGGAAACCCCATACCCTTTAGCAGTCGTCCCACATTCCCCTACCCTCACCCAATCCCAAACAACCACTAATCTACTTTCTATCTCTATAGATTTACCTATTCTGTACAGTTAATATAAATGGAATTATACAGTCAGTGGCCTTTTGTTTCTGGCTTCTTTCACTTAGCAAAATTTTCAAGGTTCATCCAGGTTGAGGCATGTATCCACACTTCATTCCTTGTATTGCTGAATAATGGTGCATTGTACAGAAATGCCACACTTTATTTATCCATTCTTCAGTTGAAGGACATTTGAGTTGTTTCCACTTTTTTAGCCATTCTGAATAATACTGTTATGAATATTCATGCACAGAGCTTGTGCATATGTATGTTTTAAATTCTCTTGGGTACATACCTAGGAGTGGAATTGCTAGAGCATAACTCTACATTTAACATTTTGAAGAACTGCCAGACTATTTCCCAAAGTAGCTGCCTATTTTATATTCTCATCATCAATTTTTTTCTCTATCTTTGTCAACAGTTGTTATTGTTTATTACAGCCATTCTAGTGGGCGTGAAGTGGTATCTCATTATGGTTTTGATTTGCATTTCCCGGATAGCTAATGATGTTGAGCATCTTTTCATGTGCTTATTGACCATTTATATATATTCTTTGGTGAAATGTCTATTCAGATCCTTTACTCATTTTTAAATCAAATTTTTTATTGAGTTGTAAGAGTTCTTTATATATTCTAGATACTAGGCCCTTATCAGATACATGATTTGCAAATATTTTCTCCCATTCTGTGGGTAGTCTTTCACTTTCTAGTTGGTGTCCTTGGAAGCACAAAAGGTTTTTATTTTGATGAAGGCCAATTTATCTATTTTTGTTGTTGTGGCTTGTGCTTTTGGTGTCATATCTAAGAAACCATTACCTAACCCAAGATCATGAAAATTTGCCCTTATGTTTTCTTCTAAGACTTTTACAGTTTTAGCACTAAAATTTAAGTCTTTGATCCATTTTAAATTAATTTTTGTATATAGTGTGATGTAGGGATCCAACTTTATTTATTTATTTTTTGTTTGTAGATATTTAGTTGTGTCAACACTATTGGTTGAAATTCTTTCCCCATCAAATTGTTTTGGCATTCATGCCAAAAATCAACTGATCATAAATGTGAGGATATTTCTGGACTCTCGATTTTATTCCATTGATCAATATGTCTATCCTTATGCCAGTATCACACTGTCTAGATTACTGTAGCTTTGCAGTAGGTTTTCAAATTGGAAAGTGTGAGTCCTCCAACTTCATTCTTTTTCAAGGTTGTTTGGGCTATTCTGAATCCCTTGAATTTTTATATACATTTTATAATCAGCTTGTTGATTTCTGGAAATAGGTCAGATGAGATTTTGGTAGGGACTGCATTGATTCTATAGATAAATTTGGGGAATATTGTCAACAATATTAAGTCTTCCAATCCACAAATATAGGACGTCTTTCCATTTAATTAGACCTTCTTTAATTTCTTTTGAAATGTTTTATAGTTTTCAAAAGTATGAAGTTTGCACTTTTTTAAAGTTTATTCCTATTTTATTATCTTTAATGTTATTGTAAATGGAATAATTTTCTTAATTTTATTTTCAGATTGTTCATTATAAGTATATAGAAATACAACTGATTTTTTTTTTATCTTGCAGCCTTGCTGAACATACTTATTAGTTCTAAATTTTTTAATGGATTCCTTAGGATTTTCTTATTAAAGATTATGTCATTTGAGAACATAGATAGTTTTACTTCTTCCTTTCCAATTTGGATGCCTTTTCTTTCGTTTTCTTCCATAATTGCCCTGGCTAGAAACTCCGGCACAATGTTGAATAGAAGTGGGAAGAGTGGACATCATTGTCTTGTTCCTGATTTTAGGGGGAAAGTGTTTGGTCTTTCACCATTAAATATGATGTTAGCTGTGGGATTTTGCAAATGCCCTTTCTCAAACTAAGTTCTTTACTATTGTTAGTTTGTTGAATGTTTTTGTCACAAAGGGGTGTTAGACTTTGTCAAATGCTTTCTCTGTATGGATTGAGATGATCGTATGGTATTTGTCTTTTATTCTATTGAAATGGTATATTATATTAATTTTTGGATGTCAACCCAACCTTGCATTCCTAGGGTAAATCCCACTTAGTCATGGTGTATAATCCTTTTGATATGTTGCTGGATTTGTTTGCTGAGAATTTTGCATTTATGTTCATGATATATATTGATCTTTAGTTTTCTCTTTTTCTGACATCTTTGCCTGGTTTTAGTATCAGGGTAACACTAGCCCAATAGAATGAGCTGTGAAGTGTCTAAGTTTCTTTTTGACTAAACATTTGGTCAAACTTATCTCTTAATGTTTATACAACACTCTGAGAAAAAGCCAAGACCTAGGCAGATTTATCTGGGGTTCTCAGCTTTAATATGCATCACAATCAATGGTGCTGTTCGAAGCAGATGCCTGGTTCCTGGGCTACAGACACTCTTACTTAGAAAGTCTGCAGCAGGGCTAGGTACTCTCTATTTCTAACAAGCACTCCTGAGAGATTCTCAGATGAGTGTCCTTTAAGAAACACTGACAGACTTGCCCAAGCTGACTCAGCTGAGTAGCCAAAGAGGATGGTCAATGAAAATAATGTTTCTTCCAGAGTCTTTGTTATGTTCATGTCCATTATGTATATCTAAAGGGGAAGCTAGAGTATGCACTGTTTCCCAAGTATGCACTTGTTCTCAAAATCTTTTATTTTTTGGAGGAGCACTGCATAGGATTGATGTTCCACAGTGTTCACTTTGGGAAACACTGCCCTGGAACTACTCAAATGTCCCTCCAGAAAGAATCTCATGTGGCTTTTTTCTAAGCACTCAACCAGCTGCTTTTAGATGTGTTGCCATCAGTTATAGGTTTGTTGTGGTTACGTGAGTTAGGTATTTGCCTCAAGAGCAAACTTTCAGGAGGTACCAAAAACTCACTAATCAAGATAAATTATTATTTGGAGGCTGAGTCAACCAGATAGTTCATGAGGCAGCCAGTGGGATAAAGGAGGGGTATAGCGGCATACGGAGTGCTTAAAGATCACCATGAGTGGAAACAAGAGCCAGGGTCTGTCTGGGTGGGGCACAGGATAGTCAGGCCAGGCCTAGTGTCTGTCTCTCCTACAGAGTATAAACCCCTCCAGAGGAAGGGCAGGTCTTCCTCACCTCTGAACCCCCAATCCCTGGCACAATGCATAGAACACAGGACTATTCAATCCTCCTTAGAGAACAGAGATAATGCCAAGCTCACCTACCTTCCACCTTTTTCTCAAGGATCTAACCCAGTGCTAGGCACAAGGAGACTCAGTCAATGCATATTTTCAGCTGATCAGGTGGATTTTATCTAGAAAGCTTCCCCAGTCTTTGTGCTGTTGCCTTGCTTTGGATGTGTTCCCAAATCTGAATTGGGGGGAGAGAGGCTGAGTTTCTGGAAAAACTTTGTGCTTTCCCAAATACCCTTCCTCTCTGTGTCCAACAGAGCTTGACCTAAATGTTGGATTTGGGCCTGATTGGTCTAGTGCTGATTGGTCTATGATTTGTTTAATCACTGCAGCCTGATTAGGCTCCACAGCTGGGAGACCCTAGGCCATGACTGTGGAAAAAATCTGAAAGCCAGGAGTAGTCACCCAGGGACAGCTTCCTGGCCCACCCTTCAGGCTGCTTCCAGGACATTCCCTACCACAACACTCCTCACTCCTGCATCTAATTAAAAGTGCTTTGTAGGTCTCCTGTCTCTTTCCTTAGAATTTCCATTTTTTCTTTATTCCAAGAACTATAAAAACCTCATCAATTGGTAACCACCGGAATCAGAACAGGGTTTGCCTTAAACAACTTGTGCAAAAAAGTTATTACAGTGGCTCCACACTGACCTGCTCAAGAGAGGAAATGTTTTCACTCTCTCAGACGACATCTTGCTGCAGATAAGCCCCCAGCTGACTATAGAAGGTTCTTTTCTGTGCAATAAAAAGCTGGTCCCCATGACCTCTACTTGTCAACACCTTATAAATTTACTTTGAGTTGTGTGATAACCTCAAAAGTACAGTGATGTCTTCTGGGAATTAAACTTTATAATAACTCAATTGTGTTAAGGCAAATAAATTTCAGAAAGCAGGGCCAGTGAGACCCCGGGGAGCTACACAGAGGTGCAGGCTTTGGGATTGCTGCAAGCCTGGTTCTCAGGGATTGTGTCCCTAGCTGCAAGGTGCTGGCTCTCAAAGGAAGGGAATTTCATGGAGGGGGAGCTGAGAGGGGTGATTTGCTCATATTTACACAGTGGCAAAGCTGACATGGGTCTTCAGACACTAGATCCTCTTTCTCTCCCCACTCCCAGGGCCCAGCCCCTCCGCCCTAATCCCCACCCTGCTAGGGAGACAGGAAAGAATCTGACCGCTGCCTGACGAGCACGTGTAGGAATAAGAGTCAGCCATTTTCTCTCCGGTCGGCCTCTGCATTCGTCTTCGTGCCATGTCAAATGGAGGAAGAAAACTGGTGAGAAGCCGGAAGGCCCTGAAGTCTCACCTGGAGTAAGGCAGCAGTTCTCACTCTCCGCTGCAAGTCAGAATCGCCTGGGCTCACTTGAAAAGTGCTCTATGTGTGTGGCCCCATTTTCCCCACAGGTGTGCAGTGAGCCAGGTGGAATGTGCCCTGTGAAGGCAACTGAGGACTCAGCTCCAGTGGCTTGCTAAGCTGGAATATGAACCCTGGTCTGTGTGACTTCTAAGCCCATCTCCAGGAGATATTTGTTGAACCCATTATTGTGCAAGTTAATAAGGTATGGTTCAATAAAATCATGGATTCAACAGGTATTTCCTGGATGCCTCATGCAGGCTGGCCAAGCTGGATACTGGGCACAGTGCGGTGAGCAGGACAAGGTGAGGGTAGGAACTTGGACCCCAGTGGACTCACAGACTCTGTCCAAAGACCCGCACCCATGAGTGGGTCATCTGCAGGTGCTGAAGGCCAGGAAGGAGGCCAACAGGAGGCTGGAGCCCAGAGGAACTGTGGAGCCTGCTTCAGCCAGAGTGGCTGTGAGGATGGGAGAGCAGAGAAGGAGCTAGCCTGGTCCCAGCAGTGGGGGGAGAAGGATGTGGGGGAGGGGGCAGGGGGCAGAGCCATGCTGGGCTGGGGAGGGCTGCGAGCAGGCTGTCCACCCCCAACCCACTGGGAGAGCCATAAAATGCCCCTGAGGGTTCCAGGCAGAGAAGTGACAGGATCAGAGTTGAGTCACTGGGAGATCCTCCAGCAGCAGGGGACCCACTCTCAGGGTCAGCACCCATCAGCTGGGGGGCCTGTCCTGCCTACCCCCACCCCATCCTCCTCTGCAAAGGCAGGGTTGATCCGGGAGGCCCCCGGCTGACCCAGCAGAGGACCATATTTGTGATCCAACCCCAGCTCGGAGTCTTAGGAAAGAACAAAATAACAAGAGACCAAAGCAGCCTAACTCAGCCAGAGGAGCTGGAAGGTTTTAATCAGAAACATCACAGAAATTAAAACCTTCACCCGAACCATCCCCTGCCAGATGGAAATTCAGTCTCTCCTGCAAGTTCTTTAAAAAGGGTTCTCCATGCACTACAGGGTACACAGTCATCGGTTTCTGTGTCTAAATAATATTAAATAAGGTTTATATGAATCTTTGTTCATCATAAGCCTAAATCTTCTTTACTGCAATCTATCACCAATACCAGCTTTTCGCTGTATTTCTGTTTTGCGAAATTGGGTCTATTTGAAGATAGTCAATTATTTTCCAGTTACAATTTAAAAATTAAAGATGACCCTAGAGCCCTGATAGAAAGTAGCAAGTTCTCTTCAGCCGCGTTCCTGAGTTCTGCACCCAGTAGCTGCCTCGCCTACATTGCCAGTAAGGACACGGCTAGGAAAGAGGGGACAGGGGCATGGGGGGTCTTTGGGGCAGCACAGCCAAGGAGGCAGCGACCAGGTCCCACCCCAGCCCCAAACAGGGCAAAGACAAAAGTCCAGATGCTGTGACCCACCCATCAGCACATCCCAGCAAGGTCCTGAGGCCTTCCAGACCCACTCCGATCCTTGTCACCTGCCTTCTGATGAGACACTAGCACATACATGCTGGCACAAACAGCTTGGGGTGCCAAATGTAACAGAGCCAACTGAGGGCAGAATTGACACATCTAAGTGCTTGTCCCAGCTCTGTCTTTTCCAGCTGTGTGACCTTGGACAAGGTCCCTCACTTCTCTGATGGTTAGTATCCTCTCCCGGACAGTGAGCTTAAAAATCGCACAAGACATTCGTCACGGGGCTGCTGTGAGGACAGATGGCATTTTGGAGCCAAAGACGTTCGTGAACTGGACTGACACCTGGTTGCCTTGGGTCTAACTGAAGCAGGGGTCCAAGAGGGACAGACAGGAGAGGAGGGAGAAGTAAAAGACGTGGGAACCCTGGGAATGTCCCAAACCCCAAGGCTGGGCCCAGTGCAGCCACTGGAGTCCCTCCCAGGCTCTGAGGCTCACATACACTGGGAGAACCGCAGGGCTCACTTGGGTCATGCACTGGGCCAAACATTTGTCACAGGGTCCCCTCGTAAGAGCATCAGGAAGCAGGTATTCTCATTCCCCCATTCTACAGAAGGGGAAACCAAGGCTCCGCGAGGTTCTGTTTCAGCTGAACCAGCATTCCCCTATAATGTCTGGTCTCTAATCTCTGTGCTGCATGGCCATGAGGGGACAGGAAAGCACGAGAAGCTTCCTTCCCACAGAGCCAGCTTCTCCCTTAGACACAGGAGGCACAGTGCCTGGGGTCCTCGATACATTTAGGGGGCAATAAAAATGTTTTGTTTTGTTTGTTTTGTTTTTTGAAACAAAGTCTTGCTCTGTTGCCCTGGGTAGAGTGCAGTGGCATCACCGTAGCTCACAGCAAACTCTAACTCCTGGGCTCAAGCGATCCTCCTGCCTCCTGAGTAGCTGGCACTACAGGTGTGCACCACCACGCCCGGCTAATTTTTTCTACTTTTTGTAGAGACGGGGTCTCAAACTCCTGGTTTCAAGCAATCCTCCTGCCTTGGCCTCCCAGAGTGCTAGGATTATAGGCATGCGCCATTGCTCACTGGCCCATGAAAATGTTTTGATTTTAATTTATTTTAAAATCAGAAGAAAAATTGAAGAAAATAATAATGAATATAATCACAAATCCAGCTTGGATTATATTTATACCAACACAGTCATATGATATACTTTTTATTATTTTTTTATGGAGGAAGGGACCCATGAAGGCAAAAGTCAGACGTGGCCCTGGTGCCCCGTGGACCTGTGTCCACCTCCACACCTCCTGCTTCCTGTCAGCCCTGGAGTGTCGCAGCAAGTCCAGCGGCCTGAGCCAATCCCCTTAGAGTGGCCCAAGCCACCTGGCTTAGCCTGTGGAGCCCCCACCCCACACCCTGTCCCATGTCCTTCTCCTAGAGCACCCCACTACCCCAGCCCCTCAGCCCAGGGCTGAGGAAGGGCAGGTTCCAGTTCCTGGCAGTGCCCAGCTTCCTGTTTTTCTCCACGTGGATGAGGTCAGGCTGTCACTGGAAAGGGATGTGAGGATCATTTATGGGCAAGCAGATCCCAGCCAGGGAGTGGACTGAGCAGCTAAGGGGGGAGGGGAGGGCAGGCTGCGCCGGGCTCTGGGGTCCCCTTCTCCCCCACCCAGGGGGCCCTTTTTCCCTGGCACCCATGCAGACCCCTGCAAGTCTCCTCTGTGAAACTGAGAGGGAGGTTCTGTGGTGCCTTCCACCTGCTGAGGGGACCCGAGTCAGACTGAGGTGGGAGCAGGAAGGGTTGCAGTGCGGGTATGACAAAGAGCTGAGATGACAACAACACTGGAAGATAAGATGCTTCACTAGTTGGTGCCACAGACACCAGGGATTTATGTAAAGCGTCAGCCCATGGCCTTCAGCCCAACACCCCCGCACCGCTGTCCACTCAACACAATTGAGAGTCTGCTGTGTGCCAGCCGCCTGCCCTCCCCTGGGTGCCCTTGTGGAACTTCCGCATCCTTCCCCTTCCAGGGGGTGGGGCTGGACTAGTCAAGTTCAAACTCCAGCTCTTCAGGTTACAGAGATAAAGGCTTTGGGCAATTTACATAACCTGTTTTGCCTCTGTCCCCTCTGCAGAGTGGGGATGGTAACAGCACTGGCCTCCCAGGGATTAGGGCACTAACCAGTCAATTCATGTCAATGTCGTCATCAGCATCCTCTCCCCTGTCCCCGCTCAGCCCCTCTCGCCTGACTTGGCCTCACTCCTTTCTTCTACTCACTGTGCCTCCTCCTGTTCACCTCTCCCTCCTCCCTTCCAGGTCCTTTCCTGTGGCCTAGAGCTGCTGTCTAGGAAAAGGAGGCTCGAGCCAGGAGCACGCAAGGCCACGGCCAAGGCAGGGTCCACACGGAATGTGCACCCGCTCGGGAGAGCCAGTTCCCATGCTGCCAAGGGCCCAAGGAAAACCCTCAGCCTTGCTTCCCACTGCACCCTCCTGAGTCTGAGAGGAAGGGTCCACGGGTCGTTCATGACTCACGCTCAGCCAGGGACTCAGAGCCAGCAGCCAAAGGTCCAAAGGGAGGACATGAGGTAACTGGGCCACACAGAAGTGGCTTTTCATCCAGAAGACCTTGAGCATGAGCAAGAAATGGTAGGGGAGGGAGTCTCCTATCTCCAGTGACAGCAAGCCCAGGGCAGCCTGAGCATAAGCTGGAGGACTTGTGCTAGTAAAATAAGAGTTTAGAGCCTGGACAATAAGCAGGTATTCAAGGAATACTCGTTGAATGAATAAACGACTCCACGTGGGGGCAGGGTAGAGGGTGTTGGAGGTAAGAGCAGACAAGGAGTGCCAATAGCTACATCTGCCATGTCCAGTGAGGAGCAAGATGGTGGCCACACAGGGTAATACTGTAGCCAATGCTGGCAGAGCACTTCCGTGTGCCCCAAGCACTGTTCTATGTGTCTTACCCATGGTGACTCATTACTTCTCCTGGCAACCCGGCATAATATATCTATCATCACCCCTGTTTTACAGACAAGGAAACTGAGGCATAGAGATATCAAGAAGCTGAGCCAGGCACCCTGGCCTGAGAGGCTGTGCCATTAACCACTGTGCTCTCCTGCCTCTCAAGTTTATTCTGAAGAGAGAATATCCTCAACTTTCAGCTCACGTGTTCATTTCTCAGTTCAAATACCATGTTTTTGGCTTCTCCGAAGTTTTTTTCAGTGCATGTGTTCTACTCAAGTCTCCTTCATTGGTCTTGTTTTTTTGTTGTTGTCATTGTCATCTGTCTTCTCAGCAGCTCCAAGCGTTTGTCCACCCCAGTTCAAAATCAAAATAATGTCAGCAGGCCGGGCACAATGGCTCACACCTGTAATCCTATCACTCTGGGAGGCTGAGGAGGGAGGATCACTCGAGGTCAGGAGTTCGAGACCAGCCTGAGCAAGAGCAAGGCCCCGTCTCTACTAAAAAATAGAAAGAAATTAACTGGACAACTAAAAATATATAGAAAAAATTAGCCTGGCATGGTGGCACATGCCTGTAGTCACAGCTACTCGGGAGGCTGAGGCAGGAGGATCGCTTGAGCCCAGGAGTTTGAGGTTGCTGTGAGCTAGGCTGACGCCACAGCACTCTAGCCCGAGCAACAGAATGAGACTCTGTCTCAAATAAAATAAAATAAAATAATGTCAGCAGTTAGGAGAGAAATCGTGGTGTTCGCACCAAGAGTGCGGTGCTGAGGATGGAGAAACTGAAGGGTTGGGGCTCTGTTTTGAAAGAAACAGGGAAAGAACTTCCTGATATTTTGGATGTTGGGGGTGAGAAGAAGAATCACACTCACAAGTTAAACGATACAGTGCATGAGAAGTGGGTGGTGACACAATGCGTGTGAAAGCCATCACTGGCCCTAGAAACCAAAAGAAACAGGTGAGGGAAAGTGCCTCCCAAAGTGCCAGGATTACAGGTGTGAGTACCTGTGCCCGGCCGGTAAGACTTTCTTGATTGTTCTTGAAGGACTTCAGTTTCAATGAGCAAGAAAAGTTAACTGGATGAAAATATGGATATCTAAAATGTTCCACATTATGCTTTTATTCACTAAATTCTTTTACAGCCACAGTCTCGGATTTGTTCTTTGTGACATTTATGAGAAAAATGACAGCAAATACTATTGTCCCCAGTTTACAGGTGTGGAATGACTTGCCTCAGTTCACACGGAAAGTATTTGATCCAAGTTTTCTTTCTCAACTGCTTGCCTGTCATACAGAATACTGACTATAAGCTTTGGACACATGGGTTTGAGGCCTAACTCTGTCTTTTAGATTTTTAATGGAGTTTTAGGTTTCATAGCCACAGAGATTTGAAGATGTTTAATATCTCTAAGCTGCAATCTCTTTCTCTGCAAACTGAGGTCAGTAATTCAACCTGCCTCATGGGGGATATTGTAAGAGTAAATGACATGACAAACGCAAAAACTCAGAACTATGCTTACATAGTAAACAGATAAAATACGTTAACTATTGTTATCATTGTTTTCTACCTGAATAAATAGATAAATAAACTCTACTGAAGAGAGTTTATTAGATTATGATTTATGAATCAAAAATTCAGTTTCAGCTTTAATTTCTGGCCCTGACATTGGGGGACTATGATTCTTATGTAATAATTGGCTGCTTTCATGTGAGCCTTGAAAGTGGTCACACTATTGAATGGCATTAATTATGTCCCCTGTTGAGTTTTACAGCAGTGTGAATGTTACAGTTTGTGCCCAAAGGAAACCTGATGCACAGAGAGTCCCTGAACAGAACTGCTCTTCTGTGTCACAGCCCCAAAGGCTTAGAGACTGAGAAATCCTAGCTAAGTTACCAGAGACCATTATTTGCTTAAAAGAGATGGCTCTGATTAATCTCAGCCTTCCAACCCGGGCAGCCCTTCTAGTGAAAGTCTTACTTCCCTGGTCACCAGGTAGAATTTCTGACCAAATGTCAAGTCTGAGTAATAATCTTCAAGCACCAAACTAGGTGTCTGGGTTATTTACCTGTCCCTAGTATGTGAAGACATCCCTTGTACATACATACTCAAAACTCCTTAGACCAAAACCCTTACGGCTATAGTTTGCCTTGAAGGAAGTTGTATTTTCCATATGGCATGTGGGCCAGTTTCTGCTAATAAAATGGTCAAATGCTTTCTCTCTGAAAAGCTTTGTTCATTGTCTCTGGTGTAATTTTGGTTCCCAGGGAGAGACACTTGCCCCTTGTTTCTAATATGAAGTGTCCACTAGTCCTGGGGTCTCTAGCCCAGGTTTGAACTTACTTTGACCCCCACCTAATGCCTTACAATAGTTGATCATATTATGATTGAACGTTTTTGTTTTCACTTTTTTTCTATCAATTATAAATTCAACAGTTCTTGTCTGTAAGATCATGAAGTTTTTTGAACCGAAGTTGAAACTTCATGTGTATTTTTAATAGTTACGTTAAAAACTGAAGTGTCAGAGGAGGAAATTTCTAGGAAAATGCCCTTATTTTCTGCTTTTAGAGATCAAAAGAATGTCTCATTATGGGGCGTCACCATTATATGCAGTAAGTTTTAGAACAAAAAAAATTCTGAATTAATCTTTGTTAACTTTATTTCAGAAAGTGGTAAAATAGCTGTGGCATACAGACCCAGTGAAGAGATCGTAGATGTCAGAAGTGGGCCGGGCGAGGTGGCTCAGGCCTGTAATCCTAGCACTCTGGGAGGCTGAGGCCAGAGGATCGCTCGAGGTCAGGAGTTTGAGACCAGCCTGAGCAAGAGCAAAACCCTGTCTCTACTAAAAAATAGAAAGAAATTAGCTGGACAACTAAAAATATATAGGAAAAATTAGCCAGGCATGGTGGCACATGCTTGTAGTCCCAGCGACTCGGGACGCTGAGGCAGGAGGATTGCTTGAGCCCAAGAGTTTGAGGTTGCTGTGAGCTAGGCTGATGCCACAGCACTCTAGCCCGGGCAACAGAGTGAGACTCTGTCTCAAAAAAAAAAAAAAAAAAAGAAGAAGTGAAGAACTACATGATTTAATTCAAGTGTGTGGAAATAAAAGCTTAAGGGTAATGTAGCCAGGGTAGCCATAATTCAAAACAATCACCAGTATTTGGAAGACTTCAGCATGTATCATTCTTAGGAACATGTGAAACTCCGAAACTGCTTTTGAGTGCAGGGTATTTCTGGGGCTTTTACTGAAGTCCCGGCCCTTGGCTCTGACCCCTTATTTGAAGTTTGGAGAGCAGAATTGAGGACTATTAGAATACTACTACTGTTGGAGACACAAGAGAGGGGTTAGTCTCTCCCACCAGGGGTTAAGGATTCTGGGATGCTTGAAGACAGGCCTTTTTAGAATTCCTCTCAAACAAGATCCCAGGGATTTGGGCAGAAAGTTAACAACTGCTTTAAATGTGATTATGCTATAGCTTTCGAAAACTATTATGCCTTTCAAATGTGGCCTATTACCTAGAGCTCAACATCTCCTATATATCTTGGAAGGAATATTTTGCTGAAGATCCTTTCTGTAGATAAATTACAGTCATATGCCACATAACGACCTTTTGGTCAACAACAAACCACATAAAGTGATGGTGATTCCATTAGAATATAATGGGTTGCCCTATATAGGTGTACCATTTTTTAATCTTTTATACTGTATTTTTGCTGTACCTTTTCTGTTTAGATACACAAATACTTACCATTGTGTTACAGTTGCCTATAGTATTCAGTACAGTCACATGTTATACAGGTTTGTAGCCCAGGAGAAATAGGCCATACCATGTAGCCTGGGCGTGTGGTAGGATACACCATCTAGGTTTGTGTCAGTGCTCTCTATGATGTTTGCGCAGCCACAAAATTGCCCAATGATGCATTTTTCAAGCTCCTCCTCACATGGCAAACAATATATAACTGTATATAAAATCCCTTTATTAGGGGTTAAGTTGCTAACATAATATCTAAGGTAGTCATTATTTACTATGTATAGGATTTTATTTTTTTTTAAGGAGCAAACAATGTGTTTTGTGTTAGTGGAAACTTAATTTGGGGCTAGATTTTTGATTATTTAACTTGCTCCAGAATTGCAAAGCGTTTTGTTTTGAAGAAGGGAGAGAAAGTAGTTGCATTCTGAAAAAGTATTTGAAGTTTTTTCCATGTAAAATAATTATTTTAATTTTATTTAAATAAAACCAGTGAAGGTAATGTCAAATGTTAAAAATACTAGTTTCCTGTGAAATGTGAGAAGAAAGAAAGAAGTCAGCACTGATTTCAGAAATACAATTGTAACAGGTCCATCCCTAAATGAGGCGAATCTTAGAATCACTCCCAACTTAAAACCATTATTATGTACCAAGCTGTAAGGTTTTTGGGTGGTCAGTGCCAGAGAAAGAAGGACGAGTAGAGTTGAAAGGGTTAAGCAAAGAGGCTTTATTGGAGCACTCCTAGGTGAGGGTAACGGGTCCCAAGGGAGGGGCCTGGGTGAGGTTCCCAGGTCCCAGGAGAAACCAGGGACTCGAGAAGTCACAGTTGTCTGGGACTGAGGCAAGGGTAATTATATGCGGTGAGAGGCATAAGTGGAGGGGAGCTTGCTTTTTAGGTGCTTGTTTAAGTGGTTTATTAAGTTTTCCGTAAACAGGATGTCTCTGGGGCTGCAACAGGATATCTCCAGGATCGGGTAGACGGCATGGGGGCTGGGTGTGCTGCCAGTCACAGGATGTGGCTGGGCTTGGTGAGGCCAGGTGCTTGTTCAAGTGGAAAAGTGGAGCGGACTCACTGCTTAGGGCAGAGGGGTTTGCAGCAGGGGAGGGGGCTACACAGCCCCCCCCACCAACCTTACACAAGCCATGTGCTAGACACTGGGAAAAAGATGAAGCACTTTCTCAGTTTACATATTACGAGTTGTACCAAACAATAAACAAGTCATAAAATAGGAAGCATTGTGAATTAAGTCAGTTGGGTTCTATTATAGCAGTATTTCAAGAAAATTATTTAACCTGCTGACTTTAAGATCCTAAGTGTCTTCTCCGTGTGTGCACATAGGATAGACCTCTGAAAAGTGGCGTAGTTACTTCTAGGTTAATGGCCGTGTTTAGCTAAGGCAGGATGGGGGAAGTTTGCCCAAGCTGACATAAAGGGCTATTCACTCCGATTCACACAGTCTCTCCTAGACCGAATTGCCCGACTCCTAAAACCCATCCTATAGAAATTTTGGAGTCATCACTGATTCTGTGACAACCCCTATCTAATAGAGTGGTGAATTCATTATCAAACATGGATCAAAGGATACTGAAAGTTGAGCAAAAATGGTAACATTCTGGAGTAAATAACTGTAATGTGTGTTCTGCCTGCCACACTAACTGGCGCTCATTGTACAGGTCAGTTGTGTTTCTTGGAAGCCAGGGAGAGGAAGAATATCTCTCAGATTTTAGCTTGGAGGAAGACAAGTTCAGGCTGCCAAAACTGGACTAGCACTTCTGAATATACGGAGAGGAGAGGCCCTGTGACTTCCTTGGGAAGCTCAGCTGTCCCTACCCCAATGGGCTGCTGGACTTCTGGGGCCACCCAGGTCTGTGGCCCAAATCCTGCCTGGCTAAGGGGGTAGTGGTTTTCCTGCAGGGGACAGTTGTATCTCTGCAGGGGAAGAGAGGCTTGGGCCCAGTGACTGTGGGGAAAAGCTCGCCCCGGTGGCACGCAGCCAATCTGGGCCTGAGCTAAATAAAGGCTGCTGCGTAAATAAAGGTGTCATAGATAAAGGGCAGGGCAGGGCGGGGCGGGGCAGGGCGGGGCACGCGGTTGCAGGGCTGCCATAAATGTTTCGGCTCCCGCTGGCGCTGGAGCCTCCACACGTCATGTCCCTACTGCGCTTCTGGACCCTGTGGGTCCTTCTCACATGGCAATCGTGGCTGCTGGTCTAGGCAGCTCCACTTCCAAAGTGGGCCTGGGACCCATTCCCACTGACCTCTGAATCCCCAGGACCGACCGAGCCCTGGTCTTCCCACTCCTCTGATCTCCCACCCGAATCGCCCCATGTGCTTACACCCTCAGCAGACCCCTAGGGCTTTGATTACCTGGGGTCCTCTGCTTCTTCCCAGATGTTGGCCCTGCCTCAGCAGTTGACTGAGACTTTGGCTCTATTGCTGGACACGCATTCAGCTCAAGTGCTGCCTCCAGGGCCAGATCAGTTTGCCATTCCACATTGGGATCCTAATGACAAGCTGACTCCACAACAAAGGGTCCCGGAGGTGGTTCCAGTGCCAGGTTGGAATCAGACTCAAGTCCTAGTTCTGCCTCCTCAACTCAGAAGTAAGATTCAAGCTGTAGGTCTAGATCAGGCTTCAGATCACCAGGCATTTGAAATACTTGTTCCACCTCTAGATAGTCAGAGTTCAAAACCAACAAGGTTTATTATTTCACCAAAGAACCTAAAGAAAGATCTAGCTCAGCATCCATGGCTTGCTAAGGTGGTTGTTGGAACTTCAAATCGATTTGCATCAAAACCTCAGCATCAAAAACAAACTCTACAGGATGATGATTATCTAGATCCAAGTATGGATATAGTTTATCCTGGTGGCCTACCTCTGGAATTCCCAGAGAACTTAGATGAGTCTCCAAGGCCCCCTGAACTTTCTCAATTCCATCTAGAGGATGAAACTCAAAATCCAGAGACCCCTGAGGAGATGCAATCTTCTTCACTCCAGCAAGAAGCCCCAGAACAATCCGCTGAGGAGGTAGAACCTTCTTCAACCCAGCAGGAGGTCCCAGTTCAGCCTCCAGAGCACCCTGAGGAGGTAGAACCTTCCTCAACCCAACAAGAAGGCCTGGTTCAAAGACCACAGCTCCCTGAGGAGGTGGAAACTGCTGCCACACAGGAGGAGACCCGAGCTGAGTCTCCAGGCTTTCCTGTGGAGGCTGAACCTTCCCCCAGTGAGCAAGAGCAGCCGCTCAGCATTGTGAGTCTCCTGAGGAGAGTGAACCTTGTCCGACCCAGCAGGAGGCCATAGCTCAAGCTCCAGAGTCCCCTGTGGAGAGTATAGCTCAAACTCCACCAAATCATGAGGTGACAGTTCGACCTCATCATTATAACTTGCCCCATGTTGCAGTTAAACCTCTGGATGTGGAGGTTACTATAACTTCAGAGCCTACCAAGGAGACTGAATCTTCTGCAGTCCAGCTGGAGTCTCCAGCTCAGCCTTCAGAACATCCTGAGGAGGTGGAATCCCTCTCCAATCCAGCAGGAACAACCAGCTCAGTCTCCAGAACATCATGAAGTAACAGTTTCTCCTCCAGATAACCATCAAACTCAGCATTCAGACTTGCCCCATGCTGTTACATCCCCAGATCTGCAGCTCACCATAGCAGGAGAGCCTACTACAGAGGTGGGAACTTCTCCATTCCACCAAGAGGCTACATCTCAGCTCTCAGGGCCAATGATGTGGAACCTTCAACCCAGCAGGAGGCCCCAACTCAGCCTTAGGAGCTCCCGAATGAAGTTGCAGCTCAACCTCCAGAGCATCATGAGGTAACAGTTTCTTAAATTCAGCCTCCAACGTTACACAATGTCACTGTAAAACCTGTGGATCCTGTGGTTACCACAACTCCAGAGTCCACTAATGAAGTTGAAATTCCAACCCAACAGGAGGCCCCAGCTCAGTCTTCAGTGTCCCCTCAGCAGTTTAAAACTTTGAAAGGCCAAGAAGAGGTTATGATTCAGCAGCCAAACTTCCCTGAAAAGGATGAACATTCTCCAGTCCATCAAGGGGTCCCAACTCAGCCTGAAGAGCTTCCTGAGGATCCATCTCCAAGCCAGCAGGAAATCTCAGCATTACCTCAAGAGCCCCCTGTGGGTGTTGGATCTTCACCAGGCCAGCAACAGCATGCAGCTCAGCCTCCAGATCCCCCTAAGGAGTTAGTACATTCTCCAGTCCAATAGGAGGCCCCAGCTGAGCCACCAGCATCCCCTAAGGAGGTTGAACCATCTGGGACTCAGCAGGAAGCCTTGGGCCATCCTCCAAAGTCCACTGAAGATGTCAGACCTTCTCCACCTCAGCAGGAGTTTCCAGCTCAGCCTTCAGAGCCCCCTAATTAAGTTGTAGGTCAACCTTCAGTGAACTATGAGATGACAGTTCCATCACTACGTCAGGATCAAGCCCAGTATACAACATTGCCCACTGTCGCAGTTCAACTTTTGGTCCTGTGGCTTACCATAACACCAGAACCCACTATAAAGGTCGAACTTTCTTCAGTCATGCAGGAGACCCCAGCTCAGCTTCCAGAGCTGCTGAAGGAGATTATAGCTCCTGTGTATTATGAGACAAAAGTTCCAACACCAAGTCAAGCTCAAGCTCAGCATCCAACGTCACCCAGTGTCACAGTTCAACATTCGGACTTGGAGTTTACCATGATTTCAGTATCCACCATGTGGGCTGAACAGACCAGGTTCAGATTCAGCCTCCCAACCTGCCTGAAGTTGCAATTCAACCTTCTGAGATGGATTTTACTGTAAATCACATCTCAGAACAGAGTGCCACCACATATGCCACAAATATATGTGAGCTCTGCACCTGCAAAGATGAGACAATGTCATGCGTGGGTCTCAGCCCAAAGCAGAGGCTCTTCCAAGTGCCTGTGCAGGAGCCTAATGCCCATAATGGCACCTTCACCATCTTGTAAGCATTGTCTTTCCTCCTTGGTTCTCTGCACCTGCCTCGTGTGGCAGCATTTTCCTTGAGACCTTCCTGGGCCTTCTTCATTGACTCACTTTCTCCTTTTACCTTTTACTTGTCAACTTTTCCTTATCCTCATTCTCCTTCTTACTATTGTGCCCCTTCTCCGAACTTTTACTTGTGATGACTCTTCTTTTTTCCTTAACCATTTTTATTTAGCCCCATCATATCCTTGCTTAACCTCTGCCCCACTGTGTTTGCTCCACTCTCTTCACAGGGCATGTCCCTCTCCCCATCTCTTTAGCGATGATACAACAAAGTCATTAATAGTGGGTTCTGGAGCCAGCCTGCCTGGGTTTGAACCTAGGCCTGTCATTTATCAGCTTTGTGACCTTCAGAAAGTGATTCTGCTCTGTGGCTCAATTTCCTCATTTTTAAAATGGGGATTATGATAGTTACCTTTTCATAGGACTGTTATGAGATTTAGGTGTATGAGTACATGTAATGCGTATATCAGTGTCTGGCATACTTACAAAGGTTAGCTGCTATTGTTATTATTCAGTTTGTTAGTTATATCCAGAACTCACTTTGTACCTGGCTTTCTATATGTAGCAGCCATTTTGTGCCCAACCCAGGGCAAAGTATGACATTGTCTCTAGAACATGAAAATGATAGGTGGGAAGAAAGGGACTAGGCACAAAAAGGGAGGTGATTTATAATGAAGTACTACAAGAGATGCAGACCAGAGGCGCCGTAATTCCCCAGAATCTATAATCACTGAGGTGTGGGGGTCAGAGGAATACTCCCTGCATAAGTTGAAACTTTACCTGGGGCTTAAACAGTGGCTATAATTTGTTAAGTAGAAAGAAAAATAGGGAGTAAAGCCTAGGCAAAGACATGGCTGCAGAAATGATGGGGATTTAGGCTGGGCACGGTGGGTCACACCTGTAATCCTAGCACTCTGGGAGGCAGAGGCAGGAGGATCGCTTGAGCTCAGGAGTTTGAGACCAGCCTGAGCAAGAGTGAGACCCCATCTCTACGAAAAAAAAAATACAAAGAAATTAGCCAAACAACTAATAATAGGAAAAATTAGCCAGGTACAGTGGTGCGTGCCTATAGTCCCAGCTACCCAGGAGGCTGGGGCAGGAGGATTGCTTGAGCCCAGGAGTTTGAGGTTGCTGTGAGCTAGGCTGACGCCATGGCACTCTAGCCCGGGCAACAGAGTGAGGCCCTGTCTCAAAAAAGAAAAAAAAAAAAAAAAAAGAAAAGAAAAGAAAAAAGAAAGAAAGAAATGATGGGAATTTAGTAGACCAGTCTGGCTGCAACGAATTGGGTTAGGAAGCAATGAAAGACGTGATTAGGAAAAACCTCGAATATCAGCTATGGGAGTTTGAAAGTTATGCGATGAGGTATGGAGAGCCATTGAAGGTTCTCAAGCAAGAGAGAGAAATGATTAAGACAGGAGGATTATTTTTAGAATGCTCATGTAGAGCACTCTAGAATGGAAAGCTTAACTGGGGGAGACCAAATAGAAAGCTCTAGCAAAATCTAGGAGTAAAGTGAGAAGGGGCTAAATCCGAGTGGCTGTGACAGGAGTGGGAAGAAAGTCCTGGCAATATGACCAAGAGAACAGACAGAATTTAGTGACCGACTAGGGAGTCGGGTGACAGTGTGTACAGGGGAGGGAGAAATCAAATGTGACTCCAAGGTTTCTGTCCTGGATGACGAAGAGAATGAAGTGCAGCAGTCAGGGAAGAGAGTCAGTTTGAGGGAGGGAGTTTAGTTTGGACATTTTTAATTTTTTTATGGTGAGCATTAAGCAACCAGAAGTTTCTGGTTGAATGGAAATGTGCACTAGGCAGATGAGCAGACAAATGTCTGTTTTGACTGATTTCTGCCCCCCCACTGGCAAACTGAATGAAGAAATTGAGCTGAACTGAATCTAGAAACTGAATAAGTAAAATTGTTGCTGAGGAATGAGGACAGAGTTAAAGGTAAAGACTGAAAGTCATCCACAGAGTTGAAACTGAACATAAGGTACTTAACAGCTTTTTTTCTTTCCTTTTCCTTTTCCTTTATTTATTTATTTATTTTTAGGAACTCAAATACTTTAATTTGCTACATATGTCATATGTCATTCAACATATACTGAAACTGGGGAAACAAGGTCCAAATAGTGAATGAATAAAACTTAAACACATCAGGCCAGGCACGGTGGCCCATGCCTGTAATCCTAGCGTTCTGGGAGGCTGAGGCGGGAGGATCACCTGAGGTTAGGAGTTCAAGACCAGCCTGAGGAAGAGTGAGACCCCATCTCTACTAAAAAATAGAAAAATTAGACAGGCTTGATGGCATGGACCTGTAGTCCCAGCTACTTGGGAGGCTGAGGCAGGAGGATCGCTTGAGCCCAGGAGTCTGAGGTTGCTGTGAGCTAGGCTGACGCCATGGCACTCTAGTCCGGGCAACAGAGTGAGACTCTGTCTCAAAAAAAACCAAAAACGTAAACACATCAATATATATTGTTTTCAAAAACTGGGAGAATATAAAAATTAAGGAAGCAGTTAAAAATACAATATTTTATATATGTAAAAATAAGAATTAAATATATATTATAAACCTATACACAAAAAATAAAAATTAAATGAAAGTATAAGATAGTCAAACAGTGCCAAGTACCAACCTGCTGAAGACAAAGGACAAACTGTCCCTTATGACGGAGTGATGTGGTGGTCAGCACCTTAACCAAGTGAACATATCACCAATAGTGGAAAAACCTGAAATTATATCACCGTTGGTGTTGTATAATAAATAGACAATATCACTTGTCTAGCATTCTTGACAAAAATGTTTAATAAGAACCTAACCATGAGGAAAAAATGCTTGCTTTTATTTTTAAAAATTATTTTTTATGTTATTTATAAATTTAAAACAATTATTTATTTATTTATTTTTTGAGACAAAGACTCACTCTGTCATCCTGGGTAGAGTTGTAGTGGTGTCTTCATAGCTCACAGCAACCTCAAACTCCTGGGCTCAAGTGATCCTCCTGCCTCAGCCTCCCAAGTAGCTGGGACTACAGGCACGGGCCACCAAGCCTGGCTAATTTTTCTATTTTTAGTACAGACAGGATCTCACTCTTGCTCAGGCTGGTCTCGAACTCCTGGGCTCAAGCAATCCTCCCACCTAGGCCTCCCAGAGTGCTAGGATTACAGGTGCAAGCCACTGCGCCCTGCCTTTCTTTTAAATATGTGTCATTCATGGAAATATTCCCACTTAAAAAAAAGAACAAGAAGAAGAAGAAGCATATATATGTAGGATAAAATAAGAAAATCCGCACTCTCATCCTCCCAGCACCCCTGTTCCCTGCATCCTACTACCCATAACTCCATTAACCTTTTTGGTGTGTGTCCTTCCTTCTAATCTCTCTCCTTTGCAATTTTTATTTCCTAATGAGGTACTACTTCACTCTTTGCTCTGTGATTTGTGCTTTTTCCCTATGCAATATGTCTAAGAGATCTTTCCATGTCAGTACATTAGTCCCTCTAATTTCTAATTGCCCTTATCCTTCCAATACCTGGAGAGGTTTCAGCAGAGGGCATTTAGCCAAAGCTTTGCTGTTACCTGACATACGTTTCTTTTCTTTATTCTTATATGCTGATAATGCTAAACTTTTGCCCATTATTTTTCTGTTGAATTAATTATCATTTTATTATTGGTTTGTAGAAGTAGTCAGTTTAGACACATAAGTGATTTTGGAAAAAAAAGCTGCTGAGGAGATGCGTCATCATCCGTGCCAGTGGTCCCACCTCATTTCTAGATTAATTATACAAACTGGGAAGCTGAGAGCTCTGGAAATTAGAAAGCTGGGATTATTTTCTGTATTTGAATATCCCCTACAAGGTTGCCATGATTCTTTTATTCTATTCATTCTTTTCCTACCTATTCAAGGATATGAATTACGTTTCTTCACAGAAATTTCCAAGGAAATGCTATTTCTTACATTGATGAGAATGTATGGAACTCATACCGTTGGACTGAGAAACTGTGAGTATATTCTCTCCAAATATGAGTACAAAAATGAGATCCTTCTTGGTCCAGAATTTTGAGGTTAATACTTCTGAGGAAAGGTATTTCCCCCTCCCTATCTCAAATGAACCTGTGTTGATGGTAATTCTATGATTATTTTAAAATTAAATTTGGTGGGCTCTTTTTAAAATAAGAAGCTATTTATTTATTTATTTAGAGACGGGGTCTTGCTCTTGCTCAGGCTGGTCTTGAACTCCTGAGTGCAAACGATCTGCCCACCTTGGCCTCCCAAAGTGCTAAGATTATAGGCGTGAGCCACCCCGCCTGGCCAAGAAACAATTTAAATTTATTTTGTATTTTACAAGTAATACACGATTATATTCTTAATGTATAAAAATGAAACAATAGGTATAATGAAAGCCCTCCTTGTGTCCTGGTCCCTGGTCCCTGAGGTAACCACTACTCTGAGCTTGGCATATATCCTTCCAGATCTTTTCACAAGCATTTGCCCACATACATATTTACATATAGCAAAACAGATTTGTTGTGTGGTCTTTTTATCTTTTTTTTTTTTTACGTAAATGGTAACATCTTGCAACTTGATTCTTTCACTTCATGGTATGTCTTAGATTTCTTTCTTCCCTAGTACTTAGAGGGTTACTCCATTCATTTAATCTCCTGCATAGTATTCCATAGTATGGATGTATCGTGGTTTATTTAATAATTCCCCCATTGCTGGATGTTTATATTTTACATACAGTTTTCTTGTTACATGCATTGCTGCTATGAAATCCTTGTACATGCTTCTTTATAAACATGGGCAAGTATTTCTGTAGAATAGACGTCTAGAAATGGAATTGTTGGTGTGAAGACTATGTCGGTATGAAATTTCAATTATTCTCAAAAAAGTTATGCCACCTTATACTACAGTCAACAGAATATGACAGCGTTCATTTTTCCCTTCTGTGGCTGAGTATTCTCCAACTGTTTGCTGATATGATGGGTGAACAAAAGGGGTCCCATCTGAATTTGAATTTTTCTAATTACTTGTGAATTTAAATATCTTTATATGGTTATTGAACATTTGGGTTTCTTCTCTGAGTTTTCTGTCCTTTGTTCATTTTTAATGTTGAATCGTTTTATCATTTTCTTATTGATTTGTTGAAGGAATCAGTTTATGGACATAAATGATTTTGAAAAAAAATACTTACATTCAAAGTAATTAACTGGCATTTCACAACAGTTTATGTGTCATCCCATCATTGATTTCTGAATTGCTATTTGTGAAAATAGAGATGTAATTTTATTCCCATTCAGTTTTGGCCCCCTGAATTCAATCTGTTCTTTTCATGGACCTCTGCCCTAAAGACGTGATCCACAAATGGAAACTACATACATATTTTTGTATATATTCAGGAAGGGCAGTTTTCTGGGAAAAAGATCCATAGCTTTTTTATTTTTTGACAGAATCTTGCTCTGTTGCCTGGGCTAGAGTGCCGTCGTGTCAGCCTAGCTCACTCTTCTCCTGGATGCAACCCCCTGTGGCCCTGCTCGGCCTGTGGTGTCCTCCCCCTGCAGGTTGACCACATACAAGGTCTGTCTGGAAAGTAACCAGCCACTGTTCATATAACGAGAACAGTTTGCGTGACGTTGATGTAACTTGGCAGCCAAGGAGAGTGGACTGGGATGTGCCTGTCTGAGCAATGGCACTGTCACCGTACTAGTCAGTGGGGTGCTAGATGCCATGGAGTGAGCATGTGCACTGTGTGGCTGTCACATTCAAAATGACTGAGCGAGTGGAGCAATGAATCTGCATCACATTTTGCATAAGCTTGAACCTTTCTCCGCAGAAACTATTCGGATGACTCAGAAAGCTTTCAGGGATGATGCGATGAGTGCGGCACAGATCAAAGCGTGACACAAACACTTCAGTGATGTTCGAGAATCTGTTAAAAGTGATCCACGTTCTGGAAGGCCTGCCACAAGCAGACCACCTGAGGATGTTGAACGTGTATCGGTCAGGTGAACAATCAGATACAAGGGTTTGTTTGAGTTTCTGTTTTTAATCCCTTTGGGTCTTTATGTAGGAGTAGAGTTGCTGGGTCAGATGGTAATTCTGTGCTTAACTTTTTGAGGAACAGAGAGGTGAATCTTGCACAAGCCCCCAAGAGTAGCAAGTAAGACTTAAAGGCAGGTTTTGACCCAAGACATGAGCCCTTGGATGGGGGTTGCATGGGCATCCTCCTGGGCAAGGTGTGGGCCCCCAGCTTTCCCCTGCTGCCCCTTAGCTCAGCCCTGTGAACATCACCTGGCCTGGGAGAGTCAGTCCTACCGGGTAATGTTAAACATTCCAGAGTTGGTTATTGGTGGTGGTTTTGATTCTGGGATTGTTAGTCTTCAAAGAGAATTCTGCCTCATGAGCCAGCCAGGTCTGATTGGGACGCCAGCTGAGAGGGAGAGAAAGGGAAGAGATTTGCCCAGAGAACTGACTGGGCTCCGGCAGGTGCCTAATTTCTACATGTGGTGTGTTCAGGGGCTGTAGTGGAGTGGATGGCGGCCCCCAAAAGGGACATAGGATCCCCGGAAGCTGTGAATGTGATCTTCATTGGAAAAAGAGTCTACGTAGACATTAAGAAAAGGATATCCAGATGAGATCATCCTGGATTATTCGGGTGGGGCTGAGTCCAGTGACACGTTGCTGATGAGAGAAAGGCAGAGGAAATTGTGAAACACAGGAAAGCACGAGGACAAACGACATGGGAAGGCAGAAGCAGAGACTGACATGAGGAGCCATTAGCCATGCAATCCTCCCGGGTTGTCCCTTAGGCACTAACTCCAATGACAAGTGTTTTTATGAGAGAGGCAGAGATCTGAGACAGAGAATGAGAGAAAACCATGCGAAGACACAGGCAGAGATTGGAGCGATGTGGCCACGAGCCAAGGAACACCTGGAGCCCCCAGAAGCTGGATGAGACAAGGAGGGATCGTCCCCTAGAGCCTCTGGAGGGAGAGTCAGTTGCCCTGGTGACATTTGGAGTCTGGCCTGCAGAAGTGTGAGAAAATAAGTTTCTGTTGTTTTAAGCCACTCATTCGTGGTCACTTTTTACAGCAGCCACAGGAAACTAAGCTGGGGTCCAATCACAGACACCACGGGGCATCCATGGGTAAAAGAGGGTGCCCTGGTCACAGCCACAGCCCAATCAGCAGTGGTGGGTCAGGCTGTGAGGGCCTCTGCCATCGCATGGGCTGACTTCCTGTTGGCAAAGACGGAGGGAGGTCTCTGGCCTATGGTGGTTTAGTGAGTCGGGATGAGAAGCAGCTTCCAAGCCCCACCAAGTGCAGGACCAGGGGATGAGGAATGACATCCTCAGGCTGGGAGAGTCCCTGGAGGTCAGCAGCTGGGGTGGATGGGGCCACTTCAAAACAAGGCAGGAAGATCCCTGTTGCTACCAGCTGTGCCATCTTCTTGCTGTGACTCACCTGAGCACCGGCCATGGCAGGGGGCTGGGACAGGTTCATTCCCACAAATCCCAGCTCCACGTGACCCTGAGGAGTGACTGTGAACATGGGGTGGGGAAGATGGTGGAGCAGGGGCCACATGGAGCCCTCCCCAGGGTGCTTCAGGGAACCCTGTGGTACTCTGTGTCACTTCCCTGGATGGTCATCCTCATCCACAAATAGGAAGGGTGACAGCAACATCCAAGGAATCCAGCTTCTCAACTCCAGAGCCTCGCTAAGGTGGCTAGCTTGTCTCCTCCATCAGATGAGCACAGGGGGAGGGACTCCTTTTGCCCTGGAGTGGAGACGGAGAGAGCTGTCACCTCAGCCCTCTGTGGAAAAGCCTGGAAATTCCGCTGGGTTACACAGACCTTCTCTCTCCTGCCCGGCCTGACACGGAGCTTTGTAAGATTTATTTATTTTTAGGGTTCAGCTTACGAAGCATTCATATCTAAAAAGCACATTTCCCCAAATCTTTAAACGCTGCTATGCAACTAATAAATTAAACTACACATTTCATGAACCAATTGACTGGAGTGATTAAATGCTGATTTCACAGTTAGGCAAGGTCTTTTTTTCATTGTGGGAAAGTATACGTAACATTGATCGTGTGACCCATTTATATGTAAGTGTACAATTCCGTGACATAAGAACATTCAGAATGTGTTGAACCATCACCACTATCTGTACCTGACATTGTTCATCACCGGACACAAACTCCAGGCCCATTAAACACTAACTCCCCAGGGCCCCTGAACCCTTATCTCCACTTTCTGTCACTATGAATTTGCCTGTCCCAGGTCGCTCATAGAAGTGCCATCACACAGTATTTGTCCCTCTGTATGCCTTACTGAAATGTGGCTTTTTGGTGATCTTGGCCCTATGAGCAGAACATCACATGAACCACAAAGTGTCACATCACTGGATCCCATGGCTGAAACTTCGCTGAACAGAGAGACCCTGGTGACCTGAGCCTTAGTTCCCTTCCATCCTGCCCTTGACGGGGCCTGGGCCCATGGCATGTTTCCATGAGTGACACAGTCCCTGGGCCAGGCCCATCTCCCACGGAGAAGCCCTCCCGCCCTGCCCTGGGCCCAGACCACCTTCCTGCCTTTTTGGCTAATTGGACTTGATTGGGCGAGCCCTGGCAGGATGGGTGGGGATCAGGGTGTCGTTGGAGGGGGAAGGTAGGGGCAGGGGACGCCCTCCCGCTGCCGGGCGTCGCACTTCGGGGTGGCCCATCCCCCCCTCTGCCTCCTCCCTGCACACCCCGCCAGGGCTCGTCCCAGGGCTGGGACTCCGGTTCCAAGGAGAGCGCTGTTGTGGGGAGTGGTCGACCGAGGCCGCGGTGGTGGTCGGCGGGGTGGCCCCGCGTGGCATCCCCTGTCCGGGGGTGGGGGTGGCGCTCGGGGCCATTGAGGGCGGCCGTCCAGCCGCCGCGGCCCTCTCCCTGGCCACAGGGGTGGAGGGGGTCGTTCGGTCCGGACCCCGCCTGCCTCCACTGCCCCTCTTCTCTCCCGCGAGTGGAGGTCACCAGCAGGCCGGCCGTCAGCGGCGCTGGGCGCCGGCCCCGTCGGGGTAGAGCGGCAGGGTCTCTCGGGTGTCGGGCTCACGCCTCCGCCGGTGCCGCGGCGGACGCCATGGTCCACGGGGTCGACCAGATGTCCCCGTCACACTAGGTCTCTTTGGGGCTGGCATCGGCCCCTGCGGCCTCATTGACCCTACGGGTCTCCGGGAGAAGGTTCTGCAGCTGCACCTTCTTGACTCCCTCTCACTTCCTTACTACGTGGCCAAAGCTGTGACTATTTTTCTTCTCTCTCTCTCTCTCTCCTCTTCGTTTCTTTACTCCCCACCCCCCTTTTTTTCCCAAACGCACGCAATTATCACGCTCATGAACTATTACGGGACCTGGCCTGACTTTAATTTCCGCCCCCCTCCCTTCCAGTCCCCCGCTGGCAATGCTCACCCGGGCCGGTGTGCCGCTGAACTCACTGGTCGACCAGATGCCCGGTCTCTGGCAGCCATCGCGGCAGAGGCTTCGGGTTGGATTTGGTCCCTTTGGTCCCACTGCCCCTAGGGGTCGCCCTCCGGTCGGTATTCCTCCGGCGCGGGGCGCGGGGGAGGGGCGCACCCGAGTGTTGCTCTCGGAGTTTGTGTCTGCAGCTTGTTGATTTGCTCTCACTCCCCTACTATGTGACCGCGGTGTGACTTTCTTTTTTGCCCTTTCATTTTATTTATTCTCTCTTTGCCTTTTCCTGCCGCTTTTTTTCCCCTGTATTCATGGTTTCACGTCACACGGGTGATGTGCCGACACACTAGGAAGCACATCTCACACGTGTGTGTGAACACTCAATCACCATGTTTATGAACTATGAAGGGATCTGGTGTGACTTTGTGATTATTTTCTTTTTCCCTCCCTCCCCTCTCTCCCTCCCTCCCCCCTTTCGCCGCGCTGACAATGAGCTCCGCGAGCTCGTGTGCCCGCTTGGGAATCGGCTGCAGACGTCGTGGCCCCGGGTCCGCCACATGTTGTCCTTGGCCTCCCTTGGCACAGTGCCCTGGGGTCCACCAGAAGTCTCCGGCAAATTGGGGCCGTAGGGTGCTGTTGACGGTGTGGTCACTAGGTGTCGCTCTGGGCTCAGTATTCTTCCTTCTCGCTGTGACTTTGGTCTCTTTTTTCAAAATTTCTTTCTTCTTTTTCCCTTTGTTCATTTTCCCTTTTTCATCTCTTTCTCTGTTTCTTTTTTCGCGTCAGATGGGTGCTGTGTGGACGAAACGCAGTGTGAGGGAGAAGACACGTCTCACACGTGCGTGTCAACACCGGGTCGTCACGATTGGAAGCTACAGATCGATCTGGTAGGACTTTTTAATTGTTTTCTTTTTTCTTTCTTTTTTCTCTCTCTCTATATTTTTAATTAGTAAGACTGACAATGCGCACTGCCTGCCGGTGTTACTCCGTAGAGCTCACGGGTGAAGTCCACTCGGAAAATGCGCTCCAAGGAGGAAGGGGAGCTGGACGGGCCACGCACGGTGTGCCCCACCCCCACCCCTCCCCACCCCACTCCCATCAGAGGGTCGGTTCCTTTCAGGCTGACACTGGCACCGGTTATTGGGTGTCACCTAGCGGCCACTTTGATCAGACATCGGGATGGGGAAAGTCAGCTGATGTTGGGAGCTTAAGAGTTGACTCCTTAGAGGTGTGGAGGGCGGGGCGGGGTTCCCATCAGCAGCGGGGAGTAGAGCACAGTAGGGTCCCACCCTCTTCTTCCTGGGCCCGCAGCTCTGGGCCCCGCCCGAGGCAGCGCTAGCCTCTAGCGGGTCTCCGCCCACCCGCCCTGTTGTCTGCGGGAGGCGCCCCTCCTCCCGCTCCCTGCCTCCTCCCGGGACCATAGGCCTCTGCCCGTAGTTTTTTTTTTTTCTTTTGTTTCTGTTTTACCTTGTTTTTTAGGTTTATTGAATATCATATCGTATAAAAATTTAAATCACAGAATGAATTATATAACAAGATGTGTCTTTTTATCCTATGCTGAGAACAATGCATTTTCTCTTCCTGTCCTGGAAGAAATACAAAGTTGTTCATGATACCTCCAACTCATCTTCCAGTTTCCCTGACTCAAAACACTGTCAACACAATGTATCCGATCCTGTCTCTTTGTGTGTGCACGAGGACGCCTGAACCTATTTCTTTTCGGCATCAGGCTCATATCTTTTGGCACCGTGCTCTTTTGTTAGAACCGGTTCCCTGTTCGGCCCCAGGAACAGAATGGCAGAGTCCAAGGCTGCAAAAGGCAAAGGAGTTTATTGGCTGGCTCGAGCCAGGGTCCAAGTCTCAGAGCACCAACGAACGCAGTGGTCTCTTTACGAACTAGGACCCTGCCCTGGGGTAAAAACTAAGCTTTTATGCTTTTCAGTAGGTTGCATACGCTGTGCACACCATTCCCCCTCCCCCCTTAGTTCATTTGCTCCTTCAAAGGTGGCTTGATCGAGTTGTCTCCTGATTGGTTGGTTCCAAGGTGCTCCAATACTTTTCCAGCTGTTTTGCAGAGTCATTGGGCAGGAAGAGGAGGACCCGTCCCAGGAACTCGTGACTTAGGCCCACCCGTCTTGGGGAAACTGAAACTTAGGGCTGTGTCAGGAGATTCAGCCTGTCATGGAGTCAGTCACTCCTGCTCCCCCTTCTGCCCTTCACTTTGATCTTAGAAAATCGGGCTTCCTTGGTCATTGGCTGAAAGGGAGCAAACTCAGCAATCAGATTTAAGTGACTTGACTACAGTAACTGGGGACTGGGAAATTTTATTTAATTGAGAATATACATTCCTTAGTGAATATGGTGAGCACCTCATTCCTGTGGGGCCTCTGGGACAATGAAAATAACCTCTGTTGGTGGATAGGTGTCAATGACAGTCCTCGTGCAGCTTGTGGTATTTAAACATTTATAAAAGGAAAATCATTCATTTCCCTAATGATCGTGGACAAGTCTGCTGAATTTTTTATAATGTCCTTGAAACATATAAAACATGCTTCATACTTAACGTAGCCAACCGAAAAGTTTCTTCTAGGCACAAACTATTTCACATCATGAGTTTCTCGATGTCATAGAAGTAATGGCCTAGGGGGAAAAAAAGGAAAAAAAAAAAAAAAAAAGGACAGAAAGATTTTCTGTCCTTTTAAAACTCCCCTCCCCACGGGTTTCGGAACTTATAGTCTGGCCTATATCCCCAAGGCAAGTTAAATCTTTTCTTAAAACTCCCAAGTGGTCCCCAGCCCCCAGGTGAGTGGCCAGCAGAGTTCACAGGCTTTGTTTTTGGCAGAGTTGGGATGATTGAAATAATTAACCACAATCATTGCTAAAGCTGAGAACCCTCCCTTTAAAAGCTCTGTATTTCTGCCTAGCCCTATGTTCAGGAACTTTGGGATTTTGAGACAAGCAGTTCTACCCTATTTCCTCCTTTCCCAGCAAAATAGACTCTCTCTTTCTATCTTTGGAGAAAACTGCAGGTTTAAGCGATAGAATAAGTACTTTACTTGGGGTAAAAGTGATTGAACTTCAGTGCTGTGCCTGGAGAAATATCACCTACCTGGACAAAGGCCTAAACTTGAGTTATCAAAATAGAAAATTGGATGAGGTGCTGGTAGAGACTTTGATTAGCTATCAAAAAACCAAGATTTTGGTGACTCCTTTGGCACAGGATCTTGTAAATTCCATTCCTTACACTGAGAAGGTGTAACCTGTCTCTTCAGAAGCTGTTCCCAGTCACCTTAGGAGACTGTGGAGAATTCTCACAAACTACTTCGTGAGCCTCTCTTTTAAGGGTTCTTTCCTTCCAAGTTTCGACCTCGTTGGAAAGACGATGATTACTGGTTAAATCTGGGGAGGGAAAAACGGGAGACTGTAAGACTTCTCAATTCTTAAAATGTATTGGCATTTACATTAAAAATTTAAAAATACTATGGTGAAATATACATAAGAAAATTTACCATTTTATCACATTTACATTTTATTTTCAACCTGATGCTTCCTGTTTGGACTAATTCTACTGTTCAGAAAATGAAAGGGATCTATATAGATTGAATAATTGTAGTAAACTTCCATGATCATGGAGTCTTGAAAAGAAAGCTGAAAGTATGACATTAGGTTTTCAAACGAATCAGTGATGTCATCTGGAGTGGTTTATCTATTGACACTCTGCCATAATAATTTAACAAATTAGTCTCCTGGATATAAGAATCTTTGATGTACCTTTATTATTATAAGGGACATATTACACTGTACTTTATAAAAGATTAGGTAGTTACAGTTTCAGTTTTACAGGAAATGCCAGCAGCACTTATCTAGTTCCTCCAGAGAGAAACCTGGGAAGCAATCCTAGAAGCCTGGCTCTCCTATTTTTTTGCCTATTATTTTACCAGTCACCTGTCTGTTGATACAATCTCATACCTATCTTCCAAAGTCATCTCCTTATGTTCACCATATTGGTGACATGCTGGTCCATGTCAAAATTATCTTTTACCTGGGCTACCATACACAGAGTCTGAATTCAGGTTCCCCTATGATGCTCTAGCAGCCAAAGATGCTACATGATCTCATCAGGCCCTCAGCTTAAAACCCCCCAGTGCAGGTCATCCTCCCATTCCATTTAGGAGAACACCCAAACATCCTCTGAATGACCTAGAAGGGCCTGTGTGATCTGGATCCAGTTACCTCTGGCACCTCATCTCATACCTTACTCTGCCTCACTCTCTACAGCTGGCCACAATGGATATCTCTCAGCCCCACCACTGGTCATTCTTCCTGACTCAAAGCTTGTGCATATGCTATTCCCTTGGCCTTGAAGGTTTATCCCTCTTCTTCTCTCATCTAGCCTAATTTCCACTCATTTTTCAGATATATTATTATGTAGGCATACCTTAGAGATATTGCAGGTTAGTGCCAGACCACAGCAAAAAACCAAGTCACACAAACTTTTGGTTTCCTAGTGTATATGTAAGTTTATGTTTACACTATAGTCTATTCAGTGTGGAATAGCATTATATCTTAAAAAAACAATGCACATACATTAAATAAGAAATACTCATGGCTAAAAAATGCTGATAGAGACATGAAGTGAGCACATGCTCCTGGAAAAATGGCACAAATACATTTGCTTCATGCAGGGTTGCCACAAACCTTCAAGTGGCAAAAATAAATAAATAAATACATAAAAGCAATATCTGCAAAGTGCAATAAAGCGAGGTGCAGTAAAACAAGGTCTGCTTGTATATTAGTTTCCCGATGACCACCCCTCCTCCCCAACACCTAGGTAATGTTAGATCCCTCTTTCACAGTAGAATCCTTTTAGAATGTCTTTTGGGGATTTGTTTTTTGCTCGTTTTAATAGTACTCATTGCAAACAATCAGTTATTTGTAAAATTATTGAATGTCTATTTGTCTTCTACTGTACATTAGCAGAGTGCTTGGCACAAAGATCTTTCATGGAGGTAGAAGCCAAATAGTTAAATTTGTTAGCTCTGTTTAATAAAGTCAAAAAGCTATGATAATGTACTTAAGGGGTTCTCTGAGTAAGGCCTCACTGGCTTGGGTATATGAACTTGTGGTGTATTTCAGCTGCCCCCTCAAAGGTCTTTATTCACTCCCTGGTTCCTGGCTTAGTTAAAAATAGGTCAGCTGATGGATAGCAAACATTGGGAATGGTGCTACCATATTCTTAATTTTTTAAAAGACATTTACTACCTGAGTTCTAAAAATTACTTTCTCCATAATGTGTGAATGGTTACCACCTGCAAAAGTATGTATACATACTATGCCCCTACATATATATAATAGCCATAAACATAATATCTATATCATGTCAGCAAATCTTACCTTAGCAGTTCATTCATTTGCTTTGTTAGCTGTTCATTTTGCTGCTTTAATTTAGAAATTTCCTTTTGTAGCCTTACATATTCACTTTTCATAATAAGAGCTTTTGTGCTTTGTACAATGCCGCTACCACCCCCACAGGTTAAGGGTTTATTTAAAGGCTGAGAATCAATATGTTCTGATACCACTGTGGGAGGCAAATACACAAATAGGTGATAATTTCAATGATTTTCAAAGTTCAAAATAAAGGAAATATTACTAAGTACAATAAGCCACTATAAAAACCCAACCACCTTAACCACCATGTCCCTGGAAGTCACCCTTGACTTTTTCGTTTTACCTCACATACCCTGCCTGTTCAATCATCAATTCTAAATATCTCTAGACTCTATCTCAACCAATTCCACTACAATATCTAGCTCACTAAAATCTTTCATCTTGACTGCACCAGTAGCAATCCTCCCCTGTTAGAGCTGTCCTTCACTGATCTACCTTCTATATCAGTGCTCACCTGGAGGGCTTGTTATAACCCAGTGTGTGCATGTGTATGTATGTGTGTGTGGTCCACCCCCAGTCATTCAATGCACTTTAAGTATTCAATACATACTTGTTAATAAACCTTGGTATGATATGGAAGCATATATTATTAAGTATTCTATACTATGTGTGTAAAAGTAACATAAGAGACTGTAAATTGTAGGTAGAGCTGCATAAAAATGTGAGGTGTTTATAAAGTGGAATAATCCATTGGGTCACCAACAATTCACAAGAGTGGTAGGGTGTGTGTGTGTATGTGTGTGTGTGTGTGTGTAGATTCTTGCTGTTCATTTTATTTTGAATTTAGGTGTACTATGTACCTGCAAGTTAAGAGTGAGTATCCTGGTGTGTGTGTGTGTGTGTGTGTGTGTGTGTGAAGTGTGTGTGTGTGTGTGTGTGTGTGTGTGTGTGTGTGTAGATTCTTGCTGTTCATTTTATTTTGAATTTAGGTGTACTATGTACCTGCAAGTTAAGAGTGAGTATCCTGGTGTGGGTGGGTGGGTGGGTGGGTGGGTGTGGGTGTGTGTGTGTGTGTGTAGATTCTTGCTGTTCATTTTATTTTGAATTTAGGTGTACTATGTACCTGCAAGTTAAGAGTGAGTATCCTGACCCTTCTGTAACAAAGAATCCTCACTTCTACTTTCATCCCTTGAAGTTTTCCAGGTAGGAGCTGTGATTGTTCTGCAATAGGCACTGGGAAAGTTCAGCTACAATAGGTACTAGGCAACATCTTTAACACCATCTCTACTTTTTTAATGAGTGGATAATAATACAAGCAGATATCATCTTATATTTTGATTTTCATTTATCTTCAATGTGCTTTCACACACAACTTTTGGCTTGATCTTTATAACAAGTATATATATGTATAAGCTTATAAGCTGATCCTGCGATTTCACACAGCCATTAAATGAGGCCTGTGCCAGACTTTTAGTTCAGTGCTTATTGTACTATACAAAGCTATCCCAAGCACTGTTCAGCATTCTCTTTTCAAATAAAACCCAAGAGACAGAAATATAGAAAAAGATAGTTTGAGAAATGTTTAAGCAGAAACATGACCATTAGATCTAAAAAGTATATTTAAATTTCAGAGTTTTGCAAGTACATATTAACTTGGTATTTTTAGTTTTAAGAACACTAATAATTATTTATTCTTACTACACACTGATTATAATTTATTAGTTGCATAAAATTAAAACCTATTAAGACATGTGTTTGATTTTTATTAGGAAGGGTACTTCTACTTTGATTGTTAAGTCATTCTTTTATAGTATTGAAGGTATCTTCATTAATATGTAAAAATATGATAATGCAAAAGTAGAATTCATATATTTTTCAATAATCTATAATGGATAAACACTTGAGATTATCATAAACTAAGGAGATGTCAGTCAGAAGATAAATATGATTCGAATAAATTCATGTGAAAAACAGATTAGTGGTTAACTTAGGTTTACTCTTGACTGTCACATATATAATAGTAGTCTTCAAAGTCTGTTATAACTGTGTTGAGAAGTAACATGGAAAGGATCTGAAAATATCTGCACTTTATACTTACTTGAGGTATCTTGGGCCTGTTGAATTCTTCTAAGATTTTCTCTCAGTAGCCTTATAACTTCTGTTTGATGTTCTATTGTGGCTTTTGTGGAAGTAATTCTAACAAGAACGATAAAAATACGGAACTAATTTTTTATGGGAGAATAACAGAACTGCTGTCAAGAATTTTCAAATACAGCATATTGATATAATATCCATCAGCTGCAGCAGATAGGCCCTCATGATATCTCTCTGGTATCATGCCCTTTATGGCTGTAATGCCATGAAATTAGAAGTAGTTTGTTTAGTTATAGGGACAGTCCAATATTCTTAATATTGAAAAAACAGTTCTTTTAAAATTTCTGCAGGCCCAAGAGCTATTAATTGGATATTGAACAAAATTATATTTGGAGGTACCATAAAACAAATAATTGAGCTATTATCATGGGGTCCTAGAGACATCTTAAAGGTACAATTAATAAAACATGAAAGAGAAAAAGCAGTTTCATTTCTACATTGTCAGGAAGGCAAACCCTGACTGGAGCTCTGGTCTAAAGTGCTACAGTCAAAGGTCTAATTCTGATCATTGTGCCCCATTAGAGAAATTTTATGAATTGTTGGTTTGGGCATTAATTATCAATGATAAATTATAAGACTTTCTGCCTTTCTTAACTACTATGAAGGTATCTGCTGACTTTATTCTATAAGTAAAATTGGTTTTTATAATTAAGAACCTAATAGGTATCTATTTCATTAAAATCAATAGGTCTTATCAATGGAAGTCTGGTTAGACAGCATGAAGATTCAGAGTGCTACTTTTGGGGCAAAATTACAGGTGATCATTAAATATTTATTCAAGATTTATAGGAAGAATGAAGTGTTAGGAGATGGAAGACATCTTAACAAATTCTCTAATATAAACCTTTCTTTTTACTGATTATGAATGTGAGGACCAGAGAGATTAAATAGTTTAAGGTGATGCACTAATAAGTGGGAAGAGATTTCTAATTTAGTTTTCTTGACTCTCTGTTTAATGTTCTCTTTCTTATGCTATACCACAAAGAAATTTAGGCATACTATTATGCACAATGTTACTTGTAAATAAATCAATAAGAAGAAGACATGCTCTTGGGCTCTAGGAAATATAACCTTTACACAAAAACACAACAGGAAGAACAAATGAAATTAAGAGAAACAGCAGAAACCTTAGTCAAACTGCTAAAGACCCCCCCCAGACACATAAAGGTTAACATCACTTTCAAGCATGAAAAAGCCATTTTAAAGTTGTTTTACATGATTAAAGAAGCAGCATTCAAAGACACAGTGAGGTAATTGATCAGAATTGTGCGTAGTTTTAAAAACTTTGCATATGTAATGAGAATTAAATAAGTTAAAAAATCTATGTTTGTATTTTTATAAAAAGCAATAACAATATTTAAATTGTATTTTAAATAGTTAACTAATCAAAGAGATTTACGTAATTTACAATGGAAATTTAAGCTATTAAAGCCATGTTCAGTTAAGGCAAAGACATACTCTTTTTCAAATTCTTTGGCATTTTTCATTTTCTCTAAGTCTATTTTCACCAGCTTCGTTTTCAGATCTTCAATTTCTGCTTTATAGGGCTTCGATCCTAAAGCAACTTTGTCCTAATTTTTTAGAGAATATAAAAATAAAATAATTATTAGAGCAAGAGCAGTTTCAATTTCTCCAGTGTTAAAGAGTAGTTAGATGCCTTTGCTGTAATAAGAATATTTTAAAATAGTAAACAACTCCAAATATATGAAAAACATGAAAGGCATGAATTTTAACTGAATGATAATAACTATGTGATATGAATTATGTTTGAATCTAATATGTATAGATATGATTTTTATTTCTTAAAATGAGCATTTTTCCCCATTAGAAAATGATATAACTACAAAATGAAACACTTTGAAAATAATGAAATAGGTGGACCAAGGTAAATCAGGAAATTAAACAGAAAGATGTCAGAGGAGCAACGTAAACATCAAGGGAGAACTACATTCAAGCCACAAAGCAAAGCACTACTGGGTATATTTTGTAGCGAAAGACAGTCCAACGTAGTGGAATAAATATATCTACTATCCACGCAGAGTATATGTGTGTGTACAAAATTAAAAAAAATGATCGACTATTTTTTACAGAAATTTTAGGTTTACAGAAAAATTGAATGGAAAATACTGAGAGTTCCTATATATTCCTGTCCCCACCCCTTTTTCTTCATTTTTCTTTATTTTTTTGTCACTTGGGCTGGAGGGCAGGGGCATCATCACAGCTCACTGCGACCTCAAACTCCTGGGCTAAAGCGATCTTTCTGCCTCAGCCTCCTGAGTAGCTGGGACAACATGTGTGTGCCACCACACCCACCTAATTATTCTATTTTTTGTAGAGGCAGGGTCAGACTGGTCTTGAACTCCTGGCCTCAAGTGATCCTCCTGCCTCAGCCTCCCAGAGTGCTAGGATTACAAGTGTGAGCCACTGTGCCCAGCCCTTTTTCCCTATTATCAACATCATGCATTAGTATGGTACATTTGTTACAAGTAATGAACTAAGATTGAGATATTATTAATTGAAAAAGTTAAAATCCATAGTTTACATTAGGGCTTCTTATTGGTATTATACATTTAACAAATGTATAATGACATGTCCATCATTATATTTAATAGTATCATACAGGTTAGTTTCACTGCCCTAAAAATCTCTTGTGCTTTGCCTATTCATCCCTCCCACCCCTCACCAATCCCTGGTAACAGCTAATCTTCTTACAGTGTCCACTGCCTTTCCCAAAATGTCATATATTTGGAACCATATTAGCAATACACATTTAACATTCTCCCGTCTTTTTATAGCTCATTTCTTTTCATTGCAGAATAATATTCCACTGCATGATATACTGCAGTTTATTTATCCATTCACCTATTGAAAGACAGCTTGGTCGTTTCTAAGTTTTGGCAATTATGAATATAGCAGCTATAAACATACACATGTGGCTTTTGTGTAAGCTATGTTTTCAACTCATCTGAATAAATACAAAGGAGAACAACTGCTGGATCATATGGTAAGAATATGTTTAGTTTTGTAAGAAATGGCCAAACTGTCTTCCAAATGGCTGTACTATTTTGCATTCCCACCAGCAATGAATGATGTTCCTGTCGTTCCCCATTCTCACCAGAATTTGGTGTTGTCAATGTTCTGGATTTTGGTATTCTAGTAGGTGTGGCTCTCATTGTTGTTTTAATTTGCAATTCCCTGATGACATATGATGTGGGGCATCTCTTTATATGGTTATTTGCTATCTACATATCTTCTTTGGTGAGGTACCTGTTCAGATCTTTTGCTTTTTGTTTTATAATGTGAACTGTTTTGCTAGCACATCGCTAATTTGGGGGATATACAGATGCACCTGATTAGACCTCAGGGCTCAATTTGGGCTGGGCAGGTAAGGAAAGGGTGAGAAGCAGACGATTCTAAGAATAATGTGAATTTGCACTCAAAAACAAATCCTGTTAAAATTGTATTTATTTTTAGTTCATTAAATTGCTCATTGTAAAAAAATAATTTATTTTTCTAGCATATAAAAGCATTCAATATTGCATTTCATTTCTAATTAAGTTACTTCCTTTTTTCATGCTTGAGTATTGAACTTCAGACACACATGGGTATAGTAAGAATTTGTGGTGAAAGGGAAGAACACAGCACCAAATTATTTGTCACATTCAATAGGTGAAAAAAAACAACAATTTTTATTTATAAAATAAGTTTAAGTTACCTGAAGTACTTGGATTGTTTCTTTTATTTTTCCAAGACATCTATTTGATTCATTAACTTTGGCTTGAAGTTTTGCTATTGTGTCATTAGTCACCTCAAGTTCCTTCTGCATCTTTATAATCTTGTCTTCCTTATGCATAGCACTTTCGTTAGCTTCACATAGTGAAGTTTCCAGCTCCTGAATTTTTTCTATTAGAAAAGCACACATTCATAAGGTCTATCATAAAGACAGAATCAGAATCACAGTGCACAAACTTGGGACTAAGACGATCACATTTAGGTGTTATGAATTTTTTCAAAGATAGCATTAACAAAGAATAGAAAAGAAAGGCTAAAGGTCAATCTACATGTATTTTATTTTCTTCATTTAAAAGATGATTTTTGGTTTAAAAAATGCCAAAAGTTTACATTATAACCTGCCCACAAATTCTTAAACCATGCAGATGAATACAGCACAGTGGTTATGCTATTTACTGGTTAGTAGAGTGCTAAGCATATTCAATAGGCACTCCCATTTTAGGTGAACACGACTTAAAGAAAGTACATTTCTTAATTGACTCTCTAAAGTAATACCTGTAACATTCCTTTCCCTTCATTTTTATTAGTCTTAAAGGAAAAAATTCAAATATGTGGAAAATATTAAGAAGCACATAAGAATAAGCTTCCTCACTCTCAGATCCCCAGCTGACCCTAAAGCAATGACTAAAACACTATTTCAAGAGTATCCTTCTAGAAATTTTCTATCTGTATTTAAATATATATGAATATATAGTTTTAAAGTCAGTAATACACACTATATACTACTACAGTTCTGCTTTTAACTTGACAACATATTTTCCATATCTATTATCAACACATAGATCGTTCATATTTTTTGTCTTCATTGACACACAGAATCTCATTTCATGACGGTATCAAAAATTATTTAATCAGTTACCTACTATTGAATGTTTGGGTTGTTTCTAGTTTTTTAGTATTTGGATTATTCAAATAATGTACTGACAATTTTGTTATATTTTTAGCCTCTTTCATTTTTATTGTGGTTATAACATTAAGCAATATTAAAGACACTAATGATAATTAGAGAAAAGCTAAGTTGCCATTTCTTTCCAAGCTATTATTTGTTCTACATACAGACACAGACTATAGTTTAATACAAAGTCACATGATTTAGAAAATTTATAATGTATGATAATAATACCTAAAGTGGTAGTAACTTAACTATATTGTATAAATTTAATAATCAAATCAAGCTACAGTTTACTTCTCTTTTATAGTCCAAAGGGAAGAGTTTACCTGATATCTAGCTTTATTGTTAATTCAGTTGAATGACAGCCACAGTAGAATTAACTGTATGTAAAAAATAAGGCCATCACATACATGAAAGTGTTGTTCTCATTCCTTAATAAATACATTCAATAGCATAATTTTGCTCTGAAGTCCATGATGAAGCTGCAAATTGAAGATATCTTACAAAAATTCTGTACCTCTGTGGTTAGTTGTATAGCTCTTGAGGTAATATGAGGATTCTTACTGTATTGTGTGTTAGGATTACTAACATGGACACCAGAAGCCTGGGTGATTTTCAAAGTTTGGTAGTTTTTAAATAGTTTTACATTTTGCTCTTTCAATGATTTCAGGTCATGCTCCCATTCTTTAGAGATGATAGCAATTCTTCCCTCAAACTCTGTTGATTCATTCATTATGGCCTATAAAACAGTAAAACATACCACTATAGCTCTAAAATCATTTATAGTAGTCCCTACTTTTTTGTGGTTTCAGTTATCCATGTTCAAAAGTTGTCTGAAAATATTAGATGGAAAATTCCAGAAATAAACCATTCATAAGTTTTAAATTGCATGCTGTTCTGAGTAACATGATGAAATCTCAAGCCATTCTGCTCAGTCTCACCTGGGATGTGAATCATCCCTTTGTACAGCATATCCATACTGTATATGCTACCTGCCCATTAGTCACTTAGTAGCCGTCTTGGTTATCAGATTGACTGATGCTGTATCAGTGCTTGTGTCCAAGTAACTTTTTTTTTTTGAGACAGAGTCTCAGTCTGTTGCCTGGGCTAGGGTGCCGTGGCATCAGCCTGGCTAACAGCAACCTCAAACTCCTGGGCTCAAGCCATCCTACTGCCTCAGCCTTCCGAGTAGCTGGGACTACAGGCATGCGCCACCATGCCCGGCTAATTTTTTCTATATATTTTTAGCTGCCCAGCTAATTTCTTTCTCTTTTTTGGGTAGAGAAGGGGTCTCACTCTTGCTCAGGCTGGTCTCAAACTCCTGAGCTCAAACAATCCCCCCACCTCAGCCTCCCAGAGTGCTAGGATTACAGGCATGAGCCACCATGCTCAGCCCCAAGTAACTCTTATTTTACTTAACAATGCCCCTAAAATGCAAGAGTAGTAATGCTAAAAATTCAGATATACCAAGAGGAGCTGTCAAGTGCTTCCTTTAAGTGAAGAGGTGAAAGTCCTCAATTTAATAAGAAAAAAAAATCATATGCTGAGGTTGCTAGTATCTATGGTAAAAACAAATCTTCCCATGAAATTGTAAAGAAGGAAAGAGAAATTCATGCTGGTTTTGCTATTGCATCTCCAATCTGCAAAAGTTATAGCCCCAGTGCATGACAGTGCTCAGTTAAGATGGAAAAAGCCTTACATTTGTGGGTGGAAGACATCAAAAGAAAAGTGTTCCAATTAATGACAAAATGCTGCACCAGAAAGTGTTGAGCCTATGCAAAGACTTCAGCAAGGGATCCCCCTAAAGCAAGTGACATCAAGCCATTTACTCTAGGTAAGGCATGGTTATACAGAAGATCAGTGTTAGCCTGCTAGATCACAATGCCTACGTGGTTCACTTCACTTCATCTTATCATGCAGAATTGTATCGTCATATATCATCACAAGAAGGAAGAGTATAGTACAATAAGCTATTTTGAGAGAGACACACCACATTCATGCGGAGTAAGCTACGCTCCCCACAAAGAGGTTTTTTTTTTCCGGTGGGGTCTCTCAGGCAGGCGTCGTTACAAAGGATGAAAAAATAGTAGGAAACAGAAATAAAAAATAATAATACACAGAGCCAAAGATATAGTTTATAAAGTAAAGGTTTATGAAAATACACAAAGGGAGGATATCCGGAAGGTATGTATCTTTCCCTCGGAGATATAACAAAGACTGAACTTTTTACATGGGTATTTACAGGGTAGATATATGCTTAGGTTGCCAAAGGCAATGGGATTTACATAATAATAGGAATTTTGGTTCAGGGTCAAAGTCTTCTAAAAGGCTACTACAGATCCTTTAACTCTATCTAGGTGAACAATGAGTTACAAAATCTTCTTAGGGCAAACTTCTAAGTTTTATGATAAGGCTATTACTTTACCAAAAAACAGAGACATGTTGGCTCCGGTAATTGTGTTCTTGGAGACAGAGATGATCTCAGAAGTCAACATGAGGTGTGCCTTGTGGTAATTACTTTAACTGCATGGTTCCATCTGAGCCTGGCTGGGGCATTAGCCTATCTATTTGATCAGCTCTCATCTCCGGCAGCCTTTGATGATCAGCTCTGGCAACCTATGGCTCTAGGTGAGGCCTGTCTTGTCTTTCAAAACAGGTGAGAACCACAGGCCCAGCTTGCAGCTGTCACTGACCAATGAGATGCCCTCCTGAGGCGAGGCAGCTTTTGAACTAACACATTTATTTTTTCATTAAGGCAAAGCCTTATTTGACTTCGGAAATCAAATCTTATCTCAAAAAATACAGGGGGAATTTCTATAACTCAGTATTCTTAGGCTCAACACATTCATATAACTTTTACTATAGTATATTGTTATAATTGTTCTATTTTATCATTAATTATTATTAGTAATCTCTTATGGTACCTAGTTTATAAATTAAGCTTTATCATAGGTATGTATGCATAGGAAAAACAGAATATATAGGGTTCATTACTACCTACATGGAGGGTTTCAGGCACCCACTGGGGATTTTGGAACATATCCCCATGGGTAAGGTGGGGGGGACTACTGTACATATAAAAAAACCCTAATAAAAAATTAGAATTCTAGGATAATGTATGTGCTGAAATTCATTATTTAGATCAATGTTTTAAAAGACTGTGAACATTCTTTGTGGTTTGCATCAGTTACTGAGATTTGAGATGTTGGAAGTGGATGATAGGAATGAAAATAAGGACTGGAGAGGATTCATATTGATCTGCAAGATGATAATCTCACTTTATTCGATTTATACTCACATATAAAGAGAAACTGAAGAATGATGCAGATTAAAATCATTATATATGCTATGACTGATAATGAAACATTAACTGACATCAAATAGCAAAGCACACCTAGAAACTTAACAATTATCTATTTTCCTACTTCATTCCAAACCTCAGTGTTAATATGGAAAATAACTCACTGACTTTTGGTAATTAATCTGGAAATCTTATATTTCTGTGCAAGGAATAAGAGTCAATCTATACTTTCTTTTATACTGAAGGCTAACTCACTCTAAAATTATTTATATCTTTTTTTTTTTTTTTTTGAGACAGAGTCTCGCTTTGTCACCCAGACTAGAGTGAGTGTCGTGGCATCAGCCTAGCTCACAGCAACCTCAAACTCCTGGGCTTAAAGGATCCTACTGCCTCAGCCTCCCGAATAGCTGGGACTACAGGCATGCGCCACCATGCATGGCTAATTTTTTCTATATAGATTTTTAGCTGTCCAAATCATTTCTTTCTATTTTTGGTAGAGACGGGGTCTCGCTCTTGCTCAGGCTGGTCTCGAACTCCTGACCTCGAGAGATCCACCCGCCTCGGCCTCCCAGAGTGCTAGGATTACAGGCGTGAGCCACCGCGCCTGGCCTATTTATATCTTTTTTACTTCCTAATTCCTATGGAATGTACTTTGTGTTCTCATCTATAACTTCTTTGTGGCTTTGTGGTCATTCTACCCGGTTTGGATTTTAGGTTAGTTGTATTTCTGGTATCCTGGACTCTCCTTGGCTCTGGACTACTGACCTCACACTGTATCAATTCCTACTCTCGTGGCGCTGGAAGAAGCCACATATCCATGCTGATCCACACAGTAGAAATCCCTACTTTCTAATTGCAGCTGGGCCCTCAATATTATACAAAAAAACCCACCAAATTACATAGAGTTTATCTTATCCAAACACTGGTTTTGTGCCTTTCTCTATTGATTGTGATTTTTTCTTTTTTCCTTAAAGAGTTCAATTACTATTTTGTTAACTCTGGCTATTCTACAAATGGGATGAACTATGCATGGGAAGACCCATTGCTCCAATTTCATATAAACAAGCAACCTTTTGAATACTACATATTTTACAAAATATATAGAGAAGAAATTACTTCAGGAAGCAGAATGAATATACCCGTCACCAAAAAGTAAAACAAGTCAACAAACTGGTCTTAGGCAATGTTGCTTCTTATGAATTAGTAAATTAGGACCAACCAACCATCTTGGGAACAATGATAAAAATCACAACTTTGCAGTTTGTGGTATAGCAGGTCAGGAGCTTAGAAGTTGCCAGTCTATGCTAACAACAAATAAAAAGGAAAACACTGAAAACTCTCAACAACTCAGTATAGATCCATCAGATAAGTGCGGCCACAGAACAAAGGGCTGCCCCCAAAATTGGAGAGACAGAGAGGCAGATACAGAGAATCACAGAAACATTTGCAGGAATCAATTAAGAGGTAGGAAAACCTGAACTGTAATTGATGAACTGTTGGAGGCTCAGTGTGGACAACTGTACCTGATTCTGACAGGAGAGGAGAAAAGGAACCATTTTGAAATAAAACATACCATTTTGTTTTTCTTAACAAGGCCTGTTCTCAGGAAAAACTATTGAGCAGACCCTAACATGCTCGGCTTTCATCAGGGCCTAATATATCTGGGGGAAGGGGAAATACCCAGTTCTAGGTGGCTCTTGCCTTCCATGTGGGAGGAGGGAAATACCCAACTCTAGCTCCCTCTAACCTTCCATAGGGACAAAGAAAAAATGTCCTCAATTCCAGGTACCACTAGCCTTCCATGTGGGGAGAGGGAAATACACTACTTCAACCCCATCCAGCCATCTTGTTCCACCTAAGGAGGGGTAATGAAAAGCACTGGTGAAGTTTACAGCCCCAGGGCACAGACTCACCAAAAGACTGAGAGCTAGTCATAGGGTGATAGAATGCTCCTGCGCCACACCTGACCACTACATTACTAAAGGCCTATTTACTGCACTTCCTTTTACCTAGTACATTATGCCTGACTGCCAACAAAAAATTACAAGGCATGCTAAAAGGCAAAACCCAGTTTGAAGAGATTGAACAAGTATCAGAAACAAAGTCAGAAATGGCAGGAACATTGGAGTTATCACACCAGGAATTTAAAAAAAAACAAACAAAATTATGATTAATATGCTAGGGGCTTTAATGGAAAGAGCAGACAACATTCAAGAACAGATGGATTATATAAACAAAGAGATGAAAATTCTAAGAAAAAATAAAAAAGAAATGCTAGAGATCAAAAATACTGTTAACAAAAATGAAGAATGCCTTTGGTGAGCTCAGTAGATGGGCTCAGGAAAGAAAATTAGTTTTAGAGAATTACAACAGAAATCTCCCAAATTAAAAAGCAAAGAGAAAAAAGACTGAAAAAAAAAAATCCAGAATGTCCAAGAACTCTGGGGCAACACAGAAGGTGTAATATATACATAATGGGAATACCAGAAGCAGAAGAAAAGAAGAAACAGAAGGAATATTTGAGGTAATAATGACTAAGAATTTCTGCCAAATTAATGTCAAACACCAAACCACAGATGCAGAAAGCTCAGAGAACACCAAACAGGACAAATGCCCAAAAAACTATATCTAAGCATATTATATTCAAACGTCAGAAAAATCAAAGATAAAGAAAAAAAATCTTGAAAGAAGCCAGAGGAGAAGAAACGTCTTACCTTAGCAAGGCTAAGAATTACACCCAACTTCTCAGAAACCATGCAATCAAGAAGAGCATAGAGTGAAATAATTAAAATGTTAAGAGAAAAAAACACACCAACCTGTAATTCTAGACCCTGTGAAATTATCCTTCAAAAGTGAAGATATAAAGACTTTCTGAGAAAAACAAAAATTGAAGGAATTTGTTGCCAGCAGACCTCCCTGCAAGACATGTTAAAAAGAAGTTATGCAGAGGACAAGAAAACAATGTAGGTCAGAAACTTGGATCTACATAAAGAAAGGAAGAACATTAGAGACAGAATAAATGAGTTCTTAACTGAGCTAACAAATAAGTTTGTTCGAAATAATAATAGCAACAATGTATTTCATTACAGAAGTCCATATATATGCATGCTTATCAGTGAACTGAACAAAAGCAATGATACAAGGGAGGGGAAGGAGGAATTAGAAATATTTTGTTATTATAAGGTATTCATACTACTCATGAAGTGGTATAGTGTTATTTGCAAGTAGACTAGGATTAGTTGTAAATGTATATTGCAAATTCTAGAGCAACCACTGAAAAAGTACAGAAAGAGGTATACTTGATATGCTAAGGAAGGAGAGAGAATGGAATCATAATATAGTCAATTAAAACCATAAAAGGCATAAAAAGTGTGGAAGACAAAAACAGAAACAAAGAATAAGGGCAACAAATAGAAAATGGTAACAATATGGTAAATATTAATCCAACTATATTGATAATCACCTTAAATGTCAATAGCTTAAATACACCAATTAAAAGACAGATTGTCAGATCTAATCAAAAAACAAGACTCAACTATATGTTGTCTACAAGAAACCCACTTTAAATATAAAAGCACATAGAGACTAACATTAATCAAAAAAAGTGAGAGTAGCTGTATAAATTTCTCCAGCCCGTTACTTTTTAATCCAACAACAGCACATTACACATTCTGCTCAAAATCACGTAGAACATTTACCAAGACAGACCACATTCTGGGCCATAAAGCATATCTTAACAAACTTAAAAGAAATTATACTGGGTCTGCTCTCAGACTGCAATGCAATTACATTAGAAACCAGTAAGATAGCTGGAAAATCCCCCAAATACTTGGAGATTAAACAACACACTTCTAAATAACATAAAGCTCAAAGGAGAAATATTAAGAGAAATTAAAAAATATTTTGAACTAAATAAAAATGAAAATACAACTTATCAAAATCTGTGAAAGCAATGCTTAAAGGAAAACTTATAGCACTGAATACATATATTAGAAAAGAAGAAAGATCTAAATCAATAAAGTAGGCTGTAACTTTAGGACACTAAAAATGAACAACAAATTAAATTTAAAGCAAGCAGAATTCAATGAAATTGAAACAGGAAATCAACAGAGAAAATAAAAAAAAACCCAAACACTGGTTCTTTGAAAAGTGCAATAAAATAAATAAATCTCTAGGTAGGCCAACTAAGAAAAAAAGAGAGAAAGGACCCAAATTGCTAATATCAGAAATGGATGAGGAGACATCACTACAGATCTTATAAAATATTATGGACAATTCTAAGCCACAAATTTGATAACATGGATGCAATGGACCAATTCTTTGAAAGATACAATCTACAAATACTCAACAGAAGAAATTGACAGTCTTAATAAGCCTACATCTATCAAAGAAATTAAATCAGTAATTAAGAGCCTTCTAAAACAGAAAGTACCAGGCCCACATGAGTTAACTGGTGAATTCTACCAAATGCTCAAGTAATTCAAGGAAAAAATTATACCCATTCTCTATAATCTCTTCCAGAAAATAGAAACAGAAGGAATACCTCCCAACTCATTCTATGAGGCCAGGATTATCCTAATATCAAAACCAGAGGATGACATTACACAAGAAAACTACAGACTAACATCTTTCATGAACATAGATGCAAAAATCCTCAGCACTTAAACACTGCACCAAGAGAATGGGAAGACAAGCCACAAAGTAGGAGAAAATATTTGCAAAAGACATATCTGATAAAGGACTGCTATTCAAAATATACAAAGGATTCTTGAACCTTAATAATAAGAAAGCAGGCCGGGCATGGTGGCTCACGCCTGTAATCCTAGCACTCTGGGAGGCCGAGGCGGATGGATTGCTTGAGCTCAGGAGTTCGAGACCAGCTTGAGCAAGAGCGAGACCCCATCGCTACTAAAAATAAAAGAATAGAAAGAAATTATCTGGGTAACTAAAATATATATATAGAAAAAATTAGCCGGGCATGGTGGCGCATGCCTGTAGTCCCAGCTACTCAGGAGGCTGAGGCAGAAGGATCGTTAAAGCCCAGGAGTTTGAGGTTGCTGTGAGCTAGGCTGATGCCATGGCACTCACTCTAGCCCGGGCAACAAAGCGAATCTCTGTCTCAAAAAAAAATAATAATAATAATAAGAAGAAAGCAAATATTAATAACGTGACTGAAAAATGGGCAAAAGACCTGAATAGACACTTCATCAAAAAAGATACACAGGTGGCAAATAACCATATGAAAGATGTTCAACCTCATATGCCATGAGGGACTTGCAAATTAAACAGTGGGATATCACTGCATACTTAGTAGAGCGGCCCAAATCCAAAAGTGACAACACCAAATTCTGGAGAGGATGTAGAGCAACAGGAACTCTTATTGACTGCTGGTGGGAATGCAAAATGGTATACCCTCTTTGGAAGACAGTCTGGCAGTTTCTTACAAAACTAAACATACTTTTACTATTGGATCCAGCAATTGCATTCCTTGATATTTACTCAAATGAGTTGAAAGTGTATGTCCACACAAATAGATGCCTATGTATGTTTACAATAGCTATATTCATAATTGCCAAAACTTAGAAGCAACCAAGATGTCCTACAGGAGATGAGTAAATTGGTACATCCAGATAATGGACTATTATTCAGTGTTAAAAACAAATAAGCTACAAAACCATGAAAAGACATGGAGAAAACTTAAATACATATTACTAGGTGAAGGAAGCCAATCTGAGAAGGCTAAATACTGTATGACTCCAACATACGACATTCTGGAAAAGGCAATACTATGGAGACAGTAAAAAGATTAGCACTTGCCAGGGGTTAGAGAAGACAGTGATGAATATGGGCAGAGCCCACAAGGGATTTTTAGGGCAGTGAAACTATTCTGTAGGATAACTGTAAAAATGGATACATGTCATTATACATTTGTCAAAACTCATAGAATGTATAACACCAAGTGTGAACTCTAATGTAAACTATGGACTTTGGGTGATAATGAAATATCAATTCATCAATTGTGCCAAATATTCCACTCTGGGATGAGATGACGACCCATGGAGAGAATGTGTGCTTGTGGAGATGAGGTAACTGAGAATTCTCTGTACTTTCTGCTCAATTTTGCTGTGAACTAAAAACTGCTCTTGAAAAATAAAGTTTATTAATAAAAAACAAACTACATTTTTGAACCTCAAAGTTCAAGGATTAACACATGGGGCCCTACTAACGTAGCTGGCCAGGCTTGGCTATGGCTTTACCACAGCTGCTGCCCAAAGCCCTGAAGTGGACTCATGTCTCACCATCTCTAAGGCTACTCGGGGAAAAGGCTCAATTCTTACAAAAGCTGTGAGGAGATGGAACAGAGAACAGTAAGAGGATTCAAGATTCCACAAGTGGAAACTGAATATTACACATCAATATTTTGTTACCTTTATCAGCATAAATTGATATATTTAGTTATCTTAAGGAACCATAATACATTAGAGAAAGAACACGTTTTATACAACCAATTTTTATAAAGCATATACAAATAAATTTTAAAAAATACTTAAAATTAAGTTGCTCTAACCCCATTTAAGGAGGTAAAAAAAATTAAAGCAAACAACAAGAATGAGGTGGTATAATAGAAATTAATACTTACAATTATTTTGTTGTTAAAGAAGTAATTCACTTGACAAATTCTATCATTTTCTTTCTGGATGCCATTTTTAAGCTTTTCACAATGAGCATTCAATCACTCTTCCAAAAACTGCGTCATTTCTTTCCTATTACTTAAAACTTGTTGAAATTCAGTCTTTATGTTGGGGAAGTCACTTTCTGAGAAATCTTTAAGGATTTCCTAGTGAAGAATAAGCATTGAAGGGCCTGAACATTATGAAAGTTTTTATCCAAATATGATATAAATTTTATCATACATGATACAAATATCATAAAAAAGTAAAGTATCTACTGGTCCTTTATTGTTCTTAATATCTTAAAGTAAACTAAGAAATATAATTCTAATTTAAAACTTTATTCTAGTTATTTGTGTAATAAAATTTTGGCAGTATAGGTCATGTAATAGATTCTACCCGTTAGGATTCGAACCTGTCAAAATGATAAATCTACGGTTCATTATCATAATACATGAAGTGCTTCTTTTTTTTTTTTTCCCTGAGTCTCCCTATGTTGCCCAGGCTTGTCTTGAACTCCTGGGCTCAAGTGATCCTCCCACCTCAGCCTCTAGAGGAGCTGGAATTATAGGTGCATGCCACCATGCCCAGCTTCATGAAGTGCTTTTGAATGTAGCTTTTTACATACAGCATGCATGTTAGGAGCTGGATGCCAGCCTCACATTTTTGGGTTAAAGTAACACACTCCACATGGAGTTGTTGCAATAAAAAGTTTCTGACTCCTAGCACAGATGAAAGAAGTTTTAGAAGGCATTTTGGAAACTTGTTCTGAGGTTCCATGAATTCCCACTTGCTAATGTTAAATCTGTTTTTCTCTATCTATGGAGGGCAGTAGGGAGGCTAGTCCATTACTTGGCAGCCTTTATGTCTGGCCAGTTGTCACTCTGCAACCCTATCTTTAACTTATGTTAAATATAAATGGCTCTAAGCACATGAGAAGACCCCTTTCTATTTGTTAAAATGACTTAAAATCTAATTAAATCCATTTATGCCTCAATATGTAGATCCATATTCTGGTTCAACTTGAGGTCCCTGAATTCCTTGGATGGTACATCACAATCTTGTTGAAGGTGCTGTATTTTAATTAGCAATTTGTTTTGCTTTTCCACTTCACCAATAAAATCCATTTCAAATTTATTGGATTCATGTTGTTCTTCTTTCATCTTTGTAATATAGCTTAATACACACCGGCAGAAAAAAATTAAACAAATTGTAAAATGAAACTTTTATCACATTTAGAGGAAGTTTTAATCCTTGAAACTATGAGGTAGGATGGTATTTCTTATTTATCTATATACTCTGATAAGTGAGGAACAGGTAAGGAGCTTCTCTCTATCCCTAATTTTTTCTTCTCAGCATCTTGGGAGAATAACTTCCAGACCTCTATTTCCATATTTCTGACTTCCTACTAGATATACCTCATGGATGTCTTATAAGTACCTCAAATTCAGTATGTTTAAAATGTAACATGACCCCTTTCCCTATAATGATTACTCCTTTTTCTATTGCCCTCTTTTTGGTTAATTATATTGCCAATTACCCAGGTTTCCTAGTTAGACACTTGAGATTCATTTTCAACATCTTCTCTTCCCCTCCTTGATTGGGTAACCAAACAGATGATGTTACATACCTCAAAACTTCCTTGTTAAGCATATTTAGATGTTTGAATTCAAGGTGACAATGACTTGAATGCCATATGCATCTGTGGACCTCAGAAATAAGTTCTGGATGTCTGATTGCCAGGATTTGAGGAAGAATTATCAGGGCCTGAGGGGCAATCTACCTAGGAGACAACTGCTCCCCAATTGCTCAACTTCCACCATTTCTTAACCTCTTATAATTTGGCCTCTTCCCTAACCACCCAATGAAAATGGTTCTGACAATGGTCACCAATGAGCTCTATTATCACCAAATTGAGAGGATATCACCAGTCCATATTCTGGCTCTCTGAAGTCTTTGCCACTCTTGACCATTTCATCTTTTTCTTTTTTTTTTTTGAGACAGATCTTGCTCTGTTGCCCGAGGTCGAGAACAGTGGCGTTATCACAGCTCACTGCAACCTCAAGCTCCTGGGCTCAAGTGATTCTCCTTCCTCAGCCTCCCGCGTAGTAGTATGGTGCATGGCTCCCAGGACTATAGGTCTGCACCACTACGTCTGCCTAATTTTTTGTATTGGTTTTTTTTTTTTTTTTTGAGACAGAGTCTTGCTTTGTTGCCCCGGCTAGAGTGAGTGCCGTGGTGTCATCCTTGCTCACAGCAACCTCAAACTCCTGGGCTTACGTGATCCTACTGCCTCAGCCTCCCAAGGAGCAGGGACTACAGGCATGTGCCACCATGCCCGGCTAAATTTTTTTTCTATATATATTTTAGTTGGCCAGATTAATTTCTATTTTTAGTAGAGACGGGGTCTCGCTCTTGCTGGTCTTGAACTCCTGACCTTGAGTGATCCACCCGCCTCGGCCTCCCAGAGTGCTATGATTACAGGTGTGAGCCACTGCGCCCGACCAATTTTTTGTATTTTTTGTAGATATGCGGTCTTGCTCTTGCTCAGGCTGGTCTCTAACTCCTGGCTTCAAGCAATCCTCCCGTCTCAACCTCCCAGAGTGCTAGGATTACAGCTGTGAGCCACTGTGCCAGGCCTTGACCATTTCACTTTTTATACTCTTCTCCACTGACTTAAGCGATACCACTTTGACTCGGTTCTCTCCTGTCTCACTGACTTTTCCAACCTTGAACCCATGTATTGCTCCCTTTTCTGCTACTGCCTCTTAGATATTTATCTTTTCCAGAGTTCTCTTCTTAGCCCAAGGCTCTTATTCTTCAAAGGCTTTCTGCATGATCTTACCTCACACTTCTTCTATTATCTATCACCTGTATGCTGATGAATCTCAAATCTTAGTCCCGACTTTTCTCCTGCCAAACCTCAGAATCACAACTAAATGCCTACTTGGTTTCTCTTCTTGGATATTCCATTATAAGGTTTTCAACCTCAAAATATCTCAGTCTAATCACCTGGTCTCTTTTGCCTCACCTACCAAGCTCCTCTTTCTTTTTTATCTCATTTAATGGTACCACTATTCACAAACCATACCGAGCCCAAACCTGAGACTCCATCTAAACTGTTCTCCCTTACCTCCACAATCTGTCATGTAGACCTACCATTTTAAGCTGCTAAATATTGCTTTAATCCCTTTTGTCCTCTCCAGCACTATGAAACCTTCCCTAGTAGTATAGTCACACAAAGTATCTCATCTGGACTATTGTAACTGCCTCTTGTCTCTTCTTTCTACCACTTGAAGAAATATCCCCCTCAAACTCATTTCTTCTTTATTCTGTACTGAAGTACCTCGATGGTCATCTGATCCTGTTACTGCCACCACTCAAAATAACCGTCCAATGACTGCCTATCATCTACAAAATGAACTACAAGCTGTAATGAGATCTTTCAGATGTTGTTCACATCTGCCTCATGAGCACCCTGGCAGTGCCTAGACCCACAGGCAGAGCTCAGGCCTTGTTGAATGAACAAGTATTAGGAATACTGAAGATCCTGTACATATTATTCACAGATCTACGTAATATTTAATTTGGTACACAAAATAGCAAATATGCCAGCACCCATAGCAGGACTTAAATACACTGAAGTTTGTAACTGAAATTTATAGCTATATCTATAAAGGTATTACTAAAAAAGGCAGTACATTAAATTTCTTTATGATTCTATGAAATTCCATAGAATATCTCTGGTTTGCAGAAAGAAGTTGTTGAATCTGTTTGGTTTGCAAATCCGGAAGTGACAGGTTTGCTTTTACTCTAATTGAAAGCTCTTTTTAGGTTTCAATTTCTGTCTCCAAGTCAAGAGACAATCCATTTAAGCACTCATAGTGATTATTCATCTCTGAGTATCTCTTCAGGAGCTCCTAAAGGAAATTAGAATTCATTCAACTTAACAATGCATTCAAATTTAACAAGAAGTAGTTCCAACCCTAACATTTTAACTAAACTTACATTTTTACATGTTCTGTGGACCAGATATAAATTAAGACTTTTATGTTTAAAAAAAAAAGAAATTGTTATTTTTTATTCTGGATTAAAGAAATAATATATCATTAGTGTGGAAAGTAAAAAAAAATTTAGGGGCTGAAAGATGGCGGAGTCGTGGTGACCTCCTGGATTTGTGCTCCTGGAGAGGAAGGCATGGATCTCAGTCTGCCGCAATGCTAGAGGATCGCTCCCCCACCAGAACAGCGGTGTGAACCCACGGAGAATCAGTGTGGGACACAGAAAGCAAGAAAAGACTCAGGTGAATGGAAAATCTTATCGGGAAAATCTGGAGAGTGTGGGATGGACAACAGAGAGGGGAATGTCGGTCGGCTGTACCCACCTCACCAGCGAGTGAGGGGGGTTCAGCCCCACAGGAAAGCGGCCTGTTCCCCCACTGACCCCCACTCCCACTCAATTAGGGATCTGCCTGAAGCCGGTGTGGAATCACCGCAGGAGACGCGGGGCTCTGTGGAGACGAGACAATAGCAGGGGCCATTTTGAACCCGGGAGCCCTGTGGGCGGACAGCAACCCGCGGGAGAGGGGTCGCGCTGGGGTGCAGTGAAAGACACCTGGGGGACGTCGAACTGTCTCCTTTACGCGGGCGGCTGGGCTCCCTCAATCCCGGCTCCCCCGGACCCTGCCGGACCCTGAACATTCGCCCCCCAGCGTCAGCAACCAGCAGGTGGGCAGCCGCCATTGTAAGGGTCCATACCCTAGCCGCTGCAGAGTGACTGGGAACCGGGTGGCTCCATCCCCTAGTCCGTGGATCCCCACTAGGAGCTATGCCTTTGTGTGAACACTGAGCGCTTCCCCAGTCTTGAGGGAGCGGAGCATGGACCTTGCGGACATTGGGGTGGGCAGACCATTGCCCCTGGGGGGTTCAGTAGCCAGGGCGCTGGGCAAAGGTGGGCACCGCCCCCCAGCCGCTATCTTTCATGCAGAAAGAGGCAGAAACCACCTCGGGAGAGGAAGAGGCAAGGAAAAAGTCGCTTTCTATCTGCAATTAAATCAGCCCAGGGACAGGACTCTCAAACTGGTTTCGGGCCAAATTAATTCTCTGGGGCTGGACCCAACAGGAGCAGCCCCCCAGCTGAGGCAGCGAAATCCTGAACAACACGTGAAGGGCTCCCCCTAGTGACAGAAGAGGCAGCTTACCTGGGCTGCTGCACAGCCCAAGATCAGAGCCCACAGCGTTCAGCGCCCACGGCGTGCCTCTGTCCAGCCTCAAGCTAGCTGAAAGAAGGGACCTAAGGATTGATCCAGATGGGAAGGCCTCAGCGAAAGAACTCTGGGAGTTCAAAAAATCAAGCTGAAACCTCGCCTTCGAAGAGGATTACTAATTCTCCACCAATTGTCACAAATCAAATGCGAAATAGCAATATGTCCCAGGAAGAATTTCAATCATGGATCATAAATAAGCTGAATTTTATGCAAGAAAAAATGGATAACCAAAACAAAGATACCATAAAAAAGATCTAGGACTTGGAAGAAAAATTCACTAAAGAAATCGAAATATTGAAGAAAAATCAAACTGAACTCCTGGAAATGAAGGATTTATTCAGGGAGCTACAAAACACAGTGCAAAGTCTCAAGAGCAGGGTAGATCAAACAGAAGAAAGGATCTCAGAGATCGAAGACAACACTTTCCAATTAAATAAGTCAGTCACAGAGATGGAGCAAAGAAATAAGAGAAATGACCAGAGCCTACAAGAAATGTGGGATTATGTGAAGAAGCCTAATGTGACAGTTATCGGCATTCCTGAGGGTGAAGAAGACAATAAGCAAGGGCTAGATAAGCTATTTGAAGACATAATTGAAGAAAATTTCCCAGGTCTTGCCAAAACTCTAGATATACAGGTTCAAGAAGCTCAAAGAACCGCTGGCAGATTCATACCAAATAGGAAGACACCACGTCATGCAGTTATTAGATTGACAAAAATTTCCACTAAAGAGGCCATTCTACGAGCTGTAAGGAAGAAGAAACAAGTTACATACAAAGGAAAATCCATCCAAATTACGCCAGATTTCTCAGCTGAAACCTTACAAGTAAGAAGAGACTGGGGCCCCATTCTCACTCTTCTGAAACAAAATAATGCCCAGCCTAGGCTCTTATACCCAGCTAAGCTCAGCTTTATATATGAAGGTGAAATTAAGACATTCTCAGCTAAACAAAAACTCAGAGAATTCACCACGGCAAGACCAGCTCTCCAAGAAGTATTCAAAACAGGGCTACACATGGACCAGCACAAGAAAGACCCACGAATATAAAACTACTCAAGAGAAGCAAAAAACCCAGTTATCACAATGGCTCAAGTGAGAAAACAGAATAATGAAATTCAAGCCAGCATGAGGAACAGAAATCAGTCTCACTTATCAATTCTCTCAATAAATGTGAATGGATTGAATTCCCCACTCAAGAGACATAGGCTGGCTCAATGGTTAAAAAAATACAAGCCAAGTATGTGCTGTCTTCAGGAAACTCATCTAACCTGCAAGGATGCATTTAGACTGAAAATAAAAGGGTGGAAATCGATATTTCAAGCAAATGGAAGTCAAAAGAAAGCGGGCATGGCAGTTTTAATCTCCAATAACTTAGTTTTTAAATCAATAAAAGTAATGAAAGACAAAGATGGTTACTATATACTGGTGAAGGGTACAATTCAACAAGAAGACATAACTATACTTCTTGTTATATTGCACCCTTGTGCACCCAACTTAGGTGCACTCAGATTCATAAAGCAAACCCTACTTGATTTGGACAAAATGATAGATAAGAGCACTCTGATAATCGGAGATTTTAACATACCGCTGACAGTACAAGACAGATCCTCCAAACAAAAAATAAACAAAGAAACAAAGGATTTAAATAGAATGCTAGAACAAAGGGGCCTGACTGACATCTACAGGACATTCTACCCAAAATACACTGAATATACTTTCTTCTCATCAGCCCATGGGACATTCTCCAAGACTGACCATATCCTAGGACATAAAGCACGTCTTAAAAAATATAAAAAAATAGAAATTATACCATGGATTTTCTCAGATCACAGTGGAATAAAAGTAATAATGAACGCTAACAGAAACTCTCATTCCTACTCAACGTCATGGAAGCTAAACAACCTTTTCCTGAATGATTATTTTGTAAATGAAGAAATCAAGACAGAAATCAAAAGATTCTTTGAATTAAACGACAATGGAGACACAACTTATCAGAATCTGTGGGACACAGCTAAAGCAGTCCTGAGAGGAAAATTTATTTCTATAAATGCCTATATCAAAAAGACAGAAAACTTACAAATAGGCAATCTAATGAACAGACTCAAAGAGCTAGAGAAGGAAGAACAGACCGACCCCAAACCCAGCAGAAGGAGAGAAATTATTAAGATCAAATCAGAATTGAATGAAAAAGAAAACAAACAAACCATAACGGAGATTAATAAATCAAAAAGTTGGTTCTTTGAAAACATAAACAAGATTCACACACCTCTGGCTAGGCTAACCAAGAGCAGAAAAGAAAAAAACTCTAACTACCTCCATCAGGAACATGAAAGGAGAAATCATGACCGATGCCACAGAGATACATGACATCATCTATGAATACAAAAATTTTTATGCACATAAATTGGAAAATGAGGAGTAAATGGACCAATTTTTAGAAACACACAGCCTTCCCAGGCTCAACCAGGAAGAAATAGAATTCCTGAATAGACCAATATCTAGATCTGAAATTGAAACAGCAATAAAAAACCTTCCCAAAAAGAAAAGCCCTGGACCAGATGAGTTCACACCTGAATTTTACCATACCTACAAAGAAGATCTGGTGCCCATCCTACATAAACTATTCTCCAATATCGAGAATGATGGAATTCTCCCCAACACATTTTACCAAGCCAACATAATTTTAATACCAAAACCAGGAAAGGAGGCAACAAAAAAAGAAAACTACAGACCAATATCCCTTACAAATATAGATGCAAAAATTCTCAATAAAATCCTAGCAAATCGAATCCAAGTGCTTATCAAAAAGTAATCCATCACGACCAAGTGGGCTTCATCCCAGAGATGCAGGGACGGTTTAACATACGCAAATCTATAAATGTAATTCACCACATAAATAGAAGCAAAAATAAAGACCATATGATCCTCTCAATAGATGCAGAAAAAGCATTTGACAAAATTCAACACCCTTTTATGATAAAAACACTTAACAAAGTAGGCATAGACGGGGCCTATCTAAAAATGATACAAGCCATATATGACAAACCCACAGCCAACCTCATACTGAATGGGGAAATATTGAAAGCATTCCCACTGCGAACTCGAACCAGACAAGGCTGCCCACTGTTCCCCTTACTTTTCAACATAGTATTGGAAGTCCTTGCGAGAGCTATCAGGCAAGAGAACAGAATCAAGGGAGTCCAAATAGGGAAAGAAGAGATCAAACTCTCATTCTTTGCTGATGATATGATGTTATATCTAGAAAACCCCAGGGATTCAACCAAGAGACTCCTGGAATTGATCAATGAATTCAGTAAAGTCTCGGGATACAAAATCAATACACACAAATCAGAGGCATTCATATATGCCAATAACAGTCAAATGGAGAACCAAATTAAGGACTCAATACCCTTCAAAATCGCAACAAAGAAAATAAAATACCTAGGAATATATTTACCTAAGGAAGTAAACGACCTTTATAGGGAGAACTACGAAACACTGAGGAAGGAAATCACAGCACATGCAAATAGGTGGAAAACCATACCATGCTAGTGGATCGGAAGAATCAATATTGTTAAAAATGACTCTTCTGCCCAAAATTATCTACAAATTCAATGCAATCCCTATTAAATTACCAACATCATTTTTCACGGATACAGAAAGAATAATTCTACGCTTTGTGTGGAACCAGAGAAGACCCCGTTTAGCGAAAGCAATTTTAAGCAACAAAAACAAAATGGGAGGTATTAATTTACCAGACTCCAAACTATACTACAAAGCAGTGATTATTAAAACTGCTTGGTATTGGCACAAGTGCAGGGACACAGACCAATGGAACAGAACAGAAAATCCAAATATAAAACCATCCTCATGTAGCCATCTAATCTTTGACAAAGCAGACAAAAACATACCCTGGGGAAAAGATTCCTTATTTAATAAATGGTGCTGGGAAAACTGGATAGCCACATATAGAAAACTAAAACAGGACCCACAGCTTTCACCTCTCACAAAAATAAAATCACGGTGGCTAACAGACCTAAATCTTAGGGGGGAAACTATTAGAATTCTAGAAGAAAATGTAGGAAAGACTCTTACAGACATTGGTCTAGGCAAAGAATTTATGAAGAAAACCCCTAAGGCAATCACAGCGACAACAAAAATAAACGAATGGGACGTGATTAAATTAAAAAGATTCTGCACAGCCAAAGAAACAGTCATGAAAATAAACAGACAGCCTACACAATGGGAAAAAATTTTCGCATACTACACATCAGATAAAGGTCTAATAACAAGAATCTATTTAGAACTCAGGAAAATCAGCAAGAAAAAATCAAACAACCCTATCAAAAAATGGGCAAAGGACATGAATAGAAATTTCTCAAAAGAAGATATAAGAATGGCCAACAAACATATTAAAAAATGCTCAACGTCCCTAATCATCAGGGAAATGCAAATCAAAAGCACAAGGAGATATCACTTAACTCCAGTGAGAATGGCCTTTATCAAAAAGTCCCAAAACAACACTTTTGCGTGGATGCGGAGAGACAGGAACACTCATACACTGCTGGTGGGACTGCAAACTAGTGCAACCCCTGTGGAAAGCATTATGGAGATACCTTAAACAGATTCAGGTAGATCTACCATTCGATCCAGCAATCCCATTATTGGGCATCTACCCAGAAGAACAAAAGTCATTCTCTAATAAAGACACCTGTACCCAAATGTTTACAGCAGCACAATTTGCAATTGCAAAGATGTGGAAAGAACCCAAATGCCCATCAATCCACGAATGGATTAGTAAACTGTGGTATATGTATACCATGGAGTATTACTCAGCTATAAGCAGTAACGGTGATACGACATCTCTTTGGTTCTCCTGGAGAGAGTTGGAACCCATTATATTAAGTGATGTATCCAAAGAATGGAAAAACAGGCATCACATGTACTCACCAGAAAATTGGTTTCCCTGATCATCACCTAAATGTACATTGGGGAAGGGTACCAATTAGATATCAGACTGAGATGGGGGTTCGGGGGAGGGGATGGGTGTATGCCTACATGATGAGTGTGTTGCACACAGTCTGGGGAATGGTCATGCTTGAGGGTGCTGACTCGGAGAGGTGGAGGGTGGGGGGAGGGGATGGAGGTATGACTACATGGTGAGTGCCAGGCACACTGTCTGGAGAATGGACACGCTTGAGGCTCTTACTCGGGGGGATGGGCAGGACATGGACAATGTATATAACCTGAACTTATGTACCCCCATGATGCGCTGAAATCAAAAAAAAGAAAAAAAAATTTAAACATTACAAAGAAAACCAGGAACAACCATTCTTATCATTTTGATGCTTTTTCTTTTAGTTTTTGAATATCCGTGCTTTGTATGAACATTAACAAAGTCTGATGAGAAATTTGAATGAATTCAATCTAGTACGCATTGTAGCTCAAGGCTCAATGCTGGCTTATGTTTATAGTAAGCAGTATGAATTAGCAGCCAAAACAAGAGACTAAGAATCAAACTGCCTATCTGCAAGCTTGGTATAGCCACTTCACATGTTTCTATTATCTGCCAAGAATCTGCTTTCTAGCCCTCTCTCAGTGCTAGAGTTCAGGTTCTAGCTCTGGCACTTCTTAACTGGGGAAGTTACCGAGCCATTTCCATCAACAGGATGACTAAAATAAATACCACAAAGTTTTCCAGGGAATTAAGTAAAACATTAACTCCATCTATATATCTATGTAATCTATAAAAAGATACAGACATTAAGCTTGCAGGAAATAAAACTATATTTGTAAAAATGTTTCTATACCCAAGTTTTGAACTTAGACTTGGTTTCAAGTTATTCTACCAATTTATTAGCTGTGTAAAATTGGGCAACTGCTAAATTTCCTTTCTGAGCCTTAGTTTCCTTGTGTATAAATGGAGCGATAAAGCCTATCTCCTGAGGTAAAGCACCCAGCATGGGACCTGGCATGTGGCAGACATGTAATAAACTCCAATGACTAGGGGCCAGGAAGGTAGTACACTGGTCAGACCACAGGTGGAGGAGCATGTTAAGTTCAAGTTGCTGCAATCATGTCATCAGTGACATGCTTGAATCACGGTGTGAAACAACAGGGGGCGTCTCACAATGATGAGCCCTCTGTTTTTCATAATTTAAGAAAAGCTACGTGTTCCTTAATCTGTTCTAGTTGGCTTAATACTCTTGAACACAGGGAACATTCCATGTTCTTATAACAGTGCTCTGTAACATACCCTGGCTGATAGTCTTCAGAAGAAAAAAGATATTTAGAAGACAGATACTAACAGAGAACCTACAAACACCAGCGTATTGGGATACCATTTACCCCTCAAGGTCCAGAGCAAATGCTCCCTCTACTCTGATGTTTTGCTGCCAGCCAAAGGTCTCTCTCTTTCCTTTTAACTATATTCTACTTGTTACTCACTTAACTATTAATCCAAGGCAATCACGCTAGAAGACAAGTGTTATCGGCCTTGTCACAGAATTCATAAATTCTGTTAAGCCAGGGACTCCAGTTTCTATCTTTGTACCTCTGACATTACCTTGGTACAGTGCTCAACAGCTAAAGCAATGCTTTTCAGAGTATGAGTACCACAAGTAACTTTAAGTGGGTACATGAAGGTGACCATTAAATAACATCAAATCCTTCTTTGAGAAAGCTATTCCACTGACAGTTCTCATTTTTCCTTTCCTTTTTAAAACAGTAAATACAGGCCTTTGGCTCAGAGCAAAGAAAGGAAACAGGTGGCAGGAATTTAAGAATTATTTTGTTATATACACACATTTTTTTGTTACCTTCTATTTGTGGCAAGTAATAGTTTTTCATTGATAAGAATGATATAAAAGTTTTATCATACATTAAGTATAAAAAGTGAGTCATTTAAAGAAAAATATCAAGTCAATTTCACTAAAATAGTGCTGGATGTGGCAAAAATCATGGGGGTGAGACAGAAATTGAGTCTGGGAAAATTAAATTAAGGAATTCTATTTAGTAGATAACACATCAATTTTACTATAACAAATGTATTAATCAATTTAAAAAACCTATGCCTAATTTTAGTAGGTAATTTTTTCTTCTTAAGGTTGATCTTCCATATTGAGTTGAGCTAAAAATCTAACTCACCTGGAGAGTTGTAAGGGTTTCATCAAAAGACAGCAGAGTAATTGTGCAGATAATATGTGTTTTTGCATTTCCTCCGAAGGAGTTCTGGAGAATTCATGTTAATTTGCTATCTCGATAACTTATGAAACCGCTTAGCAAAAAATGAGTTTAGGAAGAAAAAGATGAAGAATGTTTATATACAGACCCCGCCCGCCCGCCCGAGCCCCGCGCCAGCTGCGCACAAGCGAGCCACCACGCCAAAAGCAGCCCCGCCGCCGTCCGCGTCCGTGCCACCGGCTGGGAGCGCAAAGAACGCCTTTTGCCTCCGCGGGCCACCCCCCAGCCCCGAGCGCCCACTCGGGGGTCAAAGGAGACTTTTTGGAGCAGGTCAGAGAGAGGGAAATACAAATTAAGAATTCCACTCACCTTCGCGAATCCGCCCAAAGTAGTGACTCTGTTGTAGAGACCGTGAAGACCCGGCTCCTTCCCAGCCACCGCAGGGATTTTTTTAAAAGGCGACCTGCGGGAGAGAGAAAGCCCCGCGCTTGTCAGCCGGGCCCCGCGCCCGGCCCGTTCGCCCAGCTCGCCCGCCGCTGCCCGGTTCCGCTCTCGCCCTCTGCTGTGCTGGGACTTCCGCAGCTCGCCCAGGAAAGCGAGTCCCTTTCTCCGCTCGTCCGGAGGCACCTTCTCCGTCGAGTTGGCCATCATTTTTTCAAAGGAGGTTTTAAGAACACCCAGATCAGCGTTTTCAAAGCGCCCCCGCTCCCAGCGCTTCCTACCAGACCCCGGAGCCCAGTCCTCGGCCGGCCGGCGGCGGCGGCGCAGGGAGGGAGGGGGAGGAGGGAGCTGGAGGCCAGGGGGAGAAGAGGGAAGGAGGGAGGGGAATTTAAAAAAAGAGGAAAGAATGAGGCTCTGACTCGGGGGGATGGGCAGGACATGGGCAATGTATATAACCTGAACTTATGTACCCCCAGGATGAGCTGAAATAAAAAAAAAAAGAAAGAAAAAATTTTTATATAACAAAAGAAGATGGTTTTTAACGTAGAACACTTAAATCAGCCACAGTTTTAAAAATTAATTCTTTACAAGCTATATGAGGCAGATTAAAACTAACAACTTGTAAATATTTAAAATAGAAAGAATCACAAAAACTTTTAAATATATAGAATAATCAGTACACTTATTTGAGTCACCAAAATACTATAATTTTCAATATACTGAAAAACACAAGCATGATTTGGAAAGTGTGCAATGGGATAAAGTTATCCAATTTGTCCATCACTAACTTTCTTGATCACCTGTCCCAAAATAAATAAGCTTCGATTTATATTACAGCCTCCCTTGAGTCGTACACCTGAATTTGTTACGCAAATATGAAAACTAAACTTGTCTCCTTTTCTAGATGATAAACTTATTTATCAGTAGTGTATAAAATAAACTAGAAATTAAAGGATCAGATGCTAAAGTTTATGCTTAGTATCAGACCCGAGTCCACCTTTAACATCTCTCTGGTAGAAGGAGCTCTCTTCCTATTGCTATCAGCTATTAAGTGAATCAAAAATGTTATCACCTGAGAGAAATAGTAAAAAGAAAAAGATGAAAAGGGAGAAAAGAATGAGGGATAAAAAGCCTGTTTCCTAAAAGAGCTCCTCTAATACTTCAGATCTATTTTTTTAACCTCTAAAAAAGGGCAACCATGGACTTACAATGAAATTAGTCTCTAATTTCTTACTTTTTGTTAATGTGCTTACATGGCTCATAAAGAAAAAAATAAGCACACTCTGAAAAAGCTGCCTTCCAATTTTATCCCCCATTCAACCAGTTCCTGTCCCTCTACCAAGAAACCAGGTATCATTATGTTTATTCTTCCAGACATTTTTAGAAACACAAGTCCATATATTCATTTCCTCCCTTCCTTATTTATACAAATATTCACAGTCTATACACACTACTTTGTACTTTGCTTTTCTTCATTTGGTAACATATCTTGAAAATTTTCCACATCAGTAAACACTGGTCTTTTTCATTCTTTTATAGCACATAATTCCATTGTATGAATGTACCAAAATTTATTTACCTTGCCCCCTGTTAAGGGACATGTAGATTTCCAATTCATTGCTTATGCAAAAAATACTGGAACAAATAATTTTGAATAGATGTTATTTCACAGGTTCATTAGTTAGCTATTGTTGTAATATTGCTACTTAACAAATCAGCTAAAACAAACATTTATTTCTTATCCACAGTTCTGAGGATAGACTGGTTTGGATGTAGGCCAGGCTCGGTTGAGTGGCTCTACTAATGAGCTCAGCTCTGCTGCACAAATCTCATCCTCCTTGGATCAGCAGCTCTTCTCATGGCGTATGGTAAGAGTGCAGTCATGATCTAAACCCATTTAAGCATTACAAAGTATTTATTTATATTCTTTGCCTGGTTTTCTACTGGTTTCTCTTAAGGTTCTGTACTTTGTGTCATAGTTAGAATAGGTCTTTCCCACTGCAAGTTAACTTCTTATAGTTTCTGTGATTCTGTTTTCACACTGACTTCTTTGAGTCATTTATAATGCATTCCTTGGTGTATGGCATGAGGTATGAATCCAACCTTTTTTATTTTCAAATGGCTATCAACTCAGGTATAAGCTGTCTTTTCCTCACTAATCGAAAGATCATCTTTATTATATTCTAAGTTCTGTATGTATCTGGAACTCTTGTTGGACTTTCTATTCTCTTCCACTGGGCTGACAATTCACACTGCTTTAATTACTACAGTATGTATCATAATATGTTTTACTATTTTGTAGGGCTAAATTCCACTTTCAGAATTTTCCTAGCTAGTCTTGTCTCTTTTTATTTTTCCATACAAATTTTAAAATTACCTTATCTAAACCACACGAAAATGTACTATTTTATTTTTATTAGGATTGTGATAAATCTAGAAATTAACATAAAGAAGCCTGACATCTTTGTGATTTCGAATCTTCTCATCTAAGTATGCTTTTCCATATTTCCAAGTATTTGCATCCTTCATGTCTAATTTAAGGTGTTCTTTATATGAGTCTTGTGCAAACTTTGTTGCGTTCCTTCGTCGGTATCACATCTTTTGAATCATTATTGTAAATGGAGTCTTTTTGTCTGCTAAATATTATAACTGGTTTTCATTTATGAGTTATTTATACCTGTATATTAATTTTGTACTTCACTTTCTTAATTTCCTTATTAATTTTCAAACTTTAGATGATTTTTCATGATACTCTCATGGGCTTTCAAACTATACAATCTTATTAATTGCATAATTTTAGTTTTTTAATTGATGCTATAGTAGCCCAAAGCAAATAATCAGCCAGATACAAATGCTAATTTTTTTTTAAAAAAGCCATCTCACTGCATGCTGATCAGATGCCAATTTTTACGTTAAAGACTTTTTATCAGAAAATGATTACTATTATTACTTTAGCAGTTTCTAAAAGTCTCCTGTGGTACTTTTTATCCAATAAAAGAACAGTAAGACATTAAGACTATTTCTTTGATTGTATTAGGCTTAGCAAACTAAAATAAAGGATGCCCAGTTAAATTTGAATTCCAGGTAAACAATGAATAATTTTTCAGTATTAAGTATGTCTCATGCAATATTTGATAGTCTCTCAGTGCATTTGCTATTTTTTATTACCTTAAATACCATTTTGGTATTTCCATAATGCAATATTTGAGAAATACTTATAGTAAAATATTCCTTGATTATTATAAATTCAAACTAAACTGGGCGTCCTATTAAAAAAAAAGACTAATGTATTTCATGAGTTTTTATTACCTTCAGCTCCCGTTTGAGCAGCTCTTTCACTGCCTGCCAGGTCAACCAAATTCTTGTAAGACAGATGAAATAAATCTGTAGGAAAGGTATTTTGATTATAAGATCCAAACTACCAAAAGAACATTTTAAATACATGCCATATCTGAATATCCCATCTGTATCCTTGTTTCCCAGCTCACTGTTGAGGCATTCCCTTTTCTGAATCAAACTGTTCTCTACGTTTCCTTCTTTCTTTATAATATATTCTCCATAATTCTGCCAGTGTAGGTTCTGTTTCCCACAAAGTCCAAAACGATGCCATGGTGAATGATTCTTCACAACCTGGCACTTCCACTGCTCCAGCTTTATATCTACCCAGCCCTTACTCTTACCTCTCTAGCCGAACTACTCACTATTCTCCAAACACCCCCCCCCATACTTCTATACCTCCAAGCAGCAGCTTTTTGCTATTGCCTTTGTTCAGTTAGTTCTAATGTTCTAGTCTGCCCTTATTCTTTATTCAAGAACCAGGGCAAATGTTACCTCCTCAAGATAGCTTTGCATACTTTACCCTTCTTCCCCTACATCTTGAATGAACTGCTCCTTCAACTGCATTTCCAGAACTCTTAATAAATACTTATAGACTTATTTACAGATGAGACTTACTCTTGGAGCACTTATTCTATTGGGCTAGTCATTTGTGTCCCTAACTGTGCTGTAGCATCTTTAAAAGCATGGACCTCTCTCTCATTTCACAAATATTACTGAAAAAAATGAGTGCTTATCATGCTCCAGGTGGAGCGTTAGGTGCGGGGATACAGCAATGAACCAAACAAATAAGGTCTCTGCTCTCATGGAACTTACATTGTACAGAAAGACGCTGATTAGAAGAGAAAAAAAGACAGACAAATAAGAAACACATTGTGATGAGTGTAACAGAGATAACAGAGTTGGAAGAGGATACAGGGAGGGATTGAGTAGATTCGCTGGACTGGGTGGCAGGGAAAGGCCTGACATTAATCTAAGATCTAAGTGACAGAGAGGTTGGGGCCAGTTATGAAAAGATCAAGGCAAACTGTAGTCTAGTCAGAAAGAACAGCCGGCACACCTGGTCACAAAGCAGAATGTGCTTGGTGTGTTCAAAAACAAAGTGGGACAGTTGGTGAAGTGAAGACAGGAGAAGATAGGGTAAGAGAAGTAGGCAGGCGTCAGATTAGGCAGGACTTTGTGAGCAAGCTTAAGAAGTCTGTATTTTCTAAATGCATTGGGAAGCCATTGGAGGGCTTCACACAAGGGAGTAATACAACCTGATTCAACTTCCTAAAGTATCCACTGTGGCCCCTGGATGGAGGATGGATTCAAGAAGGGCAAGAATGGCAGCAAGCAGCCTCACTGGGAGGCTGGTGCAGGGATCCAAGTGAGAGGTGACAGCAGTTTGCGCTAGGGAGACTACCTGTGAGTTAGCGCAGGGATGTCTTGTTTACTCTTTTAATCTTAGAGCCCAGCAGCATGCTCAGAACATGATAAAGGTTCATTAAGTATTCTGAATGTGTTAAAAGAAAGTTAGAGACCGAGCACGGTGGCTCACACCTGTAATCCTAACACTTTGGGAGGCTGAGATGGGAGGATAGGACAGGAGTTTAAGACCAGCCTGAGCAACATGGCGGGAACCCATCTCTATAAAAAGACAGAGAAAAGAGCCAGGCATGGCAGCGTGTCTGTAGTTCTGGCTCGGGAGGCTGAGGAGGGAAGATTGGTTGAGCCAGGGAATTTGAGGTAGGAATGAGCTATGATGACACCACTGCACTCTAACCCAGGCAACAGAGCAAGACCCTATCTTAAAAAGAATGAGCTATAAGTTATCTCTCTCTATGGAGATTTTCAAGAGTATACAGGTATTTATGTGATATTGTTTTATAGTACTACCTCATATACTTCTTTCTCTAAAATACTCAAAGAGGTGTAATTTTTCTTCCATAATATCCACTATCGTGACTTAGACGCATAATAATTGGGCAAAGTAGTAATGAAGGCAGTAGGAGGAAGGTATAGATGGCAACCAGCTTTCATAGTCAAAGACACTAAGAGGCCCAGTCTGTGAGAGAGGGGCTCCTGTGGAATAGAAGGAAGTAAAGTTAAACTGATGAAGAGTGGCTAGATCTTGTCCAGGAAAGACAACATAACGAAGCAGTTGTGAGTGTATTAGAAATCTGTATGATGTACTGAAGAAAGGAAGACCAGAGTCGAGGAGACTGAGGTAGTAATTCAAAAGAGATGAGAACCTAAATGAGTATAACGCCCATAGAAATGTTCAAAGGTAGAATCAGTAAGAAATGGGACAAGTGAACAAAGAGAAAGGCAGAAAAAGATGAGTCAAAAAACTCAGGTATGCAGCCCAGGTAACTGAGATAATGCTTGTTTTATCAGAGGAAAAGAATATTCATTATGGTAGGAAGAAATTAATTTGGTTTTAGGTACACTGAAGTTTGAGATAACAGCGGGACACAATTATAACAATCTTTAGGAAGATATGAATTAGGACTTAGAGACTATAAAATATATATTTGGCAGTAATCAACACAGAAATGATGATAGAATGTCCAAGGGCAAGAACGTCAAGTAAGAAAGGCTACATAACACTTCTGAGTTTTTGTTAGTAGGGGATTACAAAAGAAGCCACAGCAGAAAACAGGGAAGGAACAGAGCTAAGAGAAACTGAATATTATTATCCCACCAAGGCCAAGAGACAACCTCACAATCTAGATAGAATAAAGCTCCACCTCTAAAGAGCCAGGAGATGACTCTTTAGGGAAGACTTCTTTCCAAGAAGATTCTTACAGTTGTTGGGTAGTCTGGAGGGTTGGACCACCTGGACCATAAATGACAGAGCATCAAGGAATCTGAGGAAAATCACCAAATACATCACTGATGATACCAAGAGTATTAAAGCTAAATTATTAAAAGAAATGTTAAATTATAGTGAAATATCAAAGGCCAGGGTCAGAATACAAAACAGAGGTTAGGTCTTAGGTTTTTCTGTTGTTAAATTAAAACAAGATTAAAGACTAAATATCAAAAGATTAAAATAAAAATTAAAGATTAAAATAAGTTATATACTTTTATACCAAAATAACTAAGGTGAAGTTAGGATTGGATATCAAGAATTTGATTTTACAAAATATGAAAATGAATAAACATATTATTACTTTCTTCCCCTGAAGTTTTTCAAATCATATCCACATCAAGCTAAAGAACTAAGGCCCTGAAAACAGAGAATAAAGCAATAAAGGTAAAGAAGAGGAAAGGAGTAAGAAAGACAGTGATACCATGCAGCAAGAAGGAAATGGGAAGTTTACTTTGTGGAAAAAAGGAATGTTTGCAAAATGCTTATATTCACTTATTCAACAAACATGTATTGAACATAAACTATGTAATATACATGTGTTGGGGCTACAAAGATGAATGCAGTATCACTCTTCTTCCATCTTCAAGAGATTTATAGCCTAAAACACTATGTTTATAATACAAAATATATTATCTTATTATACTTAAGAAAAGCCTTCAATATGTGATTTATTTTTTAACCATCCCACCTAGATTTCTGTTAATCACACAAGTCTAAATGATATTGGCTGAGATTAAAAAAAAAATTCCCAAATTCTAAGAGCACTTAAACTCTTAAATGTGTACAGAAAAAAAACCCTACTTCATTAGTGGGTAGAGAAAGCCTCAACTCCTATAGTTCCTACATCTAACTTTTAGGAGATGACAGCCATGACATAACAGGAAGAAAGACCCTCTGAATTTTTCCTACAGCATTTCAGCTAGTAATTTGATGCTACTGACAAGATGAAACTGCCAATTTGTAGTTCCCCTCCCCCACATTTAAATAACAGTTCATATTAAACCAAATATGCAGCAGCTGAATTAACTGTTGTTTAGGCCCATACAGTACATTATCTTAGCTCATTTATACTCACCAAATGGGACACCTTCACAGACCCTTCACAATTAGAAGGCTCATCCTTCTCTCTGCTTTCAAAAATCTAGATAGAAAAGGCAACTTGTATAAGAATTAGTGCATTCTTACGCGTGATAATGAAAAATAAAGTATCATAAGATGAGAAGAGGAGCGCGTCTAGTGCAACTCTCTAGGCTCAAAGTAAAACCCTACCATCAGATGTTTTAAAAGGGAGAGAAAGACAGAGAGAGAGAGAGTTAATATTACCTACCATCTTAAAAATTGTATGAGAACAACTTCTTCTCTGATTCATTTTTGTTTTTCCATAATGGCTGTTCCCTGTGAAAATGAGTTATATTTCAGCTGCACATATATTAAAATCCAACAAAAAATAGTAATTTTTATTTTAACTTAATAAAGTATGCTTTGAAGCCTAAACACACTTGTTTGAAAAGATAGCGTTTATAAGGGTTTTAAAGAAATACAGCAGAAAGTCTTACTTTCTCCATTTGTGATCCATTTCAAAGCCATTTCTGATGTATAAACCACTTCTTCTGTGAGATCAGCAACATACACATTCCTCTGAAACAAGTTTAATTGTGGAAAGATTAAAGAAATAGAAGTCACTTAAAAGTCTGCTTTTCAAAAAGAAGGTACAAACTATTACAGAGTTCATTTGTGGGAGTTAAAAGTGGAAAATGGAATCATTATTCTGTAAGAATATAACAAGCAACTCCATGAATACAATTTATTTCCTATAGCAAAGCACACTAAATTCTAACTTGATACTTCCATATTGCTATTTTTAGGCACTTAAGCCTATTAGAGCTATCAGTATGTTAAAACTATACATATTATTTAAAAAATCCATCTCTATAAACACTTCAAAAAAGAAAGAAAACCACAAAAACAGCAGACACTTTAAAAATTAAAGGTAAATATTCAAGAACAATAATCCCAATAAGTTGATTACAATGTTTGTTGCTCACATTGACATCTTCTCGAATTATTAAAGGTTTCATTTTTTGAGTGCCACAGAATAAATCTGTAATGGTTTCATTGTATGTCTCCATGTAAGACACCTGCAAGAGAAATTCCCTATCAGGAAACTGGAAGAAAAAATATGTAAAAGCATCAGTGAGCATCAAATTATGAAAACCTAGTATTTTATGCTTGTGTGCTTATATTAAAGAGGTAAAGAAGGAAGTTATGTTTGTAAAACAAAACCCATGATTCTATGTTGACAATAATAAACACAAAAATATAAAAGCATTTTTTCAGAAATAATGAAAAGTAATGTATCGTAAAATTAGAAGAGGAGAGCACTCTTTCCAACTCTCCAGGCTCAAAATAAAACTCTACCATTAGATGTTCTTATTTTAATGAAGATGCCAATTTAAAACCAACTCTTAACTAATTAGGTTGCCTGCCCTGGCCTTCTACTTCCGTTCTCCTTTACCAACACTCACTTTTTACTGTTCCTTTATAGTCACTAGTAGTTAAACAAAGGCAATGAGGAGCAAACCATTCTGATAAGATTTTCCTGTTCCTTAATGAATATTTTTTGTTGAAAGTATTACTGTTGTAGCATTCAAGGGAAAGAATAAAAGAACTGTAAGCTTTAAAAAGTAAGTTTGTTGGGATAAAAGTAAATCTATGTTATGCCTCTCTTCTTTCCCCATGGATAACCAAGAGATAACTGTAAATTTATTTCCTTTTATTATTACACAAGAAAAACACTAAGATTGTTGCTACTTTTACCAGTATATACTAGAAATTCAGCTAAGTTATTTACCTTCTTAATTTTCTGGAAAATGTCATGAACTGCCCTGGGCATAAGTCCTAAGTAATCTTCTGAACCCATAATAGTATATGTTTTTCCTGAAGCAGTCTGCCCATAGGCAAATATAGTCCCTGAACCAACAAAATACACACACACAAAGACTTAAAAATGAATCTGCAGTGAGTAAAACTATCAATACATGTTGCACAGACACCCAAGACTAAAATGTTTCTGCAACACTGAGCGAATACAAACCATTGTAGCCTTGTATGGCAGAATCGATGATTGGTGCTGCTATTTCTTCATACACATTTTTAGTAGTTTCATTACTATGAAAGACACGATCTACAAAACAACAACACATTTGAAGTTAAACCAAACAAATCAAATGTGTTTTCATTCTGAACTAGTAATTACCCAAAGAAATAAAACTGTCAATCTAGGATGATAAAATATGTAATACAGTACTTTCTTCAGCTTTTTGGTCCTTTGAAAAAACCTCTCCTTGAGGTAAAATGTTTTGGTCCTCAAAGACAAAAAATATACAAGTTAATGATCCTATGTGTTTTTACAAGGCAGTAGGCCATAGTGGTTGCACACGGGGGTCTGGAATCTGTCTGGATACAAATTATATAACTGTGCTTTAAATATCAATTTATTATCTCACTTATCATACATGATGGCTAAACAATTTTTCATTTTCAATGAAGCAGTTTATAGAAGCCTTAGTCTGATCTTTAGTAATAAATCTAGTATTATTGATAAGCCTTCTGTACTCTTAATGGCAAAAGAATAGCAAGCTAATTTTTGATGCTATTATATCTTACCAAAATTGAAGGATTTACTTCCATCAACTTGATACGTGGCATTATTGTCAATTTTCCAGTAAGCTTGGGCAGTTTCTCCAAGTTCTTCTCTAAAAATATAATAATACTGCATTTTAGCAGAATTGGTCATAAAAGTTATGTTGTAGGAAGAATAATTTAAGATTTCATCTTCTGAAGAACATGTTATTTTATTTTGAGATGGCGTCTTGCCCTGTTGCTGGCACTAGAGTGCAGGGGTACAATCATAGCTCACTGCAACCTCAAACTCCTGGTCTCAAGTGATCTCCTGGCTCGGCATTCGAAGTAGACAGGACTACAGGCCTGTGTCAACATGCTTGCATTTTTTGTAGGGGGTGGAGGGGTGGTGTATCCATATGTTTCCCAGGCTAGTCTTGAACTCCTGTCCTCAAGGAGTCCTCCCACCTTAGTCCCCAAAGTGCTAGGATTACAGGCATAAGCCACCATGCCCAGATGAAGACTATTTCAAAAGATAGTAATAACATATCACTTAGAAAGATGGAAAATCGAGCTTTGAGGATTCAGCTCTCTTAAATGGGGTTTCAGTGCCTCCTGCCCTGTCATGGGAGTTTCTTGTGAAACCATTCATTCACTGTTTCACCCAACACTGGCAACTGAGAGGATAGAGTAAAAATGAAACTGATTATGTCCCTCTTGCTTAAAACTCTTGAAAACTTTCCGGAAACGTATGAAATCCTTAGCATAGCACATGAAACCTGGATCATGTCATTTCATTCTCCAACCTCATCGTCCTCTAAATTTCTATACGAACCTTAAGCTCTACTTGAAGGTCTTTTTAAAATGACAGATTTAACCTCTTTGGGCCTAGAATATTCTGACCGTCCTTTCCATTAAGTAACTTATCTATTGTTTCACTTGTGAAAATTGTCAGGACTCTCCTGACACGAGCCCACCCCACCCAAAGTGTCATCTCTCTTATGGACTAATCATTTTAGCAAACATTCTCCACCTGCCCATCATAACACTTGTCACAACTTATTGTAAGGGCTTCTTTATGTTGATGTCTCCTAACGTATTAGATAAGCAGCTCCTAAAACACGGGAAGTCCCAGATCTTGATATTCTCTGTAATTAAACACTGTGTTCAACAAAAATTTCTCAAACACAGAAAATGTTAGCCTTTGGGGTCCAGGACCAGAGGCTCGTGAAACAAACTGACTTCATTTATTCCCCTTCCTGGTTTTTCTCCATAGCATTTATTACTTACATATCACCACTTAACACTCCACATTTTTAACTTTATGTTCTGTCTCTCTCTCCAGTAGTATGGAAGATCCACAGGGCAATTATGGCAGCGTCTGTTCAGTGCTGTAATGGTGTACTAAAATATATACATGCAGATCCATAAGTATTTGTAGAACGAATGAATGGATGCAGTCTTGAGTGCCTATTGAACACAATGCGACAGACTAGTCCTTGCCCTCAGGGAGTTTAGAGACAGCCAATTAAGCTTAAAATGACTACACTCTCCCATACGACTTCTTTAGGGGGTGGAATGGGGTAAGGAGGTTCAGATGTGGGAAAAACAGCGGGTGAAGGTCTTCAACGTCAGCGAGCCCGCATTAGATTTACGTGAATCTCGCAGCTGGAAGTTACCGTCCAGATCTCGGATCCTTCCCTGTCACTTCACAGACAAGCAAACCCCGGAAAGCAGCCCTGGGAAAGGCCGCGGCACTCGCCCCTCCCGCCCGGGCCCGCGCCGCCGGCAGCCGTGCGCCCCGCCGCGGTCTGAGCCCCCCACCTGCTGCTGAGCGGCCGCACTCGCACGCAGACCGCCACGGGGCCTTCCTCCGCCGTCTTCCTCCCGCCGGGCCCCGGGAAAGTGGCCAAAACCCTCCGCCGCCGGCGCCTCAGGGCGCGAGGGCCGACCCGCCTTTAAGTTGAAAACGTCCAAAACGCCGCCTCTGATTGGGTCGCTGTCTCGTGACGTCACGGACGAGTCCACCTGCGGCGCGGTGCGGGGGAGCGCGGGGAGCGCGAAGGCAGGCGGCGCACGGCTGGCGGAGTCTCGCGGCGAGCGGGAGGGGGTCGCAGGGACGGGATGGTGGCCTGACAGAGAGCGGCCGTCTCGGTAATGGCCGGACACTGCTATGCTAAAAGCCCCTGAACACTCTCTCCACCCCTCCCTTGAAGAGTTTGCAATCTGTAGAAGAAACAAGGCAGGGACACGTACTTTTCCACTAAAAGAGAATGACGATTTTTTTCTTTTTTAAACCACACTAACAGTTTAAAAAAGAAAGAAAGAAAGAAAGAAAGAAAGAAAGAAAAAAAAACCTCAAACGACGAAAGTTGAAACTCACTGGCCGGTCTAGAAAGGTAAGAAGCTCGTTGTGCTCCTGAGAAACTCTTTGAGTTTAGGTTTTTTTTCTTTCTGTTTCTTTAACTCTTGTTTCCATAGGCTGTGAGTTTCTAAGAGGCTGACTTAGGGGAAAGAAGTACTGAGGACTGGAAGAGTTCATTTAATGTGTTGATACTTTCATTAGCCGAAAGAGAAAGCTACTCTTTTTTTTTTCTTTTTTAACAAATACAATTACTTTATTCTTGAAAGATCAAAGAAAATGTCCAGTTTCAAGGCCGGGTGCGGTGGCTCACGCCTGTAATCCTAGGAGGCCGAGGCAGGTGGATCGCTCGAGGTCAGGAGTTCGAGACCAGCCAGAGCAAGAGCGAGACCCCATCTGTACTAAAAATAGAAAGAAATTATATGGACAGCTAAAAATATATACAGAAAAAAATTTAGCCAACCGTGGCGCATGCCTGTAGTCCCAGCTACTCTGGAGGCTGAGGCAGGAGGATCGCTTGAGCCCAGGATTTGAGGTTGCTGTGAGCTAGGCTGATGCCACGGCACTCTAGTCTGGGCAACAGAGTGAGACTGTGTCTCAAAAAAAAAAAAAATGTCCAGTTTCAAATGAAAGCACACCCCTGTTAAACTCTCATATCTTTCTCAAGGCTTACAGCAGTCTGTCTGTGTGCCAAGATTTGTACACCAGCTTGAAACTTGGACATCCATGTTAAAACTTTAAAAACATTACTTGAATTACAACTACAAAAGAAGTTTAAATGAAATTCTAAGTGAGCCCAACTATCACAGATCCTGAATTTCAGGATCATTAGGAGGATCGTGCAGGTCAGTCACCACTGCAGACCCATAGGTGCTCAAAGTTGCGGTGTGAGCAATGAGTGACCTCATCCTTTCTTCCTTACCACCTAACTGGTACAAACTGGGCAAGCAAGGAGCCTTTGCAGGGGCACAAAGAACTTATCTCCAACACTGAGCTATTCTAAATACAGAAATTCTTTCCCCAAAATAGTGCTTGGTTTTCCTTTGTCTTAAACACAGTATTTTCCCCTTCCTCTCCCCAATCCGAGGGGGATACATTCCAAGCCCCCTAGTGGATGCTGGAAACCACAGGTAGTACTGAACCCTCTATATGCTATAGAAGAATTTCTTTTTCCTTTATCACAGTTTTACTGGGGAAGACTTTCTCTTAATGTAGATCTTAGCAACCTCAGCATATAATTTTTTTCTTTTCTTATTAAGTCTAGAACTTTCATTTTTCCGCCTAAAGGAAGTACTTTACAGTTTCTCATTGGCATATCGAATTGCCAGGGTCACTATTCTTGAGTTTTGGGACCACTATTATATAGTATTTACTTCATTCTACTATTAAGTCTATTAAGTAAAATAAGAGTTACTTGAACAGAAACACTGTGGAACCAGAACAGAGGATCTGATCTGATCATGGAGATGGTTACTAAGTGCCTAATAGGCTGGTAGCATGTGTAGCAGAGATGCACTGGACAAAAGGATGATTCACCTACTGTGTGGGGTGGTGAGAGATTTCAGTACAGAAAGAACAGTGTGCAATTTAAGACTTATGAGGTGTTTATTTCTGGAATTTTCCATTTAACATTTTTGGATCATGGATGACCACAGGTAACTGAAAGTGTGGAAAGTGAAACCCTGGATAAGGGGGGGACAACTGTATGTATCGTAGTAGGTACTAACATTTTCTTTAAAAGTGGTTTCAGTCCTTTTCTGCTTTGATACAGGGAATATAAATAATTATCCACTTTCCCTCAACAATAATGTGAAGCAAAGCACTTAGTGATTGTTCATAATTTAGAGAAGTCAAAAAATCTACTGATTTAATAAAATTATTAATATTTAGAAAGTAATTAGTCAATATTGATGAAAACTGAAGACATATGCTTTTTATGCCAGCAATTGTGCTTTTAAGAATTTATGTATGGATATATTTGAAGAAGTATGTATATATCAAATGTATACATGAATATACATATACATATACAAGACTATTAATTCCAGCGTTCTTTACAAGAACAAATGACTGGAAACACATTAAATGCCAGTAAATATGGGACTAGTTAAATGGATGACATTACATTCGTACCCAATGGAACACTACGTAGCCAGTAAAAGTAATGATATAGCTCTTTATGTGTACTTTAGAAAGATAGTCATGATATCTATTAACTAAAGGAAACCTAAGGTGCAGAATTGTGTGTATATTGGTAGTTTCAAAAGATATTTATATGTCTGGATCTGCGTATATAATTTCTGGAAAGATACACAGATATGCCAGTTTTTTGCAGAGTGAGGACTGAATTAGATAATAGATCTTTTATTGAATATTATTTTATAGTTATTAATATCGTAACCATGCAAATATTAAGTAGTTTTTTTCAATTTAAAGAAACTAGTCAATAGATAAGAGTGGTAAATAAAAATGAGTCTACTTATTCAAGATTTGTTTTGGTTAACCAGTTGTGAACTAGTATAGAATTTTTTTTAATTGCTAAACTATGAGGACACTTGGCTGTATCTAAGACCCAGAGTTAAGGAAGGTATGTTTTAACTGTTTTTGTTTTTAATGGTGGGCTAATATTGCACATATTAATATTTACTTGAAGGGAAGGATGCTATCAAGAGGAAGAAGGGACATGATCAATGAAAGTCTCTGATGAGACAACAGGGAATTGGTTCAAGAGTACAGAGGAGGCATCAGCCTTTCAGAGTTGTGCTTCTGATTCTTGCCGTGGCTGTCTTTGTTGCCATCACCATAGCAGGTAACATTTATCGAATATTTACTATATGCCAGGCTCTCTGCTATATGCTCTATATCCATTGTTTCATTTAAATTGTCAAAATTGTTCATCAAGAAATAGTGACTGAGCTCCTGCTATGTGCCAAATATGGTTCTGATGAGTACTGAGAAAGCCAAATCAGGAAAGAGGAGAGAGGGGGAGGGGGAGCCAGGGGGAGGGGTGCTAGTTTCTTAGGAAACACATTCTTGTGGGAAGAAGCAGACAATACAGAATAAATGAGTAAAATAATTCATGGTGGGAGGAGGGGACACTTTAGATGGGAAGTTCAAGAAAGGCCTGGGGAGGTGAACTTTGAGGTAAAACTTATGTGATGAGGATAAGAGAGAGGGCGTACCAGACAGAGGGTGAACCCATGGTTGTCTGAGTTTGTCATGTGTCTGAGACACAGAAGGAAGGCCCCTGTGGCTGGAGCATTTGGGGCCATGGAGAGAGGTGGGCGGGGTGAGATCCTGTGGGGACTTGTGGGCTATGACAAAACATTTGGATCTTATTCTGCTGGCGAGAGGAAGCCTGGGGAGGGTTTTAAGCAAGGGAGTGAAAAGGGATTTATTAATTCCTTCAAACAAGAATTCCTTTATTTCACTATGAAAACAGAAGCTTCCAGAAGAGACTCTGCACTAGCTCCTGTCAACCTATCTATCCACCTACCTGTGCCTGTGCCCACATACCTGCCTTCCCGGTTGTATCTAGATGAACAACCGTTATCCCCTCTGAAGATCTCTCCATGTGTACACTAGGTCCTTTCCCTTCCTTACTCCTCTCTGTTCTGCCTCGGCATCTTCTCCTGCTCTAATAAGCCAGTCTCAGCAGCAAACATATGGTGTAATTTCTCCCATCTTAGATATCTAATAGATACCCTAAACTTAAAATGTCCAACACTGATTCATAATCTCCTTCTCACCAACTGCTTGCTCAGCAGTTTTCTGCATCTCGATTGAGGGCAAGTGCATCATCCTCCCAGGTATCCAGTCATGCTGCTCAACTTCTTCTTTTCTCTCAAAGTCTGCATTCAACGTACCTGAAAATTCTGTGGGGCTACCTTGAGAATATTCCAGAATATGACAGTTTGTCACAACTTATGCTAGCCACCTGGTCCAAAATACCATCATCTGACACTGAACTCATCTCTGTTTCTACCTTTCCCCCCCCCCACTGCCAGTCTATTCTCCACCTAGCAATTGAGGGAGCCTTTAGAAAATGTAACTTGGGTCATACCACTCCTCTCTGAAGACCCCCAAATCCTCCCCTGCACCCTCTGATTCTCTAAGAATAAAACCCAAATCTTTCATTTGTCTCCCAAGCCTTATGTGATCTTGTTCCTTGGATGCATAAAACTTCTCTGGTAGGTAATTATTAATAAAGGTTTTACTGATTAACTCTTTTCTTACCTGAAAGATTAATGAAAGTGTATGATCAAAAAGTTCAAGTTTTACAATAATATCCACAGTGAAAAATAAATCTCATATTTAACCCCTAAGGTGCCAGTTTGCCTCCCTGTAGGCAACTGTGTCATTTCCTAAAGGGTTCTCCTGAAAATAATCTACAGATATGCACATATATTCATCTTTTTCTATATTTCATATCTTTTTACATAAATAGGTACCTGTTATACATACTGTAGTACACTTTGCTTAAAATGTGATCTTTATTTTAATATTTTCATTTTATTTATTAAAATAAATAAAATTTATTAAATTTTATTAAAACTTTAATTCTTTCATTCAGTTCAAGAAGGAAAAGTGAATTTCTGAGGCATGTTAATCGCACACACTTCCCTGTTGATGTTTCAGCTGCTGGTTTGGTTTTTCCCCACAAACGGTATTACTTATGCTGAAGCTGTAGAGGGCAGTGTAGTCCTTCCAAAAACATGGTGTATCCTTGGATAGTGTTTTGAAGATCATGAATATGGTGCAAATTTTAGAATTTGGAGAAGCTCCTGGTACTAAAAAAAATGCATCAGTTCAAATTATTCACTCATGCTCTTTTATGCATTTCATATAAAATTATTTGCAGTATGTTTATGTTACATATCATGCTATCACCTTCTATAGGAGTAATTTTTGCTTAATAGATACAATGCTTATTTCAGAGGTCATCTTTAGCTCCAATAAGTGTATGATGTCTTCATTTAAAAAAAAACTTGAATTGTTAAGACAGTAGATTTTATATGTTCTCACCACAGAAAAGTTTATGAGGTAATGCATATGTTAGTTTGATTTAGCCATTCCGCAATATATACACATTGTAAAACATGATGTTGTACACCGTAAATGTATGCAATTTTGTCAACTAAAAAAATAAATAATAACATTTAAAAAAGGAATTTCAAATTGAGGATGGGTGAGTGTAAAATTGAATATGGATGCGTGAGGGGGTAGGAAAAGTGATCTCTGTTACAGAAAACATCTAAGGTAGTCACAGTGTGGCAGAGAATGATGGCAGTCCACCAAATCCATTCTCCTCTTTCTGGCAAGAAACCAAGACTGCATCGTTAGCCTGTCTTGCTGTTAGTGTCTTGCAGTGAGGGGCCACCGCTAGGCCTAGATAAGAAAAACTTCCCAGGTGCATTTTTCCTCACCTGTCATTGGTGAGCATCTTTTCCTCTTTGACAATTCCAAACCTTCACCACTCTCCTCAAGCCCAGGTTTCCTTCTCGTTTTTACTGAGAAAGCAGGGTCATCAGGCAAGATGTCTCCACTCCTAGCTCTCCGACCCTACCTCTTGCACACGTGCTGATCTACATCCCCACCAATTCTTCCCTCTTTCAACGCACTTGCGCACTTGCGGAGTGAAGTATTCATTGTGTTTGAAGTCCATCCTTCTGCTTATACCCTTGGTTCCTTCCTCTCCCGTCTCCTCCAGGATCCTGATCCAGCCATTATTTGCTCTCTATTTCAGAAAAATGATAGAAAACAACAAAAATGAAAAATAATTTGTAATTCCACTACTTTAAAACAATTATCTAGAGTTGTTAAGTGAACATTTGTTCTATCACCCACTCATCAAATTCCATCTTCCCAAAGGTGACCTATGTTAAGTTCCTTTCTGACATTTTCTTGAGTATATGCAAGAAATCTATATGTATAAATAACCACACACTTTCATGTTTCCAAGAATGGAGTCATTATGTGCTTACTGAGCTAAAATTTGGTTTTTACACTACCAAGTCAATATGTAGGTTTGTCTTTTATATTCATTGCATAATATTCAATTATATGGTGGCATTGTAGTTTATTCAGTCATTTCTTTATGTATATTTAGATTGCTTCAAATTTTTCAATATTGCTTATAATACAAAAATCCATCTGCACATATATACCCTTACACACTTAGGCTTTTATTTTCATAACCTAGATTTCTAGAAGTTGAAATGCTGATGCAAATGATGTGCTTGTTTTGAATTATAGCAAGTACTACTAAATTACTTCTTAAATAATTTGTTCCAAGTATACTACAAGCAAGAATATGTAAATATCCACATCCCCATTTCTTCACCATCACTAGATATTATCAATATTTTCAGTTTTTGTCTATTTTAAGAGGAAAAAAGGTATTTATTATTACTTTAATTTGTGTTAGCTTGATGCAAAAGTAATTGTGGTTTTAGCATTGCTAACATTTGCCGTTTGATACTGGAATACATTCTTAAATAAATGTGGTTATGTTATACATTATTTTAATCCGCATTTCTCACTTTATATTTTTTTGCTAAGGAGTTAGTATTTGCTGTTTATTTTATATTTATTTTAGACAATGGAAATGATGTTATACAAAAAGAGAATTCAAATGATTTTCTTATTCAAGTTCACAATGGGGTCGTAAAGCAGTGGAGACAACTCGCAACATCAACAACGCATTTGGCCCAGAAACTGCTAAGGAATGAATGTACAGTGCAGTGGTGGTTTAAGAAGTTTTTCAAGGAGAGGAGAGCCCTGAAGAAGAGGAACGTAGTGGCGGACCATCAGAAGTTGACAACAACCAATTGAGAGCAATCATCGAAGCTGATCCTCTAACGAATACAGGAGAAGTTGCTGAAGAACTCAATGTTGAGCATTCATTCTGTGGTCATTTGGCATTTGAAACAAATTGGGAAGGTGAAAAAGCTCAATAAGTGGGTGCCTCATGAGCTGTCTGAAAATAAAAAAAAAACCCCATCATTTTGAAGTGTCATCTCTTATTGTGCACAAAAACAATGAAACCCATCATCTCTAACGAAATTACAATAAAATAAAATAAGATAAAATAAAGCTCAGAAAGAAAACAGTACTATGTAGCGAGACCGATCATAGGAAGGGGGGGGGCAGGAGTTGGGAAAGGAAGTCACTACCGTGGTATAAAAATGTATAAACGTTACCCATTTCTGCATGCGTGTGTTTTCTGAGAAATGACCCCCTTTTGCTATGGGGCCAGGACTGGAGTCCCACTTTGGGACCATAGGATTCACCACACTGGACTCCTGACTGATTCGACCTAAGGTTAGCTCTGTGTAAACACTCTTTAGATGTGGGTGTTTTATGGACTTCTGTCCTTCGGGAGAAACGACTGGCCCGGGTACAGGAGTGACTGAATGTACCGACCGTCTTCTCCCACCTCTCTCTCTCTGTCTCTCTCTCTCTGTCTCTCTCTGTCTCTCTCTCTGTCTCTCTCTCTCTCTCCTCTCTCTCTCTCTCTCTCTCTCTCTCTCACACACACACACACACACACACACACACACACACACACACACACACACACACACACACACACACCGTTTCCGGGAGCGCCCACTTCATGCGCTTCGGTCCACCGTGACAGATATTCCAACTGTGAGATGATCGTGAGTGGTTGCGCCTAGACCCTGCTCTGAAACTCTCCGCACTGTTCTTGTGTCTTCAGCAGGTCCTGCCTCCACCCGTGGCATCTAGCACAGGCCGACGGGGCCCTGTCCTCTCTCCTTGCCGTGGACCCCCCCTCCACCCCCCGGGGGCTCTCTGGTGGACTAGTTGTGGGGAGGGTGCCCGGGGGCTGAGAGACGTGGTCCGAGAGGGGCCGGGAGGAGGCCTGCGACCCAGTGTGTACCCACTCCCGCCCCCACGCTCCCTCCCCCACCAGGGAGCGCGTCCTTTCCAGGCTGACACTTGGATCCGTGGATGATGGGGGTTACCTAGCCGTGGGCGGGCGAACGTTATGGAAAAATCCCGGTAGGCGTGTTGCGACCTTCTGCCACAGAGATGGCTCTGGCAACAGCCTCGGGCCTCCCCACCCTGGCCCCTGGCCAGGCTCCGTGAATGTGTTCTCTTTGTCCTTCACTTCTTTCTTCGTTTCACCAGGCAGCATATTCTAAGAATGTGAAGCGTATCATACTTGCACCCTGGGTTGCAGGATCCTAAGATAGGAAGGGGTTTTAGGATTCCACGACAGAAAGGTTTTCTCATCCTATCATCTCTCTCCCCCCTTCTTTCTTTCTCTTCCTCCTTCTGCCTTTTCTTTATTTCTTTTTTGTTTCCTTCTTTCAGTCTTCCTGTCTTCCTTCCTTCCTTCCTTCCTTCCTTCCTTCCTTCCTTCCTTCTTTCTTGCCATTTTTCTTTCCTTTCTTCCTTCCTCCTGTTATCCTGTCTTTCTATCTCTCTCTTTTCCATCTTTCTTCCCCCTTTCTACTTTCCTACCTTCTTTCTCATTCTCTCCTTTCTCTCTCCTTCCTTCTTTCTGTCTTTCTGTTCTTCCTTCCTTTTTTCTTTCTGTGTCTTTCTCTGCTTTCTCTCTCTCTCTCCTTCCTTCTCTCTTTTTCTCTTTCCATCTTTCCGTATTATTCTTTCTTTTTCTCTCTTAATTTCCTTTCTTTTTCTTTTCTTTCTTTCTTTCTTTCTTTCTTTCTTTCTTTCTTTCTTTCTTTCTTTCTTTCTTTCTTTCTTTCTTTCTTTCTTTCTTTCTTTCTTTTTCTTTCTTCTCCTTTCTCTTTCCTTCCTTCTTGTCATTCTCTTTCTTTCTGCCTGTCTTTTCTTTCCTTATTTCTTCTTTCCTTCTGTCTTTCTGTGTTTCCTATCTCCTTCCTTCCTTTCTTTTCCTTTTCCTTTCTCCCCCCCTTTCCTGTCTTTTCTTATTTACTGTTTTCTTCTTTCTGACTTTCTCTCTCTGTTTCTCTGTCTCTTTTCTTTCTCTTCTTTTCCTTTCTCTCCCTTTCTCTCTTTCCCTCTTTCTGTTTCTGCCTGTCTGTCTCTCGGCTATGTTGTGGTCTGTGCAGAGACGGGTTTGGTGGACGATTTCTGTGGTCGGGTCGACCCGTCCTTTCTTTGATCCAAGTGCTAGCCAGACTGGGGCCTGCTTAGCTTCCCAGATCAGACGATATTGGGCGCGTTCAGGGTTGTGTGGCCCTAGACTGACCCGTCATTTCTCGATGGCTTCCGTGGGGAGTAGGGAGACTGTGTTTGATGCCCTCGGGGGACCTTCTGGACTCTGAAATGACGGGCTCCAGAGGGTTGCCCCGTGTTTTGCAGCAGACCTCTGGTGGCTGGCGCCGGTTGTGGTCGGGCTCCACCTGGCGGCTGCTTTTCTACAAGTCTCTTGTCCTCTGAATCTTCAGTGCAGCAGGCAAAGCAGGGGACAGTCCCCGATGTGACCGAGGCTGAGTTCTGGGAAGCAAGTAGCCTTCGCAAGGCCATCTGGTTCTCTGCCGGGACGCCGGCTGGGACATCTGTGAGGCGGAGCTTGGGCCTACAGAGTGTTGTGGGGGGACGATGTCGCCACGCTCCCAGGCTCAGCGGCCGGGCGGCTTGTGGGGCTGCCCGGGCAGGTTGACCAGCACGCTGTGGCTGCTTTGGAGACCCGACCCAACCCGCGGGGACAGGAAGGAGATGGCACACGTGGACCGGAGAGGAGGGTGTTCGGCAACCAGCCGCCGTCCCGTGCATGCGTGTCCCTCTCCCTCGGCCTCGCCTTTCCTACCCATTTTCCCTGGGTTCTGCTCAGGAGGCAGGGACAGCCCTGTGAGTGGCACAGGTGGCTGGGTCTCTCGCGGGATCCCAGTCGTCCGTGGCTTCTTCCGAGTCCTACTCTGGGGGCACGGACCGGGCCCTGGGTGGCGCGGGTGGCCAGCGAGGGCGACCCCTGTCGGACCGCTGCGGTCCCATCCTGATGTTTTCTCCTCCACAAGTCCCAGTGCCTGGGGCAGGGGCCAGGGGCGGGGGGCCGGGCACTGGGTGGCGCGTGTGGCCAGCGAGGGCCTCCCTGACCCTCTATGCCACGGGGGTCCTTGGGGTCGACCAGATGTCCCTGAGTGCCCCTTGTCTGCTGGCGCTAGGGACCTGCTGGGGACAGGTGGCCCTGTAGTGTCGTGGAGGCAGGCGTGGTCAAGTGGCTTACTCCCTGTCTCCCTGCGCGGTGTTTTTGATCACCTCATATCGTCATCTTCCGCCTCCAGGTTACTGCTGACACGCTGTCCTTCGGTGACTGTGGCTGGAGGGGTTGGGCCTCCGCACGCCGACAGGGTTCCGGGTTCCTGGCGATCCAGCGCCCTGCGCTGTTCCCTTTGAGCTTGACCGCCTGGGCCCGCGCGCCGGCTCTAGGGCGTCGGAGTGTCCCGACGGGGGTGCTGGCCTCTCGGGTTGGTCTCTGGCCACTGGAGGGACGGCACCCGGGGGCCGTTTGCGGCAACCCTCCCCCTACCCCGCTGGCTCTGTGCCGTTGCGTGTCAGGCGGTCCTCGTGTTTGGGTTGTCTGCCTCCCCCCTCCGGAGACGGGGTTGGCGAGGCTGAAGTGGGCTCCTCTGATCGCTGGCCTCACTGGCCTCCCCAACCCTCCCCGTCCTTCGGGGCCTGATCGATGTGGTGACGTCGTGCTCTCCCAGGTCTTAAGCCGCGTGACAGGCGAGGGACGGGCCCGTTCGTGGTGAATGGGGGCCGCTCTTCTCGTTCTGCCCGCGGGCATCTCGCCTCTCCTTCCCCGCCTGTGGGCGGTGGGTGGGAGGCGCCGGGTGCGAGGCGCCGTGCGAGACTATCCGGCCCGACCTCGCTCGCCTCGCCCTCGGCCTCCTGGCGTTGGCGGGGGTCGTGGGTCCTCTTGACGCAGCGGGCAGCCCTCGATCGCCCTTTGTGGCTGTTGCCTGGCCGGGGTCACCCCTCCCCGCGACGAATGGGGGGGTGCCGTCCCGCCCGCCCGGTCGCGCGCCCCGTTTGGCGCGCGGCTGCTGGGTCTTTGTGGCTCTTTTGTGGTGCCCTTGGAACACACCTGGTTGTTCCCCAAGGTGCCGGAAACCGAGTGGTGGTTGTCGTCCTAGTTCCCGGCGTTCCCCTCTGGTGGCCGCTGCAGCGTCTGCTGCGTTGGGTACACCCTTGAGCAATTTGCTTCGGGTGGTGGTGGGGGTCAAGGCGGGTAAGCCGAGAGACATCCCCCTGCGCCATGTGGGCGGTCGGGGGGGCGTTGTCTCAGCGTCCCCACGATGTGTGCGTGGCGGACTTCCAGAGGCGGGCGCGCGGCTTGTGCTTTTCCCTGCCTGCGCAAGAGGGAGTTGCTGCAGGATCGTGTGGGCGATAGTGGTGGGGCCGGGCCGGCGATGTGGGGCCGGCCGGCCCGAGGGGGGCCTCTACCCCGGCCTGGTCTGCCTCAGTGACCCCTCTCCCGTACCGACTGGAGGGTGTTCCTCTCGAAGTGAGGTGGTTTTAGGACGAGGGCACCCCCCGACCGCGAATGCTCAGGAGCTGCCAACCATGCGTTTTTTTACCCCATACCGCAGATCCCCCCACACCCTCCCAGGGCATGCCTGGACGCCTCCGCCCGGGGCCCTGACGGGGGCGACCGGGTGTTGGGGGTGAGCCACCTTCGGCGAGAAAGCGTCTTCTCTACGATCCACGGAGGCGTGTCCTCTTCTGGGGTTTGCCGGATCCCCCCCAGTTCGCCGCCTCTCTGCGCATTGTCAGCCGCCACCCCTGCGGCTGCCAGTTGTGCGTGGGCAGAGTTCCCTCCTCCCCTGCCGTGGGGGTGGAGTGGTCCGCCGGCCCCCGCGGTGGGGGCCAAGTGCCACTCTTTGCCTAACGTGGTCCGCGCCTCCCCCCACTCTTAACTCTGGGGGAGGGTCACGCCGGGCCGGGCCGGAGTTCCAGCCGTGAAGGGCGCCCGCGTGTGTGCGCTGTGTGCGGCGGCCGCAGGTCGCCCCGGTGTGCGCTGGGGGAGGAGGGGTAGGGCCCGTCTCACGCCCCCCTCCCCTGTGAGCGTGCGGCCCTCCACCCGGTCCCGTGCCAGGCCGTGGATGGATGGGTGCTCCCATGCTGGCGCCTGTGGACTGCGGCTTGGGGGACCGCCCGGCCAACGGGGGGTCGTTCCACGGGGGCGTGGTGCTCCCCGGAGCGAGACCGGATTGGGAACGGACGAGAATGGGATCAGGTGCGGTGGCGTGGGGGCCGAGGGCCGAAGGCCGAGGTCGCTCTGGGACGCCCCGGTGGTGAGGCCGTGGCCCCGTGGGAGGGTCGAGGGGTGCCGGAGGCTTTGGCTGGCTGGCGTCATGGGCGTGTTGCGGGACCGCTCTCCAGTTTGGGGTGGTGGGATCCCGTGGCGTTGTTTCCCCAGTGGCCCAGTCGCGGCGGAGGTCTCGCCTCCCTCGGGTTCTTGTGCCTCGCCCTCACGGGGTCTCATCCTGTACAAGGGCGCTCCCTCTCTTCCTTTCCCCGCTGCCAACCACCCCCCGACGAGCGGTCGCCCGACTGCGCTGCTCGAACCTGACCTCGCCGCGAAGGGGGAGCGTCGCCCTGGCCTCCAAGGCCGTGGACGGCGTTCCCCCGGCGCCGTGCCCCGTTTTGAACGGTCGGCGGGCCTCCGCCTGGCGGGCCGTATGGCGTCAGGGGGCGGCCGGTCGCGCCTGCGTGCATGAAGAGCGTTTCTCTAGAGCTGCACGCGACCGCTATGGCGGTCTGGTTCCGAGGCCTGCCAGGTGCGCGCGTGGTTGGGGGGCTCGGCGAAGGCACAGCCGGTGGTTCCAGGTGCCGCGGGACCACCCTTGTGAGCGGAGGCCACTGGCAGTCAGATCCCGTGTGTGTCCTGGCCGGTGGGTTGTCATCTGAGGCTTGGCCCCCCGCCCCACTCGGGCCTCTTGGCGCCCGGCGGCCCCTTCCCTGTCGTCGCCTTATGCCGTGCCCGATGGCCCGCCACTTGCCGCTGCCTTGAGCCATCTCGTCCTCTCCTGTCTGGCTTTCGTACCGGAGCGTTGTCCATGCCCTGGTGTTCTATCGCTCCCCTCGTGTGTCCGTAGCGGCCCCCGTCGTGGTCCGCCGCCGCCCGTCCACTTGCCTGCGGTGGCGTTGTGTGTCGACGGCGTGTGGGGCGCCGTCCTCCCCCGCGGTGGCTGTCTGCCCCGTTCGGTGGGTTCGCGTGCGTGAGTGTGCGGGTCCGGCGGTCTCTCCCCTGGCCAGACATTGTGCCGTTACCCACTGCGCCCGGACGTCCATGGCGGGACCCGGACGGGCTTTGGCCCAGCCGGAGCCTAGTTCCGGGTTGGCTGGGCGCGGGCGGCTACGGTCGCTATGCTGACTGGCTGTGCGGGGTGTGGGCCCCCGGGCCCGTCTCTCCGTGCCCGCGCGCTTTACCTCCCGCAGTGGGGTCCGTGTCGCTGGGGGGGCCGTCGCCCTGCCCCCACGGCTCCACGTCCGCCGCACGTATGCGCGTGGGGTGCCCTTCATTCCTTCGCAGTCAGGCTGGTGGGTGCTCCGGTGGTCCGCCACGGCGGGGGCAGGCCGGGGTGTCGGGGCGGGGTCCGTCTCTGCACTGCACCCCGCCTCCCCCGTCCTGCCCCGCGCTCCACTCGGCTCACGGCGGCCTCGCCCTCGCGGCTCCGATAACACCCAGCCCCCCCAAAGAGGCTGGAGAGAACGTCTCCCCTCCCTCGGGGAGGTGCTTCTCGGCTCACTGCTCTCTCCTACCTGGTTGATCCTGCCAGTAGCATATGCTTGTCTCAAAGATTAAGCCATGCATGTCTAAGTACACACGGCTGGTATAGTGGAACTGCGAATGGCTCATTAAATCAGTTATAGTTCCTTTGGTCACTCGCTCCTCTCCTACTTGGATAACTGTGGCAACTCTAGAGCTAATACATGCCGAGGGGTGCTGACCCCCTTCGTGGGGAGGATGCGTGACTTTATCAGATCAAAACCAACCCGGTGAGCTCCTCCCCGGCCCCAGCCAGGGGCCGGGTGCCAGCCGCTTTGGTGACTCTAGATAACCTCGGGCGATCGCACGCCCCGCCCCCCCCCCCCCCCGCCTCCGTGGCAGCGACGACCCATTCCAACGTCTGCCCTGTCAACTTTCAACTTTAGATGGTAGTCGCAGTGCCTACCATGGTGACCACGGGCGATGGGGAATCAGGGTTCAATTCCGGAGAGGGAGCCTGAGAAACAGCTACCACATCCAAGGAAGGCAGCAGGCGTGCAAATTACCCACTCCCGCCCCAGGGAGGTAGTGATGAAAAATAATACAGGACTCTTTCAAGGCCCTGTAATTGGAATGAGTCCACTTTAAATCCTTTAACGAGGATCCATGGGAGGGCAAGTCTGGTGCCAGCAGCCGTGGTAATTCCAGCTCCGATAGCGTATATTAAAGTTGCTGCAGTTAAAAAGCTCGTAGTTGGATCTTGGGAGCTGGCGGGCGGTCCTCCGCCAGGCGGAGCCACCAACCGTCCCCGCCCCTTGCCTCTTGGCGCCCCCTCGATGCTCTTAGCTGAATGTCCCGCAGGGCCGAAGCATTTACTTTGAAAAAATTAGAGTGTTCAAAGCAGGCCCGAGCTGTGTGGATACCACAGCTAGGAATAATGGAATAGGACTGCGGTTCTATTTTGTTGGTTTTCGGAACTGAGGCCATGATTACGAGGGACAGCCGGGGCATTCGTATTGCGCCGCTAGAGGTGAAATTCTTGGACCGGCACAAGACAGACCGGAGCGAAAGCATTTGCCAAGAATGTTTTCATTAATCAAGAACGAAAGTCAGAGGTTCGAAGACGATCAGATACTGTCGTAGTTCCGACCATAAATGATGCCAACTGGCGATGCAGCGGCATTATTCCCATGACTCGCTGGGCAGATTCCGGGAAACCAAAGTCTTTGGGTTCCAGGGGGAGTATGGTTGCAAAGCTGAAACTTAAAGGAATTGACAGAAGGGCACCACCAGGAGTGGAGCCTGCGGCTTAATTTGACTCAACACGGAAAACCTCACCCGGCCGGGACACGGACAGGATTGACAGATTGATAGCTCTTTCTGGATTCTGTGGGTGGTGGTGCATGGCGATTCTTAGTTGGTGGAGTGATTTTTCTGGTTAATTCCGATAACGAACGAGACTCTGGCATGCTAACTAGTTACGAGAACCCCGAGCGGTCGGCATCCCCCAACTTCTTAGAGGGACAACTGGCGTTCAGCCACCCGAGATTGAGCAATAACAGGTCTGTGATGTCTGGGGCTGCACGTGCGCTACACTGACTGGCTTAGCGTGTGCCTACCCTATGCCGGCAGGCGCGGGTAACCCGTTGAACCCCATTCATGATGGGGATGGGGATTGCAATTATTCCCCATGAATGAGGAATTCCCAGTAAGTGCGGGTCATAAGCTTGCATTGATTAAGTCCCTGCCCTTTGTACACACTGCCCGTCGCTACTACCGATTGGATGGTTTAGTGAGGCCCATGGATCGGCCCTGCTGGGGTCGGCCCACGGCCCTGGCGTAGCACTGAGAAGATGGTCAAACTTGACTATCTAGAGGAAGTAAAAGTTGTAACAAGGTTTCCATAGGTGAACCTGCGGAAGGATCATTAACAAGAGCCCCACAGGGCCTGTCACTGAGCAAGCGAGCGACCGACCACGGTCGCGTGTGTGTTTCCTCACGCACGCGGTGCGGGGGCCGGCGCCATGCCAGCCCCCCACCCTCCCTCTAGGGCGGTTCCAGGCTCAGGGGAGCGTGTGCGCGCCCGTCGTCTCGCCACCTTGCTGCCCCCGCCAGCCACATGCACCACTTCCGGCGCCATCTGCGCCCGCCCAGTGCCGCGGGCTGCCCCCGGCGCGTCTCTCGGGATGCGTGGTGAAGGCGCGACGGTCCCATCCGTGTGGCGTTTAGCCAGAGTTCCCGGGAGGCCAGGGGCTCTGGGCCACCGGGAGGGGTCCCGCCGCCACTGCCACCCGCCTGGGACGTGTTCCGCCGTCCCCGCCCGCCCCCCGCGTCGGTCGCCTGCCGTCCGTTTGTGTGGTGGTTGGGGCGGGGTCGGCTGGCCCGTCACAGGCAGGGCCTGAGCCCCGTGAGCGGCTGCCGCCGGAACCGGCGTGGTGGCGGTGGTGGCAGTGTTGGCCGGCTGTTGGTGGTGGAGGGTGGGCGCCTCCGTCTTCCCTCCCCGTCTGCCCCCCCCCCCGTCCAGCTACCTAGCGAGTTCCGGCGCGGAGGTTTAAAGACCACTGGGGGTCGCCCGTCCGCCCCATAGGTCGGGGGCGGTGGGCCCGGTGTTTTTTTTGGGGGGAGGTCGGGGGTGGGGTGGAGGTCCGGAGGGCCTGGCCTTGCCCCAGCAAGACCCCGGGTCGTCGTCCTCCTCCTCCTCCCACGTCACCCGGACTCCGCCCACGGGCTGGGGGTGCCGTGCGCACGTGCGCATGTGCTGCGGGTTGCCGGTGGCCGTCATGGAAAAGGGGGCTTGACCCTGGCGGTCGTTGTCACGCCCGTTGCCGTGTGCCGCGCTGGCGCTCCATTCCATGGGGGTGGGAACCCCCCCCCCCCCCCCCGGGCACCTGTGGGGCATCCCTGCCCATGGGCCGGGCGCCCCGTGTGAAAATTTCCGACCTTTCGGAGTCTGGTCCTGTCCTCTTGACTGGGTGGGCCTGAGACAAATTCCCTCCCCCTTGGTGGGGGGGGGAAGGTGTGCCAGGTAGGGCCTCCCTCCGCGGAGGCCCTCTCCCATCAAACCTCATAGGCCTCTTAGCGGTGGATCACTCTACTCCTGCGTCCATGAAGAATGCAACTAGCTGCGAGAATTAATGTGAATTGCAGGACACCTTGATCATCATTGATCATCAACACTTCCAACGCACTTGTGGCCCGGGTTCCTCCCAGGGCTAGGCCTGTCTGAGCATCTCTTGATGATCAATGCCCACCCCCCCCCGCGTGTGCCTCCGGGCCTCCGCAGGGTAGTGCGGCTTGGGGTTTCTCTCGCAGGGCCCCGCTGAGGGGGGCCCTCCATCCCCCTAAGTGCAGACCTTGGTGGCGCGCCCCTCCTCTTCCGTCCGGTCCCCCCATGTAGGCCCGTCGTTGGCACGTGGAGGTGGGGGCCTGGTGGCGTCGCGCCGCCGTCGGCGATGTGGGAGAGAGGCTGGGAGGGCTTTCTCCCGTGGCCGCCACGGTGCCATCCTCTCCGGAGATGCCTCACGCCTCGCGCCGTGCGTAGCCGGGCCTTCCCCCTTCTGGGGGGGTTCGCCTGGGAGGGCCCGATGGGGGGTTCCTGCACCTACCGCGGGCGTCTGTGGGTCTCCGCCAGTCGGCGCCGGGGGTCTGGGGATGAGGGGGGGGTCTGTGTGTGTGCAGGGTGTCGTGTCTGGGTCACGGTCGTTAGCTGCCCACCCCGGTGGTCTGGCCCCGCTCCCGCCGCCGCCGCCCCCTCCTCTTCTTCCCCTCTTCACCCCCGGTGTCGACGACCGAATGTGCCCCGCGCGTACGGGGGTGGGGCTGGGTCCATGTCCCCGCCGTGTTGCCCGTTCGGGGCCGCACCCCGGGGATGCGTGCCCCGGTGGCGACCCGTGGGATGCCGTGGCGTTGTCCGCCGTTGCGTGGCCGCCCCCGGGGTCGCCGTGGCCCACTGCCGCGCTGCGTGTCCTGAGCCTGGGCGCGGGGCTCAGGATGGGGGCCGATGCTGTGTCCCGGCCGAGTCCCCTCCCGGCCGAGGGGCCGCCGAGACGCCTGAGGAAGAGGGAAGGGCCGTCCGTTGGTTTGGGGAGGGGTGGCCTCTGGTCTCTTTGGGCCTCCCCTCCCTCCACGACCCCCTCCCTCCCTCGCGTGTCGCGGTGTTGTGCCCCTCGAGGTCTGGCGGATGGGTGTTGTGGTCGAGGCGCGGGTGTCCTCCCTGCCGGCCCCGGTCTGTGCCTGCTGGCCCGTGCACCGTCCCGTCGTCCCCGCGGCCTCCAACGCGCGCTCTCCTTCCCCACGCCCGCCCTTGTGATGCACCTGGGCCGCCACCAGTGGCTGGTCGTGGGGCATGGCTGGGGGAGGTGCCGTCGTCCGGAGGGCCAGGGGCGGCGCTCAACCGTGGCGCCCCCGCCGCCCCGCTCCATCCAGCGCTTGTGGGTCGCCTCCCGCCTCTTGCCTCGCCAAGCGTCCATGCACGCCTTGGGATGTGCCGTGGTTCCCCGCCGCCCTCGCGCGTGCCTCCCTCCGAGAGGCAACCTCAGATCAGACGTGGCAACCCGCTGAATTTAAGCATATCAGTCAGCTGGAGGAAAAGAAACTAACTAGGATTCCCTCAGTAAGGGCGAGTGAATAGGGAAGAGCCCAGCGCCGTATCCCCGCCCAACGGTGGGGCCTGGGAAATGTGGCCTACGGAAGACCCACTCCCCCGCGCCGCTCTTTGGGGGGCCCAAGTCCTTCTGATCGAGCCCCAGCCCCGTGGACAGTGTAAGGCCGGTAGCCGCCCCGCACGCCGGGCTGGGTCTTCCCGGAGTCGGGTTGCTTGGGAATGCAACCCAAAGCGGGTGGTAAACTCCATCTAAGGGTAAATACTGGCCAGACGATAGTCAACAAGTACCATAAGGGAAAGTTGAAAAGAACTTTGAAGAGAGAGTTCAAGAGGGTGTGAAACCGTTAAGAGGTAAAGGCGTGGGGTCCGCGCATTCCGCCCGGAGGATTCAACCAGACGGCCAGGTCTGGCTCTGCCGGCGCTCCAGTGGATCTTTTCCGCCCCCTGCTCCTCCCGACCCCTCCACCCGCCCTCCGTCCCCTGCCGCCCCTCCTACTCCCCCTCCCAGGGGAGGTTTGGGGGCTCCGGCAGGTGCGGGGGTGGGCGGGTGGGGTCGCCGGGGGACCACCCCCGGCCACCACCGGGTGCAATTCCACCGCTGGTGGTGCGCCGTGACTGGCTCCCGGACGGCTGGGAAGGCCTGGTGGGGAATATGGCTCAGGGGTCGTCGTCTTCTCTGCCGCCCTGCCTCTCCCCGAGAGGAGGGGCGGCGTGGGGGGGGGCGGGCCCAGGCCCCGGGTGTTACAGCCCCCAGGCAGCAGCGCTCCCCAATCCCGAGGCCAAGAAAGCGAGACCGTTGTGGTGCTCTCCCCCCTGCCGGCGCTCACCTCCACGGTGGGTCCCCCGCGAGGGGGCTCCCCTCCGCGGGGGCGTGCTTGTGACTCTGCGGGGGGGGCTGGGCCCCCCCTCCCATGGCGCGACTCCTCCCCCACCCCTTCCGCGCTCTCCCCCGACCCCCGTCTGGGGGTGGGTTCCGGGGAGGCCCGCGCCGCCATGGGTGGGGCGTACTGTCCCCAGTGTGCCCAGGGCGGATTGCACCATGGGGCCTGGGGAATCTTTTTCTCTCCAGGGGCCACGCCAGAAGTTTTTCGAAGCCCAGCGAGCGCATGGGGTCGGCGGCGACGTCGGCTACCCACCTGACCCGTCTTGAAACACGGACCAAGGAGTCTAACACGTGTGCGTGTCAGGGACTCGCACAAAAGCCGCTGTGGCGAAATGAAGGTGGAGGCCGGCGCTGCTCACTGGCGGAGGTGGGATCCTGAGGACTCTGCAGTCCGCCGAGGGCGCACCACCGGCCCGCCGCGCGGGGGAGGTGGAGCACGCGTGCACGTGCGAATTTCACAGGATGGGAAACGACAATGTCAGTCGAGTGGGAAAACTACAATCTGAGTGAAAGACTGCTGTTCCTCTGGATCGTCATGGTGGATCGATCCGTGTCTAAATTCTCACGTCTACCTTTTCTACCCATCTTCCAGATGAGTAGGCGGTTTAGAGAGACGAGATATCCGTGACGTATGTCCCGGTTTCTAGACGTGATCGTTCGTGGAGAGATTTCTCTACTTTTAGTCATTAAGAAATAATACACGTTTGGAGAGCAGTGAAGAGAGACCTCACCTCCTTCTACTGTCTCCCCACCTGGACGAAACGGACACTGGCATGACCTGCCCGGTGGAACTGTTTTGGAACTCTGGAGTCGGTGTGAGGCTAGTGACTCCCGCTGGGGCAAACCTCAGAAGATAAATTGGGGTGGACTTTCATCCACATAAGCTCTAAGCACAGAGGGAGCTATTCACTTCCCATCCCCAGCCCTGTGGCAGGAAACCCTCCACGTGTTCCAGTGGCAGCATGAAGGAGCCAGGTTGTTGGGCAAAAAGGGATCCTACCCTTGAAAGATCGAGGGTCTGTCTGGACACGGATGGCTCCTGGCTCATGGATGCTCCTGATCCTTCTGATCCCAGGTGTACACACAGACGGGTGGGCGGGCCGTGGCTGCGCTGCCTGCGGTGCCCACACCCTCCCCTCCCCCCCCATCTCCCCACCGCGTGGCGAGTGCTGCCTATTATGACTGAGATGACTTCCCAGAGGGTTATTTGGCTATTGCATGTTTCTTTCTGATGACGTGAAAGAAGGAATGGAGACAGAAGTCAGTGATCGTTCTATGACATTTGGCAGTGTATTGAATAACACGGAGTGGTGCACTTACAAATGGTTAAGCTGGTCAGTTTTATGAAATATCTATTTTCATCGCAGCCCCACCCCCCCAAAAATTAAGGACGTAACAAATAAACACACTGGTACATAGGGATCCATGAGCTAAAATATTCCTTGCATCCATAGGTGTTGTGGCAAAATAACTGGCCATGACCTCAAAATGTCCAAATGTTGGTTAATGGTTAACCAAAGGTTAGGCCATCTAGACTACGAAAGAAAAAAGAAGAAGAAAAAAAAATTAATTCAGAGGTCAGTCAGAAAATGTCTCCAGAAGGAAATAAATTTTCTGAGGGAGGGAGGGAGGAAGGAATGGAGGGAGGGAGCATGTGCCCTGGGCACTGGCTAGTCTCCTCCACCCCCACCCTCTCCCCTCGGGCCAGAGCCCTGGCTGAAAGGTCCATGAGGACAGGCCTGTAGGAAAGCACTGGCTCCCAGGATGAGTCTCATCTCATCCCCACGTGACCTTTCCAAGATACCCAGAGTGTTGTGCTTCTGCCTGGAGGCGGGGAGGAGAACCCGTAGCTAGTCTGGCTTCCCAGATGGACTCGCCTTGGGGGGAATCCCTTCAATCATAGCCTCCTTGAAGGGTCTAAAGGTCCCCTCCCTTCAGAGCTGAGGCTGCACTTAGTAGCCCTCATAGCTAGCCTGGGGCTTCTCTCCTGTTAAAAAGCTTTCATCTGTGACCCCCACCTAGCTAGCGTCCGGCTTCCAAACTGCATGGGGATATGTGTGTGTGTGTGTGTGTGTGTGTGTGTGTGAGAGAGAGAGAGAGAGAGAGAGAGAGAGAAGGGAAGAGAGAGAGAGAGGAGGGGGGAGAGGGAGGGAGAGGGAGAGACGGAGAGGGAGGAAGTTTGTCTTCTGTCTGTTTGTCTTGGGCCAGGGCAAAATGTCAGTCCCCTACTATTTGTAACTCAAATCAGGTTGCCCCCCAAATGCTTTGAGAACCACCACCTCTGCTCTGAGGAGGCTGCCACCTTACTTTCTGTCTTCCTTGTGGCCAAGTCCAAGGAGACTGCTAAACAGACCCTCTTGGGAGAGAGGTAGGAAGTGCCCAGGCCTGGCCTGGCCTAGGGGTGGGGGAGAATAGGAACCGTCCACCCTGGGGTATGTACCCAGCACCCTCCCTACTGTACAGGCCCCTTTGTCCTCAATCACCTGCAACTTTCAGGGCAGGTGGGCCTGCTCCAGCCAACTCATTTACTTCCTTCCCCCCGCCCCCCAAAAGAGGTAGATGGACAGATAGGAATGCACCACCACAGAGAGCCCCAAGGGATGAAGAGTTGTGGTGGCCAAATGGGGGGAGGGGGATGGAGGGTGGGGAGTGGGCAGTGGCTGGCATTTGGCAAATGGTGACATGGAGTAGTCATCCAGGCTTGTCTGAAACGTGGGACTGTGAAGCTGAGAGCGTTGATGACGTTGTTGGACATGGTCACTGCTGTGGCATGACTCTTTTCCCAAAGCAAACACTGTCCTCTGGCTTGGTCAGAGTTGGTGACAGGTGGTGTAGAAAACCCACGGTGTGGCCACTTGGAATACTTGCTGCCTTGGGAGGAATCAATCCTTGGAAAGGACCGTATGATCTGTATTAACTGACAGATGAAAGGCACGGACAATGTTAGGCTTTCAAATCCTGCCCTGCTCGCCTCTCAGCCCACCGATGGCACTCTGAATCCCGTGACATTCCTTCACACAGCTGACTTCTTCAGTACCCATCCCCCTACCCCACCCCTGGCCCACATGAGTTTGTTCTTATAGCAGAGCCATCAAGGCTGTTGCCACACGTGTTGTAGGTGCCTAGGCAGACTATGCTGTGACCCCGAGGAGGTACAGAATTGCCTCAGGAGGGAGGGACAAGATGAGTCCATGTCTAAGGTGACGTCCTGTCGGTCATGAAGAGGTCTGCAAAGACTAGTATCTGCCAGGCATTGAACCAAAGGTCATGAAACACTGGCATGTTCCTTCACTTAGGTAGTGTCGTGTGTTGATACTCGCAGAGGATAATAAACTCACTCGCAAGCCAGCTGACCCCCTGTGTCTCCTCCTCTATCCACTAAAGGAAAAAACCGCAACGAAAGGTACAAAATGACAGGGTGGGAAGACAGTCCATTGCTCAGCCTATGTGACCATACGGTGTGATTGCTCAGATGGGAGGAGGTGTGTTTGATCGATTTTGGTGTCATATTTTCTCTGCAGCTGTGTCAAAAGACAGTGATTTTCTGATTTTCACTCTACTGAGAGAACTACCTTTGAAGAAAATGGTGTGTGTAGTATGTCATGTGGGGAGTGTGTGGTATGCCTGTGTAGTATGTGGTGTGTTAGTGTGTGTGGTATGCATGTGCAGTATCTTCTATGTGAGTGTGTGTGGTATGGGTATGTAGTATGTGGTATGTGGAGTGTGTGGTATTCAGGTGTATGGGGTGTCTGGAGTGTGTGGTATGCCTGTGTAGTATGTGGTTTGTGGAGTGTGTGGTATGGGTGTGTAGTATGTGGTGTGTGAGTGTGGTATTTGTGTGCAGTACAATGTTTGGAGTGTGTGGTATGAGTGTGGAGGATGCGGTGTGTGAGTGTGTGTGGTATGCATGTGTAGTACATGGTGTGTGAGAGTCTGTGGTATGTGTGTGAAGCATGTGGTGTGTGGAACTCTGTGTTATGCATGTTTAGAACGTTGGGTGTGGAGTGTGTGGTATGCATGTGTAGCACGTGGTGTGTGAGAGTCTGTGGTAAGCATCTTTTCCACGTGGTGTGCAGAGAGTGTGGTTTGCCTGGGTAGCAGATGGTGTGCGCTGTGTGTGTTATGCTTGTGTAGCACGTGTTGTATGCAGTGTGTTCTATGCATGTGTAGCATGTGGTGTGCGGAGTGTGTGTATGCGTGTGTAGCTCGTGGTGAGACTCTGGTATGCATGTGTTGTACATGGTGTGCGAAGTGTGTGGTATGCATGTGTAGCATGTGGTGTGTGACTGGTATGCATGGATAGCACATGGTGTGCACAGTGCATGGTATATATTGTAGCGTATGGTGTGCAGAGTGCATGGTATGCATTGGAAGCTCGTGGAGTACAGAGTGTGTTATATGCATGTCTAGCACATGGTGTGTGAGACTCTGTGTTATGCATGTGTAAAACATGTTGAGTGATACTCTCTGGTATGTATCTGTAGCATGTGTTGTGCAGCGTGAGTTGTATGCATGTAGCATGTGAAGTCATGATATGCGTGTGTAGCAAGTGGTTTGTGAAGTGTGTAGTATGCATCTATAGCATATGGTGTGTGGAGGGTGTGACATGCATGCATAGAATGTGGTGCGTGAGAATCTGTGGTATGCAACTCTAGCACATGGAGTGCGGAGTCTGTGATATGTGGGTGTAGCATTGGTGGGCAGAGTGTGGTATTCGTGTGTAGCAGGGGGTGTGCGGAATCTGTGGTATGCCTGTGTGGCACGTCGCATGTGAGAGTCTGTGCTATACATGTGTAGCACGTGGTGTGAGACTCTGTGGTACGCATGTGTATCACGTGGTGTGTGGAGTGTGTGGTATGTGTGTAGCACATTGTGTGTGGATGTTTGGTATGGGTGCATAGCACGTGGTGTGTGAGACTCTGTGGTATGCGTGTGTAGCATGTGAAGTGTGTGGTATACGTGTGTAGCAAAAGTCGTATGGAGTGTGTGGTATGTGTGCGTAGCACATGGTGTGTGAGCTTGTGGGTTGTGGGTGTGTCATATGCATGTGTAGTACATGGTGTGTCAGAATCTGTGGTATGCATGTGTAGCACGTGGTGTGTGGAGTGTATGGTATGTGTGTGTAGCTTGTGGCGTGTGAGACTCTGTGGTATGCATGTGTAGTATGTGGAGAACGGAGTGTGTGGTATGCATCTGTAGCACATGCGATGCATAGTGTATAGTATGCGTGTGTTTCACATGGTGTGCGGATTGTGTGGTATATGTGTATGGCACATAGAGTGTGGAGAGTGTGGCATGGCGGTGTAGCACATAGTGTGCATATTTGTGGTATCCGTGTGTAGCACATGGTGTTTCAGACAGTGTGGTATACGTGTGTGGCACATGGTTTGCGGAGTGTGTGGTATGCATGTGCAGCACTTGGTGTGTGGAGTCCGTGGTATGTGTGTGTGGCATGTGGTGTGAGGAGTGTGCAGTATGCCTGTATAGGACATGGTGTGAGGGTGTGTGGTCTTTGTGTGTAGCACGTGGTGTGCAGAGTGTGTGCTATGTGTCTGTAGCACATGCTGTGCATAGTGTATAGTATGCTTGTGTAGCACATGGTGTACTGAGGGTGTGGTATACATGCGTAGCACGTGGTGTGTGGATTGCATGGTATGTGTGTGTAGCCTGTGGTGTGTGGACTGTGTGGTATGCATCTGTAGTACATGCTGTGGTAGTGTATGGTATGCATGAGTTGCACATGTGTGGATTGTGTGCTATAGGTGTGTAGCATGTAGAGTGCAGAGTGTGTGGTATGTGGGTGTAGCACATGGTGTGCAGATTTGTGGTATACGTATGTAGCATGTGGTGCTTCAGACTGTGTGGTTTGCATGCGCACCACCTGGTGTGTGGAGTGTGTGGTATACATGTGTAGCACATCGTGTGTGCAATGTGTGGTATGTGTGTGTAGCAAATGGTGTGCAGAGTGCTTGGTATGCGTGTAACACATGGTGTGTGAGAGTCTGTGGTATGCATGTATAGCACGTGTTGTGTGAGCATCTGTGGTAAGAGTCTGTAGCACGTGGTGAGCAGAGTGCTTGTGATGTATGTGTAGCACATGATGTGTGGAGTGCTTGGTACACGTGTGTAGCACATGTTGTGCGGAGTGTGTGGTATGTGTGTGTAGAGCATGGTGTGGGAAGTGTAGAGATACTTGTGTAGCACGTGGTGTGGAGAGTTGTGGTATCTGCGTGTAGCATGCGATTTGTGAGAGTCTCTGGTATGCCTGTATTGCAAGTCATATGTGGAGTGTGTGGAATGTGTGTGTAGCACGTAGTGTATGAAGTGTGTTGTATCCATGTGTAGCACATGGTGTATGGAGTGTGTTGTCTGTGTGTGTAGCATGTCATGTGCACAATGTGTGGTATGCATGTGTAGCAAATGGTGTGTGGAGTGTTTGTTATGCATGTGTAGCACATGATGTGTGAGAGTCTGTGGTAGGTGTGTGTAACACGTGGTGTTTGAGACTCTGTGGTATGCATATACATGCACTCTGCACACCACATGCTACACACACATAACATGTACTCCACACACCAGGTGGTACACACGCATACCACAGAGATTCACACACTGCGTGCTGTGCATGCATACCACACACTCTGCACACCTCCTGCTACACATGAATACCACACTTGGCCCACCAATGCTGCACACACATACCACAGAGTCTGCACACCACGTGCTACACATGCAAACCACACATTCTATATACCATGTTCTACACACACATAACAAACACAGTGCACACCACGTGCTACCCAGGCAAACCACATACTGCACACACCATGTTCTACAGATGCTTACCACAGACTCTCACATGCGACGTGCCACACATGCATGCCACACACTCAGCATCCCACGTGATACACACACATACCACAGGGTCTCACACAACCAGTTTTACACATGCATACCACAGAGTCTCATACACCACGTGCTCCACATGCATACCACATACTCTGCACACCACGTGCAACACAGGCATAGCACAGACTCTCACACATCACCTGTTACAGAAGGATACCACAACACCACACTCCATGTGCTACACACATATACCACACACTCTGCACTCCATGGGCTACACAAGCATACCACACAGTCCGCAAACCATGTGCTACACATGCATACCATACACTATGCACACGTGTTCTATACACACATACCACCCCCAGCACACACCACGTGCTACACATGCATATACATGCACTCCACACACCACATGCTACACATACATAACATGCACTCTGCACACCATGTGGTACATATGCATACCACAGAGTCTCACACACCACATGCTACACATGCATGCCACTGACTTTCACAAACTGCGTGCTACACATGTATACCAGAACTCCACACACCAAGTGGTAAACATGCATACCAAGCACTCCACTCTCCACGGGCTACACAGAGTGCCACACACTATGTGCTACACAGGCATAACACACCCTCTGCACACCACATGCTATACACGCATACCACAGATTCTCACACACCAGATGCTACACAGGCATTCCAGACTCTCTCACACCACGTGCTGCCCATGCACAACACACACTCTGCACACCAAATGCTACACACACATACCACAGAGTGTCACACACTATGTGATACACAGGCATAACACACCCACTGCACACCACGTGCTATACACGCATACCACAGATTCTCACACACCACATTTTACTCATGCATATCAAACGTTACACACACCATATGCTACAGAGGCATAACACACACTTTGCAAACCATGTGCTATACACGCACACCACACACAGCACACCACATGTAACTTACGCATACCACAGAGTCTCACATACAACGTTCTATACATGCATACCACAGATTCTGACACACCACGTGCTACACAAGCATATGACACACTCTGCGCACCACGAGCTACACACGCATACAACAGAGTCTCACACACCATGTGATTCACATGGATACCACAGACTCTAAAACACCATGAGCTACCCATGCATACCACAGACTCTGCGTACCATGTGCTACAAATGCAGAGAACAGAGTCTCACACACCACGTGCTACACATGCATACCACACACTTTCTGCACACCACGTGCTACACACCGATATCCCTGAGTCTCACACACCACGTGCTCCACACGCATACCACACACTCCACACACCATGTGCTATACAAGCATACCATATACTCCACACACCATGTGCTAAACATGCATAACACCCATTTCACACACCACATGCTACATTTGTGTACCACAGACTCCACACTCCAGGTGCTACACATGCATGCCAGACACTCCGCACACCTGGTGCTACACATGAATACCATACACAATGCACGCCATGTTCTACAGATGCATACCATGCATTCCACACATGACGTGCTACACACGCATACCATGCACTCCACACACCATGTGCTGCACATGTATACCATGCACTCCTCACACGATGTGCTACACACACATAACACAGAGTCTCAAACACCACGTGCTACACACGCATACCCCACACTGCACACACTATGTGCTACACATACAAATCACGCACTCCACATACCTCATGCTACACATGCATAAAATGCACTCTGCACACCCACATGCTACGGACGGATACCACAGAGTCTCACACACCACGTGCTATGCACGCATACCCCACACACCACACACTCCCTGCTATACAGGCATAACAGAATCAGCACACCATGTGCTAAAGATGCATACCACAGAGTCTCACACACCAAGTCCTACACACGCATACCACAGATGATACACATGGTGTCCAGAGTACGTGGTGTTCATTAGTAGCATCTGCTGTGCGGAGTGCGTGTTATGTGTTTGTCACGTGGTGTGTGAGAGTCTGTGGTATGCATCTGTAGCACATGCTGTGTGAGACTCAGATGATGTACTACATGTGCATACCACAAACTCTGCACACCACATGCTACACACGCATACCACAGTCTCACACACCACATGACACACACATACAGCAGACTCCACACACCACATGCTACAAGTGCATACCACAGTCTCGGAACACCATGTGCTACACATGCATACAACAGAGTCTCACACACCACGTACTACACATGCATAGCACACACTGCAGACCATATGCTACAAATGCTTACCATGGCCTGCAAATACCACATGCTACACCACACACACCATGTGCTACACACACATAGCACACACTCTGCACACCATGTGCTACACATGCATACAGCACATTGTACACACCATGTACTTCACACACATACCTCAGAGTCTCACACACAATGTGCTAAACACGCATACCATAGACACTCAAAGACTACATGCTACACACGCATACCACAGACTCTGCACACCATGTGCTACACATGCATGCCACAGACGACGTGCTACACACAGATAACAAACACCCGACACACAAAGTCCTACACATGCATACAACACAGTAGGCACTGAATGACACACACATATTATACACTGTGCATACCAGGTGCTACACACACATACCACACACTCCACACACCATGTGCTACAAACACATACCACACATTGAGCACAAGACCTGCTACCCACACATATAACACCCTCCATACTCCACGTGCTACACATGCATACCACAGAATTCCACACACCACATGCTACACATGTTTACCACAGACTCTCACAGACAACGTGCGACAAACGCTTACCACACACTCTACACACCATGTGCTACAAGGGCATACCACACTCTCTGAAAACCACGTGCTACACATGCATACTACAGAGTCTCAAAAACCAGGTGGTACACATGCATACCACAGACACTCTCACACCACGTGCTACACACACATACCACACACTCTGCACACCACATAATACACACACATTCCACAGAATGTAACATACCTCATGCTACACACACACCACGTGGTACACACACATAACACACAATCCGCACACCACGTGCTACACTCGCATACCACACTCTCCACACACCACTTGCTATACATGCATACCATACACTGCACACACCATGTGCTACACATACAACCACACACTATACACCCCACATGCTACATACACATACAATAGACTCTCATGCACCATGTGCTACACAGGCATACTACACACTGGAACCCACCTGCTAGACATGCATGCCACAGAGTTCCACATACCATGACGTACACACGAATACCACACAGTCTGCACACCATGTGCTACACATGCATAGTACGCACACTGCATGGTATAGCACATTCCACAGAATCTAACACACCACGTGCTACACATGCATATCAGAGAGTCTCACAGACCACATGCTACACACGCATACCACATATCACATGCCAGGTGCTACACAGGCATATGACAGAGTCTCACACACCACGTGCTACACATGCATACCACAACTCTGCACACCATGTGCTACACAAGCATACCACAGAATCTCACACACCATGTCCTATGCATGCATACCAAACACTATGTACAACATATGCTACAGAGACATACCACAAACTTCACAAACCACGTGTCACATATGGATACCACAACTCTGCACACCACATGGTACACACACATTCCACAGAATCTAATTCACCACGTGCTACACACACATGCCAGAGTGTCTCACACACCACGTGCTACACATGCATACCACACAGTCTGCAACCACGTGCTAAACATGCATACCACGGAATCTCCCACACCATGTTCTATGCACGCATACAACACCATCTGCACACCACGTGCTACACATGCATATAAGAGAATCTCACACACCACATGCTACACAGGCATACCACAGACTCTCACACACCATGTGCTACACTTGCATTCCACACACTCTGCACACCACATGCTACACAAGAATACAATAGAATAACACACACCACATTCTATGCATGCATACCATACACTGTGGACAGCATATACTACAGAGGCATGCCACACACTATGCAAACCATGTGCTACACACACATACGATGACTCCGCATACCACATGCTACACATGTATGCCACACACTCCACACAGAACATGCTACACATACATATCACAGAGTCTCACTTAACACGTTTTACACATGAATATCACAGAGTCTCACACACCACATGCTACACACGCATACCACACAATCTGCACACCATGTGTTACAAATGCAAACCACAAGTCTCACACACCATGTGCAACACGCATATCCCTCACACTCCTCACAACACGAGCTTCACATGCATACCACACACTCCTCACACCACGTAATACACACACACCAGAGATTCTCACACACCACGTGCTACACATGCGTACCACAGAGTGTCACACACCACATGCTACACACAGATAACACACACTCTGCCCACCACATGATACACACACATACCATACACTGTGCACACCATGCGCTACACAGGCATACTAAACACTGTGCATACCACGTGCTACACAGGCATATCACACAGTCTCACACACCACGTGCTAAGCATGCATACCACACCTCTGCACACCACATGCTACATAATCATAGCACAGAGTCTCACACACCACGTTCTGTGCATGCATACCAAACACTATGCACAATATTTGCTACAGAGACATACCACACACTTCACAAACCACATGTCACACATGCATACCACGACTCTGCACACTGCATGGAACACACACATTCCAGAGAATCTAATACACCACGTGCTACACACGCATACCAGAGAGTCTAACACACCACGTGCTACACACACATACCACACACTGTGCACACCACATGCTAAAAATGTGTACCACAGAATCTCACACAGTATGTGCTACACACGCCTACCACAGACTGTCACACACTATGTGCTATACATGCATACCACACACTCTGCACACCAAGTGCTATACATGCATACTCCACACTCCACACACCACATGCTAAACCCGCATAACACCCATTTCACACACCACGTGCTACACATGTGTACCACACACTTCACACTCCCAGTGCTACACATGCATACCATATACTCTGCATGCCTGTTGCTACACATGCATAGCATGCACTCTGCACACCATGTGCTACACAAACATACCACAGAGTCTCACACACCAAGTCCTACACACGCATACCACAGAAACTGACACATGATGTGTATACTTGCATACCACAAACTCTTCACACCACATGCTGAACAGGCTTACCGCAGACTCTCAGACACCATGTGAACCAAACGGATACCACAGAGTCTCACACACCACGTGCTACTCACACTTACCACATACTCTGCACACCATGTGGCTACAAACGCATACCACACACTCCACACACCATGTGCTAAACATGCATATCACAACTCCACAAACCACATGCTACAGAAACATACCACACAATCCACACACCACGTGCTACAAACACATACCACACATCCACACATGACATGCTGCACACACATACCAAAGGGTCATAGACACCATGTACTACACGTGCACACTACAGCATCTAACACACCACATGCTACACACGCATACCACACACTCGGCTCACCATGTGATACAACTGCATACCATAGAATCCATACCACTCTTGTCCACTTATGTCCACTCATGTCCACCCATGTCAACTCACATCCACTAATGTCCACTACAATCCACTCAAGTCCATCTACCCCCACTTAAGTCCTTCATGTCTACTCATGTGCACTCATGTGGACTCATGTTCAATCACCTCCACTAATGTCCACTCCCATCCACTAATGTCCGCCCATGTCCACTCACGTCCATCCATGTCCACTCATCTCCACTCACGTCCACACACATCCATTCATGTTCACCCTAGTCCACTCATGTCCACCCACTTATACTAACGTCCACTGTCATCCACTCATGTCCACACATGTCCACTCACATACACTCATATCCACTCATGTCCACTCACATCCACTCATGTCCACTCGGGTGGACTCATATGCACTCTCGTCCACTCATGTCCACCTACATCCACTAATGCCACTCATGTCCACTAATGTCCACTATTGTCCACTGATGTCCACCTACTTACATCCCTGTCCACTGATGTCCACTCATGTCCACTCATGTCCACCCGCGTCCACTCATGTCATCTCATTTCCACTGCTGTCCACCCATGTCCACTCATGTCCACTAATATCCACACATGTCCACTCATATCCGTCGTGTCCACTCATGTGCACTCATGTCTGCCCTCACCCACTCATGTCTAATCAGGTCCACCCACATCCACTCACGTCCACTCATGTCCACCCAAGTCCACTCATGTCCACTCTTGTCCTCTCATGTCCACTACTGTCTACTCACGTCCACTCTTATCACCTTATGTCAACTCCTGTCTGGGGCTCCCTGCAAAGAGGTTTTGCTTCCGGTCAGATCTCTCAGGCAGGGGTCATCGCAAAGGATGAAAAAATAGTAGGAAACAGAAAAAAAAGAATAATAATAATAATACACAGAGCCAAAGATATAGTTTATAAAGTAAACGTTTATGAAGATAGACAAAGAGAGGGTGTCCAGATGGATATATCTCTCCCATGGAAATATATCCAAGATTGAAACTCCACTTTATAGGGTAGATACAGGCTCCCGTGGCCAAGGGCAACATGATTTACATACTAACAGGCAGTTTGGTTTAGGGTCAAAGTCTTCTAAAAGGCTACTACAGATCCTTTAACTAACTCTATCTAGGTGAACAATGAGTTAGAAAATCTTCTTAGGGCAACTTCTAACATTTATGATAAGGCTATTACTTTAGCAAAAAACAGAGACATCTTGGCTGCGGTAATTGTGTTCTTGGAGACAGAGTCGATCTCAGAAGTCAACATGAGCTGTGCCTTGTGTTAATTACTTTAACTGCACGGTTCCGTCTGGGCCCGGCTTGGGCATTAGCATATCTATTTGATCAGCTCTCATCTCCAGTGGCCTTTGATCAGCTTCTAGCAGCCTATGGCCCTAGGTGGAGCTTGTCTTGTCTTTCAAAACAGGTGAGAACCACAGGCCCAGCTTATAGCTGTCTCTTTGAAACGCAGCTGTCACTGACCAATGAGACACCCTCCTGAGGCGAGGCAGCTTTTGAACTAACACATTTATTTTTTTCTTTAAGGCAAAGCCTTATTTGACTTCTTAGATCAAATCTTGTCTCCAAAAATACAGGGGGCATTTTTATAACTCAGTATAGTTAGGCTCAACACCTGCCCACACCCGTTCACTCATGTCCATTCATGTCCACTCAAGTCCACTCATTTCCACTCATGTTCACTCCTGTTCACCTGAGTCCACTCATGTCCTCTCATGTCCTCTCACGTCCACTCATGTCGACTTATGTGGACTCCTGTCCACTCTCATCCACTCACATCCACTAATGGCCACACATGTCCACTGATTTCCAGTCACGTCCACTCATGTCCACCCACATGCACTCATGTCCACTCATGTCTACTCACGTCCACTAATTTCCACCCATGTCCACTGATATCCATTCATGTAATTCACATCCACTCATGTCCGCTCATGTCCACTTATGTCCATTCACATCCACTAATACCCACTCACATCTATTCACGTCGATTCATGTCCAGTCACGTCCACCCACATATACTGATGTCCACCCACATCCACTCACATTCACCCACATCCACTCATATCCACAAATGTCCACACATGTCCACTGATGTTCACTATTGTCCACTCATGTCAACCCACGTCTATCCATGTCCACTCATGTCTATCCATGTCCATACATCTCCTCTCATTTCCACTCAGGTCCACTCATGTGGACTCATGTCCAGTCTCGTCCACTCATGTCCACACATGTCAACTCACGTCCACTCATGTCCACTACCATATACTCACGTCCATCCACCCCCACAGATGTCCTTCATTTCCACTCATGTCCACTCATGTGCACTCATGTGAACTCATGTCCACTCACATCCACTAATGTCCACTCACGCCCAATAATGTCCACCGTGTCCACTCACGTCTATTCATGTCCACTTATGCCCACTCACGTACACACACATCCATTCTTGTTCACCCATGTCCACTCATGTCCACGCCCTTCCTCTGGCATCCACTGTCATCCAATCGTGTCCACCCAGGTCCTCTCATGTACACTCATATCCACTCATGTCCATTCATATCCACTCATGTTCACTCACATCCACCCACATCCATTCACATCCACTACTGTCCATCCATGTCCACTAATGTCTACCCATGTCCACTCATGTCCATTCATGTAACTCACGTCCACTCATATCCACTCATGTCCATTCATGTCCACTCATGTCCACTCAAGTCCACACACACCCATTCATGTTCCCTCCTGTCCACTCATGTCCACCTACTTCCACTCACATTTACTGTCATCCACTCGTGTCCACCCATGTCCACTCACGTACACCCATATCCACTCATGTCCACTCACGTCCACTCATGTCCAGCCACATCCACCCATATCCACTCATGTCTATTCACATCGATTCATGTCCATTCACATCGATTCATGTCCATTCACATCCACTCATGTCCACTCACAATCACTCATGTCCACTCATGTGGACTCATGTCCACTCTCATCAACTCATGTCCACCTAGGTCCACTAATTTCCACTCACGTCCAACAATGTGCACTCATGTCCATGCATGTCCACTAATGTCCACCCATGTCTACTCATGTCCATGCACATCCACTGATGTTCACCCACTTCCATCCACGTCCACTGATGTCCACTCATGTTCACTTATGTCCACCCACATCCACACATGTCCTCTCATGTCATCTGCTGTCCACCCAGGTGCACTCACGTCCACTCATATCCTCCCATGTCCACTTATGCCCACTGATGTCCACTGTCATGAACTGAAGAAAACTCACATCCACTCATGTTCACTCATGTGGACTTATCTCCACTCTCGTCCACTCATGTCCACCTACGTCCACTAATGTCCAATCACATCCACTAATGTGGACTGATGTCCACGCATGTCCACTAATTTCTACCCACATCCACTCATGTCCACTGTTGTCCACAGATATCCACCCACTTCCAACCACATCTACTGATGTCCACTCATGTTCACTCAGGTCCACCTGTGTCCACCCATGTCCCCTCATGTCCACCGCTGTCCACCCAAATCCACACATGTCCACCCACATCCACTTATGCCCACTCATGTCCACTGTCATCCACTGATGTCCACTCACATCCACTCATGTTCACCCACATCCACTCATGTCCAGTCTTATCCTCACATGTCCACTCATGTCCTCTCATATCCACTGCTGTCCTTGCACGTCCACTTATGTCCACCCATGTCCAATCATGTCCACTCTTGTCCTCTCATATCCACTCCTGTCCACTCCTGACCAATCATGTCCAATCTTTTCCGATTATGTCCACCCACGTTCACTCATGTCCACTTATAATCACTCATGTCCACCCTCGCCCAAATTATCCACCCACGTCCACTCATGTCCACTGATGTCCACTCAATCCACTCATGTCCATAGTTGTCCAGTCATGTCCACTCATGTCTACCCACAATCTCTCACATCCAGTAAAGTCCACTCATGTGCAATAATGTCCACTGATGTTCACCCACGTCCACTCATGTCCACTCACATACACTCACATACAATTAAGTCCATCCATGTCCACTAAAGTCCATGCACTCCCACTGATGTCCATCCAGGACCACTGATATCCACTCATGTCCACTGTTGTCCACTCATGTCCACTCATGTCCACCCTCATCCGCCGATGTCCACTAATATCCAGTCATGTCCAATAATATGCAGTCATATCCAATCATGTTCACTCTCCTCCACTCATGTCCACTCACGTCCACCTATGTCTATCCACGTGCACTCTCATCCACTCAAGTCCACTAAACGCAACTCACGTCCATTAATGTCTACTCATGTCCATGCACGTTCACTAATGTCCACCCATGTCCACCCACATTCAGTCATGTCCACCCATGTCCATTCATGTCCACTCAAGTCAACCCACGTCCACTCACGTCCTCTCATGTCTTCTCATGTCCACTAATGTCCATCCACATCCACGCATGTCTACTCATGTGTACTCATGTGGACTCATCCCGTCGTGTCCAAAGACGTCCAATAATGTCCACTCACGTCCACACGTGTCCACTAATGTCCATCCATGTACACTTGTGTCCACTCATGTCCTCCCCTGTCCACTCATGTTAACTATCGTCCAGTTATGTCCACTCATGTCCACAAATGTCCATCCACATCTACTCATCTATATTCATGTGCACTCATGTGGACTCATGTCCAGTCATTTCCACACACGTCCACTGATGTCCACTCACATCCACTGATGTCCACCCACGTCCACTCACGTCCATTCATGTCCACTCATATCCACTCACATCCACTCAGGTATATTCATGTTCACCCACGTCCACTCACGTCCACTGTCGTCCACTCATATCCCCTCATGTACACTTATATCCACATATGTCCACTAATGTCCACTCATGTCCACCCACATCCACTCATGTGGACACATGTCCACTCTCGTCCACCCACATCTACCTAAGTCCACAAATGTCCACTCATATCCACTAATGTGCACTCATGTCCACGCATGTCCACTAATGTGCACTCATGTCCACGCATGTCCACTAATGTCCACCTATGTCCACCCATGTCCACTATCGTCCACTGATGTCCACCCACTTCCATCCAAAGCCACTGATGTCCACTCATGTTCACACATGTCCACCCTCATCCACTCAAGTCATTCATCTCCAGTCATGTGCACTCATGTCCATGCTAGTCCGCTTATGTCCACTCATGTCTACTCCTTCCACTCATTTCCACTATCATCCAGTCATGACCACTCATGTCCACCCATGAAAACTCACCTCCAGTAAGTTCCACTCACCTCCACTAATGTCCACTGATGTTCACCCACATCCACTCACGTCCACTCACGTCCGCTCTTGTCTGCTTATCACCACTCATGTCCATTCATGTCCACTAAAGTCCAATCACAGCTCTTCACATCGATTCATGTCCACTCATGTCCACCCACGTCCACTCATGTCCACCCACGTCCACTCATGTCTGCTCATGTCCGCTCATTCCACTCATGTAAACTGTCGTCCAGTCATGTCCACTCATGTCCACCCACGACCACTCAAGTCCAGGAAGTTCCACTAACTTCCACTAATGTCCACTGATGTTCACTCATGGCCAGTCATGTCCACTAACGTCCACTCTTGTCTGCTTATGTCCACTCATGTCCATTCACGTCCACTAAAGTCCACTCACATCTATGTCGATTCATGTCCACTCACGTCGACTCACATGTCGATTCATGTCCACCCACTTCCACTAAGTTCCACCCATGTCCACTCATGTCCACTGATGTCCACCCGAGTCCACTCATGTCTTCTCATATACTCTCATGTCCACTCATGTCCATCCACATCCACTCATGTCTGCTTATGTGTACTCATGTGGACTCATGTCCAATCGTGTCCACAGACATCCACTAATGTCCACTGATGTCCACACACGAGCACTGATGTCCACCCACATCCACTTGCATCCATTCATGTCCACTCACATCCACTCATGTACATTCATGTCCACCCACGTCCACTCATGTCCACCCACGTCCACTCACATCCACTGTCATCCACTCATGTCCACTCATGTCCACTGATTCCACTGACGTCCATATTCGTCCAGTCATGGCCACTCATGTCCCCCCATGAAGACTCACCTCCAGTAAGGTCCACTCACATCCACTTATGTCCACTGATGTTCACCTACGTCCACTCACATCCACTCACTTCCACTCTTGTCAACTTATGTCCACTTATGTCCATTCATGTCCACTAAAGTCTACTCACTCCTATTCATGTTGACTCATGTCCACTCATGTCCACCCACGTCCACTCACGTCAACTCTTGTCTGCTTATGTCCACTCATGTGTGTTCATGTCCACTAAAGTCCACTCACATCTATTCATGTCAATTCTTGTTCACTCACGTCCTCCCACATCCACTCACATCCACTCATGTCCACTGTCGTCCACTCACATCCACTCATGCCCAACCATATTCACCCATGTCCACTAATGCCCAGTTATTTCCAGTAATGTCCAGTCATATCCAGTCACGTTCACTCTCCTCCACTCATGTCACTTACATCCTCCCATGTTTTTCCACGTGCACTCTCATCCACTCATGTCCACTAAGCGCCACTCACATTCACTAATGTCTACTCATGCCCACGCAGTCCACTCTTGTCCTCCCACGTTCACTCATGTCCACCCATGTCCATTCATGTCCACTCAAGTCAACCCACGTCCACTCATGTCCTCTCATGTCCACTAATGTCCATCCACATCCACTCATGTCTACTCATGTGTACTCATGTGGACTCATGTCCAGTCATGTCCACACATGTCCAATAATGTCCACTCATATCCATGCACATCCACTGATATCCACCCATGTCCACTCACGTCCATTCATGTCCACTCATGTCAACACACATCCACTCAGGTACATTCATGTTCACCCACGTCCGGTCACATCCACTGTCTTCCACTCATGTCCACTGTCATCCACTCATGTACCCTCATGTCCCCTCATATCCACACATGTCCACTCATGTCCACCCACATCCACTCATGTCCACTCAGGTGGACTCATGTCCACTCTCATCCACTCATGTTTACCCATGTCCACAAATGTCCACTCACTTCCACTAATGTGTACTCATGTCCACCCATGTCCACTAATGTCCACCGATGTCCACTCATGTCCACTATCATCCACTATTGTCCACCCACTTCCATCCACGTCCACTGATGTCCACTCATGTTCACTCATGTCCACCCTCATACACTCATGTCCTTCATGTCCACTCAGGTGCACTCATGTCCACTCTAGTCCGCTTATGTCCACTCATGTCCACTCCTTCCACTCATGTCCACCATCATCCAGTCATGTGCACTCATGTCCACCCACGACCACTCACATCGTGTAAGGCCCACTCACGGCCAATAATGTCCACTAATGTTCACCCACGTCAACTCACTTCCATTCATGTCCACTCATGTCCACTCACATCCATTAATGTACATTCATGTCCACCCATGTCCACTCATATCCACTATCATCCACTGATGTCCACCCACTTCCATCCATGTCCACTGATGTCCATTCATGTTCACTCATGTCCACCCGTGTATACTCATGTCCTCTCATGTCCACTGCTGTATTCTCATGTCCACTCTCATCCACCCACGTCCACCTATGTCCACAAATGTACACTCACATCCACTAATGTGCCCTCATGTCCACGCATGTCCACTAATGTCATCCCACATCCACTCATGTCCACTATCGTCCACTCATGTCCACCCACTTCCATCCACGTCCACAGATGTCTACTCATGTTCACTCATGTCCACCCTCGTCCACTCATGTCCTCTCATGTCCACTCATGTCCATCCACATCCACTCGTGTCCACTCATGTTCACTCATGTCCACCCACGTCCAATCATGTCCACTCTTGTCCTCTCATGTGTACTCCTGTCCACTCATGTCCATGAATGTCTACCCTTTTCCCCTCATGTCCACTCCTGTCCACCCACATTCACTCATGTCCACTTATGATCATTCATTTCCACCCTTGCCCACTCATGTCCACCGTCATCCAGTCATGTCCACTCATGTTCACCCATGGCCACTCACATCCATTATGGTCCACTCACATCCTCTAATGTCCACTGATGTTCACCCATGTCCACTCTCGTCCACTCACGTTCACTCTTATCTGCTTGTGTCCACTCATGTCTACTCATTCTACTCATGTCCGCCATGTCCAGTCATCTCCACCCATGTCCACCCACCACTACTCACATCCAGCAAGCTTCACTCACATCCACTAATGTCCACTGATGTTCACCCACATCCACTCACGTCCACTCACGTCCACACTTGTCCGCTTATGTCCACTCCTGTCAACTCATTCCACTCATGTCCACCATCGTCCAGTCATGTCCACTCGTGTCCACCCACCACCACTCATGTCCAATCACATCCACTCTTTTCTGCTTATGTACACTCATGTCCATTCACATCCACTAAATTCCACTCACATCTATTCACGTCGATTCATGTTCAATCACGTCCACCCACGTCCACTCATGTCCACTCTATTCCACTCATCGCCACCCACGTCCACTCACATACACTCATGTCCACTGTCGTCCACTCACTCACACTCATGTCCACCCACATCCACCCATGTACACTAATGTCCAATCATGTCCAGTAATGTCCAGTCATATCCAATCATGTTCACTCTCCTCCACTCATGTCCACTCATGTACACCGCTGTCTATACATGTGCACTCTTGTCCACTCACGTCCACTAAGCACCACTCATATCCACTAATGGCCACTCATGTCCATGCACGTCCACTAATGTCCACCCATGTCCGCTCATGTCCTCTCATGTATACTCATGTCCACTCTAATCCACACACGTCCACTAATGGCCACACCTGTCCACTGATTTCCAGTCATGTTCACCCATGTCCACTCACGTCCACTAATGTCCACTCATGTGCACACACGTCCACTAATGTCCACCCACGTCCACTTCTGTACACTCATGTCCACTCTATACCCATCATGTCCACTCCTGTCCAACCACATTAACTCATGACCTCTTATGATCATTCATGTCCACCCTCGCCCACTCATGTCCACTGATGTCCACCCACATCCACCCGTGTCCACTAATGTCCAGGCATGTCCAGTAATGTCCAGTCAAATCCAATCATGTTCACTCTCATGTGCAATCACGTCCACCCATGATTTTCCATGTGCACTCTCGTCCACTCATATCCATTAAGCGCCACTTACATCCACTAATATCCACTCATGTCCACGCACGTCCACCCATGTCCTCCCACGTTCACTCATGTCCACCCATGTTCATTCATGTCCACTCAAGTCAACTCAAGTCCACTCATGTCCTCTCATGTCCTCTCATGTCCACTCATGTCCATCCACATCCACTTATGTCTACTCATGGACACTCATGTGGACTCATGTCCAGTCGTGTCCACACACGTCCAATAATATCCACGCATGTCCACTGGTGTCCACCCATGTCACTCATGTCCACTCATGTTCACTATCATCCACTCATGTCCACACATGTTCACTCATGTCCACCTGAGTCCACTTATGTCCACTCTTTTCCTCTCACATTCACTCATGTCCACACTTATCACCTTATGTCCACTCCTGTCTGGGGGGTGAGCTATGCTCCCCGCAAAGAGGTTTTTCTTCCGGTCAAGTCTCTCAGGTCAGGGTCATCGCAAAGGATGAAAAAATAGTAGGAAACAGAAAGAAAAGAATAATAACAATAATACACGGAGCCAAAGATATAGTTTATAAAGTAAAGGTTTATGAAGATAGACAAAGAGAGGGTGTCCGGATGGATATATCTCTCCCACGGAAATATATCCAAGACTGAAACTCCACACAGGTACTTTACAGGGTAGGTACAGGCTCCCGTTGCCAAGGGCAATGGGATTTACATATTAACAGGCAGTTTGGTTTAGGTCAAAGTCTTCTAAAAGGCTACTACAGATCCTTTAAGTAACACTATCTAGGTGAACAATGAGTTACAAATCTTCTTAGGACAAACTTCTAAGTTTTATGATAAGGCTATTACTTTAGCAAAAAACAGAGACATCTTAGCTCCGGTAATTGGGTTCTTGGAGACAGAGATGATCTCAGAAGTCAACATGAGCTGTGCCTTGTGTTAATTACTTTAACCGCACGGTTCCGTCTGGGCCCGGCTTGGGCATTAGCATATCTATTTGATCAGCTCTCATTTCCGGTGGCCTTTGATCAGCTGCGGGCAGCCTATGGCCCTAGGTGGGGAGCTTGTCTTGTATTTCAAAACAGGTGAGAACCATAGGCCCAGCTTACAGCTGTCTCTTTGAAATGCAGCTATCACTGACTAATGAGACACCCCGCTGAGGTGAAGCAGCTTTGGAACTAACACATTTGTTGTTTCTTTAAGGCAAAGCCTTATTTGTCTTCTGAGATCAAATATTGTCTCCAAAAATTCAGGGGGCATTTCTATAACTCAGTAAACTTAGGGTCAACACCTGTCCATCCACGTTCACTCATGTACACCCATGTCTATTCATGTCCACTCAAGTACACTCATGTCCACCCTCGCCCAATCATGTCCACCCACATCCACTCATGTCCACCCACATCCACTCATGTCCACTCATGTGGACTCATGTCCACTCTCATCCAATAATTTCCACCCACGTCCACTCATGTCCATTCATGTAACTCATGTCCACTCATGTCCGCTCATGTCCACTCATGTCCATTCACGTCCACTAATATCCACTCACATCTTTTCACGTCGATTCATGTCCACTCATTTCAACCCACGTACACTCATGTCCACCCATGCCCACTCTCATCCACCCACGTCCACTCATATCCACTAATGCCTACACATGTCCACTGATGTTCACTATCGTCCACTCATGTCAACCCACGTCCATCCACGTCCACTCATGTCTATACATGTCCACACATCTCCTCTCATTTCCACTCAGGTCCACTCATGTGGACTCATGTCCACTCTCGTCCACTCTCGTCCACTCACATCCACTCATGTCCACTACCACCCACTCACATCCACCCACCCCCACTTATGTCCTTTATGTCCACTCATGTACACTCATGTGCACTCATGTGGACTCATGTCCACTCCTGTCCACTAATGTCCACTCATGTCCACTAATGCCCACCCATGTCCACTCATGTCCATTCATGTCCACTCATGTCCACTCACGTCCACACACATCCACACTTCCATCTCCTGAGGCACTGTCTCATTCAGAGTCTCAAAGAAATCCATCAAATTGTCTCACTGGGCCTGGGTCCATCCACCACTGCCATATGCTGAGATGTATACGTGTTGCACAGCATCCCCCAGATAATGACTTACACGCAGAGTGTGCCATTTCTCCAGAACAATCTTAATGCTACTTTAAAATTTGGCTCTCATCTGCACAGCAAATATATCACTTTAAGTATCACAAAAACCCAGTTTCTTCTGAGATGAGGCATGGAAAAGTGTTAACTGTTGCTTGCAATCGTTTGCGCTACACAGCTACGCAGAATGGGGTGGATTACTACCAGCTTCCAGTGGGATTTAGAAATGGATGCATGGGACCCCATGGCTAGACCTCTTAAAGTGGAAATTATTTTTGTGCCAAAGTCTCTAATTTCAACTGGCCTGTGTTACCTGCAGCTGGGGAGATTCTGGGGAATCAGGGCTGCTAACTTCCAAGAGTGGGGGAAATCATGAAGACAGCCACAGACATCATCAGGGCTTACCTAATTCTGAACTTGCTATTTCCTCTGAGAGTGGTTAGTGGTCAAAGAGCAAATGATGTATGAGAATAATTTTTCTCCCAGGAGTTCTGATTTCTCAGTTAAAGTGGGGGATATAGAAGGAACTGGGTTTCCACGGAACTGCTGATAGCACATGGTGTTTCTTACACCTGTACTTCTCCTCAAACAAAATGCAACATCTATCTTAGGCTCCAAGTTGACATGGACCCATTGACAGAAGGTTCAATGTCTTTTGGTTTTGCAATAAGGAATGACTTGGAATACAGAAGAGGTGTGGTATGAAAGTGCCTCTTCTCAGGGCCAGAAAGAGGCAACAAAGGCAAGGAATACAGATCCCACCTTCCAGGTCTGGCTCAGAAATAAAACTAATCAGATAAAAATGTGCCCCAAACCTCTCACAGTGCTCTAAAGAACTCCTTGGGGATAGTTAATAATATTTTTCTATTAACAGAATAGGCAAACAGCCATGATTTGTCCCTTGTTCCAAAAATCATGAAAAGGACACACTTCGTGGTATTTTGATCTTATTCTCAATTAATATTTTCTATTAATAAACCAGTCTTGGGGGCTGAAAGATGGCGGAGTGGGGTGACCTCCTGGATTCGTGCTCCTGGAGAGGAAGGCACGGATCTTGGCCTGCCACAATGCTAGAGGATCGCTCCCCTGCAAGAACAGCGGTGTGAATCCATGGAGAATCAGCGTGGGACACAGAGAGCAAGAAAAGACTCAGGTGAACGGGAAATCAGATCCTGAAAATCTGGAGAGTGCGGGATGGACAATAGAGAGGGGAATGTGGGACGGCTGTACACGCCTCACCAGCAAGTGAGGGGAGGTTCAGCCTCACAGGAAAGTGGGCTGTTTCCCCACTGACCTCCACTCCCACTCAATTAGGGATCGTCCTGAAGCTGGTGCAGAATCACCACGGGAGACACAGGGCTCTGCGGAGAGGAGACAATAGCGGGAGGCATTTTGGACCCCGGAACTCTGTGGGCAGACTGCAACTGGCAGGAGATGGTTTGCGCTAGGCTGCAGCGAAAGACACCTGGGGGACGCTGAACTGCCTCTTTTATGCAGGCGGCTGTGCTCCCTCAATCCCCGGCTCCTCCAGCCCCTGCCGGACCCTGAACATTCATCCCTAGCATCAGCGACAGGCGGGTGGGCAGCCGCCATTGTTGGGGTCCACAGCCTAGCCGCTGCAGAGTGATGGGGAACCAGGTGGCTCCATCCCCTAGTCCGTGGTCCCCCACTAGGTGCTCTGCCTTTGCCTGAACAATGAGTGCTTCCCCAGTCGAGAGGGAGCGCAGTGTGGACCTTGCGGACATTGGGGCAGGGAGGACCATCGCCCCCCGGGATGTTCAGCAGCTGGGGCGCTGGGCAAACGTGGGCAACTCCCCCTCCCCCTAGCCGCTGTCTTTCATGCAGAGAGATGCAGAAAACACCTCGGGAGAGGAAGAGGCAAGGAAAAAGTCGCTTTCCGTCTGCAATTAAATCAACCCAGTGACGGGACTCTTAAACAGGTTTCAGGCCAAATTAACTCTCTTGGGCTGGACCCAACAGGAGCAGCCTCCCAGCTGAGGTAGCAAAATCCTGAACAACATGTGAAGGGCTCCCCCTAGTGATAGAGGAGGCAGCTTACCTGGCCTGCTGCACAGCCCAAGATCCGCATACACAGCGTGCCTCTGTCCAGCCTAAAGCTAGCTGAAAGAAGGGACCTAAGGATTGATCCAGATGGGAAGGCCTCAGCAAAAGAACTCTGGGAGTATAAAGAATCAAGCTGAAACCTTGCCTTCAAAGAGGATTACTAGTTCTCCACCATTGACACAAACCAAACTCGAAATAGCAACATGTTACAGGAAGAATTTCAAACATGGATCATAAATAAGCTGAATATTATGCAAGAAAAAAATGGATAACTAACACAAAGAAACCACAAAAAAGATCCAGGACTTGGAAGAAAAATTCACTAAAGAAATCGAAATTTTGAAGAAAAATCAAACTGAACTCCTGGAAATGAAGAATTTATTCAGGGAGCTACAAAACACAGTGGAAAGTCTCAAGAGCAGGGTAGATCAAACAGAAGAAAGAATCTCAGAGATCGAAGACAACACTTTCCAATTAAATAAGTCAGTCACAGAGATGGTGCAAAGAAATAAGAGAAAAGACCAGAGTCTACAAGAAATGTGGGACTATGTGAAGAAGTCTAATGTGAGAGTTGTCGGCATTCCTGAGGGTGAGGAAGACAATAAGCAAGGGTTGGATAAGCTATTTGAAGACATAATTGAGGAAAATTTCCCAGGTCTTGCCAAAATGCTAGATATACAGGTTCAAGAAGCTCAAAGAACCCCTGGGAGATTCATACCAAATAGCAAGACACCACGTCATGCAGTTATCAGATTGACCAAAATTTCCACTAAAGAGGCCACTCTACGAGCTGTAAGGAGGAAGAAACAAGTTACATACAAAGGAAAATCCATCCGAATTACGCCAGATTTCTCAACTGAAACCTTACAAGCAAGAAGAGACTGGGGCCCCATTCTCACTCTTCTGAAACAAAATAATGCCGAGCCTCGAATCTTATACCCAGCTAAGCTCAGCTTTATATATGACGGTGAAATTAAGACATTCTCAGATAAACAAAAACTCAGAGAATTCACAAAGACAAGACCAGCTCTCCAAGAAGTACTCAAAAGAGAGCTACACATGGACCAGCACAAGAAAGACCCACGAATATAAAACTACTCAAGAGAAGGAAAAAAACCAGTTATCACAATGGCTCAAGTGAGAAAACAGAATAATGAAATTCAAGCCAACATGAGGAACAGAAATCAGTCTCACTTATCAATTCTCTCATTAAATGTGAATGGATTGAATTCCCCACTGAAGAGACATAGACTGGCCCAATGGTTAAAAAAATACAAGCCAAGTATGTGCTGTCTTCAGGAAACTCATCTAACCTGCAAGGATGCATTTAGACTGAAAATAAAAGGGTGGAAATCGATATTTCAAGCAAATGGAAGCCAAAAGAGAGCTGGCGTGGTGGTTTTAATCTCCAATAATTTAGTTTTTAAATCAATAAAAGTAATGAAAGACAAAGATTGTTGCTATGTACTGGTGAAGGGTAGAATTCAACAAGAAGACATAACTATACTGAATATATATGCACCCAACTTAGGTGCACCCAGATTCATAAAGCAAACCCTACTTGATTTGAACAAAATGATAGATAACAGCACTTTGATACTCGGAGGCTTTAACACCCCGCTGACAGTATAGGATGGATCCTCCAAACAAAAAATAAACAAAGAAACAAAGGACTTAAATAGAATACTAGAACAAATGGGCCTGATTGACATCTACAGGACATTCTACCCCAAATCCACTGAATATACTTTGTTCTCATCATCCCATGGGAAATTCTCCAATACTGACCATATCCTAGGACATAAAGCATGTCTTAAAAAATTAAAAATAAAATAGAAACTATACCATGCGTCTTCTCAGATCACAGCAGAATAAAAGTATTCATGAACCCTAACAGAAATTCTCATTCCTACTCGAAGTCATGGAAGCTATATAACCTTCTCCTGAATGATTATTTTATAAATGAAGAAATCAAGATGCAAATCAAAAGATTCTTTGAATTAAACAACAAGGGAGACACAACTTATCAAAATCTGTGGGACACAGATATCGCAGTCCTGAGAGGAAAATTTCTTTTCATAAATGCCTATATCAAAAGGATAGAAAAGTTACAAATAGACAATCTAATGAATAGACTCAAAGAGCTGGAGAAGGAAGAACAGAGCGACCCCAAACCCAGCAGAAGGAGAGAAATTATTAAGATCAAATCAGAATTGAATGAAAAAGACAACAAACAAACCATAACAGAGATTAATAAATCAAAAAGTTGGTTAGTTGAACACATAAACAAGATTCACACACCTCTGGCTAGGCTAACCAAGAGCAGAAAAGAAAAAACTCTAATTACCTCCATCAAGAACATGAACAGAGAAATCACGACCAATTCCACAGAGATACATGACAACATCTATGAATTTTACAAAAATCTTTATGCACACAAATTGGAAAATGAGGAGGAAATGGACAAATTTTTAGAAACACACAACCTTCCCAGGCTCAACCAGGAAGAAATAGAATTCCTGAATACACCAATATCTAGATCTGAAATCGAAACAGTAATAAAAAAACCTTCCCAAAAGGAAAAGCCCTGGACCAGATGGGTTCACACCTAAATATTACCACACCTGCAAAGAAGAACTGGTGCCCATCCTACATAAAATATTTCCAGTATCAAGAAGGATGAAATTCTCCCCAACACTTTTTCCCAAGCCAACATAATTTTAATACCTAAAACCAGGAAAGGATGCAACAAAAAAGGAAAACTATAGACCAATATCCCTTACGAATACAGATGCAAAAATTCTCAGTAAATTCCTAGCAAATAGAATTTAAGTGCTTATCAAAAAAATAATCCATCATGACCAAGTGGGCTTCATTCCAGAGATGCAGAGATGGTTTAACATACGCAAATCTATAAATGTAATTCACATAAATAGAAGCAAAAATAAATATCATATGATCCTCTGAATAGATGCAGAAAAAGCATTTGACAAAATTCAACACCCTTTTATGATAAGAACACTTAACAAAATAGGCATAGATGGGGCCTTTCTAAAAATGATACAAGCCATATATGACAAACCCACAGCCAGCATCATACTGAAAGGGGAAAAATTGAAAGCATTCCCACTTAGAACTGGAACCAGACAAGGCTGCCCACTGTCCCCCTTACTTTTCAACATAGTATTGGAAGTCCTTGCGAGAGCTATCAGGCAAGAGAGCAGAATCAAGGGAGTCCAAATAGGGAAACAAGAGATCAAACTCTCACTCTTTGCTGATGATATGATGTTATATCTAGAAAACCCCAAGGATTCAACCAAGAGACTCCTGGAATTGATCAATGAATTCAGTAAAGTCTCGGGATACAAAATCAATACACACAAATCAGAGGCATTCATACATGCCAATAACAGTCAAACGGAGAACCAAATTAAGGACTGAATACCCTTCAAAATAGCAACAAAGAAAATAAAATACCTAGGAATATATTTAACTAAGGAGGTAAATGACCTCTATAGGGAGAACTATGAAACACTGAGGAAGGAAATCACAGAACATGTAAATAGGTGGAAAACCATACCATGCTAGTGGATCGGAAGAATCAACATTGTTAAAATGACTATACTGCCCAAAGTAATCTATAGATTCAATGCAATCCCTATTTAATTACCAACGTCATTTTTCACAGATATAGAAATAATAATTCTACACTTTGTGTGGAACCAGAGAAGACCCTGTATAGCAAAAGCAATTTTAGTCCAGGCATGGTGGCTCACGCCTGTAATCCTAGCACTCTGGGAGGCTGAGGCGGGTGGATCGCTCGAGGTCAGGAGTTCGAGACCAGCCTGAGCAACAGCGAGACCCCATCTCTACTAAAAATAGAAACAAATTAGCTGGCCAACTAAAATATATATAGAAAAAATTAGCCGGGCATGGTGGCGCATGCCTGTAGTCCCAGCTACTCGGGAGGCTGAGGCAGTAGGATGGCTTAAGCCCAGGAGTTTGAGGTTGCTGTGAGGTAGGCTGACGCCATGGCACTGACTCTAGCCAGGGCAACAAAGTGACCCTCTGTCTCAAAAAAAAAAATAAAATAAAATAAATGCAATTTTAAGCCACAAAAGCAAAATGGGAGGTATTACTTTGCCTGACTTCAAACTATACTACAAAGCTGTGATTATTAGAACTGGTTGGTATTGGCACAAGTGCAGGGACACAGACCAATGGAACAGAAAAGAAAATCCAAATATAAAACCATCCTCATATAGCCATCTAATCTTTGACAAAATAGACAAAAACATAGTCTGGGGAAAAGATTCCATATTTAATAAATGGTGCTGGGAAAACTGGATAGCCACCTGTAGAAGACTAAAACAGGACCCACAGCTTTCACCTCTCACAAAAATCAAATCACGGTGGAAAACAGACTTAAACCTTAGGTGGGAAACGATTAGAATTCTAGAAGAAAATGTAGGAAAGAGTCTTACAGACATTGGCCTAGGCAAAGAATTTATGAAGAAGACCCCTAAGGCAATCACAGCAACAACAAAAATAAATGAATGGGACCTGATCAAATTAAAAAGCTTCTGCACAGCCAAAGAAACAGTCACGAGAGTAAACAGACAGCCTACAGAATGGGAAAAAATTTTTGCATACTACACATCAGATAAGGGACTGATAACAAGAATATATTCAGAACTCTGGAAAATCAATAAGAAAAAATCAAACAACCCTATCAAAAAGGGGGAAAGGACATGAATAGAAATTTTTCAAAAGAAGATATGAAAATGGCTAACAAACATATGAAAAAATGTTCAACATCTCTAATCATCAGTGAAAATGCAAATAAAAACCACAATGAGATATCTCTTAACCCCAGTGAGGATGGCCTTTATCAACAAGTCCCAAAACAATACATGTTGGCGTGGATGCGGAGAGACAGGAACACTCATACACTGCTGGTGGGACTGTAAACTAGTGCAACCCCTATGGAAAACAATATGGAGATACCTTAAACAGATTCAAGTGGACCTACCATTCAATCCAGCAATCCCAGTATTGGGCATCTACCCAGAAGAACAAAAGTCATTCTATAAAAAAGACACCTGCACCCAAATGTTTATAGCAGCACAATTCACAATTGCAAAGATGTGGAAACAACCCAACTGCCCATCAATTCATGAATGGATTAGTATATTGTGGTATATGTATACCATGGAGTATTATGCAGCTATAAGAAATAACGGTGATACGACATCTCTTTGGTTCTCCTGGAGAGAGTTGGAACCCATTATATTAAGTGAAGTATCCCAAGAATGGAAAAGCAAGTATCACATGTACTCACCAGAAAATTGGTTTCCCTGATCATCACCTAAATGCACATTGGGGAACGATACCAACTGGATATCAGACCGAGCCGTGGGGTGGGGGGAGGGTATAGGTGTATGCCTACATGATGAGTGCGTTGTGCACTGTCTGGGTAATGGTCATGCTTCAAGGTGCTGACTTTGGGAAGTAGGGGATGGGGGGAGGGGATGGAGGTATGACTACATGGTGAGTGCCAGGCGCACTGTCTGGGGAATGGACACGCTTGAGGCTCTGACTCAGGGGATGGACAGGACATGGGCAATATATATAACCTGAGCTTTTGTACCCCCATAATAAGCTGAAATAAAAAAGAGTTAAACCAGTCTTAATCTAAATAAATCTTCTTTCTAAAATTTAGTGTCATCTAGGAAAGAAGTAAAATCTAAAGTTCTCTTTCTTTTGAGGATGGATTCATTTCTCCCACCACCTTCTCAGACAATACAACAAATGTTACTTCTAGACCCAAGAAGACAAAGGAACAGCTTCTTTAGCCATAGCCTTTGGGCACTAAGCATGTTTTCGAGAATGTAGAACCTGGCCAGACGAGGTGGCTCACGCCTGTAACCTTGCACTCTGGGAGGCAGAGGTGGAAGGATAGCTCAAGGTCAGGAGTTTGAGACCAGCCTGAGTAAGAGCGAGACCCCGCCTCTACTAAAAGTAGAAATAAATTAGCTGGACAACTAAAAATATATAGAAAAAACTAGCTGAGCATGGTGGCGCATGCCTGTAGTCCCAGCTACTCGGGAGACTGAGGCAGAAGGATTGCTTAAGCCCAGGAGTTTGAGGTTGCTGTGAGCTAGGCTGACGTCACAGCACTCACTCTAGGCCAGGCAACAGAGTGACACTCTGTCTCAAAAAAAAGAAAAAAAAAAAAAGAACACAGAATCTTGAAATTTGACATTGAACTTCTTCCATGGTGGGTACCTTGCAAGCCATGGAGAACAAAGGAGAAAGGGAAGAGACTGCGAGAGTGAGAAAACATCAGAAGAACCATGCTGCTGGCACCTTACTTCTTTAGGTGTTAGTTTCTACCTGTGGAAAATGCAAGGGTAGATTCAGACAAGCCTGAAAGAAAAGTCAATTTCTAATTAAGAAATAAATAACATGGACTTTAAAGCAACTTAATTCATAGGAAGAAAAATGTGCTCAAAATATCCTCATAGTTTATAAATCTGCACTAGGGAGGCCATGTAGTATGGTGGTTAGAAATAGGAGGTACGAGTAAAACCAACTGATTCCACATTTTCATTGCACTATGAACTAGCTGTGTGATCTTGAGGAAGGTGCCTAACGTCTCTGAGTCTTAGCTTTCCTATCTGTATTATAAGAATAAGAAAAGGTCCAATATCACAGGGTTACTGCAAACGCTAAATCCAAAAATATGTATAAAGCTGTTAGCCCAATGCCCACACCCACAGTAAACACACAATAAATATTAATCATTGTTATTAGAAAGACAATGAAGAATAATTCTATTTAAATGTAAAAAGGTAATCTTTACATACTTGGAACATTTCTTACCTGAGAATCTATAACATTAAGGAACAAATCAGAGTTGTAAGAAACATGGCATTATGCAATGTCCTTTGGATTAATATGCCAATCCAAATTTAGAAAAATCTTTTGAACTACTTTGTGGTGACTGTGTCTGTGGTCACTTGGGAAAGGAAAATGGACCTCCTTGCATTCTGGAGAGCTGTTAAGAAATGCTAGCTGACCCTTGATAAACCTTCACCCTCTCCGGAAACACAGTTAGGCAGCTTAATTCAGGCAAGCGGGCAAAAAGCATGAGCCCATACCCGAGCACTGCCTGTATCCATCTGTACAATTTAACCACAAGCCACAGCTCGCCTCTGCGGATGCCAAGCTCAGCTGCCAGGGACAGGTTTCAGACCAATAGGAGTGTTCTAGCAATTTCTGGTTCAGTGGGAAGCTGGGGACACACAGGCTCACAACACATGATTTCTTTGTATTTCATCAGTTTCCAGGTTCTAAACAATTTTAACCTTCTCTCTCTCTCGACACAGTAGCTGCTGTACTATAAGTAGAAATCACTGGACTTTGAGTAATACGAGTCTTTTTTACATTCCTGTGTGGGCATTCAATTGTCACCATGACCTTGTCCTGATCTCTCTGAGCTTCACTTTCCCTGTCTGTAAAATGGGCAAAAGCCAACTTTAATGAATTCTGCAGATCTGTGCATGTTTGGCACAAATGCCTAGATAATGTTATTCCTTTTGAAGACTTGATTCATTTGCTGTCCTGAACTGAAATGGGTTGCCAATCTACTCTCACACCACTAATTAAAAAAAACAAAAAGTTTCCAAAAGCTAGCAAACTTAACTAGGAGAGGAAGAAAGAAAATTCACTGCTACATAAATTGGCTAGGGGCAAAGAAAAAGCCACTTGAGTAGAGCAGTTGGCTTCCCCACAGTTTATTCTTTAATAACTTCTACTTTAATATTTCTGAGGCACATCAAAGGACAATAACAGCCCAATGTTATCAATCCCTCTCACATATAAACAATTTCATTTCAGAGTGTTAAAGGCATCACTTTGAGAAATGAGAATCAATGGAAGTTGGCTTTTTTTTTCCCTTGCCTTTCCCAGGGTAACAGCACCAGCTTTTTCTCCCCAGTGATGCAGCACTCTGTGGCCAGAGTGTCCTCTGATAGCTGCAGATGAGCAACAAGATGAAAAAATCTTTGTGCTAAATGAAAAATAGAGGAAAAGAAGTTTGGGAGACTCCCTCTCTGTGTCAGAACCCCAGAAAGTGCTCCATTCTTTGCTGCTTATGAATATTGGCTGTGATATGCATTTAAAAATCACCAGGATTTTTTTTAACTTGGTCAATTTTGTGCTCCCATATGTAAAAGTTTTTATTTTATTTATTTATTTATCTGGTTATCTTTGGAGACAGGGTCTGGCTGTGCAGCCTAGGCTGGAGTGCAGTGGCTATTCACAGGTGCAGTCATAGCACACTATACCCTTGAACTCCGGAGCTCAAGTGATCCTCCTACCTGGACCTCCCAAGTAGCTGGGACTAGGGGCATGTGCTACCATGCCTGGATTGTAAAAGATTTTAATTGACAAATGTTTTTAATGAGCACCCCAAGAGCAGGATATTTCTAGGATACTGCAGCAGATCTTAGTAACACAAACCAAAAGGACAGCAGGCAGGCATTCATTCATTTTATTCCTATTATCTACAATGCAATTATTAGAGTCAGAAATGCAAAATTACGTAGAGTTTTTTATTAATTCAGCCTAACTATAGAATTCATTGACTTTAAAGGATCACCCTAGATTCTTTAAAAACCCAGAATCACCACATTTTCCCCTTTATTATGCACATATAAAGGTCAAATAGTCTGTCCCTAGTAAAACATATCTTGCCAAAGCCATTGGCCAATTTCTGGCCTCCCTTCACTTAACCACTTAGCAGCATCTGGTCAGTTGGCTGCTCCCCTCCTTCTTAAACCATTTTCTTACACACAAGCCGCCCAATACACTACCTGATTCCTTCTCTACTATCCTGCTCTATTGGACTTCCTCATGGTTTTATAATGATTTTTAACCATCTCATTTATTTGTATATATGTTTGTTGTGTGACTTCATCCCCCATGCCTAGACATTCCAGGCACATTGTAGACATTCCATAAATATTTGTTGCCTGACTGACTCTTTTTTTTTTATTTTTTTTATTTTTTTTATTTTTTTTTGAGACAGAGTCTCACTTTGTTGCCCGGGCTAGAGTGAGTGCCGTGGCATCAGCCTAGCTCACAGCAACCTCAGACTCCTGGGCTTAAGCGATCCTACTGCCTCAGCCTCCCGAGTAGCTGGGACTACAGGCATGAGCCACCATGCCCGGCTCTGACTGACTCTTAATATTTCCTTTTGAGAGATAAAGACACTAAAAGCTCAGAGGAGTAAAGCCACTTGCCTAAGACTGTAAGTAAGTGGCCAAGCCAGGACTTCAACTCCAGCCCATACCCATGAGCTTTATACAATGGAAAAGTCATCTGAGGCTAAAAGTCCAAGAGCAGCGTTGGCAAACTATTTACCTAAAGGGGAAATAGCAAGTATTTCTGACTTGTGAGCCACATATAGTCTCTTGCAGTTCTTTACAAAAGAACATTTTAAATATGTAAATCTATTCTTAGGGTATCAACAGCCCATAGCTGAATTTGGCCTTAGTTTGCCAATCTTTGCCCAAGAAAACAAGAGCATTTTCTATTGGTTCAAGACTTCATCCCAGGCCTAAGAACCTTGTACAGAATCAGTTAAGATTTGTGCAATGAATGAATTTTACCTCTGCCCTCTAGATAGCAAGGTCTTCGAGCTTACATAAAGGTAAGACTTGGAGTTGGATACATTGACCAAGAGGAGGCAGAACCCTGAGAACTTCCTATGCAGTCAGGGACATGTAAAGCTGGTCAGGAATGGCACAAAATTGAAAGATCTGTTATTTCTTTTCCAATTAAGAGGTTTTCTCCATATGGAGAAAGGAAGCATCGCCAGATGTGAGAGAGGAGGAAAATAACTGCTCTCACCTTGCTGGCTTCCTGTGCTCCTGCCCTGCTGAGACTGTCTTTTGGCTACTGTACAAGAAGCCAGAAAAGTGAGTCCTTCACAGTGTGAGGGTACTTTTAGCCGTAGGACAGGGAGGAGGATTTCTCTTGGTCTTTAATTCAATCACTCACAGAAAGGGACATCCTGTGACCTTATTTTCACTCTGAAGTAACAGAGAGAGCCAAGTGGCTTCCTGCCTTCAGGTTCTGTAGAAAACTTCGCTTTGATGGCATCTTTCTGCTCCTCTGAGGCCAAGTCATGGGGGAAGGGCACCTTTTCTATTCCCAGGAGGGCTGGATTTCCTTGGGAAGCAGCTGCTCTCCAGGAATCCTGGCAGCACCAGGGGAAGAGAGAGCAGAAGAAGAGAAGCTCCAGTTTCAATCCTCTGAGCCACTGAAAATGACTCCCCTTTATTAAAATTAGGTTTCCTCAAGGGAAAGGTTCTTAGGAAAAAAGTGTGGTGACTCAGCAAAATGAGTGGGGCGCTACTTGGATAGAAAACATTTCAGTATGGCCATCTTGACAGCACCACTTGAAGCAGTCATTTTGATGGTGGTATGAAACTACTTGGACTTTCAGTAGAAAGAAACTAGATAAATATCCAAGTGAATGATTTTGGATCAGTAATAATAATTTAATAATCAATAATAATAATCTTTGCCAGCCTACTTGTTTTTTATCTCTCTCCTTTAAGACAAAGACTATGGCTGTATTTTTTACCATTGCTTCTCTAGTGCCCAACATGGTACCTCACACATAAGAAGGGTATGAAAATTTTTATTGAAAAAATAAATGGCTACTATGAACATCACTACTACTGCCCATGTCCAGTGCTTACACACAGTAGGTACATAATAATTTGCTGAAAAAATGAACTGCTTCTATCACTACTACCAGTATTGCTTTATAATTCCCATTACTTTAACCATTTCTCCTGTTGGATGTCTATTTTTATTTAATAAAAATGCGATAGGGTAGACATTATGCCTGGATTATTTCAGTTATCATTCCCATTTTATAAATGAAAATACTGAGATACAGAAAAGTGAGAAGTATCCTAAGACGAATATACAGTAGGTGGTAGAATATGAATAATTATGTTATCATTAATATTCTTGGTCAAATAAACTGGGGAAAATGACAAATAGGCTGAGAGTTAAGGATAAGGTTGTACTTAGTGCTTTAATTTTAGACTTTTAAACATTTCTTTTCACTGAAAGGTATTGGAGATCCTTAAATACATGACTGATTCCAGATCTGTGTCAGGAAATAGAGATGATATACTATCAAAGTTTGTCATGGCAAGTTATCAAAAACTACTGGAGTCATGTCAAAAGGACTTGGAGCCAACTTGAAAGGGATTCCCACTGGTCAAAGATGAATCATCTTCAGTAAGAATAATGAAAATGGTGGAATGAAATAGATCGAATATATAAAAATCCATGCATGTCTTAATAGCATTTAAACAATCATTGGTCACCTTTAAAAGTTGTTGGAACACCAACTTATGATTCAGAAACTATATAAATAAAAAGAAAAATTAAGGTAAGTTAAGCATTTACCATGTCTTTCCTATGTGGACAACATTTCAAAGTAACCAAAAAGGCATTGAGAGAAAGTTCTTCCTTTTAGAGGAATCACAGCTACTAAGAGCAGGAAGAATGACAGAAATAGAAAAATCACCATTTCACAGCTCTTCATGAAATAATGGGTCTAGGCAACTACCATCGATTGCTGCAAAACCTTTGTCTTCAAGCTTGATGGGGAACTTGATAGTGAAGGCATCAGATGGACAACACCTGAATCTATGAAGTCATCCTAACCAAACTACAACTTGGATAATCAGACATTACCATCAGTGGTTCCAATACTTGGCCACACATTAGAATCACCTGGGGAACTTTGAAAAATCCTAATATTTAGTTCACCTCCCAAATAAATAAAATCACAATGTCTGGGGTAGAACTCAAGCATCAGTAGTTTTGGTTTTTGTAAGATTCTCCTGGTGATTCAAATGTGGAGCGAAGTTTGGGAACCATTCCACTTTGTGGTTCATGATGTGACGCAATAGGAGATACACAATGCTGCCTTGATATGCTATGACCTAACACCTGTAAATCTCATTAAATATTTGCTAGAAACACAGAGAAGAGGGAAACATATTAAAGAATGACACTAAAAGGATACAATCAGGGAAATCCAATGTGTGGGGTATTCAAAGAGGGTAGGAATGGCTTATCTTTCCAACAAACACATGGCATTTTTAAAAATGATGTGTGTGGGGGCAAGGGTGGAGGACCGTTCTTAAAATATAACTAGAAGAGTTGTGCTTCTGGCTATGAAGGAATAACTTCATACTTCAACTAATCCTCCTACAGAAAACAATTATAATAGCTGCATAAATAAAAAATAAGATGAGCTGTTTAAAGGCATTATGGCACAAAACAAAGCATCCAGGATTCAAGCATGCTAGATTCTGCAGAGAAAGAAAGCCCATTGGAGCGAAAGAAAGCCCATTAAGGTCACTTGCTAATTTGCATTGTCAGTAGAAAGTAGCAGGTAGAGCTTGAAGCAATTTCTCTGAGTGGGAGAGAGAAATCTTGAAGTTAAGGGCTACCAAAGAAGCAGCTAGGACTTGAGGGCTAAGATTTCTGAGAATGGGGGACCACATAAAAATGAGCCTAATATTCCTGATGTAGTTTCCCCTTGAGGCATTTGAAAATTTCTACACTACAAATATGCAAAGTAAGAGACCAAGAAACTGAGCAAAATCAGTTGCTAAAAGACTAAAAGGATAAGAAGTAATTTTGTCTAATAGCATTGAGGAGACAAAAATTGGAATGTAGGACCTGCTAAGAACAAAGGGCCATGATAAACACCCCACACTTTCAGTTGAGAAAGCCCAAGGGCTTGAGTTGTTAGGACAAACTGGAAACAGACCAGACATGGCTTTGAAAAAAATCTCATTTCCTGATTACATCAATATATCCCGTTCATAGTGTATCTACCTGTCAGAATATTAACATCTCCCTGGAAGAAGATAGCAAAAGCCACATTAAATAAAATACTAAAAGGAACTAAAGGGAGTTATTTGGTCAGAAGAAAAATTTCCCAGATGAAAGCATAGAATGCAGGATGGAAGGAAGAGTACCAGGGAAATCGGAGTAAATTCCATTCTAAGGTATATATTAAGAGAAATGAAAATATGTCTGCACAAAGATCTGTACACAACCAGCTTTATTCATAATAATCCAAACCTGTGAACAACCCGGATGTAAACCAAGTGAATGGATACACAAAGTGTGGAATAAGCACATAATGGAAACACTATTCAGCGACATGAAGGAACATGCAACTACTTAAACGTAGATGACTCTCCAAGTCCTTGTGCTCACTAAATGAAGCCAGACACAAAAAAAATACATCCTATATGATTCCATTTATTAAATATGCTTGCAAATGCAAAATAATCTGTAGTGACAGAAAATTAATCAAAGGTTGCCTGAATGCTAGGAATAGGAGGAAGGAATGATCATGGCGGAGCATGAGAAAAGTTTTGGGGGCAGTAGAAACATTCTGTATCTTGATTGCGGCAGTGAAGTCATGGGTTTACACCTTTTGTACAACTCACTGAACTACTTTATATGTGCAGAGTGTATTGTATACAAAGTATACCTCAATAAGTTGATTTTTAAAAAAAGACAGTTGAATTTCCCCAAAGAAAGCCAGACCAAAAAGACGACATGCTGTATGATTCTATTTATATAAAGGTCAAAATTTGGCAAAACCAATCTATGGTGATAAAACAGTGGGTATCTTGGGCAGCAAGTGTGCACTTAATGGCTGGAAAACCTCTGAGCACTAGTTATGTTCTATCTCTTTTTTGAGTAGTAGTTACATGGAATGTTCTTTTTGAAAACAGTCATAGAGCTATACAATTAAAATTTGTTTACTTTTTCTATATTTTGGTTATACTTCTATAAAAAAAATTATAGGTAAAAGTTTTCTAGAAATTAAAAGAAACCTAAGAGACATAGCAACCAAAGGCAATGTGTGGATATCATATGGCTTATGACTTGAAAAACTCTACTGAAAAAAACTTTTTTGAGGGAATGTAGGAAAACCCAACATGGACTATATATTAGGTATTAAAGAATCATTGCTTATTTTATTGCATGTTACTGTGGTTACTTTTAAAGTCCTTATCTGTTAAAGAAACATACTAAAGTATTTACAGGTTAAATAAATGATTAGGACTCACTTTGAATATTTCAGGAAACACACACACACACGTGTGCTAAGGAATAAGGTGATCATCATGGAAGCTGGATGACAGGCACATAAGAGTCCATTATACTAGTCCCTCAACTTTTGCATATATAAGAATATTTGCATTTTAAAAGAGTAAAAAAATAATTAAAGTGAAGGTGAGTTTCAAGGATAGGGTAGAGGACCTAGGAGAGTGTGAAGATGTTTATTGTGCCTGTGGCCTAAATCCTCTTATTTGGACTCTGAAGAGCAACATATCCATCAAAATGGCTATGTCAAAATGTCCTGCTTCAGAATACACATGGCAGGAAATTTCACAGGGGCCCAGAAACATGACAAGCAGGAATAGAATGAAATTTAAGAGAGTCCAATTAGGTCCTGAATGACATCCAGGCAGATATATGATGACAAACAGGGCCCTTCCTCCCTCCAGAGACTCATCTATTTTGAGCCTAAAGAGGAAAGTGAACGTGTCTAATCCAAGGAATTTCACCATCATTCTTCTGGTCCCCAGTCATCTCAATCTGAAGCCTGCTCAGGTTTTGGAAGGGAGAGAATAAAATAGGCAGGAGAAAACCAGGCTCTGATGCTATCCACAGGGATCTTGGCAGGAAGCAGAGGTCACATTCATCTGCAACTTTGAAGAGAATTACAGGAGGGAACTATTTTCAGAGGTGTAGGTATGGTTACAAGTTAAAGATGTTGAAGCACCTGGGAGTAGCTGCAGTAGCATGCCTTTAGGACCCTGGGCCTAAACAAGCAAAGGAAGAGAACATGTTACCAGAGCCTGGTGAGGTAGAGGGGGACAGGGTGGAGGAATGTCACCACAGGCTGGAGCCATGAAAGGACACAGATCCTGCAAGAAACACGAGGAGAAAGACAGACTGCAGTGGGAGTAGATACCCCGCAACTCTCTCCCTACTCATTGCCTGATCTTTTCCCAGGACCTCCCATTGAGCAAACCAAAGTGGGAGCCATCATCATGGCCAGAGAGGTTCACCCTCTTGGGTCAACAAGCAAGGCAGAGAACGGTGACTCATAGACTAGGAGGGTGACGGATGGAGAATTACCAGCACACACCACCAAAGGAGAATTTACACCACACTGGAATATGTAAAGTCTTTAAGCCACAACTAGTTAGAACTGATAGGCATTTGGCAAAATCTCTAATTCAGTGGGACCCATGGTTTCAGATCCTAAATTAGAATGGAAACTATTTCTAAGAATTTCACAAGAGGCTTGAGAACAGTGAATGATAAAAGATTGTTTTTGCAATTAAGGATCTGGACTGACCTTTCCCTGCCTCCCTCAGGCATCTCCCACTCTCTCCCCACCTGCATACACACACTCTCCAGGGGCAAAGGGTCCTCTCTTGGATGATTATTCCAACTCTGCTATCACTCACCCTGGGCTTTACATCTGCTGCTTTCTATGCCCTTAACTTGCTTTCCACTTTTCTTCTATCTCAGCTCAACTGTCACTTCCCAAGGGAAGCCTTCCCAACTTCCCTAGTGAAACAGAAGCCCCTAAGACACACTTCTGTAGCATCTCGAAACTTTCCTTCATACAATTACTTTCACAAGTTTTGGTGTGACTGTTTGATGGTGTCTGTCTACACAGATGAATTTTTACTTTATTTATTATTATTTATTTATTTATTTTATTTATTTATTTATTTATTTATTTATTTTGAGACAGAGTCTCACTCTGTTGCCCGGGCTAGAGTGAGTGCGGTGGTGTCAGCCTAGCTCACAGCAACCTCAAACTCCTGGGCTTAAGCGATCCTACTGCCTCAGCCTCCTGAGTAGCTGAGACTACAGACATGCACCACCATGCCTGGCTAATTTTTTCTATATATATATTTTAGTTGGCCAGATAATTTATTTCTATTTTTAGTAGAGACAGGGTCTCGCTCTTGCTCAGGCTGGTCGTGAACTCCTGACCTCGAGCGAGCCACCCGCCTCGGCCTCCCAGAGTGCTAGGATTACAAGCGTGAGCCACCACACCTGGCCCTGAATTTTTATTAATAGTTCCATGTAGCAAGGACTATGTGGGTCTTTGTACACCATTGCATTTCCAGGGCCTCACAAATGATCTGGGAGCCAGTTATTGTTGAATGAATCAGTCTTCACAGAGACAGAGAGAGAGAGAGAGAAAGAGAGAGAGAGATTGATTTTCCATTCAAGAGATCAGAATTATTTTTCTTTTAATATACATCACAAATTTTTGTTTTTCCCCAGAATTAATGAGAACTCGCAATTATCTGATATTTCCCCAGTTTTTTCTTGTATACCCTATAATCTTTAATGAGGGATAGTTAAAATAAATTAATGTCCAGATTACACTTGGGATTTATATATATCCAACCCAAACTATCTCATAGTCCACAGTTTGTACAACTGCCGTTTTAACAAATCACTTACAGACCCCCTAAGGCAAGAAAAACTTAACCACACATACTTAGTTCCATTTACTAAGGCAGGAAAAAACACTTGATACTTTAAGTGTTTCAACAAGAATTGAAGCCCAAAGGACTTCAAAAATCTCAATGATCTAGAATGTTTGAAAGCATTCTGAGTAACTGAGGTTTATCAGAACGCAAGCTCAGTAAAGAAGATCTTATAATCATTGATTCTTTTTTTTTATTTCAGCTCATCATGGGGGTACATAAGTTCAGGTAATATACATTGTCCATGTTCCGCCCATCCCCCTGAGTCAGAGCCTCAAGCGTGTCCATTCTCCAGACAGTGTGCCTGGCACTCACCATGTAGTCATACCTCCATCCCCTCCCCTCACCCCCCACCTCCCCGAGTCAGCACCTTCAAGCATTACCATTCCCCAGATGGTGCACAACACACTCATCATGTAGGCATACACCCCTCGTCTCAGTCTGATATCCAATTGGTATGCTTCCCCGATGTGGATTTAGGTGATGATCAGGGAAACCAATTTTCTGGCGAGTACATGTGATGCTTGTTTTTCCATTCTTTGGATACTTCACTTAATATAATGGGTCCCAATTCTCTCCAGGAGAACCAAAGAGATGTCGTATCACCGTTATTTCTTTTCTTTCTTTTTTTTCTTTTAGACCCTGTGTTAAGCCTGTCTCTGGTGGGTGCACATTAGTATCCTTCCTAAGTTCTCTGTCTCTTTTTATCTACAATGTCCATGGATGCTGGTGTCATTGAAATTTCCGTTTACCAGGTTTCAGGGTCAGAAAAGCAGGTGACTCTGTGATGCAACCAGAATATGTTCTATGAACTATTTGTGACAAGAGCCAGGAATGAGACTACAGTTAACCTATTATTCGGTTAGTACCCACAGTGCTAACAGGTGGGACATTTCTGAGAGACACTGTGTCTCTTGAGATAAGACTGACCATTTCTCCCAACCTTCAGACGTCCAGCCCCTCCCAGACACCCTGCCAGCTGTCACCCTGCTGCACTGTGTGGCCACTTCCTGTCTGCACAGAAAGGGTTTTCACAAGGAGAGATGTGGTCCTACTTTCCTGAACCCACCAAAGCCTTTCCCAGTGCCCTGCACTGAGGTCTCTGGAGCCCTGAGGGCCCCGGTCAGTAGGAGTCCATCCCCAGGTTGCTGTGGGGGACGGCACCTGTGGTTGAGCTGTCACCATGCTCACTGCTTCCTTCCTGTTTGCTGCTCCCGCAGAGCTTCCTCAGCCCAGGCCTTTCACTACAAGTCGCCTGCGTCCATCCAGCTGGCCACACGCCACCTGCTGCAGAAAGCTGCCTCCCATGCCGGGTCTTCAGGAAACCCAACGAGAGCCCCACAGGCCTCTCGTTTCATGTACCTGTGTGCCAGGGAACAATTCTAATCTTAGTCTAATAACTTTCATTTAAGCAGGTCAGACTATATTATGCATTTATGGATTTTTGCCAACAACAGAAGCTTCCAGACTTTGTATGTCTCGTAAAGAAAAACCCTATTTTAAAGATAAGAATGATTTATTGATTTAAAATCCTTTATGTAAGCAAATAGGCCAGTCAAACTGAAGATCAGAGGGTTTTTGTGTTGAGTAGCTGTGTCAATATGCTTGAGTTATGGTAAGGCTAAGTCGTTAAGATAGTAGATGTTTACAGTAATGTCTAAAGTAAGGAATATGATCTGAACCATTATGATGACTATTTTATTCATTTTCTTTATTTCAGCTCATCATGGGGGTACATAAGATCAGGTTATATACATTGTCCATGTCCTGCCCATCCCCCCGAGTCAGAGCCTCAAGCATGTCCATTCACCAGACAGTGTGCCTGGCACTCACCATGTAGTCATACCTCCATCCCCTCCCCCCAACCCCCACCTCCCTGAGTCAGCACCCTCAAGCATGACCATTCCCCAGACGGTGCGCAACCGCACTCATCATGTAGGCATAGACCCATCCCCTCCCCCAACGCCCGTCTGAGTCTGATATCTAATTGGTACCCTTCCCCGATGTGCATTTAGGTGATGATCAGGGAAACCAACTTTCTGGTGAGTACATGTGATGCTTGTTTTTCAATTCTTTGGATACTTCACTTAATATAATGGGTTCCAATTCTCTCCAGGAGAACCAAAGAGATGTCGTATCACCATTATTTCTTATAGCTGAATAATACTCCATGGTATACACATACCATAGTTTACTAATCCATTCGTGGATTGATGGGCATTTGGGTTGTTTCCACATCTTTGCAGTTGTGAATTGTGCTGCTATAAACATTCGGGTACAGGTGTTTTTGTTGTAGAATGACTTTTGTTCTTCTGGGTAGATGCCCAATAATGGGATTGCTGGATTGACTGGTAGGTCTACCTGAATCTGTTTAAGGTATCTCCATAATGCTTTCCACAGGGGTTGCACTAGTTTGCAGTCCCACCAGCAGTGTATGAGTGTTCCTGTCTCTCTGCATCCACACAAACATGTGTTGTTTTGGGACTTTTGATAAAGGCCATTCTCACTGGAGTTAAGTGAAATCTCATTGTGGTTTTGATCTGCATTTCCTTGATGATTAGGGATGTTGAGCATTTTTTCATATGTTTGTTAGCCATTCTTATATCTTCTTTTGAAAATTTTCTATTCATGTCGTTTGTCCACTTTTTGATAGGGTTGTTTGATTTTTTCTTGCTGATTTTCCTGAGTTCTATGTAGATTCTTGTTATCAGACCTTCATTTGATATGTAGTATGTGAAAAATTTTTTCCCATTCTGTAGGCTGTCTGTTTATTTTCGTGACAGTTTCTTTGCCTGTGCAGAAGCTTTTTAATTTAATCAGGTCCCATTCATTTATTTTTGTTGTTGCTGTAATTGCCTTAGGGGTCTTCTTCATAAATTCTTTGCCTAGACCAATGTCTGTAAGAGTCTTTCCTACATTTTTTTCTAGAATTCTAATAGTTTCCCACCTAAGATTTAAGTCTGTTAGCCATCGTGATTTGATTTTTGTGAGAGGTGAAAGCTGTGGGTCCTGTTTTAGTCTTCTACAGGTGGCTATCCAGTTTTCCCAGCACCATTTATTAAATAAGGAATATTTTCCCCAGACTATGTTTTTGTCTGCTTTGTCAAAGATTATATGGCTATATGAGGATGGTTTCATATTTGGATTTTCTGTTCTGTTCCATTGGTCTGTGTCCCTGCACTTGTGCCAATACCAAGCAGTCTTAATAATCACATGTTTGTAGTATAGTTTGAAGTCTGGTAAATTAATACCTCCCATTTTGTTTTTGTGGCTTAAAATTGCTTTTTCTAAACGGGGTCTTCTCTGGTTTCACACAAAGCATAGAATTATTCTTTCTATATCTGTGAAAAATGATGGTGGTAATTTAATAGGGATTCCATTGAATCTGTAGATAACTTTGGGCAGTATAGTCATTTTAACAATGTTGATTCTTCTTATCCATGAGCATGGTATGGTTTTCCACCTATTTACATGTTCTGCTATTTCTTTCCTCAGTGTTTCATAGTTCTCCCTATAGAGGTCCTTTACCTCCTTAGTTAAATATATTCCTAGTTATTTTATTTTCTTTGTTGCTGTTTTGAAGGGTATTGAGTCCTTAATTTGGTTCTCCCTTTGACTGTTTTTGGCATATATGAATGCCTCTGATTTGTGTGTATTGATTTGTATCCCGAGACTTTACTGAATTCATTGATCAATTCCAGGAGTCTCTTGGTTGAATCCTTGGGGTTTTCTAGATATAACATCATATCATCAGCAAAGAGTGAGAGTTTGATCTCTTCTTTCCCTATTTGGACTCCCTTGATTCTGCTCTCTTGCCTGATAGCTCTTGCAAGGACTTCCAATACTATGTTAAAAAGTAATGGGGACAGTGGGCAGCCTTGTCTGGTTCGAGTTCGCAGTGGGAATGCTTTCAATTTTTCCCCATTCAGTATGATGCTGGCTGTGGGTTTGTCATATATGGCTTGTATCATTTTTAGAAAGGCCCCATATATGCCTATTTTGTTGTGTTCTTATCATAAAAGGGTGTTGAATTTTGTCAAATGCTTTTTCTGCATCTATTGAGAGGATAAAATGACCTCTATTTTTGCTTCTATTTATGTGGTGAATTACATTTATAGATTTGCGTATGTTAAACCATCCCTGCATCTCTGGGATGAAGCCCACTTTGTCATGATGGATTATTTTTTTGATAAGCACTTGGATTTGATTTGCTAGGATTTTATTGAGAATTTTTGCATTTATATTCATAAGGGATATTGGTCTGTAGTTTTCCTTTTTTGTTGCATCCTTTCCTGGTTTTTGGTATTAAAATTATGTTGGCTTGGGAAAAAGTGTTGGGGAGAATTCCATCCTTCTTGATATTGGAGAATAGTTTATGTAGGATGGGCACCAGTTCTTCTTTGAAGGTATGGTAAAATTTAGGTGTGAACCTATCTGGTCCAGGGATTTTCCTTTTCGGAAGGTTTTTTATTACTGTTTCGATTTCAGATCTATATATTGGTCTATTTAGGAATTCTATTTCTTCCTGGTTGAGCCTGGGAAGGCTGTGTTTTTCTAAAAATTGGTCCATTTACTCCTCATTTTCCAATTTGTGTGCATAAAGATTTTTATAAAATTCATAGATGATGTCATGTATCTCTGTGGCATCGGTCATGGTTTCTCCTTTCATGTTCCTGATGGAGGTAATTAGAGTTTTTTCTTTTCTGCTCTTGGTTAGCCTAGCCAGAGGTGTGTGAATCTTGTTTATGTGTTCAAAGAACCAACTTTTTGATTTATTAATCTCTGTTATAGTTTGTTTGTTGTCCTTTTCATTCAGTTCTGATTTGATCTTAATAATTTCTCTCCTTCTGCTGGGTTTGGGGTCGGTCTGTTCTTCCTTCTCCAGTTCTTTGAGACTATTCATTAGATTGTCCATTTGTAAGTTTTCTGTATTTTTGATATAGGCATTTATAGAAATAAATTTTCCTCTCAGGACTGCGTTATTTGTGTCCCACAGATTTTGATAAGTTTTGTCTCCATTGTCATTTAATTCAAAGAATCTTTTGATTTGCATCTTGATTTCTTCATTTATAAAATAATCATTCAGGAGAAAGTTGTTTAGGTTCCATGACTTTGAGTAGGAATGAGAATTTCTGTTAGGGTTCATTATTACTTTTATTCTGCTGTGATCTGAGAAGATGCATGGTATAATTTCTAATTTTTTAAATTTTTTAAGACATGCTTTACGTCCTAGGATATGGTCAATCCTGTAGAATGTCCCTTTGGGCTGATGAGAAGAAAGTATATTCAGTGGATTTGGGGTAGAATGTCCTGTAGATGTCAGTTAGGCCCATTTGTTCTAGCATTCTAATTAAGTCCATTATTTCTTTGTTTATTTTTTGTTTGGAGGACCTGTCCTGTACTGCCAGAGGCGTGTTAAATTCTTTGACTATCAACGTGCCGTTATCTATCATTTGTTCAAATCAAGTAGGGTTTGCTTTATGAATCTGAGTGTACCTAAGTTGGGTGCATATATATTAAGTATAATTATGTCCTCTTCTTGAATTCTACCCTTCACCAGTACATAGCAACAATCTTTGTCTTTCATTACTTTTATTGATTTAAAAACTACATTATTGGAGATTAAAACCACCACGCCAGCTCTCTTTTGGCTTCCATTTGCTTGAAATATCGATTTCCACCCTTTTATTTTCAGTCTAAATGCATCCTTGCAGGTTAGATGAGTTTCCTGAAGACAGCACATACTTGGCTTGTATTTTTTTAACCATTGGGCCAGTCTATGTCTCTTGAGTGGGAAATTGAATCCATTCACATTTAATGAGAGAATTGATAAGTGAGACTGATTTCTGTTCCTCATGTTGGCTTGAATTTCATTATTCTGTTTTCTCACTTGAGCCATTGTGATAACTGGGGTTTTTCCTTCTCTTGAGTAGTTTTATATTCGTGGGTCTTTCTTTTGCTGGTCCGTGTGTAGCCCTCTTTTGAGTACTTCTTAGAGAGCTGGTCTTTTTTTTTTTTATATATATATTTTTTTTATTTCAGCTCATCATGGGGGTACATAAGTTTAGGTTATATACATTTTCCATGTCCCACCCATCCCCCCGAGTCAGAGTCCCAAGCGCGTCCGTTCTCATTCTCCCGACAGTGCACCTGGCACTCATCATGTAGTCATACCTCCATCCCCTCCCCCCCCCCCACCTCCCCGGGTCTGCACCTTCAAGCATGACCATTCCCCAGAGGGTGTGCAACGCACTCATCATGTAGGCATACACCCATCCCCTCCCCCCACCCCCCATCCCAGTCTGATATCCAATTGGTATCCTTCCCTGATGTACATTTAGGTGATGATCAGGGAAACCAGTTTTCTGGTGAGTACATGTGATGCTTGTTTTTCCATTCTTTGGATACTTCACTTAGTATAATGGGTTCCAGCTCTCTCCAGGAGAACCAAAGAGATGTCGTATCATTGTTATTTCTTATAGCTGAGTAGTACTCCATGGTATACATATACCACAGTTTACTAATCCATTCGTGGATTGATGGGCACTTGGGTTGTTTCCACATCCTTGCGATTGTAAATTGTGCTGCTATAAACATTCGGGTACAGGTGTTTTTGTTAAAGAATGACTTTTGTTCTTCTGGGTATATGCCCAATAATGGGATTGCTGGATCAAATGGTAGGTCTACTTGAATCTGTTTAAGGTATCTCCATATTGCTTTCCATAGGGGTTGCACTAGTTTGCATTCCCACCAGCAGTGTATGAGTGTTCCTGTCTCTCCGCATCCACGCCAACATGTGTTGTTTTGGGATTTTTTGATAAAGGCCATTCTCACCGGAGTTAAGTGGTATCTCATTGTGGTTTTGATTTGCATTTCCCTGATGATTAGGGATGTTGAGCATTTTTTGATATGTTTTTTGGCCATTCTTATGTCTTCTTTTGAAAAATTTCTATTCATGTCCTTTGCCCATTTTTTGATAGGATTGTTTGATTTTTTCCTGCTGATTTTCCTGAGTTCTAAATAGATTCTTGTTATCAGTCTTTTATCTGATGTGTAGTATGCGAAAATTTTTTCCCATTCTGTAGGCTGTCTGTTTATTTTCATGACTATTTCTTTGGCTGTGCAGAAGCTTTTTAATTTAATCAGGTCCCAGTCGTTTATTTTTGTTGTTGCTGCGATTGCCTTAGGGGTTTTCTTCATAAATTCTTTGCCTAGACCAATGTCTGTAAGAGTCTTTCCTACATTTTCTTCTAGAATTCTAATTGTTTCCCATTTAAGGTTTAAATCTGTTATCCACCGTGATTTAATTTTTGTGAGAGGTGAAATCTGTGGGTCCTGTTTCAGTCTTCTACATGTGGCTATCCAGTTTTCCCAGCACCATTTATTGAATAGGGACTCTTGTCCCCAGAGTATGTTTTTGTCTATTTTGTCAAAGATTAGATAGTTATATGAGGATGATTTTATATTTGGGTTTTCTGTTCTGTTCCACTGGTCTGTGTCCCTGCCCTTGTGCCAATACCAAGCAGTTTTAAGAACCACAGCTTTGTAGTATAGTTTGAAGTCTGGCAAATCAATACCTCCCATTTTGTTTTTATTGCTTAAGATTGCTTTTGCTATACGGGGTCTTCTCTGATTCCATACAAAGTGTATAATTATTTTTTCTAAATCTGTGAAAAATGATGTTGGTATTTTAATAGGAATTGCATTGAATCTATAGATTACTTTGGGTAGTATAGACATTTTAACGATGTTAATTCTTCCAATCCATGAGCATGGTATGGATTTCCACTTATTTACGTGTTCTGCAATTTCCTTCCTTAGCGTTTCATAGTTCTCTTTATAGAGGTCCTTTACCTCTTTAGTTAAATATATTCCTAGATATTTTATTTTCTTTGTTGCTATTTTGAAAGGTATTGAGTCCTTAATTTGGTTCTCCGATTGAATGGTATTGGCATATATGAATGCCTCTGATTTGTGTGTATTGACTTTGTAACCTGAGACATTACTGAATTCGTTAATTAATTCCAGGAGTCTCTTGGTTGAGTCCTTGGGGTTTTCCAGATACAACATCATGTCATCAGCAAAGAGTGAGAGTTTGATCTCTTCTGTCCCTATTTGGACACCTTTGATTCTGCTCTCTTGTCTGATAGCTCTCGCAAGGACTTCCAATACTATGTTGAAAAGTAATGGGGACAGTGGGCAGCCTTGTCTGGTTCCAGTTTTGAGTGGGAATGCTTTCAGTTTTTCCCCATTCAGTATGATGTTGGCTGTGGGTTTGTCATATATGGCTTGTATTATTTTTAGGTAGGTCCCATTTATGCCTATGTTGTTAAGTGTTTTTATCATAAAAGGGTGTTGAATTTTGTCAAATGCTTTTTCTGCATCTATTGAGAGGATCATATGGTCTTTATTTTTGCTTCTATTTACGTGGTTAATTACATTTATAGATTTTCGTATGTTAAACCACCCCTGCATCTCTGGGATGAAGCCTACTTGGTCATGATGAATTATTTTTTTAATCAGCACTTGGATACGATTTGCTAGGATTTTATTGAGAATTTTTGCGTCTACGTTCATGAGAGAAATTGGTCTGTAGTTTTCTTTTTTTGTTGCATCCTTTCCTGGTTTTGGTATCAATGTTATATTGGCGTGGTAGAATGTGTTGGGGAGAATTCCATCCTTCTCAATATTGAAGAATAGTTTATGTAGGATGGGCACCAGTTCATCTTTGTATGTATGGTAAAATTCAGGTGTGAACCCATCTGGACCAGGGCTTTTCTTTTTGGGAAGGTTTTTTATTGCTGTTTCAATTTCAGTTGTTGATATTGGTCTATTCAGGAATTCTATTTCTTCCTGATTGAGCTTGGGAAGGCTGTGTGATTCTAAAAATTTGTCCATTTCCTCCTCATTCTCCAATTTGTGTGCATAAAGATTTTTGTAATATTCATAGATAATGTCACGTATCTCTGTGGCTTCGGTTGTGATTTCTCCTTTCATGTTCCTGATGGAAGTTATTAAAGATTTTTCTTTTCTGCTCTTGGTTAGTCTAGCCAGTGGTGTGTCTATTTTATTTATCTTTTCAAAGAACCAACTTTTTGTTTTATTAATTTCCCTTATAGTATTTCTGTTGTCTTTTTCATTTAATTCTGATTTGATCTTAATAATTTCTCGCCTTCTGCTGGGTTTGGGGTCAGTCTGTTCTTCTTTCTCCAGCTCTTTGAGTCTATTCATTAAGTTGTCTAGTTGTAAATTGTCTGTCTTTTTGAAATAGGCATTTATGGAAATGAATTTTCCTCTCAGGACTGCTTTAGCTGCATCCCATAGATTTTGATAAGTTGTGTCACCTTTGTCATTTAATTCAAAGAATGTTTTGATTTCTGACTTAATTTCTTCCTTTACAAAATTGTTATTCAGGAGAAGGTTGTTTAGCTTCCATGACTTTGCGTAGGAATGAGAGTTCCTGTTAAGGTTCATTATTATTTTTATTCCATTGTGATCTGAGAAGATGCAGGGTATGATTTCTATTTTTTTAATTTTTTTAAGACTTGCTTTATGACGTAGGATATGGTCAATCTTAGAGAATGTCCCGTGAGCTGATGAGAAGAATGTATATTCAGTGGTTTTCGGGTAGAATGTCCTGTAGATGTCAGTCAGGCCCATTTGTTCTAGCATTCTGTTTAAGTCTACTATGTCTTTACTTATTTTCTGCTTGGAGGATCTGTCCTGTGCTGTCAGTGGGGTATTAAAATCTCCAACTATTAAAGTGTTGTTGCCTATGATTTGGTTTAGATCGAGTAGGATTTGCTTTATGAATCTGGGTGCACCTAGATTGGGTGCATATATATTAAGTATGGTTATGTCTTCTTGTTGAATTGTGCCTTTCACCAGTATGTAGTAACCGTCTTTGTCTTTTATTACTTTTGTTGGTTTGAAGACTAAGTTATTGGAAATTAAAACTGCCACACCAGCTTTCTTTTGGCTACCATTTGCTTGAAATATCAGGTTCCATCCTTTTATTTTCAGTCTAAATGCATCTTTGCCGGTTAAGTGAGTTTCCTGAAGGCAGCAGACACTTGGTTTGTGTTTTTTTTATCCATTGGCCCAGTCTATGTCTCTTGAGTGGGGAATTCAGGCCATTGACATTTAGTGAGAGAACTGATAATTGGGATAGATTTCTGTTTATCTTATTGGGTAGAACTTCATTGCTATGTTTTCTCTCTTGAGCCATTGTGGTGGCTAGAATTTGATCTTTAGCTCTTGGGTGGTTTTACATTCGTGGGTCTTTGTTGTGATGATCCATGTGTAACTCTCTTTTGAGTACTTCTTGGAGGGGTGGCCTTGTCTTGGTGAATTCCCTCAGTCCTTGTTTATCCGAGAATGTCTTAATTTCTCCTTCATATAGAAAGCTTAGCTTAGCTGGGTACAAGATTCTAGGCTGGGCATTATTCTGTTTCAGAAGAGTGAGAATGGGGCCCCAACTTCTTCTTGCTTGTAAAGTTTCAGTTGAGAAATCTGGCGTAATTCTAATGGGCCTCCCTTTGTATGTTACTTGTTTCTTTTCTCCTTACAGCTCGAAGAAGGGTCTCTTTAGTGGATATTTTGGTCAGTCTGACGACTACGTGGCGTGGTGTTTTCCTATTTGCTATGAATCTACCAGGGGTTCTTTGAGCTTCTTGAACCTGTATATCTAAAGTTTTAGCAAGGCCTGGGAAATTTTCTTCTATTATGTCTTCAAATAGTTTATCCAGCCCTTGCTTATTATCTTCTTCACCTTCAGGGATGCCTATAACTCTCACGTTAGGTTTCTTCACATAATCCCACATTTCTTGAAGACTCTGGTCTTTTTTCTTATTTCTTTGCTCTATCTCTGTGACAGTCTTATTTAATTGGAAAGAGTTATCTTCGATTTCTGAGATTCTGTCTTCTATTTGATCTACCCTGTTCTTGAGACTTTCCACTGTGTTTTGTAGCTCCCTGAATAAATCCCTCATTTCTAGGAGTTCAGTTTGGTTTTTTTTCAATACGTCTATTTCTTTAGTGAATTTTTCTTCCAAATCCTGGAATTTTTTTGCGGTTTCTTTGCGGTGGATATCAATTTTTTCTTGTATATCATTCAGCTTATTTATAACCCAAGACTGAAATTCTTCTGGTAACATATTGGTATTCTGAAACTGGCTTGTGCCAATTGGAGGAGAGTTGGTATTTCTCTTTGGGGGCGAGGTTTCCGTTTGGTTTTTTGTGCTCCCCATATTTTTCCGCTGAGCCCTTCCCATCTGGCTCTATCGTTAGATCTTTTCTCACAGCTTTAGTCTAGTTAACAGCACGTCTTGTACTCTGTTCTTAGGCTATGGAACAGTCTAGGAATGTTGCTTCCTTTATCTATAGGGGGAGACTGTTGTGTGCTGTTTAGAGTTTCTTTTTTCTATCTCAGTTGGGGGACTGCTTCTGATGGGTCCACCCCCAGAGGGTTGGCTTGACCTAAGACCAGTTTGGCAAGTTAAATCGTTGTGTTGCGGACTTTCAGTTAGTAGGCAGGATTCACACGATTTGCAAGCAGAAAGCCTCTTCTCCCTCTCTTTTTTTTTTTTTCCTCCCCCTGGCTTTTTGGTTCTTCCTCTGGATGTGTGGTTTCTGTCTCCTTCAGCAGGAAAGACACTGGCTAGGCCGAGGAGGCGGTGCCCTCACTCCCTCAGTGCCCCAGCTGCTGCAGCTCCCACGGGCAAAGGTCTACACTGTCCCAGTGTTCCCAAGGTCCGGGCTCCACACTCTTGCGTTTAGGGAAGCACTCAGTGTTCACACCTGGGAAGGGGACCTGGAGAGGGTCTATGGATCAGGGGATGGAGCCTCCTGAGGAGTCGCCTGGCACCCTATGGCTCTGCAGCAATTAGACCTTGGCCCGCACAATTGTTCCTGCCCACCCGCAGATCACTGGCACTGGGGGGTAATTTTCAGGGTCCGATAGGAATCACAGCTGGGGGTCTGGAGCACTCAGGAGTTTACAGTAGCTCCTGGGCTGGAGGGACACCGGAAAGGAGAAAAGAAAAAGAGAGGAAAAAAGAAAAGAAAAAAAAAAAAAGTAGAGAAACAATATGAATAACAAGAAGAAGAAAGAGAAAACAAGAAAGAAAAGAGAAAGAAAGAAAGAAAGAAAGAGAGAGATAAAAAGAAAAAAAGAAAAAAAAATCCCACTTTAATATTTCAGGCTCGGGGCCCCTCGCCTCGGTGCAGGTCCGCGTCTGTCCCTTTAAGAGATAGGGCTCCGGCACCGCAGAGGCCTGCCAGAGTTCAAGGTCCTTTCCGCTTAGCTGTGGGAACCGAGATGGCCACCGCCCGTCTGTCGGTCGCAGGCGCCAGGGGAAAGCGTTCAGAGCTCGGCAGGCGCCAGGGCCCACAGCAGCTCCCCAGCCAGAGAGCTGCCGTACGGGAAGAGAAAAGCAAAAAAGTCCCGCTTTAATATTTCACGCTCGCGGCCCCTCGCCTCGGTGCAGGTCCGCGTCTGTCCCTTTAAGAGATAGGGCTCCGGCACCGCGGAGGCCTGCCAGAGTTCAAGGTCCTTTCCGCTTAGCTGTGGGAACCGAGATGGCCACTGCGCATCCGTCGGTCGCAGGCGCCAGGGGAAAGCGTTCAGAGCTCGGCAGGCGCCAGGGCCCACAGCGGCTCCCCAGCCAGAGAGCTGCCGTACGGGAAGAGAAAAGCAAAAAAGTCCCGCTTTAATATTTCACGCTCGCGGCCCCTCGCCTCGGTGCAGGTCCGCGTCTGTCCCTTTAAGAGATAGGGCACCACGGAGACCCGCCCGAGTCCAAGCTCTCTCCCGCCTATGTCACCTGTCCTCGGAGCTCCACGTCTCCCGTGGTGATTCTGCACCAATTTCAGCCAGATCCCTGACCGAGTGGATGTGGGGGTCAGTGGGGAGATCAAGCCGCTCTGCTGTGGGGCTGCACCCGCCCCACTCGCCGGTGAGGCAGGCACGGCCGTCCCGCACTCCGCTGTCTGTTTTCCGTCCCGCACTCTCCAGATTATCTCGGTCTGATTTCTCACTCGCCTCTGTTTTTTCCTGTTCCCCGTGTCCCACGGTGATTCTCCGTGGGTTCACACCGCCGTTCCTGTGGAGAAGCAATCCTCTAGCGTTGTGGCAGGTGGAGATCCACGCCTTCCTCTCTGGGAGCACAAATCCAGGAGGTCACCTCCACTCCGCCATCTTCTGATCCCCGAGAGCTGGTCTTGTCTTTGTGAATTCTCTGAGTTTTTGTTTATCTGAGAATGTCTTAATTTCACCGTCATATATAAAGCTGAGCTTAGCTGGGTATAACATTCTAGGCTGGGCATTATTTTGTTTCAGAAGAGTGAGAATGGGGCCCCAGTCTCTTCTTGCTTGTGAGGTTTCAGTTGAGAAATCTGGCGTAATTCGGATGGATTTTCCTTTGTATGTAACTTGTTTCTTCCTCCTTACAGCTCGTAGAGTGGCCTCTTTAGTGGAAATTTTGGTCAATCTGATAACTGCATGACGTGGTGTCTTGCTATTTGGTATGAATCTCCCAGGGGTTCTTTGAGCTTCTTGAACCTGTATATCTAGCATTTTAGCAAGACCTGGGAAATTTTCCTCAATTATGTCTTCAAATAGCTTATCCAACCCTTGCTTATTGTCTTCTTCACCCTCAGGAATGCCGATAAGTCTCATGTTAGGCTTCTTCACATAATCCTACATTTCTTGTAGACCCTGGTCTTTTCTCTTATTTCTTTGCACCATCTCTGTGACTGACTTATTTAATTGGAAAGTGTTATCTTCGATCTCTGAGATTCTTTCTTCTGTTTGATCTACCCTGCTCTTGAGACTTTCCACTGTGTTTTGTAGCTCCCTGAATAAATTCTTCATTTCCAGGAGTTCAGTTTGATTTTTCTTCAAAATTTCGATTTCTTTAGTGAATTTTTCTTCCAAGTCCTGGATCTTTTTTGTGGTTTCTTTGTGTTGGTTATCCATTTTTTCTTGCATAATATTCAGCTTATTTATGATCCATGATTGAAATTCTTCCTGTGACATATTGCTATTTCGAGTTTGGTTTGTGTCAATTGGTTGAGAATTAGTAATCTTCTTTGAAGTCGAGGTTTCAGTTTGATTCTTTATACTCCCAGAATTCTTTCACTGAGGCCTTCCCATCTGGATCAATCCTTAGGTCCCTTCTTTCAGCTAGCTTTAAGCTGGACAGAGGCACTCCGTGCGTGCTGATCTTCGGCTGTGCAGCAGCCCAGGTAAGCTGCCTCCTCTGTCATTAAAGGGAGCCCTTCTCATGTTGTTCAGGATTTTGCTGCCTTAGCTGGGGGGCTGCTCCTGTTGGATCCAGCCTCAGAGAATTAATTTTCCCTGAAACCGGTTTGAGAGTCCCGTCACTGGGCTGATTTAATTGGAGATGGAAAGCGACTTTTTCCTTGCCTCTTCATCTCCCAAGGTGGTTTCTGTCTCTCTCTGCGTGAAAGACAGCGGCTAAGGGGTGAGTGTGGGGGGTGCCCACGTTCGCCCAGTGCCCTGGCTGCTGAACATCCCAGGGACGATGTTCCACCATGCCCCAATGTCCGCAAGGTCTACGCTGCGCTCCCTCACGACTGGGGAAGCACTCAGTGTTCACGCAAAGGCAGAGTTCCTAGTGGGGGTCCAGGGACTAGGGGATGGAGACTCCCAGTTCCCTATCGCTCCGCAGCAGCTAGGCTGTGGACCCTGACAATGGCGGCTGCCTGCCCACCGCTCCCCTGCACTGGGGGCGAATGTTTAGGGTCCGGCAGGGGCCAGAGGAGCTGGGATTGAGGGAGCCCAGCCGCCTGCATAAAGGATACATTTCAGCATCCCCCAGGTGTCTTTCACTGCAGCCTAGTGCAAACCCTTAACAGTAAATAAAAAATCCTTCTATGATTCTCTCTTCAGAATATGTGACACCTTTTTATGGCTAATAAAATTGGTAAAATTTCTACTTCATTTTATAGTCAGTTCAAAAAAATATTTATCATGTGTGACAGTTGCTTATGTCTTCTATCTGGACCCTTGTTTATCTCTGAATTTCTACAAAATTTAGTAGAGTGGCCTGCACTCAGAAGCACTCAGAAAGGGCTTGGAGAATCAGTGACTGGAATGTACAAAAGGGAGCTGATTTTTTTTTAACGTTTAGCATATGTCAGCTTCTGTCCAAGTAGTTTTAATAGTAACTAGTACAATGACCAATGTTTAGTGTGAGTTTCTACATGACAGGTGCTGTGCTAACACATAATCAATGTATTATCTCAGGATCTTCCCAATAATCTCATGAGATGAATTATTTTGCCCAGATGCAGAGAGATTAATTAATTTGTTGACAACTGCCATTCATTCCTAAGCTTTTACCAACTGCTTTTTCATGGCAATGGGGTATTGGCAAGATGATTGACAAGAGACACCAGGTGCCAGAGCTTCTCAGTAAGAAGGAGAAGTTTTAAATGAAAGAGAAATAATGAACAAACAGATAAACATAGATCAGGGGTGTATATAAGGGAAGGGTGCCAGAACTTTTAGGAGACTCCATGGGAAGATGTTGTGGAGCAGAAAAGGAAGGAGCAGAGTATCAGCAGAGAGTAACCCCCAAGAGGCTTAGAATCCAGTGAGAATGGTAGGTGGGGTTGTTTGTTTCTCCTTCCCTCGCATCTCTGACAGTCTGTGGATCCCCAAGCTGCTAGACAGACTTTCTGCCCATACGAGCCAAGGGGCTGCTGCCTCCAGTAAGCCAGGCGCTTCTTGTGGACAGGACACCAGGCTCCCAGTGGCCCCTGGGGCACCTCCCCTCTCCAAAGACCAAAGCCAGGACAGCAGGCATCATATTGATTCTCTACCAGCTGTGCGCCTTTGTCCTCCCCAGGGGACTTCAACTCTTCAGGTTGCATCTGGCTTGTTCCACTCAGACAATTCCCAACTCTGGCTCAGACTGCGGGAGCCACAGGGGTCCAGTGGGTCCTGGAGATCTCATGACTCCAGTGCCTAGAAACTCAGAGTGGGCAGCCTCCTGGAGAGAGAGAGGAACATGACCAGCATGCTAGCTTTCCTCCATCCAGATTGTTTTTCTCCCCTTCCTTTCCCGACTCATGGCTGCTGAGAGACACAATTGGGCCACGACACTGAGGCTTCCACAGACAATGGGGCTCAGACCTTTCCTCTTCAGGTATGCAGTGGACTGAGAGATGCATGTACTGTGAGCTACCTGGCCACTGGCCCTCCCTGGGCCTGGTGATTCCATAAGAGTGGGGAATGCCCTGAGGTCGAGGGACATTGAACCTGGGGCATGCCCTGAGGTCGAGGGACATTGAACCTGTCTGTGCACACTGTGGGTAACTTGGGACCAGCATGACTCTCCTTGACATGGTCAAGTGTTGATCTTCAGGGACCCAGGGACATCCCCACAGACAGATCTTATATCCCCAGGTCTCAATTTTGTTTTGGGGGGCACAGAGGGGAGATTTATTAATTAGTCTCAGAAAGCAAGTGTGCCCACATGGGCAGATCAGGGGGAGAGTATAGAGTTGATTCTAGCTGCAGCATGCTTTTGGGTCACCCCTTCCTGGAGAGGAGGTACAAGATCTCAGCTCAGGCCAGGATCCTGGGCAGGAAATCTCCCAGCCCACATCACAGTCTTTGGGGAGTTAGGCTGGCTTGAGCTTCTGCATGCTGGCAGATGCTGGGTGGAAACTGCAAAGCAGGGAAGGGCATGGAGGAGCAACACCTGCTCCAGACTGCCAGTTTGATGGCCCTGCCTTCACGAGGAGACTTTCTAGCTGGGTGGGGCCACTTCAGCCCTTCCCTGGTTGCTTTATCCAGAAGCTGAGAGCAGACATTTAATCCCTGCTGAAACAAATTCTTCACCAGCTTTTGTAGAGCCTGAGGGAAATCTCACCCAACGCAGCCTTGCCAGCCTCACTCCCCCACGTGCCTCCACTGAAGCACAGAATAAGGACTCACCTAGATGTTCCAGGGCCCCACCTACCTCCTGGGGCATCCGAGTGTTTCTCCTGAAAGACTAGAGCTAGTCACAAGACCCCAAAACAACATTGAAGCTTCTTTCTTCTGGAAAGTGCTATCTACTGACAGAGAGGTCAATTTGCACACCCTTTACAGCATTTACTGTCTCAATCCTATAGGATGTGGTTGATTTTCAATCACAAGCAATATATACTATCTCAGATTAAGTGGGGCATGCCATTATCTAAAAGAAAATCTAAAAATTGGAAGCAGCAGCTGCTGCAGATGAGAGGGAATCATACTACACAAGTATGAAGAATCAGAATGAAAGGCCACCCCCAAAAGGGAACACCAACTCTCTAGCAATGGATATCAACCAAAATCAGAATATTGAAATGACAGATAAGGAATGCCAAATATGGATTATAGGTAAGCTCAATGAAATACAAGAGAAAATGGAAAACCAATACAAAGAAACCACAAAAGAAACTCAGGATATGAATTAAAAATTCACTAAAGCAAATAAATTATTTTAAAAAATCAAATAGAACTTCAGGAAATGAAATATTCACTCAAAGAAATACAAAACTCAGTGGAAATTCTTAAGAATAGACTAGACCAGGCAGAAGAAAGAATTGCAGAGCTTGAAGACAACACTTTTGAATTAAACAAGTCAGTCAAAGATAAGGAACAGAGAATTATGAGAAATGGACAAAGTCTACAAGAAATATAGGATCATATAAAGGGGCCAAATAGAAGAACACTGGGCATCTCTGGGGACAAAGAAGAAAACACACAAAGGTTGGAAAATCTATTTGAGGGAATAATTGAGGAAAATTTCCCTGTTCTTGCTAGAAACTCAGACATCCGGATACAAGAAGCTCAAAGGACTCCTGATTCATTGCAAAGAGGTAATCACCAAGACATACAGTCATCAGAGTGGCCAAAGTCAACATGAAGGAGGAACTCCTGTGAGCTCTGATGTGAAAATATCAAGTAACTTATGAAGGAAAACCCATCAGGCTAACTGCAGACTTCTCAACTGAGACCTTACAAACCAGAGGTATTGGTACCCCATTTTCAGTCTTCTTAAACAGAATAATGGCAAGCCTAGAATTTTGTATCCCACAAAACTAAGTTTCTTATATGAGGGAGAAATATTTTTTCAGACAAGGGAACACTGCAGGAATTTGTCAAGACCAGATCTGTCCTACAGGAAGTGCTTAAACTTGCATTATATATCAATCAGCACAATGTAAATCTACCAGTGTAAAATCACCCAAAAGCTAAAACTCAGAGTCCATATAAAATAATGGCTAAAGAGGTAAAACAAAGCAACAAGGTTCTACTCAACAGGATGAACAAAAATGCATCCTACTTATTAATTTTTCAATAAATGTAAATGGCTTGAATTCCCCACTCAAAAGACACAGGCTGGCTGAATGGATTAAAAAAATACAAGCCAAGTATCTGCTGTCTCAAGAAAACACATATAACCCACAAGGACTCATTCAGACTCAAGGTGAAGGGATGGAAAAAAATATTCCATGCAAATGGAAATCAAAAGAAAGCAAATTTAGACATTTTCATATCAAATAACATAGACTTCAAATCAAAAATAACAAAGAACTACAAAGATGGTCATTATATAATCAAAAAGGGAGCAATTCAACAAGAAGATATTACAATCCTAAATATTTGTATACCTAACATAGGTGTGCACAGAGTCATAAAGCAAACCCTACCGGATCTAAACAAAGTGATAAATAGCAAGTTGTAATCACTGGGGACTATAACACCCCATGACAGAACTGGACCGATCCTCCAAGCAGAAAATAAATAAACACTGTACTTAAACAGGACTCTAGAGCAAATGGGCCTAACAGACATTTACAGAACATTCTACCCCAAACTACTGAATATATACATTATTCTCATCAGCACATGGAACATTCTCTAAGATTGATTATATCATAGGCCACACACATTCTCAACAAATTCAAAAAAATAGAAATTATATCATGTATCTTCTCAAACCATAGTGGAATAAAATTAGAAATCAACTCCAACAGAAATGCAAATGGTCAATTCTACACAAAGTCATGGAAATTAAACAACCTACTGCTGAATGAGGAAACTAAGATGAACATAAAAAGATTCCTTGCACTAAATAACAAAGGGGACACAAGTGATCCAAATCTGTGGGATTCAGCAAACGCAGTCCTAAGGGGAAAATTCATTGCCTTAAATGCCTACATCAAAAAGACAGAAAGATTACAAATCAACAATCTAATGAATTGTCACTAGGAACTAGAAAAAGAAGAGCAAACCATATCCAAACCCAGGATAAAAAAGAAATAATTAAGGTCAGAGTAGAACTAAATGAAACTGAAAACAAACAAACAAACAAACAAACAAAATACATGAATAGAAATCTTTCAAAAGAAGATATAAGAATGGCTAACAAACATATGAAAAAATGCTCAACATGCCTAATCATCAGGGAAATGCAAATCGAAACCACAATGAGATATCACTTAACTCCAGTGAGAATGGCCTTTATCAAAAAGTCCCAAAACAACACATGTTGGCATGGATGTGGAGAGACAGGAACACTCATACCCTGCTGGTGGGACTGCAAACTAGTGCAACCCCTGTGGAAAGCATTATGGAGATACCTTAAACAGATTCAAGTAGACCTCCCATTCGATCCAGCAATCCCATTATTGGGCATCTACCTAGAAGAACAAAAGTCATTCTATAACAAAGGCACTTGTACCCAAATGTTTATAGCAGTACAATTCACAATCGCAAAGATGTGGAAACAACCCAAATGCCCATCAATCCACGAATGGATTAGTAAACTGTGGTTTATGTATACCATGGGGTATTACTCAGCTATAAGAAATAACGGTGATACGACATCTCTTTGGTTCTCCTGGAGAGAATTGGAACCCATTATATTAAGTGAAGTATCCAAAGAATGGAAAAACAAGCATCACATATACTCACCAGAAAGTTGGTTTCCCTGATCATCACCTAAATGCACATCGGGGAAGGATACCAATTGGATATCAGACTGAGACGGGGGGCAGGGGGAGGAGATGGGTGTATGCCTACATGATGAGTGCGTTGCACACCGTCTGGGGAATGATCATGCTCGAAGGTGCTGACTCGGGGAGGTGGGGGTTGAGGGGAGGGGATGGAGGTATGACTACATGGTGAGTGCCAGGCTCACTGTCTGGTGAATGGGCATGCTTGAGGCTCTGACTCAGGGGGATGGGAGGGACACGGACAATGTATATAACCTGACGTTATGTAACCCCATGATGAGCTAAAATAAAAAAAATACAGAAGATTGATAAAACAAAATGTACGTTCTTTGAAAAGGTAAACAAAGTTGATACACCTCTTGCTACATTATCCAGAAATAGAAAAGAAAGGACCCAAATAACGTCAATCAGAAATGAAAAAGGACATATCACAGAAATACAAAATATCATCTGTAAATAATATAAAAATCTCTATGCACATAAATTTGAAGATGTTGAGGAAATGTACAAATTCCTGTAAACACACACCCTCCAAAAGCTCAATCAGGAAGTAATAGAACACCTGAACAGACCAATTATGAGCAACAAAATTGAAGCAGTGATAAAACTTCTTTCAACAAGAAAAGTCCCAGACCAAGATGGTTTCAGAGCTGAATTTTATCAGATCTACAAAGAAGAATTGGTACCCATACTTCAGAAATTATTTCATAACCTAGAGAAGAAGGAAATTCTCAAGAATTCTTTTTATGAAACCAGTGCCAACTTGATACCAAAGCCAGGAAAGGACCAACAAAAACAACAAAAAAATGTAGACCAATATCCCTCATGACTACAGATGCAAAATCCTCAGTAAAATTCTAGCAAATTGAAACTCAGCAGCACATCAAAAAAATAATCCACCATGACCACGTGGGCTTCATCCCAGAGATTCAAGGATGGTTCAACATATGTAAGTCCATAAATATGCTTCACCACATAAACAGAATCAGGAACAAAGATGATATGATCTTCTCAATAGATGCAGAAAAAGCATTTGACAAAATTCAGTACACTTTTATAATAAAAACTCTTAAAAAATAGGCATAGACGGATATCTCAAAATTGTAAAAAATGTATATGACAAACACACAGCCAACATCATACTAAATGGGGAAAAGTTGAAAGCATTCACATTTCTTCAGAACTGGAACAAAACAAGAATGTCCACTGTCACCACTTGTATTCAACATAGTGTTGAATAGTTCCAGAGCAATCAGGCAAGAGAAGGAAATTAAGAGTATCCAAATGGGGAAAGAGGAGGTCAAACTATCACTTTGCTGATATGATCTTATAACTAAAAAATCCCACAGATTCCTCCAAGAGACTCCTGGAATTGATAAATAAATTCAGCAAAGTCTCAGGCTACAAAATCAATGTATAAAAATCAGTAGCATTCCTATATACTAACAACTGTCAAGCTGAGAATCAAATCAACAACTCAGTATCTTTCACAGTAACTACAAAGAAAATAAAATACCTAGGAATATATTTAACCAAGGAGGTGAAAGATCTCTACAAAGAGAACTACAGAACACTGAGGAAGGAAATTGTAGATGATATAAACAAATGCAAAAACATACCATCCTCATGGATCAGCAGAATCAATATTGTTAAAATGTCCACACTACCCAAAGTGATTTACAGATTTAATAGAGTCCCCCAAAGTACCAATGTCATTTTTCGCAGATCTAGATAAATAATTCCATGCTTCCTCTGGAATCAGAAAGAGCCAAAACAACATTATGGAAAAGAAACAAATCTGGAGGCATCACTTTATCAGACTTGAAGCTATACTACAAAGCTATAATAAACAAAACAGCATGGTACTGACACAAAAATTGAGACATAGACCAATGGAACACAACAGAAAATCCAGACATAAAGCCATGCACATACAGCCATCTTATCTTTTCCAAAGTAGACAGCAATATACACAGGGGGAAAAATCCTTATCCAACAAATGGTGCTGGGAAAATTGGATAGCTACATATAGAAGATGGAGGAAGGACCCGTATCTCTCACCACTCACTAAAATTAATTCAAGACAGATAAAGGACTTAAATGTAAGGTATGAAACCATAAGAATTCTAAAAGAAAGTGTTGGAGAAACTCTGTAGATATCAGCCTAGGCAAAGAATTTATGAAGAAGACCCCAAGGGAAATCACAGCTGTAACAAAAATAAATAAATGGGACTAGATTAAATTAAAAATCTTATGCATGGCCAAGGAAACAATCAACAGAGCAAATAGCCTACAGAATGGGAGAAAATATTCACATGCTCTATACCTGAAAAAGGGCTAATAACCAGAATCTACAAAGAACTCAAGCAAATCAGCAAGAAAAAAATCTAACAACCCCATTAAAAATTGGGCAAAAGACATGAACAGAATCTTTTCAAAAGAAGACAGACTAATGGCCAACAAACATATGAAAAAATGCTCAACATCACTAATCATCAGAGAAATGCAAATAAAAACCACAATGAGATATCACCTATCTCCAGTGAGAATGGCCTTTATCAAAAAAGTCCCCAAAATATAGATGCTGGCATGGATGTGGAGGTAAAGGAACACTTATACACATTGGTGGAACTGCAAACTAAGACAACCTCTATGAAAAATAGTATGGAGATTCCTCAAAGAACTAACAGTTGACCTACCATTTGATATAGCAATCCCACTACTAGGAATTTATCCAAAGGAAAAAAAGTCATTTTATCAAAAAAGCACCTGCACTCGAATGTATACTGCAGCACAATTCTCAATTGCAAAGATGTGGAATCAACCCAAGTGCCCATCAATTGATGAGTCGATTAATAACATGTGGTATATGTATACCATGGAGTACTACCTAGTCATAAAAATTAATTAATACCTTTTACAACAATCTGGATGGAACTGGAGACCATTCTCCTAAGTGAAGTATTGCAAGAATGGTAAAAAACACCACATGCACTCACCATTAAATTGGAACTAATTGATCAGCACTCAAGGGCACAGATGGAAGTAAAGCTCAACAGAAATCACGCAGGTGGGAGGGGGGACGAAGGGATGGGTGAAATCACACCTAATGGGTACAATGTACAGTATCTGGGTGATGGACACCCTTATAACTTTGACTAAAGCAGTACAAAAACAATCAATGTATCCAAAACATTTGTACTCCTGTGATAGGATAGTCTGAAATTTTAAAAAAGGAAAAAAAATGCCTTTGTATGTGTTCTTCCTGGTTTATTTCATTTACCATGACAATTAACCCAAGAAGCAGGAAGACAGTGTTCAAAAATTGATTTTTAAACCTAAAATCCTTCCTATCAATGAAATATTAAATAGGATCCCAATAGGAAGTAGAAAGAAGAAGAACTGCTCTAGTTTAAGAGAGAGTGAAGATCCTGAAATCCCACTTGACCCTTTCAAACCCTCGTGGTATACCTGAAGAAGTTCTAACACTCTCTGCAGCAAAATTTAGGAAATGCTGGTATAAATTAAGAAACTATAGTTGAAGTACCAAGAAGCTTGCCCAAGGTTAATTATCTAATAAGTGAGAAACCAATAATTTAAATCCTGATTAGCCTAACTCCAATATTCAACTACATGGATGGATAGAACAATGTTGCCAGGATAGTAACTTTTTAAATCATATAAAAACTAATCCGAAATTATGATTGTATTTGGACAATTTTTATGCATGCAAAGACTTGGAAGTTTCCAGATAATATTCACCAGAAGATATTATTTATTTATTAAATGAATGCTGGATTGTAAACACTTGGCAAGGTGATCTTACCTGTACTAAGCTAAAGCCTAGATTCAGGATCACAAATGCAAAAACATTTCTTAATAAAGTCAAGCTGTTTGTATTCCTCGGCCCATGTATCTGGCTGTGCATAGATGGCTTTGCCAAGTGGGGGGAGGGGATGGAGGTATGACTACATGGTGAGTGCCAGGCGCACTGTCTGGAGAATGGACACGCTTGAGGCTCTGACTTAGGGGGATGGGCGGGACATGGACAATGTATATAACCTGAGCTTTTGTACCCCCATGATGAGCTGAAATAAAAAAAAAAAGATGTACGTTATTTTCTTTAGCCATAAAGTCAACAATGACTTCCTCAGTCCTCCAGCATCTTCATTCTTTTATACTCACTCTATACATCACTGGCAGTACTATCTGCAATGAGTAGTTTCCTTCAGAAAGAAACAAATTTACTGGCAGAATATATTTTCTTTCATCTGGAAATAACTTTCTGATTATCATTAGAATCATCTGATAGCTTTAGGATTTAGAATGTATGTTCTGTCTGTCTGTATTTGTGAGGGTACCTATCAGACTCTTAAAGGCATATTTCCAAAACCTGTTTCTCACCAAAACAGTGCTACATGGTCAAGCTTGTTTGACCAGTGCCACATACTATATACTCACTATGGAAATTTACAGCATACACTAAGATACAGTGTTTGAGAAGTCTCACAGCAAGTAGGGCTTGGCGGATAGAATCGTGTTTTCCACACTTATTTAAGTAGAAAACAGTTTTATTTCAAATAACTTCTCTTACTATTCTAAAGACCATGTTTTAGGAAATGCTACACTGCAGGAAAGATGTTCCAGAATAGATAAATACAGCAAGACTGAAAAAGAGAAAATTTAACATGTTTGCTTTCTAATGAATCCATGCTATACATCCTTCTTTTCTTCACAGGTGTTTGGCCGGTGATATTTTTGCTTTCTGCTTATCTTAAACCTTAAAATGGGGGAAAATAGTGTTATAAAGATAAGTATATTGAATAACTGATATCCTGAAATACTGAAATTTTGAAATAAATTGATCAATGTTAGTTTTAAGGCAAATTATTTTACTGAAAAATGGTTCTATTGATCTAAATAGATACATTTATTAATATATGTTGAATATGTGGGTATGTACCTTGGATTTTTGTAGATATAATGTCTATTTAGATATAAACATAGATATATACCTTCTTGGAACAAGTATGCTGAGCAAACATGATTCGTAGCATAAAACAAAACATTTTAATTTTTTCTTCTACTGTCCCTCTAAATTTGATTAGGCGGTAATAATCTTCCTGTGTCCTGTCCCTGGATAAAACTCTAGCAGACCCATGAGTTTGCTGTTCACAGACAGTGAACAGTTCTAAAACAACTTCAGGTTACAAACAGTCTCAGTTGAGAAAACAGAAACTCCACAATCAGGTTCCAATCAAACTGCTGTCCTTGCCTTTGTAGCAAATCTTTCCTCTTCCCAGCTCAGCCCTGTTTCAGATTGGAAACAAGCAATGGGATGATGGGCCTGGTTATTTCTCTTCCTACATTCTGGCTTTCCCGAGGTTGAAGAAAGTAAGGGATAGAAGAGCTCTTCCTCGTGCTGGTTCTGTTATAAGCAGGTTTTGCTGTTTCCAGTCCTTGAAGATAGAGCTGACACTTTCTCAATTAGCTTTCATGGGTCCTTCTCTCAGACAATTCACCAGACCCTAGTAGTTGTTTGTGAGCCTACCTAGAGCCCCAGGACATCTAGCCATCTGCCTTGGACTTGGCAAGCTGCTTACTCACCACCTCTTCAGTTACTGTATTGGACTAGATCTAAAACAACCCCACACTGGCTATCCACTCAGCACAGTCCAGATAGGGTCTCAGGCAACACTCACGCATCTCATGCCCTGACAAAGCCTGGGAAATGTAGGCCACTTGTAGGCAGGAGCACCCCCTGTTAACACCCACAGAGTTGGCCAGTCCCTCTTTGCTTTGCCTTCCAGGTTTCCTAGGGTGAGTCAGATCCCAGTGCACAGGCCACTGTAAATTCTCTGGGTCTTCCAACTGCAAGAAACACAATTTACAGTTCTCTGATTAACCCTCTAAATGACTCCCACTGGGGATTTGGGTAAAAGATAGTACACCCCACTCTTCCTCCCAAGGGATGGCAGCAATGGCTCTCTCTAAAGAAATGTCCTTCTAGTCTTCTCTTAACCCTTAAAAGCCATGGACCAGGATCATGACTTTGTACATCTTGGGTAACTGTCTTTTAACAGCTACATTATAGGTGCCTCAGTGAAAACTGAGACAAGAAGACAACCATTCCAACGTCCTGCTACCTACATCCCACATATATACATGTGCATATGTGATATTTTATTATACAGTTTCTATAACAACTTCAAACAGTTAAGAGTGTTTGCTGTAACAGCTGTAATATTCCCTGTTCAATAATCTCCAGCTCTCACTGATCACTGCTGATTTGGTTATAAACGACTTCGCAACCAAAAGGTTACCTTGAGAATTTTCCAATCCATATGTTCCCAGATTAGAATAAATAAAACCTACTTGAAATGTGTGGACTTAAAATAGCCTTCCAACATATTGTTCACACATTAAATTACTCCCAAATTACTAGCTATTGGTGACATTCCTGATAGTGCCCTAGATTTTTCAGCTTTTGCAAGAGCCAAGATGGTCAGAGAGAACTTTACCAAATTTGGATACTTGTTTTTAATGGAATGACTTTATTTTATTTATTTTTTTTTATATATATATTTTTTTTATTTCAGCTCATCATGGGGGTACATAAGTTTAGGTTATATACATTTTCCATGTCCCACCCATCCCCCCGAGTCAGAGTCCCAAGCGCGTCCGTTCTCATTCTCCCGACAGTGCACCTGGCACTCATCATGTAGTCATACCTCCATCCCCTCCCCCCCCCCACCTCCCCGGGTCTGCACCTTCAAGCATGACCATTCCCCAGAGGGTGTGCAACGCACTCATCATGTAGGCATACACCCATCCCCTCCCCCCACCCCCCATCCCAGTCTGATATCCAATTGGTATCCTTCCCTGATGTACATTTAGGTGATGATCAGGGAAACCAGTTTTCTGGTGAGTACATGTGATGCTTGTTTTTCCATTCTTTGGATACTTCACTTAGTATAATGGGTTCCAGCTCTCTCCAGGAGAACCAAAGAGATGTCGTATCATTGTTATTTCTTATAGCTGAGTAGTACTCCATGGTATACATATACCACAGTTTACTAATCCATTCGTGGATTGATGGGCACTTGGGTTGTTTCCACATCCTTGCGATTGTAAATTGTGCTGCTATAAACATTCGGGTACAGGTGTTTTTGTTAAAGAATGACTTTTGTTCTTCTGGGTATATGCCCAATAATGGGATTGCTGGATCAAATGGTAGGTCTACTTGAATCTGTTTAAGGTATCTCCATATTGCTTTCCATAGGGGTTGCACTAGTTTGCATTCCCACCAGCAGTGTATGAGTGTTCCTGTCTCTCCGCATCCACGCCAACATGTGTTGTTTTGGGATTTTTTGATAAAGGCCATTCTCACCGGAGTTAAGTGGTATCTCATTGTGGTTTTGATTTGCATTTCCCTGATGATTAGGGATGTTGAGCATTTTTTGATATGTTTTTTGGCCATTCTTATGTCTTCTTTTGAAAAATTTCTATTCATGTCCTTTGCCCATTTTTTGATAGGATTGTTTGATTTTTTCCTGCTGATTTTCCTGAGTTCTAAATAGATTCTTGTTATCAGTCTTTTATCTGATGTGTAGTATGCGAAAATTTTTTCCCATTCTGTAGGCTGTCTGTTTATTTTCATGACTATTTCTTTGGCTGTGCAGAAGCTTTTTAATTTAATCAGGTCCCAGTCGTTTATTTTTGTTGTTGCTGCGATTGCCTTAGGGGTTTTCTTCATAAATTCTTTGCCTAGACCAATGTCTGTAAGAGTCTTTCCTACATTTTCTTCTAGAATTCTAATTGTTTCCCATTTAAGGTTTAAATCTGTTATCCACCGTGATTTAATTTTTGTGAGAGGTGAAATCTGTGGGTCCTGTTTCAGTCTTCTACATGTGGCTATCCAGTTTTCCCAGCACCATTTATTGAATAGGGACTCTTGTCCCCAGAGTATGTTTTTGTCTATTTTGTCAAAGATTAGATAGTTATATGAGGATGATTTTATATTTGGGTTTTCTGTTCTGTTCCACTGGTCTGTGTCCCTGCCCTTGTGCCAATACCAAGCAGTTTTAAGAACCACAGCTTTGTAGTATAGTTTGAAGTCTGGCAAATCAATACCTCCCATTTTGTTTTTATTGCTTAAGATTGCTTTTGCTATACGGGGTCTTCTCTGATTCCATACAAAGTGTATAATTATTTTTTCTAAATCTGTGAAAAATGATGTTGGTATTTTAATAGGAATTGCATTGAATCTATAGATTACTTTGGGTAGTATAGACATTTTAACGATGTTAATTCTTCCAATCCATGAGCATGGTATGGATTTCCACTTATTTACGTGTTCTGCAATTTCCTTCCTTAGCGTTTCATAGTTCTCTTTATAGAGGTCCTTTACCTCTTTAGTTAAATATATTCCTAGATATTTTATTTTCTTTGTTGCTATTTTGAAAGGTATTGAGTCCTTAATTTGGTTCTCCGATTGAATGGTATTGGCATATATGAATGCCTCTGATTTGTGTGTATTGACTTTGTAACCTGAGACATTACTGAATTCGTTAATTAATTCCAGGAGTCTCTTGGTTGAGTCCTTGGGGTTTTCCAGATACAACATCATGTCATCAGCAAAGAGTGAGAGTTTGATCTCTTCTGTCCCTATTTGGACACCTTTGATTCTGCTCTCTTGTCTGATAGCTCTCGCAAGGACTTCCAATACTATGTTGAAAAGTAATGGGGACAGTGGGCAGCCTTGTCTGGTTCCAGTTTTGAGTGGGAATGCTTTCAGTTTTTCCCCATTCAGTATGATGTTGGCTGTGGGTTTGTCATATATGGCTTGTATTATTTTTAGGTAGGTCCCATTTATGCCTATGTTGTTAAGTGTTTTTATCATAAAAGGGTGTTGAATTTTGTCAAATGCTTTTTCTGCATCTATTGAGAGGATCATATGGTCTTTATTTTTGCTTCTATTTACGTGGTTAATTACATTTATAGATTTTCGTATGTTAAACCACCCCTGCATCTCTGGGATGAAGCCTACTTGGTCATGATGAATTATTTTTTTAATCAGCACTTGGATACGATTTGCTAGGATTTTATTGAGAATTTTTGCGTCTACGTTCATGAGAGAAATTGGTCTGTAGTTTTCTTTTTTTGTTGCATCCTTTCCTGGTTTTGGTATCAATGTTATATTGGCGTGGTAGAATGTGTTGGGGAGAATTCCATCCTTCTCAATATTGAAGAATAGTTTATGTAGGATGGGCACCAGTTCATCTTTGTATGTATGGTAAAATTAAGGTGTGAACCCATCTGGACCAGGGCTTTTCTTTTTGGGAAGGTTTTTTATTGCTGTTTCAATTTCAGTTGTTGATATTGGTCTATTCAGGAATTCTATTTCTTCCTGATTGAGCTTGGGAAGGCTGTGTGATTCTAAAAATTTGTCCATTTCCTCCTCATTCTCCAATTTGTGTGCATAAAGATTTTTGTAATATTCATAGATAATGTCACGTATCTCTGTGGCTTCGGTTGTGATTTCTCCTTTCATGTTCCTGATGGAAGTTATTAAAGATTTTTCTTTTCTGCTCTTGGTTAGTCTAGCCAGTGGTGTGTCTATTTTATTTATCTTTTCAAAGAACCAACTTTTTGTTTTATTAATTTCCCTTATAGTATTTCTGTTGTCTTTTTCATTTAATTCTGATTTGATCTTAATAATTTCTCGCCTTCTGCTGGGTTTGGGGTCAGTCTGTTCTTCTTTCTCCAGCTCTTTGAGTCTATTCATTAAGTTGTCTAGTTGTAAATTGTCTGTCTTTTTGAAATAGGCATTTATGGAAATGAATTTTCCTCTCAGGACTGCTTTAGCTGCATCCCATAGATTTTGATAAGTTGTGTCACCTTTGTCATTTAATTCAAAGAATGTTTTGATTTCTGACTTAATTTCTTCCTTTACAAAATTGTTATTCAGGAGAAGGTTGTTTAGCTTCCATGACTTTGCGTAGGAATGAGAGTTCCTGTTAAGGTTCATTATTATTTTTATTCCATTGTGATCTGAGAAGATGCAGGGTATGATTTCTATTTTTTTAATTTTTTTAAGACTTGCTTTATGACGTAGGATATGGTCAATCTTAGAGAATGTCCCGTGAGCTGATGAGAAGAATGTATATTCAGTGGTTTTCGGGTAGAATGTCCTGTAGATGTCAGTCAGGCCCATTTGTTCTAGCATTCTGTTTAAGTCTACTATGTCTTTACTTATTTTCTGCTTGGAGGATCTGTCCTGTGCTGTCAGTGGGGTATTAAAATCTCCAACTATTAAAGTGTTGTTGCCTATGATTTGGTTTAGATCGAGTAGGATTTGCTTTATGAATCTGGGTGCACCTAGATTGGGTGCATATATATTAAGTATGGTTATGTCTTCTTGTTGAATTGTGCCTTTCACCAGTATGTAGTAACCGTCTTTGTCTTTTATTACTTTTGTTGGTTTGAAGACTAAGTTATTGGAAATTAAAACTGCCACACCAGCTTTCTTTTGGCTACCATTTGCTTGAAATATCAGGTTCCATCCTTTTATTTTCAGTCTAAATGCATCTTTGCCGGTTAAGTGAGTTTCCTGAAGGCAGCAGACACTTGGTTTGTGTTTTTTTATCCATTGGCCCAGTCTATGTCTCTTGAGTGGGGAATTCAGGCCATTGACATTTAGTGAGAGAACTGATAATTGGGATAGATTTCTGTTTATCTTATTGGGTAGAACTTCATTGCTATGTTTTCTCTCTTGAGCCATTGTGGTGGCTAGAATTTGATCTTTAGCTCTTGGGTGGTTTTACATTCGTGGGTCTTTGTTGTGATGATCCATGTGTAACTCTCTTTTGAGTACTTCTTGGAGGGGTGGCCTTGTCTTGGTGAATTCCCTCAGTCCTTGTTTATCCGAGAATGTCTTAATTTCTCCTTCATATAGAAAGCTTAGCTTAGCTGGGTACAAGATTCTAGGCTGGGCATTATTCTGTTTCAGAAGAGTGAGAATGGGGCCCCAACTTCTTCTTGCTTGTAAAGTTTCAGTTGAGAAATCTGGCGTAATTCTAATGGGCCTCCCTTTGTATGTTACTTGTTTCTTTCTCCTTACAGCTCGAAGAAGGGTCTCTTTGGTGGATATTTTGGTCAGTCTGACGACTACGTGGCGTGGTGTTTTCCTATTTGCTATGAATCTACCAGGGGTTCTTTGAGCTTCTTGAACCTGTATATCTAAAGTTTTAGCAAGGCCTGGGAAATTTTCTTCTATTATGTCTTCAAATAGTTTATCCAGCCCTTGCTTATTATCTTCTTCACCTTCAGGGATGCCTATAACTCTCACATTAGGTTTCTTCACATAATCCCACATTTCTTGAAGACTCTGGTCTTTTTTCTTATTTCTTTGCTCTATCTCTGTGACTGTCTTATTTAATTGGAAAGAGTTATCTTCGATTTCTGAGATTCTGTCTTCTATTTGATCTACCCTGTTCTTGAGACTTTCCACTGTGTTTTGTAGCTCCCTGAATAAATCCCTCATTTCTAGGAGTTCAGTTTGGTTTTTTTTCAATACGTCTATTTCTTTAGTGAATTTTTCTTCCAAATCCTGGAATTTTTTTGCGGTTTCTTTGCGGTGGATATCAATTTTTTCTTGTATATCATTCAGCTTATTTATAACCCAAGACTGAAATTCTTCTGGTAACATATTGGTATTCTGAAACTGGCTTGTGCCAATTGGAGGAGAGTTGGTATTTCTCTTTGGGGGCGAGGTTTCCGTTTGGTTTTTTGTGCTCCCCATATTTTTCCGCTGAGCCCTTCCCATCTGGCTCTATCGTTAGATCTTTTCTCACAGCTTTAGTCTAGTTAACAGCACGTCTTGTACTCTGTTCTTAGGCTATGGAACAGTCTAGGAATGTTGCTTCCTTTATCTATAGGGGGAGACTGTTGTGTGCTGTTTAGAGTTTCTTTTTTCTATCTCAGTTGGGGGACTGCTTCTGATGGTTCCACCCCCAGAGGGTTGGCTTGACCTAAGACCAGTTTGGCAAGTTAAATCGTTGTGTTGCGGACTTTCAGTTAGTAGGCAGGATTCACACGATTTGCAAGCAGAAAGCCTCTTCTCCCTCTCTTTTTTTTTTTTTCCTCCCCCTGGCTTTTTGGTTCTTTCTCTGGATGTGTGGTTTCTGTCTCCTTCAGCAGGAAAGACACTGGCTAGGCCGAGGAGGTGGTGCCCTCACTCCCTCAGTGCCCCAGCTGCTGCAGGTCCCACGGGCAAAGGTCTACACTGTCCCAGTGTTCCCAAGGTCCGGGCTCCACACTCTTGCGTTTAGGGAAGCACTCAGTGTTCACACCTGGGAAGGGGACCTGGAGAGGGTCTATGGATCAGGGGATGGAGCCTCCTGAGGAGTCGCCTGGCACCCTATGGCTCTGCAGCAATTAGACCTTGGCCCGCACAATTGTTCCTGCCCACCCGCAGATCACTGGCACTGGGGGGTAATTTTCAGGGTCCGATAGGAATCACAGCTGGGGGTCTGGAGCACTCAGGAGTTTACAGTAGCTCCTGGGCTGGAGGGACACCGGAAAGGAGAAAAGAAAAAGAAAGGAAAAAAGAAAAGAAAAAAAAAAAAAAAGGAGAGAAACAATATGAATAACAAGAAGAAGAAAGAGAAAACAAGAAAGAAAAGAGAAAGAAAGAAAGAAAGAAAGAGAGAGATAAAAAGAAAAAAAGAAAAAAAAAATCCCACTTTAATATTTCAGGCTCGGGGCCCCTCGCCTCGGTGCAGGTCCGCGTCTGTCCCTTTAAGAGATAGGGCTCCGGCACCTCGGAGGCCTGCCAGAGTTCAAGGTCCTTTCCGCTTAGCTGTGGGAACTGAGATGGCTACTGCGCGTCCGTCGGTCGCAGGCGCCAGGGGAAAGCGTTCAGAGCTCGGCAGGTGCCAGGGCCCACAGCGGCTCCCCAGCCAGAGAGCTGCCGTACGGGAAGAGAAAAGCAAAAAAGTCCCGCTTTAATATTTCATGCTCGCGGCCCCTCGCCTCGGTGCAGGTCCGCGTCTGTCCCTTTAAGAGATAGGGCACTGGCACCGCAGAGGCCTGCCAGAGTCCAAGGTCCTTTCCGCTTAGCTGTGGGAACCGAGATGGCGACCACGCGAGAGCGTTCAGAGCTCGGCAGGCGCCAGGGCCCGCAGCGGCTCCCCAGCCGGAGAGCTGCCGTACGGGGGGAAAAAAGCAAAAAGTCCCGCTTTAATATTTCACGCTCGCGGCCCCTCGCCTCGGTGCAGGTCCGCGTCTGTCCCTTTAAGAGATAGGGCACCACGGAGACCCGCCCGAGTCCAAGCTCTCTCCCGCCTATGTCACCTGTCCTCGGAGCTCCACGTCTCCCGCGGTGATTCTGCACCAATTTCAGCCAGATCCCTGACCGAGTGGATGTGGGGGTCAGTGGGGAGATCAAGCCGCTCTGCTGTGGGGCTGCACCCGCCCCTCTTGCCGGTGAGGCAGGCACGGCCGTCCCGCACTCCGCTGTCTGTTTTCCGTCCCGCACTCTCCAAATTATCTCGGTCTGATTTCTCACTCGCCTCTGTTTTTTCCTGTTCCCCGTGTCCCACGGTGATTCTCCGTGGGTTCACACCGCCGTTCCTGTGGAGAAGCAATCCTCTAGCGTTGTGGCAGGTGGAGATCCACGCCTTCCTCTCTGGGAGCACAAATCCAGGAGGTCACCTCCACTCCGCCATCTTCTCTGGAATGACTTTAAATATTCTTTTAACAATCGGCTCAGGGTTGCATTTGAAGAAAAATACTTAGCTGTTATTTGCAACTAAGAGAATAGATAATTACCAGAAAAAAAAAACTAGCAAATTCTTACCAATTATAACCTGAATTGGAAGGAATGCATAGCCCAGAAAAAAAAATTTTATATGTATGCTGCACCCACACACAAATATCTATTTTTAAATCACAAAATGAGCAAAGTTGTATTAAATATGGTTACTTCTGCCCATGTCCACCTGAGAAAGAATTCTGTAAATTGCCTAAGTTTAAGAAGAAAATCCTCTAATAGTTAAGTCAGATATCTAATTATCATCTTTTATCTGGGGCTGTCAAAAATAAAACATTTTGGATCTATTCACCATAAAATATAGGACATTTCCAGATTTAATTTTATACAAGATATGTTTTATCCATTATATTCAATGATCTAAAATGACTAGATTAATCAGCCAAAAAGAACATTTTAAAGATTCTCTAAGAGAACTTCATAAAACTAAGAATTCTTATTTCCTTTGGGGGTAACATTTTTTAAGATGGTGAGAGTTTTAAAAAAATAAAATGAGGAAAAAAAATTTTTGAAAGAATGTTCTCACCAATGTGCTTAGAAGACAGAGGTGAAATGGCATTAATAAAAATACAGTTATAAGTATAAATAAAAAGGCAAACCCATAAGATAACAGTGATTATTTCACTATCTTCACATGGCTAAATTCAAATCATAATAGTTTCCTTCTCTGCATTACTTAAAACAATTTATCAGAAAAGGAAAAGAGATAATGTGTATTCTTTAAGTAACTCAGAGCACATATAGCAAAAACTGCACTGTTATCATTCAGTAATTATGATGCTCTAGTTTATTTTTCAAATAGCTCAAAATTGTACATGCTCAAGAAATGGTCATAAATACAGCAAGAGTTCTTCATTTAATATAATAACAGAGTTTTCCTAACAGCTCCCTCTGCCACTTCGTAGCTTTGTTTCATAATCCTACATGGTTCTCCACAAAAACATCCCTTCAGCAATGAAAACCAGGGAAACATATCCTTGTGGAAAGTCACATAAGAGAGTCTGCCATCTTTACTTTATTTAGAAGGAGAGAGAAAATATTTCTTTCAGGGCAGCCATCGAATACCTCAGTGCTTTTAAATACTCTGCAGCAGGTAATTTAATTTGTTTCTTGAAAAGATTGGAGTAAAAAGCAACACAAAGAGTAATGCTGGGTCAGAGGGTAGACATTTCTTCAAAGTTAGAATTGTTAGATATAAACTTAAATTCAGAAGGGCCTCAGAGATGGGGACATCATGTTGCAAATATGAGAAGTGAGATCGAGAGAGGTGAAGTGACCTGCCCAAGGCCTCCTAGCATGAATGACACTAGACTCTCATACTCTAGGCCAAGGTTCTTTCCACTATCCTGCATTTTCCCTGGGCCTTTCTTTCTACCCCTTGATCTGACAAATGCTCAAAGACTCACTGAAAATAGTCCCTTGCTAAAATTAACAAGAACCTGTCAAAGGAAGAAAAACATTTTGAACTATAGATTCCAATGAACTGCCTCTGATTGCTGGATAACTCTTTCAGTCTCCCAGAAACTAAGTCCAACAGTATGTGTTATTTATTTATATCCAATCCTTGTTCCAAAAATAACTTGATATGTTTTCCAGAAATACATAAAATACAATGGGGGAAATTACTGCAAAGGGGAAAAAAAGGATAGGAAAATCTAACCTGTTAAAAATTCTCAGAGCTGGGTGCAATTTTGTGCATCTATAATCCCAGCTACTTGGGAGGCTGAGACGAGAGGATCACTTGAGGGCAGGAGTTTGAGATTAGCTTGGGCAACATAGCAAGACCTCATCTCTTAAAAAAAAGGTGCCCATGGTAGGATCCCATGGAAAGAGAAAGGAAGAATAAATACTCCAAGAGGAATCTTCTGGATAAACTATCATACACCAAGAAATTAACTTATATGTCTAGTAGTTTAACAGCAAATATTATAATCAATGCAATAACAGTGACCCAACAGAAATATGCTGTGACTTGAAATAAAATGTTCACAAGAGTTTGTAGGGAAGGATGAGACACAAACTTTCCTTTACAATGTCTTGATGTGTAGGGTTTGGATTTCTGAAGCAAGTCATTCCTAAGTCCCTGAATGTTAGAAAAGAAAAGAGAATAAATGGACGAGAGGACAGAGGAGAGATGGAAGCAGAATGGGGGTTGGGGGAAAGAGGGAACCATGAGAGGTTGATGTCAACCTAGGTATAATTTATTAAAGAACTGAAAATAATTTATCACATAATTGAAAGCTCAAATTTATATATCGCCTGGACTCAATTGTGCTTTTGTTATGTTATAATGCAATACAGTGTAAATCAATTGGCTTGGAATTTAAAATTAGAGCCCAATTACCTGTGTAAGGGAATCATAAATCCAACTTGTATTTTTCTAACAGGGTTAACATCTCATGATGCCAGCTTTAACTCAGGAAAGTCAATTTTCTGGGCCCAAGAAAAATTGTAGGTGGTATTTTATCACTCTGGTCTAGCATATCAGGTGGAAAGTCCAGGAGTGGGGGATAGAGTATTTGCGGAAGGGTAGATGCTTAAAGCAAAACAAACAAACATACAGGAAGCAGGAATGCTGCTCACAACAACTGCATACCAGGTCAATCAGGCAATTACATGTCATAGGCAGTCAAAACCAGGACACCTGTTATTTGGGAAAGTGTCTCAAGAGCAAAGAGAAAACATTTCTATTGCTTTTCTTGTTCAGCAAAAATTCCCTGGAACTAAAGTGAGATGAAATATTAAATGAGGAGAGAGCCTGAACTCCCACTAAACCTCACCAAAACTGGGGCTTCCTGAATGGGTTCACACCAGTGTTAAACCAGAGACTCCCTTCTCTGGTGCAGTTGGTTGACCCTCTCTTCAAGTGGAAGCATGTGAGGGCTCACTCAGAGACAAGGGGTGAGTGAGGAATAAAGCTGTAGCAATGGTGGAAGAATAAATGGTACCACCTTTATGAAGGGCAGTTTAGCATCGCATATGTGTCTGTGTGTGTTTGTATGTATACACACACACATGTCATACGTTGCTGACATAGAAATCCCATTTTCATAAAATTCTCCTTAAGAAATAATTTCTCTTTTGCTGTTCTTTTTTTAATTGTTTTTTTTTTATTTTAGAATATTGCACGGGTACAAAGGTTTAGGTTGCATATATTGCCTTTGCACCACCAGAGACAGAGCTACAAGTGTGTCCATCCTTAGGACAGTGTGCACCACACCCATTAGGTATGAATATACCCATCTCCTCCACCCCCTTCCACCTGACTGACACCTGATAAATGTTACTTCCATATGTGCATATGACTGTTGATCAGTTAGTACTAATTAGATGGTGAGTATATGTAGTACTTGTTTTCCCATTCTGTGACACTTCACTTAGTAGAATGGGCTCCAGCTCCATCCAGGATAATACAAGATGTGTTAGTTCACCATTGGTTTTTGTGGCTGAGTAGTACTCCATGGTATACATATACCACATTTTATTAATACACTCATTTATTAATGCGCACTTGGGTACCCACATCTTTGCAATTGTGAATTGTCCTGCTATTCAGGTGCAGATGTCCTTTTTTCCTTTGCTTAGATGCCCAGTTGTGGGATTGCTGGATCAAATGGTAGTTCTACTTTTAGTAGATGCCCTTAAGGTCATATTGATTTGGGTTAGGTAGGAGAATGCAGATTCACAGCAATAAGTGGTTGAAACATAAGAAAGTATTTTTCAGGCATGTTGCTGAAGATGTAGGTATTCTACTGCATTTTTCCATATTTCAATTGGATCTTTCTTAGCATCAAACAATGACTTTAAAATGTCATCTACTGAAAGCTCAGTCAATTCCATCTGTAGTTCTTTAGGTGCCTTGATGATATCAACTAGTGAGGCTGAAATGCTAATTGAAGTGTGATGTCATGATTCTCAAAGTCAGCGCACCTTTCATTGTATTCTAAAATTAATGAGTCTATAACAGCTGTGTATTCTTCCTATGGTTCACATATATCACCCTGATCATTGATGACCTTTGCTAACTGGGAAAAATGTTCATCCAAAATTTCCTTTTGAAGAAGTGTTTTGAAAAAGAGATAGATTTTTTAAGAAAATGCTTGGATTTTTTTGCCACATATCATATATAGCCTTGTCTTACCTTGATAAGAAATATTCAAGTCATTTTGATTTGACATGCTATCACTCAGAAATACTACATTCCTATAGAAATCTTCTTTCAATAATTCACATTGCTGATTCTGTTCCTCATAAAATTTAACTCTCTGTTCTTGCAGAGATAAAATTTTGGCTAACATATGTTCCTGTGATAGCCAACACATTTTGAATGATACGGGAAATCCACACCAAATACCCCTCCTTCAACTTTAGTATGTTACAAAACTGATGCTGTCTTGTCGCATTTGCACAAATATAATTAACAATACTAACTTGCTGCAAAGTGTCACTTAAAATAGTAGCTTTAGCACAGAAGTTTTGCTTATGCAAGATACAATGAAAAGAAATGAGAGCATCTGGATATGTTAATAATATTTTTGCCTGTGTTGTAAACCCTTCATGTTTTCCTATCATGGAAGGTGCACCATCTGTACATACACTCACTAAATCTACCAAATTCAGTCCAACTTCACGATATTTATCTTGAAAGTTCTTGAAGATATTTATTCTCCATGGTCTGTTCAGAAGAGTGCTCAAAGTGAGTAACTCTTTGTAGCAAAGAATATCTTCTGTTATGATCCGAATGAAGCATAAAACCCGTGCTGAGTCAACGGTATCAGTTGATTCACTCAAAGTGATTGAATAATATATATTTTCCTTTTGAAGTATTGCATAAAGTTGTTAAGTCAAAAGCTCATTCATACTGTAGCTCAATTATGGGTTTTCCTTGAAATAGGCAGTTGTTTATATATTGAAACATTATCAGGGTCTAAGCATTCTACAACTTAGACAATGCATTCTTTCACAATTTCTACATCACTGAATGGCTTCCTTTTTTCTGAGTATATAAGCTACTTTATTAATGGCTTCAGTGGCATTATTTACAGGTCTTATTACTGCTTGAAAGAATTGTCTTTGCTTTTGCTTTTCATCTTTTAATTTCTGCAATACAACCTTTCATGCCTTTCCCTCTAGTTTAAAATATTTGTGGTCCTTATGAGCATTATAATGCTGATAAGCATTAAATTTCTTTCATGTTGATATTGCAGTATCACAAAGCAAGGAAGTCACCTTATCTTTGGCAGAAATAAGATAAGATTGCAATTCTCAATCCTCATTAAAAATCTGTTTTCTTTGTTCATCATTCTCTTGGTCTTTTTTGACATCATGGGCTGTTAAGAAGACATAATTAAAAGTACGATTGAGCTGTGCAACTATTCAAAAATTCCACTTCAAACAGAAACACAGTTCACTGTTGTCAAAAACTGATAACAGACTGGTGTATTCGACCCCCATAAACTCTATCCAATCAGCCTTGTGCAGTAGTGGTGCCAGTCAGATGGGGGGAGTTAGAACTAAATCATGAGAGTAGCAGCCGTCAATTTAGCGCTTATGGCTTCCTAATGTTCTAATTGTGCTGGTCAATCTTGGAGGATTATTTGATTGAAACTTATTTGATTCTTTGGTATTTTAAATATGTTCATATAAAAAATATATGTAAAAGACGAACAAAAATGTATTAATAAAAATAAAAGGATTTGTTCTGTAAAATTTGGATTCAGTCAAAAGGTGACACTTAAGTACCTAGAAGACCACATGTGACCTTAAGGCCACAAGTCCCTCGCCCCTGATCTAAGCAAACAATATTTCACCTATACAAAGTATACTATACTGGAATTATAAATGATGATGTAAAATTCTATGAATATGATATAGCATAGGATAAAACAATAAAACGTTATTATTGAATGTATGAATTGTGTGTGTGTGTGTTGGAGGGTAGGTGAAGAAGAAAGTCTAGGAGAACTTATCCCCACATATTAATCAAGCTTATTGCTGTCATGGTAGGATAAATGGTACTTGCTTTTTTATAGTTTTCTGTTATGTTGGATTTTAAAATTTTGATTTTATAAAATAGGCAATTATTACTTTTATAATCTAAAAAAATTACAGCAATTTCTTCTAAAGTGAGAAGGATAGGAAAAGGAGCAGCTATCATTTAGAAAAAGCAAAAGCCAACCAGAGCCCATACGGTTTCACTGCACAAAGCACCAGCACCTATCTCCTAACAGCTTCCATTTTTATACAAAATTCCACTGACTGATACATTTTATTGAGGAAGGGAAACAAATGCACCAAAATTATTCATTTGTCCAACTTATCTTAATGTTCCGTATACCAAAAAAGCTCAGTCCATACTGTGCTTTTGAGAGCAAATAATGCCCTTTCTAGACCTAAAATACAGTGTGCTTTCTATTTTGGGCTTATTGGTGCCTCTGTTGTCTCATTCATCAAATGGGCATAAAACTATTAATTCACAAAGTCAATATTCTCTTTTTAAAGCAAGGAAATTGTCAAGAAAACATACTATTAGAATAGATGCCTCTCACTCAGTCATTTCTGTATCTTAGTTTCATCTGGTCTATTCCAGGTTAAGATATCTGCAACATCAGAGTAAGAGACCTAGAAAGACATTAGAGATTCTCGTACTCAGTGCCATCATTTCTCACAAGAGAAAGTTTAGCCCAGTCACCACAGGAGCCTGCCAGGACTAAAACTGCAAGTCCGACGTCCAGTTCATTGTTTATCACTTTCTTTCTAATTCCATTCAAACTTGCAACTGCAGCTTCCCCTTCCAAGAAAATCTGAATATTTCTCTTTTTTGGGTTTTTTAAAATTTTTTTTTATTTCAGCTCTTCATAGGGGTACAAAAGCTCAGGTTATATACATTGTCCGTGTCCCGCCCATCCCCCTGAGTCAGAGCCTCAAGGGTGTCCATTCTCCAGACAGTGTACCTGGTACTCCCCATGAAGTCATACCTCCATCCCCACCCCCCACCCCCAGCTACCCGAGTCAGCACCTTCAAGCATGACCATTCCCCAGACTGTGCGCAATGCACTCATCATGTAGGCATACACCCATCCCTTCCACCCACCCCGCCTCAGTCTGATATCCAATTGGTATCCTTTCCCGATGAGCATTTAGGTGAAGATCAGAGAAACCAATTTTCTGGTGAGTACATGTGATGTTTCTTTTTCCATTCTTTGGATACTTCACTTAATATAATGGGTTCCAACTCTCTCCAGGAGAACCAAAGAGATGTCGTATCACTGTTATTACTTATAGCTGAGTAATAATCCATGGTATACATATACCACAATTTAGTAATCCATTCGTGGATTGATGGGCACTTGGGTTGTTTCCACATCTTTGCGATTGTAAATTGTGCTGCTACAAATATTCGAGTACAGGTGTCTTTGTTATAGAATGACTTTTGTTCTTCTGGGTAGATGCCCAATAATGGGATTGCTGGATCAAATGGTAGGTCTACTTGAATCTGTTTAAGGTATCTCCATAATGCTTTCCACAGGGGTTGCACTAGTTTCAGGTCCCACCAGCAGTGTATGAGTCTTCCTGTCTCTCCGCATCCACACCAACATGTGTTGTTTTGGGACTTTTTGATAAAGGCCATTCTCACCGGAGTTAAGTGGTATCTCATTGTGGTTTTGATTTGCATTTCCCTGATGATTAGGGATGTTGAGCATTTTTTCATATATTTGTTAGCCATCCTTACATCTCCTTTTGAAAAATTTCTATTCATGCCATTGGCCACTTTTTGATAGGGTTGTTTGATTTATTTTTGCTGATTTTCCAGAGTTCTAAATGTATTCTTGTTATCAGTGTTTTATAAGATCTGTAGTATGCGAAAATATTTTCCCATTCTGTAGGCTGTCTGTTTATTTTCGTGACTGTTTCTTTGGCTGTGCAGATGCTTTTTAAATTAATCACGTCCCATTCGTTTATTTTTGTTGTTGCTGTGATTGCCTTAGGGTTTTTTTTTCATAAATTCTTTGCCTAGACCAATGTCTGTAAGAGTCTTTCCTACATTTTCTTCTAGAATTCTAATCGTTTCCCATTTAAGGTTTAAATCTGTTATCCACTGTGATTTGATTTTTGTGAGAGGTAAAATCTGTGGGTTCTGTTTTAGTCTTCTACATGCGGCTATCCAGTTTTCCCAGCACCATTTATTGAATAGGGATTGTTGTCCCCAGAGTATGTTTTTGTCTATTTTGTCAAAGATTAGATGGCTATATGAGGATGGTTTTATATTTGGACTTTCGTTTCTGTTCCACTGGTCTGTGTCCCAGCACTTGTGCCAACACCAGGCAGTTTTAAGAACCACAGCCTTGTAGTATAGTTTGAAGTCTGGCAAATTAATACCTCCCATTTTGTTTTTATTGCCTAAAATTGCTTTTGCTATACGGGATCTTCTTTGATTCCATACAAAGTGTACAATTATTTTTTCTAAATCTGTGAAAAATGATGTTGGTAATTTAATAGGAATTGCATTGAATCTATAGATTACTTTGTGTTGTATAGACATCTTAACAATGTTGATTCTTCCAATCCACGAGCATGGTATGGTTTTCCACATATTTACATGTTCTGCAATTTCCTTCCTTAATGTTTCATAGTTCTCTCTATAGAGCTACTTTACCTCTTTAGTTAAATATATTCCTAGATATTTTGTTTTCTTTGTTGTTATTCTGAAGGTATTGAGTCCTTAATTTGGTTCTCCGATTGAATGTTATTGGCATATATGAATGCCTCTGATTTTTGTGTATTGATTTTGTAACCTGAGACTTTACTGAATACATTAATTAATTCCAGGAGTCTCTTGGTTGAGTCCTTGGGGTTTTCCAGATATAACATCATATCATCAGTGAAGTTTGAGAGTTTGATCTCTTCTGTCCCTATTTGGACACTCTTGATTCTGCTCTCTTGCCTGAAAGCTGTCACAAGGACTTCCAATACTAAGTTGAAAAGTAAGGGGGACAGTGGGCAGCCTTGTCTGGTTCCAGTTCTGAGTGGGAATGCTTTCAATTTTTCCCCGTTCAGTATGATGTTGGCTGTGGGTTTGTCATATATGGCTTGTATCACTTTTAGGTAGGTCCCATTTGTGCCTATTTTGTTAAGCATTCTTATCATAAAAGGGTGTTGAATTTTGTCAAATGCTTTTTCTGCATCTATTGAGAGTATCATATGATCTTTATTTTTGCTTCTATTTATGTGGTGAATTACATTTACAGATTTTCATATGTTGAACCACCCCTGCATCTCTGGGATGAAGCCTACTTGGTCGTGATGAATTATTTTTTTAATAAGCACTTGGATACGATTTGCCAGGATTTCATTGAGAATTTTTGCATCTATGTTCATGAGAGAAATTGGTCTGTAGTTTTCTGTTTTTGTTGCGTCCTTTCCTGGTTTTGGTATCAATGTTATATTGGCTTGGTAAAATGTGTTGGGGAGAATTCCATCCTTCTCGATATTGGAGAATAGTTTGTGTACGATGGGCACCAGTTCATCTTTGTTTGTGTGGTAAAATTCTGGTGTGAACCCATCTGGACCACAGCTTTTCTTTTTGGGAAAGTTTTTTATTGCTGTTTCAATTTCAGTTCTTTATATTGGTCTATTCAGGAATTCTATTTCTTCCTGATTGAGCTTGGGAAGGCTGTGTGTTTCTAAAAATTTCTCCATTTCCTCCTCATTTTCCAATTTGTGTGCATAAAGATTTTTGTAAAATTCATAGATGATGTCATGTATCTCTGTGGCATCAGTCTTGATTTCTCCTTTCATGTTCCTGATGGAAGTTATTAGAGATTTTTCTTTTCTGCTCTTGGTTAGTCTAGCCAGTGGTGTGTCTATTTTGTTTATCTTTTCAAAGAACCAACTTTTTGTTTTATTAATTTCCTTTATGGTATTTTTGGTGTCCAATTCATTTAATTCTGATTTGATCCTAATAATTTCTCACGGTCTGCTGGGTTTGGGGTCGGTCTGTTCTTCTTTCTCCAGCTCTTTGAGTCTATTCATTAGGTTGACTATTTGTAATTTTTCTGTCTTTTTGAAATAGGCATTTATGGATACGAATTTTCCTCTCAGGACTGCTTTAGCTGTGTCCCATAGATTATGATGAGTTGTGTTTCCTTTGTCATTTAATTCAAAGAATGTTTTGATTTCTGATTTAATTTCTTCCTTTACAAAATAGTTGTTCAGGAGAAGGTTGTTTAGCTTCCATGACTTTGAGTAGGAAGGAGAGTTTCTTTTAGGGTTCATTATTACTTTTATTCCACTGTGATCTGAGAAGACGCATGGTATGATTTCTATTTTTTTAAATTTTTTAAGACTTGCTTTATGTCCTAGGATATGGTCAATCTTAGAGAATGCCCTGTGAGCTGATGAGAAGAATGTATATTCAGTGAATTTGGGGTAGAATGTCCTGTAGATGCAGTCAGACCCGTTTGTTCTAGCATTCTATTTAAGTCTACTATTTCTTTGCTTATTTTCTGCTTGGAGGATCTGTCCTGTGCTGTCAGTGGGGTGTTAAAGTCTCCAGCTATTACAGTATAGTTGTCTATCATTTGGTTCAGATCAAGTAGGGTTTGCTTTAGGAATCTGGGTGCACCTAAGTTGGGTGCATATATATTAAGTATGGTTATGTCTTCTTGTTGAATTGTACCTTTCACCATTATGTAGTAACCGTCTTTGTCTTTTATTACTGTTGTTGGTTTAAAGACTAAGTTATTAGAAATTAAAACTGCCACACCAGCTTTCTTTTGGCTACTGTTTGAAATGTTGATTTCCATCCTTTTATTTTCAGTCTAAATGCATCTTTGCAGGTTAGGTGAGTTTCCTGAAGGCAGCAGATACTTGGTTTGTGTTTTTTTATCCATTGGCCCAGTCTATGTCTCTTGAGTGGGGAATTCAGGCCATTGACATTTATTGAGAGAACTGATAATTGGGATAGATTTCTCTTCATCTTGTTGGGTGGAACTTCATTGCTATGTTTTCTCTCTTGAGCCATTGTGGTGGCTGGAATTTGATCTTTAGCTCTTGGGTGGTTTTACATTCGTGGGTCTCTGTTGTGTTGATTCGTGTGTAACTTTCTTTTGAGTACTATTTGGAGGGCTGGTCTTGTCTTGGTGAATTCCCTCAGTCCTTGTTTATTTGAGAATATCTTAATTTCTCCTTCATACAGAAAGCTTAGCTTAGCTGGGTACAAGATTCTAGGCTGGGCATTATTCTGTTTCAGAAGAGTGAGAATGGGGCCCCAACTTCTTCTTGCTTGTAAGGTTTCAGTTGAGAAATCTGGCGTAATTCTAATGGGCCTCCCTTTGTATGTTACTTGTTTCTTTCTCCTTACGGCTTGAAGAAGTGTCTCTTTGGTGGATATTTTGGTCAGTCTGATGACTACGTGGCGTGGTGTTTTCGTATTTGCTATGAATCTACCAGGGATTCTTTGAGCTTCTTGAACCTTTATATCTAGAGTTTTAGCAAAGCCTGGGAAATTTTCCTCTATTATGTCTTCAAATAGTTTATCCAGCTCTTGCTTATTATCTTCTTCACCCTCAGGCATGCCAATAACTCTCACGTTAGGCTTCTTCACATAATCCCACATTTCTTGTAGACTCTGATCTTTTTTCTTATTTCTTTGCTCTAAGTCTGTGACTGACTTATGTAATTGGAAAGAGTTATCTTCAGTCTCTGAGATTCTTTCTTCTGTTTGATCTACCCTGTTCTGGAGACTTTCCACTGTGTTTTGTAGCTCCCTGAATAAATTCTAAATTTCTAGGAGTTCATTTTGGTTTTTCTTCAATATTTCTATTTCCTTAGTGAAATTTTCTTTCAAATCCTGGATTTTTTTTTGTGGTTTCTTAGTGTTGGTTATCCATATTTTCTTGTATATTATTCAGCTTATTTATAATCCATAACTGAAATTCTTCCAGTGACATGTTGGTATTCTGAATCTGGTTTGTGTCAATTGGAGGAGAGCTGGTATTTCTCTTTCTGGGCAAGGTGTCCGTTTGGTCTTTTGTGCTCCCCATATTTTTCCGCTGAGCCCTTCCCATGTGGCTCTATCCTTAGATCTTTTCTCACAGCTTTAGTCTGGCTAACAGCACGCCTTGTGCTCTGTTCTTAGGCTGTGAAACAATCTAGGTATGTTGCTTCCTTTGTCCAGAGGGGAAGACTGTTGTGTGTTTTTTAGAGTTTTTTCTATCTCAGTTGGGGGACTGCTTCTGATGGGTCCACCGCCAGAGGATTGGCTTGATCTAAGACCGGTTTGGCAAGTTAAGTCACTGTGTTGTGGACTTTCAGTTAGCAGGCAGGATTCACACTCTTTGCAAGCAGAAAGTCTCTCTCTCTCTCTCATTTTTTTCCTGTCTTTTGGTTCTTCCTGTAGATGTGTGGTTTCTGCCTCTTTCCACATTAAAGACACTGGCTAGGGGGAGGACCCGGTGCCCTCTCTCGCTCAGTTCCCCAGCTGCTGCAGCTCCCACGAGCAAAGGTCTACCCTGTCTCAATGTCCCCAAGGTCCAGGCCCCACACCCTTGCGTTTGGGAAGCACTCCGTGTTCACACCTGCGAAGGTGACCTTCCATACACTTTGTATGGAATCAGGAAGACCCCGTATAGCAAAAGCAATCTTAAGCAATAAAAACAAAATGGGAGGTATTAATTTACCAGACTTCAAACTATACTACAAAGCTGTGATTATTAAAACTGCCTGGTATTGGCACAAGTGCAGGGACACAGACCAGTGGAACAGAACAGAAAATCCAAATATAAAACCATCCTCATATAGCCATCTAATCTTTGACAAAATAGACAAAAACATACTCTGGGGACAAGAATCCCTATTCAATAAATGGTGCTGGGAAAACTGGATAGCCGCATGTAGAAGACTGAAACAGGACCCACAGATTTCACCTCTCACAAAAATCGAATCACGGTGGATAACAGATTTAAACCTTAAATGGAAATGATTAGAATTCTAGAAGAAAATATAGGAAAGACTCTTGCGGACATTTGTCTAGGCAAAGAATTTATAAAGAAAACACCTAAGGCAATCACAGCAAGAACAAAAATAAATGAATAGGACTTGATTAAATTAAAAAGCTTCTGCATGGCCAAAGAAACAGTCATGAAAATAAACAGACAGCCAACAGAATGGGAAAAAATTTTTGTATACTACACATCAGAAAAAGGTCTGATAACAAGAATCTATTTAGAACTCAGGAAAATCAACAAGAAAACATCATACATGATTTTTTTAAAATTTAAAAGCAATAAATGTTGACGTGGATGCAGTGAGATAGGAACATTCATACACTGCTGGTGGGACTGCAAACTAGTGCAATCTCTGAGGAAAGCAATATGGAGATACCTCCAAGAGCTAAAAATAGAACTACCATTTGATCCAGCAATCCCATTATTGGGCAAAGGAAAAAAAATATTCTATAAAAAGACACAAGCATATATGATTGAGTAACCATTGACACAGAAAGAAGAAGTCAGTTTCTACCAAAAGGACATTCATTTCCAGTAAAGCAGCAGCCTGCTGAGTTAAGTGTCTTTTACCCCAGAGCAAAGGTCCCCTTCCCAAGTCTGTTGACATGTGAAACCTATAGACAAATTCTTACCATCATTTGTTTGAATGAATTTGCTATCTTTTTAAGACCTGATAAGTTTATTGAACTGAAAAAGCCAGAATGAAGTCAAATCATGTTCTGTAGTTGCCAAAACTTTTACCTCCCTGAAGGCTTGAGTTCAGAAGTTATTCTCTGGAGGCTGTTCTAAAGGAAAACACAATTGGGCCTTCACTTAAAATTCTAGATTTTAGAGGCCAAAAAATAATGGCATAGATTTTTTTAACCTACTATTTTGGAAAATATTTAAAATTTTAACACTCATTTTTGGCAAGGGAACAGTATTTCCCAAAGCTTATTCCATATAAAAAATATTCTCAAGGGCAAAAGAGGTAAGATCCAGGAATGGTGTCATAGGCCTGTAGTCCCAGCTACTTTGGAAGCTGAAGCAGGAGGATGGCTTGAAGCCAGGGGTTCAAATCCAGCCTGGGCAACATAGTGAGACTTTGTCTCTTAAAAAGAGAGACAGAGGCCAGGTCCAGTGGCTCACGCCTGTAATCCTAGCACTCTGGGAGGCCGAGGCGGGTGGATCGCTCGAGGTCAGGAGTTCGAGACCAGCCTGAGCAAGAGTGAGACCCCGTCTCTACCAAAAATAGAAAGAAATGATTTGGACAGCTAAAAAATCTATATAGAAAAAAAAATTAGCCGGGCATGGTGGCGCATGTCTGTAGTCCCAGCTACTAGGGAGCCTGGAGCAGTAGGATTGCTTAAGCCCAGGAGTTTGAGGTTGCTGTGAGCTGGGCTGACGCCACGGCACTCACTCTAGCCCGGGCAACAAAGTGAGACTCTGTCTCAAAAAAAAAAAAAAAAAAAAAAGAGAGAGACAGAGAGTTTAAGAAAGAGTTAAAGCTGAACAAAGTTTAAGCTCAACCTTTAATGTGCTACTCTGAACTATGAATCTCCATATGGCCATAAGGGGCTGTAGTTAGTAACATTTCTAAACTTATTTAACCACAAATTCTTCTTGCTTTATGTTGCTGTTTGGATTTGGCCCTGGATTTCTGTAGAGCATCTCAAGGGAGAGCAATCTATGGAACATGCTTTAGAAAACAGTTCTCTAGGCCAGCAGTTCTCAAACATTTTGGTCTCAGGACCCATTTATACTCTTAAAAATTTTTAAAGGCCCCAAGGAGCTTGTGCTTTTGTGGGTTATATCTATGGATGTTTACCATATTAGAAAATAAAAGACAAAACCTTCAAAATACTATTAATTCATTTAAAAATAAGGAGAGGGAGAAAGATGGCGGAGTGGTGGTGACCTCCTGGATTCATGCTCCTGGAGAGGAAGGCATGGATCTCAGTCTACCACAATGCCAGCGGATCGCTCCCCAACAAGAAGAGTGGTGTGAATCCACAGGGAATCAGTGTCGGACACAGAGAGCAAGAAAAGACTGAGGTGAATGGGAAATCAGATCCTGAATATCTGGAGAGTGCAGGACGGACAATAGAGAGGGGAGAGTGGGATGGCTGTACCCTCCTCACCAGTGAGTGAGGGGGGTTCAGCCCCACAGGAAAGCAGCCTGTTTCCCCACTGACCTCCACACCCACTCAATTAGGGATCTGCCTGAAGCTGGTGCAGAATCACTGCGGGAGATGTGGGGCTCTGTGGAGAGGAGACTATAGTGGGAGACATTTTGAACCCGGGAGCTCTGTGGGCAGACAGCAACTGGCGGAAGAGGGTTTGCACTAGGCTGCAGCAAGAGAGACCTGGGGGACGCCAAACTGTCTCCTTTAGGTGGGCAGCTGGGCTCCCTCAATCCCCGGTTCCTCCAGCCCCTGCTGGACACTGAACATTCACCCCCAGCGCAAGCGACTGGCAGGCGGGCAGCCGCCATTGTCGAGGTACACAGCCTAGCTGCTGCAGAGCGATTGGTAACCAGGAGGCTCCATCTCGTAGTCCGTGGACCCCTACTAGGAGCTCTGCCTTTGCGTGAACACTGAGTGCTTCCCCAGTAGTGAGGGAGCAGAGCGTGGACCTTGCAGACATTGGGGCGGGGTGGACCATTGCCCTGGGGTGCTGTAGCTGCCGGGGTGCTAGGCGAATGAAGGCACCGTCCCCTCCCCCTAGCCACTGTATTTCATGCAGAGAGAGGCAGAAACCACCTCGGGAGAGGAAGAGGCAAGGAAAAAGTTGCTTTCTGTCTGAAAATAGAACAGCCCAGTGATGGGACTCTCAAACCAGTTTCAGGTAAAAATTATTCTCTGGGACTGGACCCAAAAGGAGCAGCCCCCCAGCTGAGGTAGCAAAATCCTGAACAACACGTGAAGGGCTCCCCCTAGTGACAGAGGAGGCAGCTTACCTGGGCTGCTACACAGCCCATGATCAGCGCACATGGCGTGCCTATATTCAGGCTAAAGCAGAAAGAAGGGACCTAAGGATTGACCCAGATGGGAAGGGCTCAGTGAAAGATCTCTGGGAGTATAAAGAATCAAGCTGAAACCTTGTCTTCAAAGAGGATTACTAGTTCTCTACCAATTGACACAAACCAGATTCAAAACAGCAACATGTCACAGGAAGAATTTCAAACATGGATCATAAATAAGCTGAATATTATACAAGAAAAAATGGATAACCAACACAAAGAAACCACAAAAGAGATCCAGGACTTAGAAGAAAAATTCACTAAAGAAATGGAAATTTTGAAGAAAAATCAAACTGAACTCCTGGAAATGAAGAATTTATTTAGGGAGCTACAAAACACAGTGGAAAGTCTGAAGAGCAGGGTAGATCAAACAGAAGAAAGAATCTCAGAGATCGAAGATAACACTTTCCAATTAAATAAGTCAGTCACAGAGATGGAGCAAAGAAATAAGAGAAAAGACCAGAGTCTACAAGAAATGTGGGATTATGTGAAGAAGCCTAACATGAGAGTTATTGGCATTCCTGAGGGTGAAGAAGACAATAAGCAAGGGTTGGATAAGCTATTTGAAGACATAATTGAGGAAAATTTCCCAGGCCTTGCCAAAATGCTAGCTATACAGGTTCAAGAAGCTCAAAGAACCCCTGGGAGATTCATACCAAATAGGAAGACACCACATCATGCAGTCATCAGACTCACAAAAATTTCCACTAAAGAGGCCCTCCTTCAAGCTGTAAGGAGAAAGAAACAAGTAACATACAATGGAAAATCCATCCAAATTATGCTAGATTTGTCAACTGAAACCTTACAAGCAAGAAGAGACTGGGGCCTCATTCTCACTCTTCTGAAACAGAATAATGCCCAGCCTAGAGTCTTATACCCAGCTAAGTTCAGCTTTATATATGAAGGTGAAATTAAGACATTCTCAGATAAACAAAAACTCAGAGAATTCACAAAGACAAGACCAGCTCTCCAAGAAGTACTCAAAACAGAGCTACACACCGACCAGCACAAAAAAGACCCACGAATATAAAACTACTCAAGAGAAGATGAAAACAAAGTTATCACAATGGCTGAAGTGAGAAAACAGAATAATGAAATTCAAGCCAACATGAGGAACAGAAATCAGTCTCACTTCTCAATTGTCTCAATAAATGTGAATAGATTGAATTCCCCACTCAAGAGACATAGACTGGCCCAATGGTTAAAAAAATACAAGCCAAGTATCTACTCTGTTCAGGAAACTCATGTAACCTGCAAGGATGCATTTAGACTGAAAATAAAAGGATGGAAATCGATATTTCAAGCAAATGGAAGCCAAAAGAAAGCTGGTGTGGCAGTTTTAATCTCCGATAACTTAGTTTTTAAATCAATAAAAGTTATGAAAGACAAAGATGGTTACTACATACTGGTGAAGGGTACAATTCAACAAGAAGACATAACTATACTTAATATATATGCACCCAACTTAGGTGCACCCAGATTCATAAAGCAAACCCTGCTTGATTTGAACAAAATGATAGATAACAGCACGTTAATAGTCGGAGATTTTAACACACCACTGAAAGTACAGGATAGATCCTCCAAAAAAAATATAAATAAACAAAGAAATAATGGACTTAAATATAATTCTAGAACAAATGGGCCTAACTGACATCTACAGGACATTCTACCCAAAATCCACTGAATATGCTTTCTTCTCATCAGCCCATGGGACATTCTCCAAGGTTGACCATATCCTAGGACATAAAGCATGTCTTAAAAAATTTAAAAAATTAGAAAGTATAGCATGCATCTTTTCAGATCACAGTGGAATAAAAGTAATAATGAACCCTAACAGAAATTCTCATTCCTACTCAAAGTCATGGAAGCTAAACAACCTTCTCCTGAATGATTATTTTATAAATTAAGAAATCAAGATGGAAATCAAAAGATTCTTTGAATTAAACGACAATGGAGACACAACTTATCAAAATCTGTGGGACACAGCTAAAGCAGTCCAGAGAAGAAAATTTATTTCCATAAATACCTATATCAAAAAGACAGAAAACTTACAAATGGACAATGTAATGAGTAGACTCAACGAGCAGGAGAAGGAGGAACAGACCGATCCCAAACCAAGCAGAAGGAGAGAAATTATTAAGATCAAATCAGAACTGAATGAAAAGGACAACAAATAAACCATAAGGGAAATTAATAAAAGAAATAGTTGGTTCTTTGAAAGAAAAAACAAGATTGATACACCTCTGGCTAGGCTAACCAAGAGCAGAAAAGAAAAAACTCTAATTACCTCCATCAGGAACATGAAAGGAGAAGTCACGACCAATGCCACAGAGATACATGACATCATCTATGAAGTTTAAAAAAATCTTTTTGCACACAAATTTAAAAATGATGAAGAAATGGACAAATTTTTAGAAACACACAGCCTTCCCAGACTGAACCAGGAAGAAATAGTAGTCCGGAATAGACCAATATCTAGATCTGAAATCAAAACAGCAAGAAAAAACTTCTCAAAAAGAAAAGCCCTGGACCAGAGGGGTACACACCTGAATTTTACCATACCTCAAAGAGGAACTGGAGCCCATCCTACATAAACTATTTTCCAATATCAAGAAGGATGAAATTCTCCCCAACACATTTTACCAAGAAAACATAATTTTAATACCAAAACCAGGAAAGGATGCAACAAAAACAGAAAACTACCAACCAATATCCCTTATGAATATAGATGCAAAAATTCTCGATAAAATCCTAGCAAATCTAATGCAAGTGCTTAACAAAAAAATAATCCATCACGACCAAGTGGGCTTCATTCCAGAGATGCAGGGATGGCTTAACATACGCAAATCTATACATGTTATTCACCACATAAATAGAAGCAAAAATAAAGATCAAATGATCCTCTCAATAGATTCAGAAAAAGCATTTCACAAAATTCAACACCCTTTTATGATAAGAACAATTAACAAAATAGGCATAGACGGGTCCTTTCTAAAAATGATACAAGCCATATATGACAAACCCACAGCCACATCATACTGAATGGGGAAAATTTGAAAGCATGCCCATAGCGAACTTGAACCAGACAAGGCTGCTCACTGTCCCCATTATTTTTCAACATAGTATTGGAAGTCCTTGCGAGAGCTATCAGGGAAGAGAGCAGAATCAAGGGAGTCCAAATAGGGAAAGATGAGATCAAACTCTCACTCTTTGCTGATGATATGATGTTATATCTAGAAAACCCCAAGGATCCAACCAAGAGACTCCTGGAATTGATCAATGAATTCAGTAAAGTCTTAGGTTACAAAATCAATACACACAAATCAGAGGCATTCATATATGCCAATAACAGTCAATCGGAGAACTAAATTAAGGACTCAATACCTTTCAAGATAGCAACAAAGAAAATAAAATATCTAGGAATATATTTAACTAAAGAGGTAAAGAACCTCTATAAAGAGAACTATGAAACGCTAAGGAAGTAAATTGCAGAACACGTAAATAAGTGGAAATCCATACCATGCTCATGGATTGGAAGAATTAACATTGTTAAAATGCCTATACTACCCAAAGTAATCTATAGATTCAATGCAATTCCTATTAAATTACCAACATCATATTTCACAGATTTAGAAAAAATAATTATACACTTTGTATGGAATCAGAGAAGACCCCGTATAGCAAAAGCAATTTTAAGCACTAAAAACAAAATGGGAGGTATTGATTTGCCAGACTTCAAACTATACTACAAAGCTGTGGTGCTTAAAACTGCCTGGTATTGGCACAAGGGCAGGGACACAGACCAGTGGAACAGAACAGAAAACCCAAATATAAAACCATCCTCCTATAACCATCTAATGTTTGACAAAATAAACTAAAACATACTCTGGGGACAAGAGTCCCTATTCAATAAATGGTACTGGGAAAACTGGATAGCCACATGTAGAAGACTCAAACAGGACCCACAGATTTCACCTCTCACAAAAATCAAATCACAGTGGATAACAGATTTAAACCTTAAATGGGAAACGATTAGAATTCTAGAAGAAAATGTAGGAAAGACTCTTACAGACATTGGTCTAGGCAAAGAATTTATGAAGAAAACCCCTAAGGCAATCACAGCAACAACAAAAATAAACGAATGGGACCTGAGTAAATTAAAAAGCTTCTGCACAGCCAAAGAAACAGTCACGAAAATAAACAGACAGCCTACAGAATGGGAAAAAATTTTTGCATACTACACATCAGATAAAAGACTGATAAAAAGAATCTATTTAGAACTCAGGAAAATCAGCAAGAAAAAATCCAACAATCCTATCAAAAAATGGGCAAATGACATGAGTAGAAATTTTTCAAAAGAAGACATAAGAATGGCTAAAAAACGTATGAAAAATGCTCAACATTCCTAATCATCAGGGAAATGCAAATCAAAACCACAATGAGATACCACTTAACTCCAGTGAGAATGGCCTTTATCAAAAAATCCCAAAACAACACATGTTGGCATGGATGCGGAGAGACAGGTACACTCATACACTGCTGGTGGGAATGCAAACTAGTGCAACCCCTATGGAAAGCAATATGGAGATACCTTAAACAGATTCAAGTAGACCTACCATTTGATCCAGCAATCCCATTATTGAGCATATCCCCAGAAGAACAGAAGTCATTCTTTAAGAAAGACACCTGTACCCTAATGTTTATAGCAGCACAATTCACAATCGCAAAGATGTGGAAACAACCCAAGTGCCCATCATTCCACAAATGGATTAGTAAACTGTGGTATATGTATACCATGGAGTACTACTCAGCTATAAGAAATAACGATGATATGACATCTCTTTGGTTCTCCTGGAGAGAGCTGGAACCCATTATATTAAGTGAAGTATCCAAAGAATGAAAAAACAAGCATCACATGTACTCACCAGAAAACTGGTTTCCCTGATCATCACATAAATGTACATCGGGGAAGGATACCAATTGAATATCAGACTGGGATGGGGGTTGGGGGGAGGGGATGGGTGTATGCCTACATGATGAGTGCATTGCACACCCTCTGGGGAATTGTCATGCTTGAAGGTGCAGACCCGGGGAGGTGGGGGGGGCAGGGGATGGAGGTATGACTACATGATGAATGCCAGGCGCACTGTCTGGAGAATGAGAATGGACGTGCTTGGGACTCTGACTCTGGGGGATGGGCGGGATATGGACAATGTATATGACCTGAACTTATGTATCCCCATGATGAGCTGAAATAAAAAATAAAAATTAAAAAAGTAGAAATCATACCATGCATCTTTTCAGATCACAGTGGAATAAAAGTAATAATGAACCCTAACAGGAAGTCTCATTCCTACTCAAAATCATGGAAGCTAAACAACCTTCCCCTGAACAACTATTTGTAAAGGAAGAAATCAAGTCAGAAATCAAAAGACTCTTTGAATTAAATGATCAAGGAGACACAACTTGTCAAAATCTATGGGACACAGCTAAAGCAGTCCTGAGAGGAAAATTCATTTCCATAAATGCCTATATCAAAAAGACACAAGACCTACCAATAGACAACTTAATGAATAGACTCAAAGAGCTGGAGAAAGAAGAACAGACTGACCGCACAGCCAGCAGAAGGCGAGAAATTATTAGGGTCAAATCAGAATTAAATGAATTGGACAACAAAAATACCATAAGGGAAATTAATAAAACAAAAAGTTGGTTCTTTGAAAAGATAAACAAAATAGACACACCACTGGCTAGACTAACCAAGAGCAGAAAAGAAAAATCCCTAATAACTTCCATCAGGAACATGAAAGGAGAAATCACAACCGATGGTACAGAGATACACGATATTATCTATGAATTCTACAAAAATCTTTATGCACACAAACTGGAAAATGTGGAGGAAATGGACAATTTTTTAGAAACACATAGACGTCCCAAGATCAATGAGGAAGAAATAGAATTCCTGAATAGACCAATGTCAAGAACTGAAATTGAAACAGCAATAAAAATCCTTCCCCCAAAGAAAAGTCTTGGTCCAGATGGGTTCACAGCCAAATGTTACCACACATACAAAGATGAACTGGTGCCCATCATACATAAACTATTCTGCAATATCAAGAAGGATGGAATTCTCCCCAACACGTTTTAAAAAGTCAACATAACATTGATACCAAAACCAGGAAATGATGCAACAATAAAAGAAAACTACAGACCAATTTCTCTTATGAATATAGATGAAAAAATTCTCAATAAAATCCCAACAAATCGTATCCAAGTGCTTATGAAAAAAATAATCCATCACAACCAAGTGGGCTTCATCCCAGAGATGCAGGGGTGGTTCAACATATGAAAATCTATAAATGTAATTAACCACATAAGTAGAAACAAAAATAAAGACCATACGATACTCTCAATAGAAGCAGAAAAAGCATTTGTCAAAATTCAACACCCTTTTATAAGAGCGCTTAACACAATAGGCATAGATGGGACCTACCTAAGAATGATACAAGCCATATGACAAACCCACAGCCACCATCATACTGAATGGGGAAAAATTGAAAGCATTCCCACTTCGAACTGGAACCAGACAAGGCTGCCCACTGTCCCCATTACTTTTAAACATAGTATTGGAAGTCCTTGTGAGAGCTATCAGAAAGAGAGAGCAGGATCAAGGGAGTACAAATAGAGAAAGAAGAGATCAAACTCACTCTTTGCTGATGATGTTGTGTTATATCTGGAAAACCCCAAGGAATCAACCAAGAGACTCCTGGAATTGATTAATGAATTCAGTAAAGTCTCAGGCTACAAAATCAATACTCACAAATCAGAGGCATTCATATATGAAAATAACAGTCAAACGGAGAGGCAAATTAAAGGATCAATACCCTTCAAAATAGCAGCAAGGAAAATAAAATATCTAGGAATATATTTAACTAAAGAGATAAAGAGGCCGGGCGCGATGGCTCACGCCTGTAATCCTAGCCCTCTGGGAGGCCGACATGGGTGGATCGCTGGAGGTCAGGAGTTCGAGACCAACCTGAGTGAGACGCCATCTCTACTAAAAAAAGGAAATAAAAAAATTATCTGGACAACTAAATATATATATAGAAAAAATTAGCTGGGCATGGTGGTGCATGCCTGTAGCCCCAGCTACTCTGGAGGCTGAGGCAGTAGGATATCTTAAACCCAGGAGTTTGAGGTTGCTGTGAGCTGGACTGATGCCACGGCACTCACTCTAGCCCGCGCAACAAAGCGAGACTCTGTCCCAAAAAAAAAAAAAAAAAAAAAAAAAAAAAAAGAGGTAAAGGACCTCTATGGGGAGAACTATGAAACACTGAAGAAGGAAATTGCAGAAAATGTAAATAGGTGGAAAACCATACCATGCTCGTGGATAGGAAGAATCAACATTGTTAAAATGACTATACTGCCCAAAGTTATCTACAGATTCAATGCAATCCCTATTAAATTACCAACATCATTTTTCACAGATATAGAAAAAATAATTATACAATTTGTTGGAATCAGGGAAGACCCCGTATAGCAAAAGCTATTTTAAGCAATAAAAACAAAATGGGAGGTATTAATTTGCCAGACTTCAAACTATACTACAAGGCTGTGGTTCTTAAAACTGCCTGGTATTTGCACAAGTGCAGGGACGCAGACCAGTGGAACAGAACAGAAAATCCAGATATAAAACCATCATCATATAGCCATCTAATCTTTGACAAAGCAGACAAAAACATACTCTGGGGACAAGAATCCCTATGCAATAAATGGCGCTGGGAAAATTGCATAGCCACACGTAGAAGACTGAAACAGGGTCCACAGATTTCACTTCTCACAAAAATCAAATCACGGTGGATAACAGACTTAAAACTTAGGTGGGAAACGATTAGAATTCTAGAAGAAAATGTAGGAAAGACTCTTACAGACATTGGCCTAGGAAAGAATTTATGAAGAAGACCTCTAAGACAATCACAGCAACAACAAAAATAAATGAATGGGACTTGATTAAATTAAAAATCTTCTACACAGCCAAAGAAACAGTCATGAGAATAAATGGACAATACACACAATCGGAAAAATTTTTCACATTCTACACATCAGATAAAGGACTGATAACAAGTATTTATTTAGAACTCAGGAAAATCAGCAAGAAAAAATCAAACAACCCTATCAAAAAGTGGGCAAATGACATGAATAGAAATTTTTCAAAAGAAGATATAAGATTAGCTAACAAACAGATCAAAAAATGCTCAACATCCCTAATCATCAGGGAAATGCAAATCAAAACCATAGTGAGATATCCCTTCATTCCAGTGAGAATAGTCTTTAACAAAAAGTCCCAAAACAACACATGTTGGTGTGGATGCAGAGAGACAGGAACACTGATACACTGCTGGTGGGACCTCTAACTAGTGCAACCCCTGTGGAAAGCATTATGGAGATACCTTAAACAGATTCAAGTAGACCTACCATTCGATCCAGCAATCCCATTATTGGGCATATATCCAAAGGAACAAAAGTCATTCTGTGACAAAGAGTCCTGCACCCGAATGTTTATAGCAGCACAATTCACAGTTGCAAAGATGTGGAAACAACCCAAATGCCCATCAATTCATTAATGGATTAGTAAATTGTGGTATACGTATACCATGTAGTATTACTCAGCTATAAGAAATATCGGGGATATAGAGTCTCTTTGGTTCTCCTGGAAAGAATTGGAACCCATTACATTAAGTGAAGTATCCCAAGAATGGAAAAACAAGCATTACATGTACTCTCCAGATAATTGGTTTCCCTGATCATGAGCTAAATGCACATTTGGTAATGATACCAACTGGGTATCAGACTGAGATGAGGGGTGCGGGGAGGGGATGGGTGTGAGCCTACATAATGAGTGCGTTGTGCACCATCTGGGGAATGGTCATGCTTGAAGGTGCTGACTCGGGGAGATGGGGGGTGGGAGGAGGAGAGAGGGGTATAACTACATGGTGAGTGCCAGGCGCACTGTCTAGGGAATGGACATGCTTGAGGCTGTGTCTCGGGGAGATGGACAGGACATGGACAATGTATGTAACCTGAGCTTTTGTAGCCCCATGAAGAGCTGAAATAAATAAATAAAAAAAAAAAACCAACAACAACAAAAGTGTAAACCCAGGGAAAAAAATGTGCTGACAATTTTGGAGATATTTTTATTTTACCAATAATTTTTTTTAAACCCAGTTTGTTTATTAACGATTTACTACATTCACAAGAGTTTGAAAATTATTTAGACTTGTTTGTTTAATTTGTGAGCATCCCTTTATAAGTCAATTTGGTATCCTGTAGACACAAAACATAGTACATGTATGTACATACACATTAACACATTTAAACACATGTACATATACGTACACACAAAGATCTAATAGTTTTTACCTCTGAATTACACTCATGAGATAACAACATAAACTCGCCTGTTTGTAAAAAATGGTTGGATGCAAATTATTTCTGACAAAATTGGAACTTGTTCATATAGCTAAACTTTAATTTCCCCAATAGGCAATGTAATGAAAGCTAGGGACCAAAATTTGGATAAAGCAACTTCCATGACATTTTGAGTTAAAAAAAAAAGGGCTCTTTTACCATTTTTTTCTTTGTTTTTAAATGAGTTTTCAATGTTTACATTGTAGCTAGATCTGGCTGCTCCGAGTATTAATAACATTGAATTAATAATACAACAGATAGGTGAGCTTTATCTCAACATGAGTAACTTAGCAATTGTAGATTCAAAGTAGACAGAAAAGAAATTAGATAGGGAGCTTAACAGATGCCACACTTAAACTCTGTGGTGGCAGGTTGAGCATTTGAACACTGAATTTTTCTTGATGTACAAAAGAGAAAACAGATCAGGCCAAGATTTATTCTGAGATTGCACTCAGCTCTGTTGATCCTTTTTTCACAAAATCAACAGGACTACAAGCTTGAACAGACAAGCAATAAAAATGGTCACAGGCCTCTCTTTCTTACAAAGTGTGACACAGTGAGGTAAAGTAATAAGGGGTTTTAAAAAAGTTACAGAATCGAGAGCCAGGGTGCCAGAAAGAGTTTCTCTACGAGAGGTCAGGAGAGAGGTGCAACCCTTCCCCTGCCTGCCAGGTTGATCAGTCCCAGGGAGTCAATCATTTCAATCTGTCCCACATGGATGCCTATTAAAGTGACTGCAACCAGAAAAACCAGGAGTTGGCTGCATCAGTGGACCCCTCATGGATGTCATTGAAGGCAACTCAAAGAAGAAAACCTAGGAGTGGGCCATTTCAATCCATCACTCATTGATGTTTATTAAGGCAATTCAAAGAAGAAAAACTAAGACAAAGAGAGGAAAGGCAAAGGGGCACCAGAAGGAACAAAAGAAGATAGAAAGGAAAGGATGGGAAAGGAAAACACTGTCTGGGAGGAAGTGAGGAACCCCAGGAGACCAGAGGAAGACTTACCAGTCATGGTGACACTGATTCAAAGGTTCAGGTGGCTGCTTATCAGGCACGAGGGGACCCTATCTGGCAGTCCAGCTGACCTCCAGCCCTAAGGGGATGGGAAATGTTTCCCTAATCCCGTGGGCCCTTCTGGGATGCCACAAAATATGTTACCAACAGTGGGTTCTTAGGCTCGCTATGCAATGGAAATTGATGAGAGGCCAAGCAAATTTCCCAGACAAGGCTTTATTGGGACTCATGCTCTAGCCCAAGGGAATCAGCACAGGAGGAAGAATTTCTGGCTGGCTCTCTGAGGGGGGTTAAGGGAGAGTTTAAAGTGGCTTGGGTGGGAAAGAGGTGATGTGTACGCATGTAGAGGTGGAGATTTTCTTGCACTGATTAGTTCTGTTACATGCTTCTTCATGCATTCTATGTCTCATTATCATGGTAAACCTCTAATATGAGTATGATTTTTAGCATTAAAATGAGGAAAAATTCAAGGAAATGTCAGTATGGGTGTCTATTCTGACTTGAGGCAGTTGAGTCTGGATAGGTCTGGTTTCTTTGCAGCCGGGTACTTTAGCAGCTTGTGTCACTGTCTTGCTTTAGTGGTCTTGAAAAACATGACCCACAAGACAGATAGTTTAGCCCTTCCCTTATATAATTAGGCGTTAAATTCCAGAGATTAGGAAACCATTTTTTTTTAGCTCTTTGTAGTTAACTAGTCCTAGTTAAGTTCACTGTCATAGTTAGGGAACAGGGGCCTAAGTCTTGTCCATATGTTGTCTCGGACTCACTACCTAGAAAAATACACATGTACATCCAATTTGGCATGAAACTTCCAAAAGGTTTACAAAATGTCCACACCCATCTGCAGGCCCTCTAGAGCTGTGCAGTCCAATATGGTAGCCAATAGTACCATGTGACCATTTAAGTCAAAATTAATTAGACTTAAAAATTCATCTCCTAACCACATTGTATCTAATCTTAACCTCAGAACTGCAATACACCATTTTTTTTCCTTGTTCAAATTTTCTTACTGGTTTTCAGAAACAATTTGTTTAGACATTATGTAGAAACACTCCTTAACCCAGCTTTTATGGTTTAGCACAGAAAGAAAGAGATATTTAGAACTGGAAGAGGAAAGTTGGTGAATGTGGTTAGTGGTGGAACTTGTGTGTCCAATTCTGCAGAAGTTTTCTGAACGGCCTCCACCTGTGTGCAATGCCAGAGACATTAGTTCTTCTGCGGCAAATACGACAGGACATGCATCTGAGAACCAAGAGGCAAATGGCACGCAGATGCCTGCAGGGGAAAGAGCGAGAGCGAGAGTGATGACAGAACTAGTACCAAGATGATGTAAAATTCCTTGCATTGTAGATACACCAATAAATACATAAATATATAAATAAATAAATAAGTAAATAAATAAATAAATAAATAATCAAGCTATATCCTGGATGGACCTGGAAGTCACTGAAAGGCAAATATCACATGGTCTCACTGACATGTGAAATCCAAAAACTTTGACCTCCTAAAAGCAGAAAATATAATATTGGTTGCCAGGGGCTGGTGTGGGGAGAGTGTTGGGGAGATGTTGATCAAAGGATATAAAATTTCAGTTCGACAAGAGGAAAAAGTTCAAGAGATCTATTGTTCAGCATGGTGACTACAGTTAATAACAGTGTATTGTACTCTTGACAATTGCTAGGGCAGAAGACTGGAAGTATTTTCCCCACAAATAAAAGAAAAGTATATGAGGTAATACAATGTTAATTAGCTTGAATTAGCCATTTCACACCATCTGTGCGTTTCAAAACATCATGTTGTACATGATAAAAATATACATTTTTATTTGGCAATTAACAAATTGATTCATCAAAACATCAAGCTACTTCTCACTGTGTCTTGTAGTCTATCCCAACCTCTCCCTCTTCCTGACTCTGTTAAAAAACCCACAAGGCTGGGGGGGGGTGGGTTCAATGTTGCCTGCTGCACACAAGGCCAGTTACTGAGACAGGGAGGATTGTTAAGGAGGAAAGGATTGATTCAGTGGATGTGTCAAATGGGAGGGGGAGGTTATGAATGGCCTCAAATCAACCTCTCTGACCAACAGGGTCAGGGGGCTTTTCTGCAGCTGAAATGAATAATGAATGAGGGATACAAGCTTCATTGTACGTTTGCTGTGGAGTGCAGGGCATGCCAGCACACTGAGAAATCATGCTAGTACATACATCCCATGATCAAAAAATGGTGGAAAAGTTCCGTCTAGGGTGAGGATTCTAATATTATAACAAGCTAGGGGTTAATATCATTCATTCTTTCAGCCTTGGGCAAAGCTCAGTGGGTCTCTGGGTTCGGTCTATGATGGAGTATTCTTATCTTGTCTTCTCCAAACAAACAGGTGGTGTGAGGCTTCCTAGGAGGTTCTGCTGCTCCTGGGAAAGAAACTCCAAAAAGAATGCATCAGTGTAACACAAAGTTACAAAGTTCTGGTTAGAAAATCTTACTGAGAGTTCTGTTTCCTGCCCATTTTGAGACTGTAGCTGCTAAACTGCCGGGGCTGAGATAATTCTCTCTGTCAAGGTCACTCAGAGCTGGCAGCCCCAGCCATAATGTGAACATCAAAAACTCATTTCAAATATGAGGGAACTAATAATATTATTGAAAACCATTTTGTTGCTTATGGAGCCAGTTACAACTCCTTTATTGCTGTCAGTTGCTTAGTGCACCGTTCAAATGTCAGCTCTCTTCACAATAGTGGGGAGTGTGTGTGTGAGAGTGTGTGTCTTGAAAGACATTTTTTCCTTAGGAAATTATGGGGTTATAATTCTTTGGTGGCTTACTCCTCTTCACTCTCCTCAGCCATTTCATCCACTGCTGGCCTGAAATTCCATGTCTGGCCTTAAGGGCTCTGAGCCTCACAGGGCCTCAGAGGCCTGGCTGTGATCTCCCCTGCAGTCTCCAGACATGTGTTCTGCCCATGGGGAAAGTCTCTCCACCCAGCTAGTTCCCACACCTGCTGCAGTAGGTGCAGCACCCCCGGTTCTCAACCAAACAGGTTTCAGGTCTCTGCCTGCCCCAACCCTTGAAAACACACAAACACACCGGTCGCATCCCAGCATGGTAACAAGGGAGCAGGTACTTCAACTCTGGTTGGTGAAAAGCCTCCCTGCCACAGCCCTTGCTGGTTTGCTTTGCTCCTGAGTACAGCCCCGTGTGGCCTGGCATGTGCTGTCCTGTCCTCCTCCCCGGGCTGCCACTACATGGGAGTAATGAAGTGCTGCCAATCTCATCTGCCCGCTGTTGGGGGATACGTGCTCAGCCATCTTATGTCATCTAGGGTAGGGGACCCTTCCTTTCCCAATTGGGTGAGTGGGAGGTGATCAGAACATGCTGTGATTCCCACTTTGTCCTTTGTGCAGGGCTGCTGAGATGAATACTTCCAGCACTCTTACGTCCAGAGGGTTACTCACTTTGAGTGAGGTTAACAGAAGCCGCTTCTGGTGCAGGAGACTAGGAAGGAAGGACATTGGGTCCCTTCCGCTCATTTCCCTGGAGAATAATATCTCTAGAATTTTGCACGAGAGGCACTCTTTTAATACCTCTTTATGTCCATCTCAAGCACTCAGTATGTGTCTAGCATGAATTCATCATGGATGTCTTCTTAAAATTGAAGATGAGCTCAGGTATGTGTAACCTCCCAGGCTTAACCTCAGCCGGAGACATCTGGCTTCACAGAGTGCTAGAATGGCCTGTTGGAAACTGAGTCATAGCATTATATGGAGAGTGAAGAGTGCAAGGTTGGAAGGCTGTCCTAAAGGACATAGCTCAATTTCTGGACCCCCAAGCAATGGGGAGAACAATTACCTTTAGAAGGAAATACCTGTGGACATGACATCTTCAATGTTAACAGGTATCCTGAACCTCAACCCAGCTCATGCTCAGTTCTTAAGGTGTGACTTTTCACTAGGATGAGTGGATAGGTTTTAGAGGGGACAGAATACATGTCTCTCGAACATGATGAGGGAGAAGAGTCATTTGTCCTTAGAAGGTCAAGTACAATATAAATATCACTTTTGGACTTTTTTCAGATTAATCATGGAACATCTGTGATGTGGTGCATGACTTCATCATCACCCCAGTGTCGGAGAGCCCCTGCATGGAATGGGAGGATGAACAGAATCCCTGTCCAGAGTAACCCACGTAGGCCATGTCAACAAACACACATCAAACAGAAAGGAGTGCAGTCACAGATTGTATTTTAATGGCTCAAACAAGGGAGGGCATTGTGTTCTAATTTATTTCATTTATCAAAATTCAGGGAAGGAGGAATTATCAAAGTCACATGACTTTTGGCCAAGGCCAACTACACCCTGGTGTTGCTTATTTCAGCGGGGACACCCACTGTGCCATCTCCTCGTCTTGTTGGGGCTTCCCCTCTTGTTGACTGGGGAGAAAGTACAATGCATGTTGCGAGACTTTACTACATATGGAGGCTTTGCATGAGTTCCTCTTGATGCCCAGAGCAGGCTCCTTGGGAGGGACTTTAGAGGGTTCTTGCTCCATGACTGGTCGAATCCAACCAACAGTAGGAAGACGGCATGACCAAGAAATCCTGAAAATGATGATCATGAAATCCAGATGGTAAGTGGACGCAGGGGTCTATTCCTCACTGCCCATGACACCCTCTGACTCACACACACACACACACACACACACACACACACACACACACACACACACATTCTTGCTACTGGCAGTACTCATAAGAGATTGCTTTCAGGTATTGTCTGATGTGAAATGCCAACACTGTCATTTCTTTCTTTCTGTCACACATGTGGGTCTGTTTCTAGAACCTGATTCTGTTTCACTGGCACATTTCCTGTTTCAATTTCTAATATGTAGATACTCACTAATTTTTATTGACTGATTGACTAATTGACAAACAAAATGATACACCCCTCACGCTGTTTGGTAACTACCTGTTCCCTGTGCCATGGTTCCCTTCATTAGAAGTCTGGTACAGGCAGGACCTTGTGTGCTTTTCTCCCTGCATCTGCCCAGAACAGAGTTAGGGGAAACAACAACCAGCATTTCAAGAAGGAAGGGATTGGATGTCAGGACCTAAGCGCTGACTAATCTGTTTAAGGTCTAGAGGAGCAATGGTCAAAGGCCATGGTTGCCATGGAGACATCAGGACAGTGCAGGAAGCTGTGCCAAGGCCAGATGTGTCCTGAGTCCCCAGAACCAGCATGACACAGGAAGAGGGAGTCACAATCAGCTCAAGAGTCCCTCTGCATACAGGCCTGTTCTCTTACCACCTCTCTGAAGAGCATCTCTGTGTTAGTTGGAACAAATGACAGCCACACATCCCCCAATTATCTAACAGGGTTGGAGTTTATCAGGTAGATTAGTTAGGTAATGGCACAAACAGATGCTATATTACCTTGGTAGGTCAGGATATCGTTCCTCTCAGAGCGCTCAGGTGTCTACTGAAGAGAGATGTGGAGCAGAGGGTGAGCAGTGGGAAGAATAAATCCTTCTCTCCTCGCCTCCCTCTCTTGCCCCACATCCCAGGGCCTGATTGGTTAGCAGGCAGAGGAGTCATGGTGAACACGGTGACTCACAATGGCCCTGACAATCTTGGGATCACACATACTCACTTGCCTGTTGCAAATACTGGCCACATCACCATGGTTACTTCTGGTTGAGGCCTGAATATGGTGAGTGGCAGTTGCTGGAAGAAGCAGCAGCTGGTACCCACACATGGGCACCAAATGCAAGTCCACTCCCAGGAAGAACACTCAGGCATGTTGGCCTCAGAGCTTCTCCTGACTTGTACCAAACCCCTCCACTGATGTATCCACTGTGTGAGGAGCTCACAGTACCCATCCCATCCCAGCAGGTGCCCTGGCCAGTGCTCAGCAATTTTGGCCTCAAGTTCCAATCAGGAACTTAGTCCCTGGTAGAATTTTGCACTGACATCTTAGTCTCTGCATTGAGCCTTGGCCATGTCTCTGCAATTAATACTTTTATAATATGCTGTTCATGTCAATGCAGAGTTCATTTGCAGAGATTTCAGGTGTGAGTAGTCATACTTCTCAAGCCATATTAGAGCCCAAGTCTCTGAACTAGAACAACTAAGTTGTCAACACTCAAGTTGTCCCAGGTCGGCATTGTCTGCAGGAAGGACATGGAGCTTTCCAGGCTGTCAGAGGGATAATGCTTGGGACAAGGCTCTGTATTTTTGAAAGTACTGTTCGCCTGAGGACCTGAGCTGAGCATTATATGAGGAGATGTGGCTTCCCACACTGGCTGCCTCACTCAGTCTCACAGGACGCCAGTCAGAATTGAGGCACCAATGCCCATAAGGGAGGCACAGGTGTCACTTTGCCTTTCTGCATTGACAGGGGAGGCTCAGTTATCCAGGATTCCTCCTACCCCACATGGAGCCAGGTTAACACACTGAGGCCACGTTCAGTGCCCAGAAAAAATTGGGGAGGCCAAGAACATACTGGTATATTTTATTAACGAAAGAGTGTGGAAAACTGTCTTTCTTTTCAGGGATTGCCTTCCTGACAATCCAAGCCAATCACCTCAGAAATAGGGCAGGAAAGGTTGGTTGAAATAAGTTAAATGCATAAAAAATTGTATACCCTTCTATTGACCAGGGAATATAATAGAAATAAAAGTCCCATTCACATTGGTCACCAATATTATAGAACACCTACAAATATAATGAATTCAAATATAAGGATATACAGAAGCATCTTATAGGAGCTTCCAGTTTGAACACTCAAATGATATTAACAGTACTAATACTTTGTGTAACAGAAAATCAGTTTTCGAAATGGTCTCCATTCTCCTCTAAAATAATAAATAAATTCAATGCCATCCCAGTCCTAATTCACAGCAGAATGTTGAGTGTGTGGAACTCGAAAGCCAGAGACTATTATACTGAGGATCCCCTGTGACAACTTATCTGAGAGAGGGAGCTTGTCACAGTGGACACCAAAACTCACTGCATAGGACCAGCCAGTGACACAGGAGTGGAGCACTGTGTCCTGAAACCAAAGGAGACTCTAGGAATATCCTCACTTATGTGTGGGAACCAAATATACGGTAAAGCTGGCACTGCAATCAGATATTGCCTCAGTACAGACTCTTACGACCATGTGTGAGTGTGTGCGTGTTCGTGTGAGTGTGTGTGTGCTGGTGTGTGAGTATGTGAGTGTGATTGTGTGTGTCTGTGCGGTGCAAGTGTGAAGGGGCTTCTTGGGCTGCTTGGTGTTGCTCGGTCAGGTGGGGCTGATTCCATCAACTCCCACAGGCTGTCTCTGCTATGCTGTCTTCCTGAAGGCATCCGGGCGTCAAGCAGTCATGCCTAGAGGACGCTCTGAGGCCAGTCCCCACACATCCACAGCGAGCATCAGGTTTTATTTGTGATAAATCATTGAGCTGTGCATGTCTGTGAGGTGCTGGCTTAGGCATACACTCAGATACATGCATGTGTGACAATTCTATATGAGTGCGTATATATGCGTGTGCTCAGGACATGGAGGTGGAGTCTCTCTGTACCATGTCAGGGCAGGGAAAGCGAAGGTCAGATTTGATCTTTTCTCTTCTCCCAACACTCAGAACACAGCTCGCCCATCTCACCATGGGGAGTAAACGGCTTTGTCATGTCCTTGGACTTGCCTGAGAAGGTCTATCACATGACGTCAGAGCTCTGTATCAGGGAGGGTGCCCTGGAAGCTAAACTGGCCAAGACGGGCAGCAGGGGAGTCAGAGGGCCTCCTCAAGAAGGCATCCGCTACATCAACCCCGAGCAATGTGCCTCCCAGAGAAGCGGCATCTGGCAGCGGCTCCCCAGGGTCCACTGGAATGGAGGGGAGGACAGCCGATGATCCCTATTGTACTTAGAAGAAGGTTCCCAAACTTCCCAGATATGACAATGTCCTCTGGGAATGTGGCCCTGCCTCCTCTCCCCAGCCCACCTCCTCTGACACTGCAACCCCCATCACTGCTCCAGCCATTCTGCCCTGCCCTTCCTTAAACACAAGAGTGTCCTTTACTCACACATTCTCTTTCCTCAGGCTGGGCAATGAAAAGAGGAGGGCCCCTGTAGCAGTCGGGGTGAGAGGGTGTGTTGACACAGCAGAGGTTAGGGGTGAAGAGAATTCGGAAGGTGCTGCCCCTGCCAAGAAAGCCAAGTGCAGCAGAGTACGGGGAAGATAAAGAGCTCTGTTCTGGGCCACGTCCTTCCTCACACCTGTGGTCTCGGGGGCAATGTGAGGTTCGGGAGAAAGTATTTCAGGCACTGGATATGCTGGCTCTAAGGAGCAGTGAGGTTAATGCACACGCACAGGTATAAGTACACATAACACCTGAGCAGTGTGCACACGTGTGGCACAAAGCTCCGTTGTTCCAGTGTGGGGTCTCTGATCATTACCTAGAGCACAGGCCACTCCAAACACATCAGGGAGCCCTCCCTCCTTTTTCTTTCAAGCTGTAGTAGGTGGGGTTGGAGCAAGGGGGAATAGGGCAGCAAACAGAAAGGATGGAGAGAGAGGGTGCCCACCCCTTCCTGGTTTAATTTCCACTTCTTCTTCCTGGTCCATTCCCCACCCAGGAAGGCTAAGGAGGGTTGGACATTGTGTCCCTCTCTTCAAGAGCCTTTGGGGGTGTCAGGGATCTCCCTGGACCCTTGTATGGCTTCCCCAGACCCTGGACAGAGGATGCTGCTCAAGCCCCACGGGGAGGTGTGCTCTTCAGATGAGGGCTGTGAGCCCTTCAACAAACCAAAGGAAACCACAGGGCAGGAGGCATCCTAAGGCAGGTGAGTGTGCACACGGCTGGTCCCGTGGAGCAGGCATGGGAGGGGCCACCCTCTACTTCTCCTGGCCTGGAGGAATGGCACCATAGGTTGCTTAGGTAGAGAGTAACCCCCCCCTGCTATTATACCCCAAAAGAACCCTACACAGATTTTCTCCCTTCCTTCCCCAGAAAATAGGGATTGGATGATAGGTAGGCTAAAATACTCAAGGGAAGGTGTGTCTCCCATAGACTATGTCAATGGATCCATTAAATTGGAAACTGATGTTGACCCTTTGTCCCCTGTCCATTTTCAGCTGTTTGGGATGTGGGATGGATCGCTGAGAAGTACGAGTGAGTGAGGGAGTGACCTGCATTCTTAAGGGGGAATTTGGGTCTGCTGCTTTGGAAGGATAAAAAGAGGAAAATTTCTGGAACTGGGCACATTCACTGGGCATGTCCTAGGACTCCTGTGTCCAATTATAATGCTCAGTGGAAACTGATGCGTTCCATAATTACATCACCTCTAAAGACCAGTATCCTTTAGGAATCAAAGCCTGAGTTGACTCAATAGGTAAAGATCCATCAACTTGAGATTTTGGCAGAACCGATTTCCCAGGAAGGCAGGTGGGATGACCTGTCCCTCGTCCATTCCGTGACAGTGTGTAGGAAAACTTTTCATCAGCCTTTAGATTACAATTTACAGGTTTGGTTGCAAGTGTGATTATGATAAAAGTGAACTTGCCCTGTGATGAAATAGAGGCTAACAGGACTAACTGTGTTACCCTGTGCTAGGAAAGCATTGCTTCATCTCATCAAAGCAACACTGGTTGCTGGCTGTGGAAAAGGTGGCAAATTCTTTTGGGTACTCTTAGTTTTTCCAACCAGATGTCTCCTCTTTCATCATCTACACTGCTGTGACCCTTAGGAAGTTCACAGGTAAAGGCTGCATCCATGGCCTTCCTTGCCTTCTGACTAGTCTACGGATTTGGCCTAGAGAGGTAGAAGGCCTAAATTAAAGTGTGGAAGGAAAGAGTATTTCCAGGACACAGCTAGAAACACTCTCCACTCAAGCTCTAGGCACTGAGGTTCACCTGCATCAACAATTTCTCTGTTAAGGTTACATATGGCCTCGTCTAAGATCCTTTGAGCAAACTCCTCTTCTGGAATCCCAGGCAAATCTTTCTTTCTTCTCTCTCTTTCTCTCTGTCTCCCTGTCTCTCACTGTCTCTCCCTGCCATTGACTCCCCTTTTCAAATTTCCTAGTAGTGATTCTGACTTCTACAGAGATAAATCTAGCTCTCCTAGTAAGTATATGCTTTGACAGTTCACACTCATCCCAGTAAGTTTGAGGTGAAGGATAGTTTCCTCTTGTGGACTTGATGCACCCTCCAAGCTCTCTGAAGAGGATGTCTTTGGTCTCCAACCTGCCCAGTCTCTCCAACGTACGCACACAGGCACACATGGGTGAGTGGTCACAGCTCACACCATGGTATGTGATCACCTTATTTACCAGTTCTGTGTGGATGGACAGGTAGCTTCCCGGGAGATGATGAGGGGTTGGTACCAACTGCTCTGGGGAGGCAGGCAAGTCTGAGACTAGATAGATACCTTTACTATTTACATATATAAAACACTTGTCTTAGTCCAACTGGGCTGTTTTAGGAAAAAAACATTAACTAGATGACAGAAAAAAAAGAATAGAAAATGTATTGCTCACACTTCTTGGGGCTGAGACAGCCAAGATCAGGAATTCAGCAGATTTGGTGTCTGAGGGAGGGCCTACCTCCTGGCTACACAAGAGTGCCTTGTCACTGTGTCCTCCTGGGGGGAGGGAAGAACCAGCTCCATTAGGACCATTGCATAAGGGCACCAATCCCACTCATGAGGGCTTCTGCCTCATCACCCAATCACCTCCCAAAGGCCCCCCGTCCTAATGGCATCACCTGGGGATTAGAATTTCCACATATGAACTTGCGGGGGGGAAATAAGCATTCGGACCATAGCAGAAGCACTGCTTGGCACTTCTGTGCTACTTGATTTTTCACTCAATATTATGACCGTGAATTTATCGACGTGTCACTCTACATCCCAGATTTCATCTCCTGTATGTATGCACATGGAGTGTAGCAGGTTGGCAGTTACTGTTCTCTGATCCTCTGGGTCTGGCTCCTTTTTGCTCTACCTGCTGCTGCTTCAGCCTCAATCCTCCCCGTTTCTCTCTCTGCAGCTGCTTCTGGATCCCGTAAGGCAGATGAGTAGTAAGCGGCACAGGAGTGTTCAGACACCTTTGCCACCAACAGTCCTGCCAGGAGGCCCCTACGTGGGAGCCCTTCTCAGCCCTCCCCCCATCCCACAGCCTGCTGCACCCTCTGAGGACAGGCTGGTGGCTGTATTGTGGCAATGCCCAATCAGCATGGAAGGCAGAGGGGACAGGGACAGAGGAGGGGGTAAAGGACATCAAGAGACTGAATTTTCTACATAATATGGAACTGGAAGAGTCAGGGCTCAGGGGAGAGAGAGTAGAAGCCCCTTAGATGCAGGTCGGGGAGGAGAGAGAGGACGGGGCTGGGGGCATGTTGGACAGGTTTGAAGCTCCAGACAGTTGGGGAGGAGGGGAGAGGAGAGAAGTGCTGCTTGCAGTCTCATTTGCATCCCACTTTCAGGACAAGAGTAAGGCTTGGCATTTTTGATTGCTCTATGTTTTCACTGTAGGTTCATTGGATCTCCTCTTACCTTGTGCTTGCCCATGTCCACCAGGACCTGGCCTCTCAGCTCTTCCTGTTGTGTTCAGCTTCACCTCTCTTTTCCGAATGCCCCATTCCCTAAGCAGTTCGCACTTGAGGTTTCTCAGAGCCAAGATCTGAATTTCTCATTCCTCTAGACATCTTTCCTCTATGAGAGCCATCTCACGAGTCTGGGTAATCTTTGTGCTGGCATCGCTTCAGTGAAGTCAATTCTGTTCAATTGACTGTGGGGTGAACAGGTGTATTTCACATGCACCAGACAATATATCTACGATTCCCCTTCTCGGGAGACAAGGAAGGGAACAATTACCTGTAGAAGGATCTGAGGGTCTGCTGTTCCCAATATGAAAAGTCCTGTGCTCTGATTTTTTTTTTTTGTTAAATAGACTCAACAAACACACAATACTGTAGTTTCTAAATGATGCTCTCACGAGCATCAGAATAAAAAGTATCCTAACCTCCCACACAGCCCATGGGCCTGTTGTTCTCAATGATGTCTTTTCATCTGGGTGCGCATTAGATTTTAGAGGAGAACACGATGGATGTCTCCCCATAATGGCAAGGGAGAGGCCTTGGGTCCTTGAATGGCCTACTACTGCACAACCACTGCCTTGCTTTTTATTCAGAGTAATGGTGGAAGAAATGTGATGGGCAGCATGATCTCTCCGTCCCCCCTGTATCTGAGGGCCCCTACCCAGAAAGTTTAGAATAAATACAGTCCCCTGTCCAGTGTGACTCAGGAGAGATATGTTGCCGTGAATCCATATCAAACCAAAAGCAGTGAAAATGAATCTTCTCTTTCAATTGCTGGAAAAAGGGAGGAGGAGTTTTATTCTAAACCCTTTTCTTTTTGGATTTTCCAGGATTCTGGGTAGGCATAAGCATGTTAGTGACATGATGTTTTGGCAAAGGCCACCTCCACCCTGGCACTGCTCGTGTCAGCATCCACAGCCACTTGGTCAGATCCTCGTCATTTCTGTGCATCCCCAGCTGTCTGCCCAGTAAAAAGCTCAGCATGTTATTGGAGGCCAGGTTGGATTTTAAGTATTCATCAGCCTTTCTCCTGATATTTGCAGTCAGCTTGCTCACTGAGGCTTTAGAGAGTCCTTCATCCTTCACTGGTTGATGCCACACAGCCTCAGGAAGGCAGCACAGCCAAGAAAGCCTGGTAAAGATGATGAAATCCAGATAATGCAGTGAACCCACGGGCCTCTTATTCACTGCGGAGTGTCACCTCTGAACACACACACACACATAATGCTAGCAGCAGTCTTCAGAGATTGCCTTGGAGCATCATCTGATTTGAATGGCAACATTTTCATTTCTTTCATTCTGTCATACGCATGGGTCTGTGTCCAGAATCTGCTCTGTTTTACTGATGCAATTTTAATTTATGTTTCAATTTCTACGTCTATTGTGTAGGTTTTCATATCTTGTACACCAAGCCCATTATTAAGTTAATTCCCACACATGTTCTCATACTTCTAATAGAATAATCTACTCATTTTGTTGTATGAAAAAGTCCTACAGAGATTCATGACTGTGCTTGCACTGAATTTATAGATTAATTTGGGGTGAAGAATTGATATGGTAATTCACACCGCTGTGCAGAAATAATGGTATTTTGGAGTCAAACTGGAAACTGACAAAATGTTTCCTCTATATTTCCCACCATTTTTAGAAACCACATTTACTTGTGTTTGGTTGAAGGCGTGAATTGGATACGATATTGCTATTATATCATAATTTATTCTTAGAGGATCTTACAGTATATTCTTTCATGTGTTTGATGTGTGTCTACCTTACTTCTTTGTCAAACACCTAGGTGACTGACTTGGTTGACAAAAGAAGAGAAAGCCAATTATTCCAAACTTACTTTTGCGAGTGGAGTATGTTTTACCAACAGTATGAAATGATATACAGCCATGGAAAAGGTGAAGAGGTTCTCCATGTACTGACATGGAAATGATCTCCAAGAAACGGTCACTGAAGAAGGAAATTTGTAAAACATGCCCCTTAGCATCCTATTTTGTTTCCTCAGAGAGCCATGTATATGAATAAAAGCAAATGCAGAAAACAAGGTCTGGAAGAATTTACAGCATACTGGAGAGGGAACTTCCTCTGGTGCAGGGCTGTAAGGTGGAGGGGCAAGAAAGGAGGTGGTGAGATGGAAGAGGGACAGGGCTTGGGCATCTCGCCTGACCACGGGAGTCAACATCACAGGACTGCATTAGCTGCAGAGGGCTCAAGTAGTTTCCTAACTGCCAGAATGTAGCGCTTGTCCATACCAGAAAAGGGCTCAACCATCTGTCTCTTGAGTAATGTTTTTCAAGACCAATGAAGCAAGACATTGACACAAGCTGATAAGGAACTTGGCTGCAAAGAAACCAGACTTATCTGGATCTAACTGCCTCAAGCCAGAATAGAACCCCCGCCAGACACACACACACACACACACACACACACACACACACACACACACACACACACACGGAGCTTACCCTGACAGTTTCCTCATCATGGTCTCATTTCAATGCTAAAGTTCACTCAGCATGGAGATTTAACATGCCAATGAGAGTTGTGACCCATGAAGAAGCATGTAATAGAATCGTGCAGGCACAAAGTAATGTCCATCTCTACATGCTTACATGTTACCCCTTTCCCACCCACACCTCTTTAAATGCTCCTCTCGGGGATCCAGCCTGAGGACTCTTTCCTTCGTGCTGTCTCCCTTGTGCTCGGGCATCAGCACCAATAAAGCCTTGTCTGTGACTCCTGTTTGTCCCCTTGCTGATTTCCATTGCATAGGGAGCCCAAGGGCCCTCCCAGTGACAGTGGGACTGTCAGAAACACCGGACCGTCAGTGGTGTGTACGTCACTCTTGCGTTTATTTCCACAGCAAGCATGAGCTAACGTGTGCAGCCCATCCTGACAATGGTGTAGCAGTGAAACAAGGTTCTTTGGAGGCACAGATTAGAGACCCAGAGAGGCAGCACTGTGGCAGGTTGATTCCCAGTCTCTTTGTCACCTGTCTCTTCCAAGAGAATGATTACTGGCACGGGAACACAAGGAAAGGGCCTGGTCAGAGGGAAATCACCAAAACCAAAAACCAACAAAACCACAGGCGGATGGTGAAGCTGTCGGTGGAGTTCTAGGCAAGAGGGCAGACTGAGCCAGGAAGCTTTTCAACAGTGTCTGTGACTTTCAGAGGTCCTCATACAGCAGGCAGAAAAGAAGAGGTGATGACACCATTCTGCAGTCCCTAAGGCTTCCTTAGCCTCCCCCATTTTACCAGCAATAAAGTAATGAGAGAAGGAAAACACCCCCTAGCAATGCCATCCCCACCCCACCCCAGCAGGGGGCTGCCTTCCCCAGGGGCTTGCGGTGCAGTAGTTCATGTAGCTTCCTGACAGCTCCAGGTGAGTGCTACTGTCAATCTCATTAACCCGGGACAGGAAACAGGCACAGGAAAGTTATGGAATTGGCCCAAGGTCACACAGCTTGTATGTGGCAGAAGCAGGATGTGAACCCATTGAGTCTGGCTTCAGAGCCAGGGTCTCCACTCCTTCAGGATCCTCCTCTTGGCCCTGTGGAGGGCCTTCAAAGGATTCTCGGCCCTCCTCAATTTGTTTTGCACCGTGAACATGGCATCAGTATCTCTGTGGGGTTCTATGTGGGGTGGGAGGAAAGCTGGATGACTGAGCCTTGCCTGTCACTCAAGAAAGGCAATGTGACACCTGGGTCCCTCATACAGGCTTCTCTGCCTCAGTTTCCTCAGTTGTTACGTGAGACTGAGTGGGGAAGCTAGTGTGGGGAGGCCATATCTCCTCATAATGGTCATTTTATTTCAGGAGGCCAGCACTGTAAAAAGTACAGAGCACTGTCCTCACTTTCCTCCCTCCAACAGCTGGTAATGCTCCATGTTACACTTCTGCACTTCATGATCATGGGTCATCCTGAATGTGCGCAATTTAGTAGTGCTAATTCAGAGACTTGTATGGTAATATAGCTGGAGAAGTATGACTGCCCACTCCTGAAATGTCTGCAATTGAACACCCCATGGATGAGAATTCTGTATTATAAAAGTAGTGATAGCAGAGTCATGGCCACGACTGGATGCAGAGATAGAGGGAGAGCAGAGAATCCTACCTGGGGCTGAGTTCTCTTGTGGCTTTCACTGAGTGGTTGGATCTTGAGGTCAAGGTTGCTGATCACTGCCCAGTGGACCTGTAGAAATGCAATGAACACTGTTAAAGTGTTTTGGTAACTTCTCCCACAGGACAAGTTTCAATGAACAGATTTTGCATGAGCCAGAGAATAGCTCTGAGTTCAAGATAGCGGAGTGTGTATGGAACAGATACAGACATCGTACCCAAATATAGGTAACATCTACTTCCTCTTCAAGCACCTTCTACTCTCACCGTATTCAGCCCTGAACCAGGGGTAATCTAGGTGATGGTGGCTAGTGTTCAGGTTTTGACTTTACATCTGCTTGGAAGGTTGTGGGATACATTGTGAATCACTATAACTACTCTTGGTAAACAACCAGTCTATTTTTACTTTTTTGTGAGCCTTCTGAAATACTGTTGCAAGGGCCTTGCCTTGCTTTGATTAACTCATAGCTCTCTCAGGGCAGAAAAGCAGCTATGTGGGCGGTGTTCCTTTAAAGCACCAAAAGGACAGAAAAACTGCAACTTTCCTGGGCAAAGGATAAATAAAAGTCAGGAAAAACAATAGAAGCCCTGAAAACTAGAGAGGAAAAGCTGGGGAGAGATAGCTGGGGAATAAGGGCTTTGACAGTTCTGACACATGCTAAGTAATTTGGACTGGCCACATGCCTGCCTTGAGCAGTAGGTATGCTCAGAAAAGTAGAAACATTACCCTAAGCTTCCTGCATTTTCAACTCTGGCTGATCTTTAAGTTCAATGCAAGCAGAAAGTGTTGCTTAAGGCAGAGTTGTAAAAGGTCTGACTAAGCATTAGAGGAGTGCCCCAACACAGAGTAAAACTGTGAACACCAGGAAAGTATTTTTGTCTGCATTTTCCTTGTTTTCCTCCTTGCCTCCCTCCCTCCCTCCCTCCCTCTCATTCCTTCCTCTCTAGGCATTTAAGAAATCTTTGCCAACACCCTGGCTGATTATTAGGCTAAAAGAGAATAGACTTTGGAGACAATACATAACAATGAATACAGTCTTTACAAAAAATAGATTGGAAAGTCACTATACAAACAAGTACCATGATCATCAACAAGCAACAAAAGTCATGGGAAAGGGGAAGAACCTGATTTCCAGAGTTGTCATATTATAATAATCAAAATTTCCCACGTTCAACAAAAAATTAGGGAAGCAAAGAAATATGAAAGTATGGCCATTTCACAGGGCAAAAAGAAATAAATAGAAACTGTCCCTCAAGATGACCATATGCTGGAATTACTAGGCAAGGACTATAAATCAATCCTATTAATATCACAACATATTACAGAGATGCAAAAATTCATTTACAGAGATGCAAACATCCTAAATACAAATAAGCAAACAAATCCCCCAATGCATTAGAAGAATTTTACATCATCACCAAATAGGGATCATTTCCATAAGGTAAGAATGGCATAGTACTAGAAAAATGGCTCATATTTTTCTCCATATTAAGAGCTCATAGGAAAACATTAAGATGTTGAGGATGCTTAACATCATTTTCAAACCACAATCCACCATTTACGACAAATCTACAACATAATACAGATAAACATTTCTTTACCAAAACCATCAAAGATATTTCAAAGTAACTGTCAATATCATCGACTAAAACAGGAATCAGAAAATCAGATAAGGGCTATCAGCAGTTTTGGTTGTATTTCTAGACGCTGATTTTGTGGCACTGTAACATTTCTGAAATCAAGAAGGCAAGGATAAGGTATATGTACTTTAAATTTCCATTATGAAGTTAAAGGTGTGCCTTAAAAATGGATTGAAATCTTAAGAATCGAGGACCTTCTGTTGTGAAGGCCAATTAGTGTGGATTAGGGGTGTATATTGGATTTTCTTGACTCTAAGTTCCTCTTTTAAGGTTCTGAAATCATGCTATTTTTATTAGATATGTCAAATTTGACATGTACCTGAAAATAATGACATGTCTATTTTGAAGTCGCAAAGGTAACCTGTAGAGTAATAAGCAAACAGTGGGGAGAACATGGAAGTGTTTAGAAAAGAAAATGCCAAAAGATTGTCATGCTGGATTATTTATTTTTCTTCTGGCCCTTCGAAGCCAGGCTGTGTGGTGTAATGGAAAACACCTGTGACTAAGGCACCAAAGTCCTACTGCAGCCTTGGCCAGGAATGAACTCTGTGCCCGTCACTTTGTTTCAGGTCCTCGTGACTTATGAACTCATCATCTGCAGGACCACGTTGGTCCTCCCACATCTGCCTTATCCTTAGACGTTTCAGAAGATTTCGGAAACGCCTCCCCAATCCTCCAATACGTATTCGTGACCGCGTGTAGTGGCAGAAGGACCCCTTCTCATCCGGAATTTTTATACTCACTGCTACCATTCTTCCATTTACAAAGGGGAGAAACCATCCTGGCCTGGAAACCTCTACACCTGCCACCACGACTCTGTCCTCAATGCACCAGATTATATTCTTCAGAGCTCTGCTCTGCTACACATGACAGTGCACGTTGCAGAACCACAAGCTTCCTTGATGACGCTTGTCTTTGTTCCATATAATACAATGTGGCACTTCTACAACAAATATATTAATTAGAAGGACACAACTACTTTACAAAATCCAGAAAACCAAAGGAACAAACATGCTTCCAAGGACAGAAATGAGGATAGCTCAAGAGTAGGTGTTGTAAATAAATGTTCTCTGTAAAGTAATGGCAGTAATGAGATGTGGCAGAAAATCACGGAGTTTTGGGGTCTAGTTCCAAACTCCAACATTGTCAGGAAAAATCCCTGAAATGCTCAACTAAGGTGAGCTGACAAGTATCAACCCATGTACTCGTGGCCTGGGGACTCAGTGACACATCGAACAGAAGGATGTGTGTGCAGTGGGCAGGTATCAGAGAAAAGGAGTCAGTCGGTGACTACTGCCATTTTTCATGACTGCGTATCAACCCACATTACAGACGTAACTTAGTGAGAGAAAATGTCCCACTATTTCCGTCATATATTACAGAATATTTGCTTTTCCTAGTAGTGTGGCTATCTTAACTCATGCTGTAACAAATACCTTCCACATCAAAGTTTTATTTGCCTTTTTTCCCCTTGGGCTATTTTTATTGTCATACCATTCCTAAACTAAATGTAGCACCATTTTAAAGTCTCTTTCATTCCTCTGGAATATGCTTTGGTACATTGCAATGTAAGAATTTTCTGTGTTCTACTTTATTAACTTTTGTTTGTAGTAATTTGTTAATAAATATTAATTTTGTTAATGAAGAGATTTATTATACCAATTAAAAAATGGACACAAAGCTGGAAACAGGTTTAATAACATTTTTTTTGAGTCAGAGTCTTGCTCTGTCTCTCTGGGTAGAGTGTGGTGGCATCATCAAAGCTCACTGCATCCTCACACTCCTGGGCTCAGGCGATCCTCATGCCTCAGCCTCCCAAGTAGCTGGGACTACAGGCACACACCACCACATCTGCCTAAATTTTTCTATTTTTGGTAGAGACTGGGTTTTGTTCTTTCTCAGGCTGATCTCAAAAGTTTTCCTAATTTTTAAAGTTTTAATAATATTACATGGATTTTTGTTGTCTAATCTCAATATTAGAACTACAATACACCAGATATTTTTTAACTTAATGAAATTGCCCTACTGTTTTTCAGAAACAATATTTTTTATGGCTTAGTAAATAAAGGAAGAGATATTTACAACTGGAAGTAGAAAGTTGATGAATATGGTTACCAGTGGATTTTGAGTGTCAAAACCATTTCTGCAGAAGGTGTTCTGTACGGCTTCCACCTGTGTGGAATCCCAGAGACATTAGTTCATCTCCAGTGAATATGGCAGGACATGCAGCTGAGAACTAAGAGGCAAATGGCAAGCAGGGATGCCTGTAGGGGAAGGAGTGAGAACGAGAGTGATGACAGAACTAGTGCCAGAATGCTGTAAAATTCCTTGCACTGTAGATGCACCAAAAAAGAAAAACATCAGGCTACATACGGGGGGAACCTGGAGGGCATTATAGGAAGTGAAATAAGCCAGGCACTGACAGGCAAGTACCACATGATCTCACTACCTGTGAAACAGAACAAATTTGAACTCAGAAAATAGAATGTTGATTTCCAGGGGTTGGTGTGGGGAGAGTGTTGGGGACCTGTTGATCAAAGGAGACAGAATTTCAGCTCGACAGGAGGAAAAGGTTCAAGAGATCTATTGTTGAGCATGGTGACTACAGTTGATAACAACGTATTGTACTCTTGACAATTGCTAGGACAGTAGACTTGAAGTGTTCTCACCACAAAAAAATGATAAGTCTGTGAGATGATGCATACATTAATTAGCTTAATTAGCCATTTCACACAGTCTGTGTTTTTCAAAGCATCATGTTGTACATGATAAAAATATACAATTTTTATTTGTCAATGAACAAATTAATTCATTAAAACATCAAGCTATTTCCCACTGTTGGTGTAGTCTACACCTACCTCTTCCTCTTCCTGGCTCCCTAATTGCTTTCAGTTGCTCAGTGCACCCTTCAGATCTCAGTTTTCTTCACAGTTCTTTGCTCGCTCCTCTTCTCGGGTCATTCACTCTCAGTCATTTCGTCCACTGCTAGCCTGAAATTCCATATGTGGCCTTAACAGCCCTGAGCCTGACAGGGCCACAGAGGCCTGACAGTCGTCTCCCCTGCAGTCTCTAGACATGTGCCCTGCCCATGGGGAAAGTCTCCCCACCGAGCTAGTTCCCGCACCTGCTGCAGCATCTGCACCACCCCGGTCCTCAACCAAAGGGGCTTCAGGTCTCTGCCCGCCTCAACCCATGCAAACACACAGGTCACATCCCAGCATGGGAACAAGGGAGCAGGTACTTCACCTCTGGTCAGTAAAAAGCCTTTCTGCCACAGCCCTTGCCGGATTTGCTTTGCTCCTGATTACAGCCATGTGTGGCCTGGCATGTGCTGTCCTGTCCTCCTCCCTGGGCTGCCACTACATGGGAGTAATGAACTGCTGCCAATGTCATCTCTCCGCTGTTGGGGGATACATGCTCAGCCATCTTATGTCATCTAGGGTGGGGTACCCTTCCTTCACCAATGGGGTGAGTGGGAGGTGATCAGAACATGGTGTGACTCCCATTTTGTCCTTTGTGCAGGGCTGCTGAGATCAATACTTCCAGCACTCTTACGTCCAGAGGGACACTGGCTTTAAGTGAGGTTAACAGAAGTCTCTTCTGGTTCAGAAGACTAGGAAGGAAGGGCATTGAGTCCCTTCTACTCATTTCCCTGGAGAATAACAGCTCTAGAATTCTGCACGAGAGGCACTGTTTTAATACCTCTTTATGCCCATCTCAAGCACTCAGTATGTGTCTAGCATGAATTAATCATAGATGTCTTATTAAAATTGAAGATGAACTCAGGTCTGTGTAATGTCCCAGTCTTAACCTCAGCTAGAGACATGTGTCTTCATGGAGTGCAAGAATAGCCTGTTGAAAACTGAGTTATAGCATTATATGGATAGTGAAGCATGCAAAGTTGGAGGGCTCTCCTACAGGACATAGCTCAATTTCTGGACCCCCAAACAATTGGAAGAACTATTACCTTTAGAAGGAAATATCTGTGGAATGGCCATCTCCCATGTTAAAACGTATCGTGAATCTCAACCGACCTCAGGGTCAGTGTTAAAGCTATGACTTTTCACTAGGATGAGTGGATAGGTTTTAGAGGGGACACAACGCATGTCTCTCCAACACGGTGAGGGAGAAGACTCTTTGGTCCTTAGAAGGACAAGTACAACATAACTATCACTTTTAGACTTTTTTCAGATTAATGATGGAAGAGCTGTGAGGTGCTGCATGACCTCACCATCACCCCAGTGTCGGAGAGCCCCTGCATGGAATGGGGAGGATGAACAGAATCCCTGTCCAGAGTACTGCAAGAAGGCCATGTGAACAAACACACATCAAACAGAAAGGAGTGCAATCACAGATTGTATTTTAATGGCTCAAACATGGGAAGAAATTTTGTTCTAATATATTTCTTTTATAAAATTCTAGGCAGGAGGAGTCAAAGTCACATGACTTTTGGCAAAGGCCAAATCTACCCTGGTGTCGCTTATGTCAGCATCCACACCCATCGTGCGAGATCAATGTCGTGTCTGGGCCTCCCCAGTTGTCGGGCAATGAGAAAGTACAGCACGTTTTTGGAGACCAGGGGGTGTGGGGAGGATTTCCGTGACTTCCTTTTAATGCTCAGAGCAGGCTCCTTGGGAGGGACTTTAGAGAGTTCTTGCTCCAAGACTGGTCGAATCCAACAAATGTCAGGAAGAGGGGACGAGCAAGAAACCCTGAAAAAGATGATCATGAAATGCAGATGGTAAGTGGACGCAGGGCTCTAATCCTCACTGCCCATGCCACCCTCTGACTCACAGATACACAGACACACACACACACACACACACACACACACACACACACATGCTTGCTACAAGCAGTAGTCATAAGAGATTGATTTGGGGCACTCTCTGATTTGAAATGCCAGCGCTGGCATTTCCCTCGTTCTGTCACACATGTGGGTCTGTTTCTAGAATCTGATTCTCTTTCACTGGCACATTTCGTGTTTCAATTCCTAATGTGTAGATACTCTCTAATTTTTATTGACTGATTGACTAATTGACAAACTAAATGGTACACCCCTCACGCTATTTGGTAACTGCCTGTTCCCTGGGCCATGTTTCCCTTCATTAGAAGTTTGGTACAGGCAGGGCCTTGCGTGCCTTGCTCCCTGCATCTGCCCAGAACAGAGTTAGGGGAAACCACAACAAGCATTTCAAGAAGGAAGGGATCTAACACCAGGACCTAAGCACTGACTAATCTGTTTAAGGTCTAAAGCAGCAACGGTCAAAGGCCATGGGTGCCATGGAGACATCAGGACAGTGCAGGAAGCTGTGTCAAGGCCAGATCTGTCCTGAGTCCCCAGAACTGCAGGCTGACAGAGGAAGAGGGAGTCACAATCGGCTCAAGAGTCCCTCCCCCTACAGACCTGCGCTCTTACCCACCTCTCTGAAGAGCATCTCTGTGTTAGTTGGAACAAATGACAGCCACTAATCCCCCAATTATGTAACAGGGTTTGAGTTTATCAGGTAGATTAGTTAGGCAAAGGCACAAAAACATGCTATATTACCTTGGTAGGTCAGGATATTGTACCTCTCAGAGCGCTCAGGTGTTTACTGAAGAGAGATGTGGAGCAGAGGGTGAGCAGTGGGAAGAATAACTCCTTCTCTCCTCTCCTCTCTCTCTTGCCCCGCGTCCCAGGGCCTGATTGGTTAGCAGACAGAGGAGTCATGGTGACTATTGTGACTCACAATGGCCCTGAGAACCTTGGGATCACACATACTCATTTGCCAGTTGCAAATACTGGCCACATCACCATGGTTACTTCTGGTTGAGGCCTGAATATGGTGAGTGGGAGTTGTTAGGAGAAGCAGCAGCTGGTACCCATGCATGGGCAGCAACTGCACGTCCACTCTCAGGAAGAAAACTCAGGCATCTGGGCCTCAGAGTTTCTCCTGACTTGTTCCAAAGCCCTCCATTAACGTGTCCCCTGTGTGAGGAGCTCACAGTACCCTTCTCATCCCTGCAGGTGCCCTGGCCAATGCTCAGCAATTTTGGCCTCAACTTCCAATCAGGAACTTTGTCTCAGGTAGAATTTTCTACTGACTTGTTAATCTTTGCATCGAGCCTTGGCCATGACTCTGCAATTAATACTTTTATAATATGTGATTCATGTCAATGGGGTGTTCATTTGCAGAGATTTCAGGTACGAGTAGTCATACTTCTCAAGCCATATTACAGCCCAAGTCTCTGAACTGGAACACCTAAGTTGTCAACCCACACTCAAGGTGGCCCATGCTGGCCTTGTCTGCAGGAAGGACATGGAGCTTTCCAGGCTGTCAGAAGGATAATGGTAGGGAGAGGGCTCTGTATTTTTTAAAGTGCTGTTCTCCTCAGGAACTGAAATGAGCATTATATGAGGAGATGTGGCTTCCCCACACTGGCTGCCTCACTCAGTCTCACAGGACACCATTCACAATTGAGGCACCAATGCCCATAAGGGAGGCCCAGGTGTCACTCTCCCTTTCTGCAGTGACAGGGGAGGCTCAGTCATCCAGGGTTCCTCCAACCCCACGTGGAGCCAGGTTAACACATTTAGGCCGTGCTCAGTGCCCAGAACAAATTAGGGAGGGCAAGAACATACTGGTGTATTTTAATAACAAAAGAGTGTAGAAAATTGTCTTTTCTTTTCAGGGATTGCCTTCCTGGCAATCCAAGCCAATCACCTCGGAAATAGCCCAGGAAAGGTTGGTTCAAATAAGTGAAATGCATAAAAATTTATATACCGTTCTATTGACCAGGGAATACAAAAGAAATAAATGTCCTATACACGTTGGTCATCAATATTATAAAACAACTAGAAATATAAGGAATTCAAATGTAAAGAAATACACAAGCACCTTATAAGAGCTTCCACTTTGAACACTCAAATGATATTAAAAATGCTAATTTTTGAGGAATAGAAAATTAATTTTTAAAATGGTATCCCTTCTCCTCTATGTAAATCAACAAATTCAGTGCCATCCCAGTCCTAAACCACAACAGAATGTTGAGTGTGTGCGCAACTGGAAGGCCAGAGAGTATTATATTGAGGATACCCTGTGACAGCCTGTCTGAGAGGGGGAGCTTGTCACAGGGACACCAAAGCTCACTGCATAGGACACAGCAGTGGATCACTATGTCCAGGGACCAAAAGACACTCTAGTAATATCGTCACTTATGTCTGGGAACCAAAGATATGGTAAAGCTGGCATTGCAATCAGATATTGCCTCACAGCAGCCTCTTGTGACCATGTGTGAGTGTGTGCGTGTGAGTTTGTGGGTGTGAGTGTGTGTGTCTGTGCGGTGCAACTGCCGAGGGGCTTCTTGGGCTGCATGGCGTTGCTAGGTCGGGTGAGGCTGATTACATCAACACCCACAGGCTGTCTCTGCTGTGCTGTCTTCCTGAAGGCATCCAGGGCGTCAAACAGTCATGCCTGGAGGACGCTCTGAGGCCAGTTCCTGCACATCCACAGCGAGCATCAGAAGGAAGGCAGATGAATACTTAAAACCCCACCTGGCCTGTCACACCGTGCTGGCTGTGGTGCTCGGTAGACAGCTGGGGAGGCACAGCCACGAGGCTGCCCTGGTGGACTGGCTGTGCACACTGATGCAGGCAGCACCACGGTGGAGCTGGCCTTTGCCCAAACACCATGCCGTTTGCCCACCTCTGTCCCCTGTGGATGATGAAAAATCGAGGAAATGGTGTAGATGAATCCCTCCCCTGATGGAACCATTAAAATGCAAGCTCTGTTTTCACTACTTTTGGTTCGAAGTGCTTTTGTTCATGTGGTTTCTTTACTTCTGTCCCATTTCCGTGGTACCCAGAGGCCACAAGCACATGAACCCTGGCTGCTCACCCTTGGGGGGGTGGTTCCTAACACTGCAGAGCCTGAGGGGTTTGGAGTCAGGGGACCTGTTTAGAGAAGCTGGAAGGTCAGCTGAGTGTGCAAGTGGAAATGCCCGACACTCCCAAGTAAGGGGACAGGGCTTCAAAGAGGCCACTTCGAGGTCTTGGTTTGTGTCTCCTGAAAGCTGGAGGGAGACAGCGAGAAGGAGTGGGAATCAGAATCAAATTTAAAATGCCGGTGCCAGGGAGAGGGGAGGCGTTCTCTCAGGAAATGTGGATGGAGTCCAAATGTCAGGAAACTGCAGGGGCTCAGGCCCAGTGATGTGGTCCCCCAAAAAGCCATGGCAGCCCCCAGTAAGGAAGAAAAACTCGGGATCAAACAGCTGCTAAACTTCATACAGGTAGGGAGACATTTCCTGACCCTGACCTCTTGTCCCTCCCCGTGTTCAGCAGACGTGGGGCACAAGGGGTTTCACAAGGGGAGGGGCCAGGTGTTGTCTGAGTGCACGTGGAAGGATCTTACCTCACCTCACTGACCTTTCCTCCCGCCCTTGCCAAGCCTGAGCTGGGGGAATGGAGATGCTTTGACATTAAAACACTAGAATGGGGATTAGCATATTGGACAGGACAGAAAAATTTCTGAAAACTGATTTGGTGGAATACCAAGGTTGCCAAAGATATTTTATTGTCTGGTAGTGATCACAAAAGTGGCAGGGCTGACTCTGGGGTTGTCAGTGGGGAGCAGAAAAGAAGGAACCCAACAAAATGGACGTGGTTTGAACATCAGATGTTTATGGAACAAACACTTGATTTTGGCCTCTGGATGTTCTACACCACAGTCACCCAGACATGACAATGACAGCTCTCCAATTTGGAGTAGTGCTTACCTGAGGGACAAAGGGAGTGGTCAAGTTTAAAATTTTATTTCCTTAGGCAGGAGGTGAGTAGATAGGCCGTCCTTCTCCTGTTCCCCATACATTTCTGTATTCCTGACACACGTCACCAATGCAAAGCAAGAGAAAGGGAACTGATGAGACAAGCAAAAATGCCCAGGACAAAAGCACGGTGAACAGCCTGTCTCTCAAGTGTTGCTGCAAAATAACTTTGCGCATACAATTCCCCCTCCAGCTGGGACTTGGGCTGTGAGGGCAAATGAACACACTAGGCGTCCAAGTGCGTGTTCCCGTGAAGCAGACCCCGAGAGTAACCTGTGAGTACAAGCAGCTTAGTTGAGAGGCAATCCCAGGTCGCGCTGGCAGGGGTGAGGGGAAGTGAGCCTTAGAAGGAAGGCAGCCAATTAACGGGGGAGGTGAGCTGCAAGGTACCACTGTTGGCAACCGGAGCTCATTATCAGGAGGCCCTGTGCGAGCGTGTACAACACACACCTAAGGTCCATCCCACGTGTGGAATGAGGAAGCTGGACGTATTTACCCACCAAATTCCCCACCATTATTGTTGTGGGACTTCTTTCAGGGATGATACAAATCTCTGTCACTCTCAGATGGCCTTGCCTTATGCCCAGCATGCTCAGGGCTGAGAAAATGAAAGCCCCTGCGGCAGAGTGTCAAGGACAATTGTCAGCAGCCTTGGAGATGTGAAAGTGACACCTGGCTCGGAAGGGTCAGGAGCAAAATACTTAAGTCAGTGTCAGAATCTTTCTGCCATTGCCTGTTCCTTAAGTAGCTCAATAGCAAAATTTTCAAAGAACGGGAACTACATTTTCTTCCTACAGCTGAACATCTTGTTAACATTGGTAAACAGTGTATCAGTTAGCATTTTTAACTGGAAATTGGTCTCAGGAACCCCGTTCCAGAGAATTTTCAGATAAATTCTCAGCTGCTCAAGGAACATGTTCTTTGTAGACATCAAAATCTTCCTCCAGGGAGAAGAGGGCAAGATTTCCACAGTGTGTCCTGCCTGCAGCTGTGCCTTGCTGGTGGCTGGGCACGGGTCTCTTCCCAGGCTTTCTAGAGATCTTGGGCTGCAGGTGTGAGCTACTCAACTCTTGCCATTCCGTCCAGACGGGCCTGAGCTGCTGTGTCTCACCTCCTCCCTGAGGGGTCTTCAGCATGTGGAATTCACAGAGGCTCCTCTCCTGGTGTCCCCCAGCAGCTGGAACTTTATTTACATCCCTACTATTGCCCTCTGTGTGTAAGGACAGGGTTGAAACATAGGTTGCTCCCACACACGCTCACCTTGGCGCACACTCAGCATACTGCCCCCACAGTGGGTGCCCCTCTCCCAGGGGTCCTTGGAAATGGGTTCCGGGTGGTGACTCCATTTCAGCCCTGACAGAGCCACTGGGGGCCACAGATGGCCTTCTCAACCTCGTGTTGGGATTCTAGTAATGGATCCTTGTCACAGGTCAGATGGGACCTGTAATACCTAGCTCTCCTGCTGCTGTTTTTTTCCTCTCTCTACATTAATGCTAAAAGAGTTGGTTTGGACCAGGCACCATCCCTGTTTGCAGCCAGACAGGCTAAGGGAGCATGTGAAGGGCCCTACTTAGGTGGGTTACTGTCCTCAGATAGAAAAGCCTGAAGGACATTTAGAGCATGGCCAGTCCAGGGGCTGTCACAGCAAATTTGAGGAGAACGGAATGTACCTTTGGGGTCCCACTTCCCATCCTTCAGGGATCTCATCACTTCCCAGCAGCACCTAGGCCCAGATGCCCTGTTTCACCACCTTAAATTACAGAACCCTATTTCCAGACTGTGTCAGGAATTACTAGACCTGTGTACTTGGATCGCTGTTATGTAACAAAGTACTCCCGGGATCCGCGTGCCTGGGAAACTGTGGACTGCGCTGCATCCCCTGATGGGAACGTGCGGTGTCCACGGGCATGGGAACTCCAGGAAGCCCTCCCCTTCTCCTCCAGCTCACCTCCATTCTCACCTTCTTTTCTGTCTCTTCATCTTCCTCTCCTCCTTCCACATCCTTCTCCTCACCTTCCTCTTTTTCCTCCTCATCCTCTCCAAGGAGGTGTCAGGATGCAGAGGGAGGTCACATAACATGATTACACAGGCAAGACAGACCTGTTGTTCTGTCCTCTTTGACCTCTCATCCATTTGGTCTTTTTGTGTTGGCTGTCATCTCACTTGTGCCTGTGGTTCCACCTAAATCTCTATCTCAGGTATTTCAAAATTGGAAAGTGGAGAGAAAAATAAAAATAACAGTCATGAGGTGGACTGAAAAGAGAACACTGTACCGAGGTTGGTACACTCTCGTGGGGGTATAGAGTAACATTTCTGAAACCACTTTAATGTACACTGGGTTGAACACACGAAGTATTGGATGGTGGGGACAGGAGCCAGGTCTCTCAGGACAGTCAGTTAAGCTGGAAGAGTCAGCTAGAATGACCCATGTACCAATAGAGTAGAGCTGTACCCACCAGTATAAACTCATGTTTATCTTGTATAGACACAAATCGATAAATGTAGAAGTATTTATAGACAAGTGTGTATATAAGGTGCATTAGTTTCCTGTTGCTGCTGTAACTAATCACCACAAATTTACTGCATTAAAACGTGTTTTTTTTTTTATTTCAGCTCATCATGGGGGTACATAAGTTCAGGTTATATACATTGTCCATGTCCCGCCCATCCCCCTGAGTCAGAGCCTAAAGCGTGTCCATTCTCCAAACAGTGTTCCTGGCACTCACCATGTAGTCATACCTCCATCCACTCCCCCCCCCACCTCCCCGAGTCAGCACCTTCAAGCATGACCATTTCCCAGAGGGTGTGCAACACACTCATCATGTAAGCATACACTCATCCCCTCCCCCCACCCCCATCTCAGTCTGATATCCAATTGGTATCCTTCCCCGATGTGCATTTAGGTGATGATCAGGGAAACCAGTTTTCTGGTGAGTACATGTGATGCTTGGTTTTCCATTCTTTGGAAACTTCACTTAATGTAATGGGTTCCAGCTCTCTCCAGGAGAACCAAACGGATTTTGTATCATCGTTATTTCTTATTGCTGAGTAGTACTCCATGGTATACATACCACAGTTTGCTAATCCATTCGTGGATTGATGGGCACTTGGGTTGTTTCCTCATCTTTGCGATTGTGAATTGTGCTGTTATAAACATTAGGGTACAGGTGTCTTTGTTAAAGAATGACTTTTGTTCTTCTGGGTATATGCCCAATAATGGGATTGCTGGATCAAATGGTAGGTCTACTTGAGTCTGTTTAAGGTATTTCCGTATTGCTTTCCATAGGGGTTGCACTAGTTTGCATTCCCACCAGCAGTGTATGAGTGTTCCTGTCTCTCCGCATCGACGCCAACATGTGTTGTTTTGGGATTTTTTGATAAAGGCCATTCTCACCAGAGTTAAGTGGTATCTCATTGTGGTTTTGATTTGCATTTCCCTGATGATTAGGGACGTTGAGCATTTTTTCATACGTTTTTTTAGCCATTCTTATATCTTCTTTTGTAAAATTTCTATTCATGTTATTTGCCCACTTTTTGATAGGGTTGTTTGATTTTTTCTTGCTGATTTTCCTGAGTTCTAATAGATTCTTGTTACCAGTCTTTTATCTGATGTGTAGTATGCAAAAATTTTTTCCCATTCTGTAGGCTGTCTGTTTATTTTCGTGACTGTTTCTTTGGCTGTGCAGAAGCTTTTTAATTTAATCAGGTCCCATTCATTTATTTTTGTTGTTGCTGTGATTGCCTTAAGGGTCTTCTTCATAAATTCTTTGCCTAGACCAATGTCTGTAAGAGTCTTTCCTACATTTTCTTCTAGAATTCTAATCGTTTCCCATTTAAGGTTTAAATCTGTTATCCACCGTGATTTGATTTTTGTGAGAGGTGAAATCTGTGGGTCCTGTTTCAGTCTTCTACATGTGGCTATCCAGTTTTCCCAGCACCATTTATTGAATAGGGATTCTTGTCCCCAGAGTATGTTTTTGTCTATATACATTCTTCTCATCAGCTCACGGGACATTCTCAAAGATTGACCATATCCTAGAACATAAAGCGTGTCTTAAAAAATTTTAAAAAATCGAAATCATACCATGCATCTTCTCAGATCACAATGGAATAAAAGTAATAATGAACCCTAACAGGAACTCTCATTCCTACTCAAAGTCATGGAAGCTAAACAACCTTCTCCTGAGTTACAATTTTGTGAAGGAAGAAATTAAGTCAGAAATCAAAACATTCTTTGAATTACATGACAAAGGTGACACAACTTATCAAAATCTATGGAATGCAGCCAAAGCAGTCCTGAGAGGAATATTCATTTCCATAAATGCCTGTTTCAAAAAGACAGACAACTTACAAATAGACAACTTAATGAATAGACTCAAAGAGCTGGAGAAGGAAGAACAGACTGACCCCAAACCCAGCAGAAGGCGAGAAATTATTAAGATCAAATCAGAATTAAATGAAAAGGACAACAAAAATACTATAAGGGAAATTAATCAAATAAAAAGTTGGTTCTTTGAAAAGATAAATAAAATAGACACACCACTGGCTAGAGTAACCAAGAGCAGAAAAAAAAAATCTTTAATAACTTCCATCAGGAAAATGAAAGGAGAAATCACAACCAATGCCACAGAGATACATGACATCGTGTATGAATATTACAAAAATCTTTATGCACACAAATTGGAAAATGAGGAGGAAATGGACAAATATTTAGAAACACACATCCTTCCCAAGCTCAATCAGGAAGAAGTAGAATTCTTGAATAGACCAATATCAAGAACTGAAATTGAAACGGCAATAAAAAACCTTCTCAAAAAGAAAAGCCCTGATCCAGATGGGTTCACACCTGAATTTTACCACACATACAAAGATGAACTGTTGCCCATCCTACATGAACTATTCTTCAATATTGAGAAGGATGGAATTCTCCCCAACACATTTTACCAAGCCAATATAACATTGATACCAAAACCAGGAAATGATGCAACAAAAAAAGAAAACTACAGACCAATCTCTCTCATGAACGTAGATGCCAAAATTCTCAATAAAATCCTAGCAAATCGTATCCAAGTGCTTATTAAAAAAATAATTCATCACGACCAAGTAGGCTTCATCCCAGAGATGCAGGGGTGGTTCAACATACGAAAATCTATAAATGTAATTAACCACATAAACAGAAGCAAAAATAAAGACCATATGATCCTCTCAATAGATGCAGAAAAAGCATTTGACAAAATTCAACACCCTTTTATGATAAGAACACTTAACAAAATAGGCATAAATGGGACCAACCTAAAAATGATACAAGCCATATATGACAAACCCACAGCCAACATCATACGGAACAGGGAAAAATTGAAAGCATTCCCACTCAGAACTGGAACCAGACAAGGCTGACCACTGTCCCCATTACTTTTCAACATAGTATTGGAAGTCCTTGCGAGAGCTATCAGGCAAGAGAGCAGAATCAAGGGTGTCCAAATAGGGAAAGAAGAGATCAAACTCTCACTCTTCGCTGATGATTTGATGTTGTATCTGGAAAACCCCAAGGATTAAACCAAGAGACTCCTGGAATTAATTAATGAATTCAGTAAAGTCTCAGGTTGCAAAATCAATACACACAAATCAGAGGCATTCATATATGCCAATAACATTCAATTGGAGAACCAAATTAAGGACTCAATACCTTTCAAAATAGCAACAAAGAAAATAAAATATCTAGGAATACATTTAACTAAAGAGGTAAAGGACCTCTATAAAGAGAACTATGAAACGCTAAGGAAGGAAATTGCAGAACACATAAATAGGTGGAAATCCATACCATGCTCATGGATTGGAAGAATTATCATTGTTAAAATGTCCATATTACCCAAAGTAATCTATAGATTCAATGCAATTCCTATTAAATTACCAGCATCATTTTTCACAGATTTAGAAAAAATAATTATACACTTTGTGTGGAATCAGAGAAGACCCCATATAGCAAAAGCAATTTTAAGCAATAAAAAGAAAATGGGAGGTATTGATTTGCCAGACTTCAAAATATACTACAAAGCTGTGGTGCTTAAAACTGCCTGGTATTGGCACAAGGGCAGGGACACAGACCAGTGGAACAGAACAGAAATCCCAAATATAAAAACATCCTCATATAACCATCTAATCATTTTTTTTTCTTGGAGATCTGGAAGTCAGAAATCTAAGACCAAGTCTTTGGTGGGGTTACATTCCTTCTGGAGGCTTCCAGAGAGTGCCTATTTCCTTGCTGTTCCCAGCCTCCAGAGCCGGCTTACATGTCTTGGTTCCTGACCACTTCCTGGCATCACTCCAACTTATTGTTTCCATAGTAGCATCTCCTACTGTGCAATCAGATCTTCCTGCCTCCCTCGTAAAAGGATTTGTGGTCAGTTCAGGGATTTGGGGGTTGATTAAGAGGGAGACAGGACCATAGAAGGCAGTTGCACACAGGCTGCATCTGGGCAGTACTTGGACAGGGATGTATGAGAGGGAAGTCCCAGCTAGCAAGAGACCTCCCAGGGCAGTAGCATGGGGCCACCACCCAGAAGGGGAAGAGGGCAGAGAAGTTCCCAAGGTTGAAGCAGAACCTGGACAGGGAGGTTATATGACTGGGCGATGTCAGTCAGCTTCAAGGTTGGCAGTGTCTAGGTCAGAGAGCTCCCAAGAGCAGCAGTTGTTTGAGGTCCCTTATAGCTATAGAGTTTGTCTTATTTTTGGTGGGAAGATGTTCGGAGCAGTTCTGTGGGGTATGTAAACTGGGTTCTAAATGGCTTTAAAATATGTTTTGTACTGTATTTAAAGGTATTGGATGTATGAGCATTTGAGTTTGGCACCAGTGGGGCTTTAGCTACTAGTCCTATACTGAAGGGAAGAATTAAGAACATGGGGACAATTTTAGGGCAACACACAGGTGTGTTTTCCCTCCCAAAGGGGGAGGGAAATGTTTCCCTCATCCCGTGGGCCCTTCTGGGATGCCACAAAATATGGTACCATCCGTGGGTTCTTAGGCTTGCTATGCAATGGAAATTGATGAGAGGCCAGGCAAGCTTTCCCAGACAAGGCTTTATTGGGACTCATGCTCTAGCACAAGGGAATCAGCACAGGAGGAAGAATTTCTGGCTGGCTCTCTGAGGGGGGTTAAGGGAGAGTTTAAAGTGGCTTGGGTGGGAAAGAGGTGATGTGTACGCACGTAGAGGAGGAGATTTTCTTGCACTGATTAGTTCTATTACATGCTTCTTCATGCATTCTATGTCTCATTATCATGGTAAACCTCTAATATGAGCATGATTTTTAGCATTAAAATGGAATTATAATGAGGAAAAACTCAAGGAAATATCAGTATGGGTGTCTATTCTGACTTGAGGCAGTTGAATCTGGATAGGTCTGGTTTCTGTGCAGCCGGGTACTTTACCAGCTTGTGTCAATGTCTTGCTTTAGTGGTCTTGAAAAACATGACCCACAAGACAGATAGTTTAGCCCTTCCCTTATATGATTATGGGTTAAATTCCAGAGGTTAGGAAACTAATTTTTTTTAGCTCTTTGTAGTTAACTAGTCCTAATTAAGTTCCCTGTCATGGTTAGGGGACAGGGGCCTAAGTCTTGTCCCTGTGTTGTCTCGGACTCACTACCTAGAAAAACACACATGCACATCCAATTTGGCATGAAACTTCCAGAAGGTTTACAAAATGTCCACACCCATCTGTAGACCCTCTAGAACTGTGCAGTCCAATAAGGTAGCCAATGGTACCATGTGACCATTTAATTCAAAATTAATTAGACTTAAAAATTCATCTCCTAACCACATCGTATCTAATCTTCACCTCAGAACTTCAATACACCAATTTTTTTTTACTTGTTCAAGTTTTCTTACTGTTTTTCAGAAACAATGTGTTTAGACATTATGTAGAAACACTCCTTAACCCAGCTTTTATGGTTTAGCACAGAAAGAAAGAGATATTTAGAACTGGAAGAGGAAAGTTAGTGAATGTGGTTAGTGGTGGAACTTGTGTGTCCAAATTCTGCAGAAGTTATTCTGAACGGCCTCCACCTGTGTGCAATGCCAGAGACATTAGTTCATCTCCAGCAAATACGACAGGACATGCATCTGAGAACCAAGAGGCAAATATCACGCAGATGCCTATAGGGGAAAGAGCGAGAGTGAGAGTGATGACAGAACTAGAAATCAGATGGTGTAAAATTCCTTGCCATGTAGATACACCGATAAATAAATAAGTAAGTAAATAAATAAATAAATAAAAATCCAGCTACGTCTTGGATGGACCTGGAAGTCACTGAAAGGCAAATACCACATGGTCTCACTTACATGTGAAATCTAAAAACTTTGACCTCCTAAAAGCATAAAATAGAATAATGGTTGCCAGGGGCTGGTGTGGGGAGAGTGTTGGGGAGACGTTGATCAAAGGATATAAAATTTGCATTCCACAGGAGGAAAAATTTCAAGAGGTATGTTGTCCAACATGGTGACTACAGTTAACAACAATGTATTGTACTCTTGAAAATTACTAGGGTAGAAGACTTGAAGCATTTTCACCCCCCAAAAAAAGACAAGTATGTGAAGTAATACAATGTTAATTAGCTTGAATTAGCCATTTCATGCCGTCTGTGTGTTTGAAAACATCATGTTGTACATGATAAAAATATACTTTTTTATTTAGCAATTAAGAAATTGATTCATTAAAACATCAAGCTATTTCCCACTGTGTCTTTTGGTCTACCCCCACTTCTCCATCTTCCTGACTCTGTTAACGAACCCATAAGGCTTTTGGCAGTGGGTTCAATGTTGCCTGCTGCACAGAAGGCCGGTTGCTGAGACAGGGAGGATTGTTAAGGAGGAAAGGACTGATTCAGTGGTTGTGTCAAATGGAAGGGGGAGGTTATGAATGGCCTCAAATCTACCTCTCTGTGCAACAGGGTCAGGGGGCTTTTCTGCAGCTGAAATGAATAATGAATGAGGGGTACAAGCATCATTGCACGTTTTCGGTGGGGTGCAGGGCATGACAGCACACTGAGAAATCATGCTAGTACATATATCCCATGATCAAAAAATGGTGGATGTCCCTCCTAGGGTGAGGATTTTAGTATTATAACAAGCTAGGGTTTAATATCATTCATTGTTTCAGCCTTGGGCAAGGCTCAGTGGGTCTCTGGGCTCGGTCTGCGGTGGAGTATTCTTATCTTGTCTTCTCCGGACAAACAGGTGGTGTGAGGCTTCCTAGGAGGTTCTGCTGCTCCTAGGAAAGAAGCTCCAAAAAGAATGCATCAGTGTAACAGAAAATTACACAGTTCTGGTTAGCAAATCTTACCGAGAGTTCTGTTTTCTGCCCATTTTGAGACTGTAGCTGCTAAACTGCTGGGGCTGAGATAATTCTCACCGTCAAGGTCACTTAGAGCTGACAGCCACAGCCATAACGTGAGCATCAAAAACTCATTTCAAATATGAGGGAATGAATAATATTATTGAAAACCATTTTTTTGCTTATGAAGCCAGTTACAACTCCTTTATTGCTGTCAGTTGCTGAGTGCACCATTCAAATGTCAGCTTTCTTCTTCTTAGTGGGCTGTGTGTGTGTGTGTGTGTGTGTGTGTGTGTGTGTCTTGAAAGGCTTTTTTCTGAGGAAATTAGAAATTATGGGTGCATAAGTCTTTGGTGGCTTATTCCTCTTCACTCTCCTCAGCCATTTCATCCACTGCTAGCCTGAAATTCCATGTGTGGCCTTAAGGGCTCTGAGCCTCACAGGGCCTCAGAGGCCTGGCTGTGGTCTCCTCTGCAGTCTCCAGACTTGTGTCCTGCCCATGGGGAAAGTCTCCCCACCCGGCTAGTTCCCGCACCTGCTGCAGCATCTACACCACCCTGGTCCTCAACTAAATGGACTTCAGGTTTCTGCCCGCCCCAACGCATGCAAACACACCGGTCACATCCCAGCATGGGAACAAGGGACCAGGTACTTCACCTCTGGTCAGTGAAAAGCCTCCCTGCCACAGCCCTTGCTGGTTCGCTTTGCTCCTGAGTACAGCCCCGTGTGGCCTGGCATGTGCTGCCCAGTCCTCCTCCCTGGGCTGCCACTACATGGGAGTACGGAACAGCTGCCAATCTCATCTGCCCACTCTTGGGGGATATGTGCTCAGCCATCTTATGTCATCTAGGGTAGGGGACCCTTCCTTCACCAATGGGGTGAGTGGGAGCTGATGAGATTATGCTGTGACTTCCACTTTGTCCTTTGTGCAGGGCTGCTGAGATCAATACTTCCAGCACTCTTACATCCAGAGGGTCACTGACTTTGAGTGAGGTTAACAGAAGTCGCTTCCGGGTCAGAATCTAGGAAGGAAGGACATTGGTTCCCTTCCACTCCTTTCCCTGGAGAAGAATATCTCTAGAATTCCGCATGAGAGGCACTCTTTTAATACCTCTTTATGCCCATCTCAAGCACTCAGTATGTGTCCAGCATGAATTAATCATGGATGTCTTCTTAAAATTGAAGATGAGCTCAGGTCTGTGTAACCTCCCAGTCTGAACCTCAGCCAGAGAAATCTGTCTTCATAGAGTGCTAGAATGGCCTGTTGGAAACTGAGTTATAGCTTTATTTGGAGAGTGAAGCGTGCGAGTTTGGAAGGCTGTCCTACAGGACATAGCTCAAGTTGTGGACCCCCAAACAATGGGGAGAACAATTAGCTTTAGAAGGAAATACCTGTGGACATGACATCTTCAATGTTAAAAGGTATCGTTAACCTCAATCCAGTTCTGGCTCGGTTCTTAAGCTATGACTTTTCACTAGGATGACTGGATAGGTTTTAGAGGGGACACAACGCATGTCTCTCAGACATGACGAGGGAGAGGGGTCTATGGTCCTTAGAAGGTCAAGTACAATATAAATATCACTTTTAGACTTTTTTCATATTAATGGTGGAAGAGCTGTGATGTGCTGCATGACCTCATCATCACCCCAGTTTCTGAGAGCCCCTGCATGGAATGGGAGGATGAACAGAATCCCTGTCCAGAGTAACGCCAAGAAGGCCATGTCAACAAACACACATCAAACAGAAAGGAGTGCAATCACAGATTGTATTTTAATGGCTCAAACATGGGAGGACATTTTGTTCTAATTTATTTCATTTTTCAAAATTCAGGGAAGGAGGAAATATCAAAGTCACATGACTTTAGGCAAAGGCCAACTCCACCCTGGTGTCACTTATTTCAGGAGGGACACCCACTGTGCCACCTCCTCGTCTTGTCGGGGCCTCCCCCCTTGTAGACTAAGGAGAAAGTACAATGCATATTGTGAGATTTTACTACGTATGGAGACTTTGCATGAATTCCTCTTGATGCCCAGAGCAGGCTCCTTGGGAGGTACTTTAGAGGGGTCTTTCTCCATGACTGATTGAATCCAACCAACGGCAGGAAGACGGCACGACCAAGAAATCCTGAAATAGATGATCATGAAACCCAGATGTTAAGTGGATGCAGGGGTCTATTCCTCACTGACCCATGCCACACTCTGACTCACACACACAAACACATACACACACACAGAGACACACACGCACACACACAGGCTTGCTACCAGCAGTAGTCATAAGAGATTGGTTTTGGGTATCGTCTGATTTGAAATGCCAACGCTGTCATTTTCTTCATTCTGTCACACACGTGGGTCTGTTTCTAGAACCTGATTCTGTTTCACTGGCACATTTCCTGTTTCAATTTCTAATATGTAGATACTCACTAATTTTTATTGACTGTTTGACTAATTGACAAACTAAATGACAGACCCCTCACGCTGTTTGGCAACTGTCTGTTCCCTGGGCCATGTTCCCCTTCATTAGAAGCCTTGTACAGGCAGGACCTTGCGTGCCTTGCTCCCTGCATCTGCCCAGAACAGAGTTAGGGGAAACCACAACAAGCATTTCAAGAAGGAAGGGATCTGACACCAGGACCTCAGCGCTGAGTAATCTGTTAAAGGTCGGGAGGAGCAACGGTCAAAGGCCATGGTTGCCATGGAGGCATCAGGACAGTGAAGGAAGCCGTGCCAAGGCCAGATGTGTCCTAAGTCCCCAGAACCAGCATGACACAGGAAGAAGGAGTCACAATCAGCTCAAGAGTCCCTCCCTGTACAGGCCTATTCTCTTACTCACCTCTCTGAAGAGCATCTCTGTGTTAGTTGGAACAAATGACAGCAACACATCCCCCAATTATCTAACAGGGTTGGAGTTTATCAGGTAGATTAGTTAGGTAATGGCACAAACACATGCTCTATTACCTTGGTAGGTCAGGATATTGTTCCTCTCAGAGCGCTCAGGTGTCTACTGAATAGAGATATGGATCAGAGGGTGAGCAGTGGGAAGAATAACTCCTTCTCTCCTCGGCTCCCTCTCTTGCCCTGCATCCCAGGGCCTGATTGGTTATCAGGGAGAGGAGTCATGGTGACTACGGTGACTCACAATGGCCCTGACAACCTTGGGATCACACATACTCACTTGCCAGTTGCAAATACTGGCCACATCACCATGGTTACTTCAGGCTGAGGCCTGAATATGGTGAGTGGCAGTTACTGGAAGAAGCAGCAGCTGGTACCCACGCATGGGCACCAAATGCAAGTCCACTCCCGGGAAGTACACTCAGGCATCTTGGACTCAGAGCTTCTCCTGACTTGTACCAAACCCCTCCACTGATATGTCCCCTGTGTGAGGAGCTCACAGTACCCATCCCATCCCAGCAGGTGCCCTGGCCAATGCTCAGCAATTTTGGCTTCAACTTCCAATCAGGAACTTAGTCCCTGGTAGAATTTTTTACTGAGATCTTAGGCGCTGCGTCGAGCCTTGGGCATGGCTCTGCAATTAATACTTTTCTAATATGCGATTCATGTCAATGGGGTGTTCATGTGCAGAGATTTCAAGTGAGTAGCCATACTACTCAGGCCATATTAGAGCCCAAGTCTCTGAACTAAAACACTCAAGTTGGCCCAGGTCGGCATTGTCTGCAGGAAGGACATGGAGCTTTCCAGGCTGTCAGAGGGATAATGTTGGGGTCAGGGCTCTGTATTTTTCAAAGTACTGTTCGCCTGAGGACCTGAACTGAGCATTATATGAGGAGATGTGGCTTCCCACACTGGCTGCCTCACTCAGTCTCACAGGACGCCAGTCAGAATTGAGGCACCAATGCCCATAAGGAAGGCCTAGGTGTCACTTTGCCTTTCTGCAGTGACAGGGGAGGCTCAGTTATCCAGGATTCCTCCTACCCCACATGGAAACAGGTTAACTAACTGAGGCCACGTTGAGTGCCCAGAGCAAATTGGGGAGGGCAAGAACATACTGGTGTATTTTATTAACGAAAGAGTGTGGAAAACTGTCTTTCTTTTCAGGGATTGCCTTCCTGACAATCCAAGCCAATCACCTCAGAAATAGGGCAGGAAAGGTTGGTTGAAATAAGTTAAATGCATAAAAAATTGTATACCCTTCTATTGACAAGGGAATATAATAGAAATAAAAGTCCCATTCACATTGGTCACCAATATTATACAACACCTACCAATGTAATGAATCAAATATAAGGAAATACAGAAGCATCTTATAGGATCTTCCAGTTTGAACACTGAAATGATATTAACAATAATAATGCTTTGTGGAACAGAAAATCAGTTTTCAAAATGGTCTCCATTCTCCTCTAAAATAATCAATAAATTCAATGCCACCCCAGTCCTAATTCACAGCAGAATGTTGAGTGTGTGTGGAACTGGAAAGCCAGAGAATATTATACTGAGGATCCCCTGTGACAGATTATCTGAGAGAGGGAGCTTGTCACAGTGGACACCAAAACTCACTGCATAGGACCAGCCAGTGACATAGGAGTGGATCGCTGTGTCTGGGGACCAAAAGAGACTCTAGGAATATCCTCACTTATGTGTGGGAACCAAAGATACGGTAAAGCTGGCACTGTAATCAGATATTGCCTCAGACCAGACTCTTACAACCATGTGTGAGAGGTGTGCCTGTGTCTGTGTGCGTGTGTGTGTGAGTGTGTGGGTGTGTGTGTGTGTCTGTGTGGTGCAAGTGTGAAGGGGCTTCTTAGGCTGCCTGCATTGCTCAGTCAGGTGAGGCTGATTCCATCAACACCCACAGGCTGTCTCTGCTGTGCTGTCTTCCTGAAGGCATCCGGGGCGTCAAGCAGTCATGCCTAGACGACGCTCTGAGGCCGGTCCCCGCACATCCACAGCGAGCATCAGGAGGAAGGCAGATGAATACTAAAAACCCCACCTGGCCTGTCACACCATGCTGGCCGTGGTGCTCGGTAGACAGCTGAGGAGGCACAGCAACGAGGCTGACCTGGTGGACTGGCTGTGGACACTGATGCAGGCAACACCACGGTGGAGCTGGCCTTTGCCCAAACACCGTGTCAGTTGCCCACCTCTGTCCCCTGCGCTTGATGAAATATCCAGGAAATGGTGTGGATCAATCCTTCCCCTGATGGAACCAGTAAAATGCAAGCTCTGTTTTCACTTCTTTTGGTTCGAAGTGCTTTTGTTCATGTGGTTTCTTTACTTCTGTCCCATTTTCCTTGGTACCCAGAGGCCATAAGCACATGAACCCCGGCTGCTCACCCTTGGGAGAGTGCTTCCTAACACTGCAGAGCCTGAGGGGTTGGTAGTCAGGGGGCCTGTTTAGGGAAGCTGGAAGGTCACCTGAATGTGCAAGTGGAAATGCTTGACACTCCCAAATAAGGGGACAGGGCTTCAAAGAGGCCACTTTGAGGTCTTGGTTTGTGTCTCCTGAGGCTGGAGGGAGACAGCGGGAAGCAGTGGGAATCACAAACAAATTTAAAATGGGGGTGGCAGGGAAAGGGGAGGCGTTCTCTCAGGAGATGTGCATGGAGGCCAAATGTCAGGGAACTGCAGGGGCTCAGGACCAGTGATGTGGTCCCGTCAAAAGCCATGGCAGCCCCCGGTGAGGAAGAAAATGTCGGCCTTAAACAGCTGCTAAACTCCGTACAGGTTGGGTGACATTTCCGGACCCTGACCTCTTGTCCCTCCCCGTGTTCAGCAGACGTGGGGCACAAGGGGTTTCACAAGGGGAGAGGCCAGGTGCTGTCTGAATGCACGTGGAAGGGCCTTACCTCACCTCAGTGCCCTTTCCTCCCGCCCTTGCCAAGCCTGAGCTGGGGGAATGCAGATGCTTTGACATGAAAACACTAGAATGGGGATTAGCATACTGGACAGGACAGAAAAAATTCTGAAAACTGATTTGGTGGAATACCAAGGTTGCCAAAGATATTTTATTGTCTGGTAGTGATCACAAAAGTGGCAGGGCTGACTCTGGGGTTGACAGTGGGGAGCAGAAAAGAAGGAACCCAGCAAAATGGACGTGGTTTGAACATCAGATGATTATGGAACAAACATTTGATTTTGGCCTCTGGATGTTCTACACCACAGTCACCCAGACATGACAATGACAGCTCTCCAATTTGGAGTAGTGCTTACCTGAGGGACAAAGGGAGTGGTCAAGTTTAAAATTTTATTTCCTTAGGCAGGAGGTGAGTAGATAGGCCGTCCTTCTCCTGTTCCCCATACATTTCTGTATTCCTGACACACGTCACCAATGCAAAGCAAGAGAAAGGGAACTGATGAGACAAGCAGAAATGCCCAGGACAAAAGCACGGTGAACAGCCTGTCTCTCAAGTGTTGCTGCAAAATAACTGTGCGCATACAATTCCCCCTCCAGCCGGGACTTGGGCTGTGAGGGCAAATGAACACACTAGGCGTCCAAGTGCGTGTTCCCGCGAAGCAGACCCCGAGAGTAACCTGTGAGTACAAGCAGCTTAGTTGAGAGGCAATCCCAGGTCGCGCTGGCAGGGGTGAGGGGAAGTGAGCCTTAGAAGGAAGGCAGCCAATTAACGGGGGAGGTGAGCTGCAAGGTACCACTGTTGGCACCCGGAGCTCATTCCCAGGAGGCCCTGTGCGAGCGAGTACAACACACACCTAAGGTCCATCCCACGTGTGGAATGAGGAATCTGGACATATTTGCCCACCAAATTCCCCACCATTATTGTTGTGGGACTTCTTTCAGGGATGACACAAATCTCTGTCACTCTCAGATGGCCTTGCCTTATGCCCAGCATGCTCAGGCCTGAGAAAGTGAAAGCCCCTGCAGCAGAGAGTCAAGGACAATTGTCAGCAGCCTTGGAGATGTGAAGGTGACTCCTGGCTCGGAAGGGTCAGGAGCAAAATACTTAAGTCAGTGTCAGAATCTTTCTGCCATTGCCTGTTCCTTAAGTAGCTCAATAGCAAAAGTTTCAAAGAACTGGAACTACATTTTCTGCCTACAGCTGAGCATGTTGTTAACATTGGTAAACACTGTATCAGTTAGCAGTTTTCACTGGAAAATGGTCCCAGGAACCCCATTCCAGAGAATTTTCAGATAAATTCTCAGCTGCTCAAGGAACATGTGCTTTGTAGACATCAAAATCTTCCTCCAGGGAGAAGAGGGCAAGATTTCCACAGTGTGTCCTGCCTGTAGCTGCAGCTTGTGCCTGCAGCGGTGCCTTGCTGGTGGCTGGGCACGGGTCTCTTCCCAGGCTTTCTAGAGATCTTGGGCTGCAGGTGTGAGTGAATCAACTCTTGCCATTCCGTTCAGAGGGCCCCAAGCTGCTGTGTCTCGCCTCCTGCCTGAGGGGTCTTCAGCATGTGGAATTCACAGAGGCTCCTCTCCTGGTGTCCCCCAACAGCTGGAACTTTATTTACATCCCTACTATTGCCCTCTGTGTAAGGACAGGGTTGCCCTGTAGGTTGCTCCCACGCACGCTCACCTGTTCCCACACTCAGCATACTGCCCCCACAGTGGATGCCCCTCTCCCAGGGTCCCTTGGAAATGGGTCCCGGGTGGTGACTCCATTTCAGCCCTGACAGAGCCACTGAGGGCCACAGATGGCCTTCTCAAGCTCAGTCTGGGATTCTAGTAATGGATTCTTGTGACAGATCAGATAGGACCTGCAATACCTAACTCCCCTGCTGCTGTTTGTTCCTCTCTCTGGATTAACGCTAAAAGAGTTGGTTTAGCCCAGGCACGATCCCTCTTTGCAGCCAGACAGGCTAAGGGAGCATGCGAGAGGCCCTACTTAGGTGGGTCACTATCCTCAGACAGAAAAGCCTGAGGGAGATTCAGAGCACCGCCAGCCCAGGGGCCGTCGCAGCTAATTCTAGGAGAAGGGAATGTACCTTTGGGGTCCCGCTGTCCATCATTCAGGCATCTCGTCACTTTCCAGTGGCGCCTAGGCCCAGATGCCCTGTTTCACCACCTTAATTTGCAGAACCCTATTTCACCGACCGTGTCAGGAATTACTAGACCTGTGCATTTGGATTGCTGTCCTGTAACAAAGTACTCCCGGGCCCCGCGTGCCTGGGAACCTGTGTACTGCGCTGCATCCCCTGATGGGAACGTGCGGTGTCCACGGGCATGGGAACTCCAGGAAGCCCTCCTCTTCTCCTCCAGCTCACCTCCATTCTCACCTTCTTTTCTGTCTCTTCATCTTCCTCTCCTCCTTCCACATCCTTCTCCTCACCTTCCTCTTTTTCCTCCTCATCCTCTCCAAGGAGGTGTCAGGATGCAGAGGGAGGTCACATAACATGATTACACAGGCAGGACAGACCTGTTGTTCTGTCCTCTTTGACCTCTCATCCCTTTGGTCTTTTTGTGTTGGCTGTCATCTCACTTGTGCCTGTGGTTCCACCTAAATCTCTATCTCAGGTATTTCAAAATTGGAAAGTGGAGAGAAAAATAAAAATAACAGTCATGAGGTGGACCGAAAAGAGAACACTGTACCGAGGTTGGTACACTCTCGTGGGGGTATAGAGTAACATTTCTGAAACGAATTTAGTGTACACTGGGTTGAACACACGAAGTATTGGATGGTGGGGACAGGAGCCAGGTCTCTCAGGACAGTCAGTTAAGCTGGAAGAGTCAGCTAGAATGACCCATGTACCAATAGAGTAGAGCTGTACCCACCAGTATAAACTCATGTTTATCTTGTATAGACACAAATCGATAAATGTAGAAGTATTTATAGACAAGTGTGTATATAAGGTGCATTAGTTTCCTGTTGCTGCTGTAACTAATCACCACAAATTTACTGCATTAAAACGTGTTTTTTTTTTTATTTCAGCTCATCATGGGGGTACATAAGTTCAGGTTATATTCATTGTCCATGTCCCGCCCATCCCCCTGAGTCAGAGCCTAAAGCGTGTCCATTCTCCAAACAGTGTGCCTGGCACTCACCTCTAGTCATACCTCCATCCCCTTCCACCCCCACCTCCCCGAGTCAGCACCTTCAAGCATGACCATTCCCCAGAGGGTGTGCAACGCACTCATCATGTAAGCATACACTCATCCCCTCCCCCCACCCCCATCTCAGTCTGATATCCAATTGGTATCCTTCTCCGATGTGCATTTAGGTGATGATCAGGGAAACCAGTTTTCTGGTGAGTACATGTGATGCTTGGTTTTCCATTCTTTGGATACTTCACTTAATGTAATGGGTTCCAGCTCTCTCCAGGAGAACCAAAGGGATGTCGTATCATCGTTATTTCTTATAGCTGAGTAGTACTCCATGGTATACATACCACAGTTTGCTAATCCATTCGTGGATTGATGGGCACTTGGGTTGTTTCCACATCTTTGCAATTGTGAATTGTGCTGTTATAAACATTAGGGTACAGGTGTCTTTGTTAAAGAATGACTTTTGTTCTTCTGGGTATATGCCCAATAATGGGATTGCTGGATCAAATGGTAGGTCTACTTGAGTCTGTTTAAGGTATTTCCATATTGCTTTCCATAGGGGTTGCACTAGTGTGCATTCCCACCAGCAGTGTATGAGTGTTCCTGTCTCTCCGCATCGACGCCAACATGTGTTGTTTTGGGATTTTTTGATAAAGGCTATTCTCACCAGAGTTAAGTGGTATCTCATTGTGGTTTTGATTTGCATTTCCCTGATGATTAGGGATGTTGAGCATTTTTTCATACGTTTTTTAGCCATTCTTATATCTTCTTTTGAAAAATTTCTATTCATGTTATTTGCCCACTTTTTGATAGGGTTGTTTGATTTTTTCTTGCTGATTTTCCTGAGTTCTAATAGATTCTTGTTACTAGTCTCTTATCTGATGTGTAGTATGCAAAAATTTTTTCCCATTCTGTAGGCTGTCTGTTTATTTTCGTGACTGTTTCTTTGGCTTTACAGAAGCTTTTTAATTTAACCAGGTCCCATTCATTTATTTTTGTTGTTGCTGTGATTGCCTTAAGGGTCTTCTTCATAAATTCTTTGCCTAGACCAATGTCTGTAAGAGTCTTTCCTACATTTTCTTCTAGAATTCTAATCGTTTCCCATTTAAGGTTTAAATCTGTTATCCACCGTGATTTGATTTTTGTGAGAGGTGAAATCTGTGGGTCCTGTTTCAGTCTTCTACATGTGGCTATCCAGTTTTCCCAGCACCATTTATTGAATAGGGATTCTTGCCCCCAGAGTATGTTTTTGTCTATATACATTCTTCTCATCAGCTCACGGGACATTCTCTAAGATTGACCATATCCTAGGACATAAAGCGTGTCTTAAAAAATTTTAAAAAATCGAAATCATACCATGCATCTTCTCAGATCACAATGGAATAAAAGTAATAATGAACCCTAACAGGAACTCTCATTCCTACTCAAAGTCATGGAAGCTAAGCAACCTTCTCCTGAATAACAATTTTGTAAAGGAAGAAATTAAGTCAGAAATCAAAACATTCTTTGAATCACATGACAAAGGTGACACAACTTATCAAAATCTATGGAATGCAGCTAAAGCAGTCCTGAGAGGAAAATTCATTTCCATAAATGCCTATTTCAAAAAGACAGACAACTTACAAATAGACAACTTAATGAATAGACTCAAAGAGCTGGAGAAAGAAGAACAGACTGACCCCAAACCCAGCAGAAGGTGAGAAATTATTAAGATCAAATCAGAATTAAATGAAAAGGACAATAAAAATACTATAAGGGAAATTAATCAAACAAAAAGTTGGTTCTTTGAAAAGATAAATAAAATAGACACACCACTGGATAGACTAACCAAGAGCAGAAAAGAAAAATCTTTAATAACTTCCATCAGGAACATGAAAGGAGAAATCACAACCGATGCCACAGAGATACATGACATCGTGTATGAATATTACAAAAATCTTTATGCACACAAATTGGAAAATGAGGAGGAAATGGACAACTATTTGGAAACACACATCTTCCCCAAGCTCAATCAGGAAGAAGTAGAATTCTTGAATAGACCAATATCAAGAACTGAAATTGAAACGGCAATAAAAAACCTTCTCAAATAGAAAAGCCCTGGTCCAGATGGGTTCACACCTGAATTTTACTGCACATAAAAAGATCAACTGGTGCCCATCCTACATAAACTATTCTTCAATATTGAGAAGGATGGAATTCTCCCCAACACATTTTACCTAGCCTATATATCATTGATACCAAAACCAGGAAAGGATGCAACAAAAAAAGAAAACTACAGACCAATCTCTCTCATGAACGTAGATGCAAAAATTCTCAATAAAATCCTAGCAAATCGTATCCAAGTGCTTATTAAAAAATAATTCATCACTACCAAGTATGCTTCATCCCAGAGATGCAGGGGTGGTTCAACATATGAAAATCTATAAATGTCATTAACCACATAAATAGAAGAAAAAATAAAGACCATATGATCCTCTCAATAGATGCAGAAAAAGCATTTGACCAAATTCAACTCTCTTTTATGATAAGACCACTTAACAAAATAGGCATAAATGGGACCTACCTAATAATGATACAAGCCATATATGACAAACCCACAGCCAACATCATACTGAACAGGGAAAAATTGAAAGCATTCCCACTCAGAACTGGAACCAGACAAGGCTGACCACTGTCCCCGTTACTTTTCAACATAGTATTGGAAGTCCTTGCGAGAGCTATCAGGCAAGAGAGCAGAATCAAGGGTGTCCAAATAGGGAAAGAAGAGATCAAACTCTCACTCTTCGCTGATGATTTGATGTTGTATCTGGAAAACCCCAAGGACTCAACCAAGAGACTCCTGGAATTAATTAATGAATTCAGTAAAGTCTCAGGTTACAAAACCAATACACACAAATCAGAGGCATTCATATAGGCCAATAACATTCAATTGGAGAACCAAATTAAGGACTCAATACCTTTCAAAATAGCAACAAAGAAAATAAAATATCTAGAAATATATTTAACTAAAGAGGTAAAGGACCTCTATAAAGAGAACTATGAAACGCTAACGAAGGAAATTGCAGAACACATAAATTGGTGGAAATCCATACCACGCTCATGGATTTGAAGAATTAACATTGTTAAAATGTCCATACTACCCAAAGTAATCTATAGATTCAATGCAATTCCTATTAAATTACCAACATCATTTTTCACAGATTTAGGAAAAATAATTATACACTTTGTGTGGAATCAGAGAAGACCCCATATAGCAAAAGCAATTTTAAGCAATAAAAAGAAAATGGGAGGTATTGATTTGTCAGACTTCAAAATATACTACAAAGCTGTGGTGCTTAAAACTGCCTGGTATTGGCACAAGGGCAGGGACACAGACCAGTGGAACAGAACAGAAATCCCAAATATAAAAACATCCTCATATAACCATCTAATCATTTTTTTTTCTTGGAGATCTGGAAGTCAGAAATCTAAGACCAAGTCTTTGGTGGGGTTACATTCCTTCTGGAGGCTTCCAGAGAGTGCCTATTTCCTTGCTGTTCCCAGCCTCCAGAGCCGGCTTACATGTCTTGGTTCCTGACCACTTCCTGGCATCACTCCAACTTATTGTTTCCATAGTAGCATCTCCTACTGTGCAATCAGATCTTCCTGCCTCCCTCGTAAAAGGATTTGTGGTCAGTTCAGGGATTTGGGGGTTGATTAAGAGGGAGACAGGACCATAGAAGGCAGTTGCACACAGGCTGCATCTGGGCAGTACTTGGACAGGGATGTATGAGAGGGAAGTCCCAGCTAGCAAGAGACCTCCCAGGGACAGTAGCATGGGGCCACCACCCAGAAGGGGAAGAGGGCAGAGAAGTTCCCAGGGTTGAAGCAGAACCTGGACAGGGAGGTTATGTGACTGGGCAATATCAGTCAGCTTCAAGGTTGGCAGTGTCTAGGTCAGAGAGCTCCCAAGAGCAGCAGTTGTTTGAGGTCCCTTATAGCTATAGAGTTTGTCTTATCTTTGGTGGGAAGATGTTCGGAGCAGTTCTGTGGGGTATGTAAACTGGGTTCTAAATGGCTTTAAAATATGTTTTGTACTGTATTTAAAGGTATTGGATGTATGAGCATTTGAGTTTGGCACCAGTGGGGCTTTAGCTACTAGTCCTATACTGAAGGGAAGAATTAAGAATATGGGGACAATTTTAGGGCAACACACAGGTGTGTTTTCCCTCCCTAAGGGGGAGGGAAATGTTTCCCTCATCCCGTGGGCCCTTCTGGGATGCCACAAAATATGGTACCATCCGTGGGTTCTTAGGCTTGCTATGCAATGGAAATTGATGAGAGGCCAGGCAAGTTTTCCCAGACAAGGCTTTATTGGGATTCATGCTCTAGCACAAGGGAATCAGCACAGGAGGAAGAATTTCTGGCTGGCTCTCTGAGGGGGGTTAAGGGAGAGTTTAAAGTGGCTTGGGTGGGAAAGAGGTGATGTGTACGCACGTAGAGGAGGAGATTTTCTTGCACTGATTAGTTCTATTACATGCTTCTTCATGCATTCTATGTCTCATTATCATGGTAAACCTCTAATATGAGCATGATTTTTAGCATTAAAATGGAATTATAATGAGGAAAAACTCAAGGAAATATCAGTATGGGTGTCTATTCTGACTTGAGGCAGTTGAATCTGGATAGGTCTGGTTTCTGTGCAGCCGGGTACTTTACCAGCTTGTGTCAATGTCTTGCTTTAGTGGTCTTGAAAAACATGACCCACAAGACAGATAGTTTAGCCCTTCCCTTATATGATTATGGGTTAAATTCCAGAGGTTAGGAAACTAATTTTTTTTAGCTCTTTGTAGTTAACTAGTCCTAATTAAGTTCCCTGTCATGGTTAGGGGACAGGGGCCTAAGTCTTGTCCCTGTGTTGTCTCGGACTCACTACCTAGAAAAACACACATGCACATCCAATTTGGCATGAAACTTCCAGAAGGTTTACAAAATGTCCACACCCATCTGTAGACCCTCTAGAACTGTGCAGTCCAATAAGGTAGCCAATGGTACCATGTGACCATTTAATTCAAAATTAATTAGACTTAAAAATTCATCTCCTAACCACATCGTATCTAATCTTCACCTCAGAACTTCAATACACCAATTTTTTTTTACTTGTTCAAGTTTTCTTACTGTTTTTCAGAAACAATGTGTGTAGACATTATGTGGAAACACTCCTTAACCCAGCTTTTATGGTTTAGCACAGAAAGAAAGAGATATTTAGAACTGGAAGAGGAAAGTTAGTGAATGTGGTTAGTGGTGGAACTTGTGTGTCCAAATTCCACAGAAGTTATTCTGAACGGCCTCCACCTGTGTGCAATGCCAGAGACATTAGTTCATCTCCAGCAAATACGACAGGACATGCATCTGAGAACCAAGAGGCAAATATCACGCAGATGCCTATAGGGGAAAGAGCGAGAGTGAGAGTGATGACAGAACTAGAAATCAGATGGTGTAAAATTCCTTGCCATGTAGATACACCGATAAATAAATAAGTAAGTAAATAAATAAATAAATAAATAAAAATCCAGCTACGTCTTGGATGGACCTGGAAGTCACTGAAAGGCAAATACCACATGGTCTCACTTACATGTGAAATCTAAAAACTTTGACCTCCTAAAAGCATAAAATAGAATAATGGTTGCCAGGGGCTGGTGTGGGGAGAGTGTTGGGGAGACGTTGATCAAAGGATATAAAATTTGCATTCCACAGGAGGAAAATTTCAAGAGGTATGTTGTCCAACATGGTGACTACAGTTAACAACAATGTATTGTACTCTTGAAAATTACTAGGGTAGAAGACTTGAAGCATTTTCACCCCCAAAAAAAAGACAAGTATGTGAAGTAATACAATGTTAATTAGCTTGAATTAGCCATTTCATGCCGTCTGTGAGTTTGAAAACATCATGTTGTACATGATAAAAATATACTTTTTTATTTGGCAATTAAGAAATTGATTCATCAAAACATCAAGCTATTTCTCACTGTGTCTTTTGGTCTAGCCCCACTTCTCCATCTTCCTGACTCTGTTAACGAACCCATAAGGCTTTTGGCAGTGGGTTCAATGTTGCCTGCTGCACAGAAGGCCAGTTGCTGAGACAGGGAGGATTGTTAAGGAGGAAAGGACTGATTCAGTGGATGTGTCAAATGGAAGTTGGAGGTTATGAATGGCCTCAAATCTACCTCTCTGAGCAACAGGGTCAGGGGGCCTTTCTGCAGCTGAAATGAATAATGAATGAGGGGTACAAGCATCATTGCACGTTTTCGGTGGAGTGCAGGGCATGACAGCACACTGAGAAATCATGCTAGTACATATATCCCATGATCAAAAAATGGTGGATGTCCCTCCTAGGGTGAGGATTTTAGTATTATAACAAGCTAGGGTTTAATATCATTCATTGTTTCAGCCTTGGGCAAGGCTCAGTGGGTCTCTGGGCTCGGTCTGCGGTGGAGTATTCTTATCTTGTCTTCTCCGGACAAACAGGTGGTGTGAGGCTTCCTAGGAGGTTCTGCTGCTCCTAGGAAAGAAGCTCCAAAAAGAATGCATCAGTGTAACAGCAAATTACACAGTTCTGGTTAGCAAATCTTACCGAGAGTTCTGTTTTCTGCCCATTTTGAGACTGTAGCTGCTAAACTGCTGGGGCTGAGATAATTCTCACCGTCAAGGTCACTTAGAGCTGACAGCCACAGCCATAACGTGAGCATCAAAAACTCATTTCAAGTATGAGGGAACGAATAATATTATTGAAAACCATTTTTTTGCTTATGAAGCCAGTTACAACTCCTTTATTGCTGTCAGTTGCTGAGTGCACCATTCAAATGTCAGCTTTCTTCATAATAGTGGGCTGTGTGTGTGTGTGTGTGTGTCTTGAAAGCCTTTTTTCTTAGGAAATTATGGGGGTATAATTCTTTGTTGGCTTATTCCTCTTCACTCTCCTCAGCCATTTCATCCACTGCTAGCCTGAAATTCCATGTGTGGCCTTAAGGGCTCTGAGCCTCACAGGGCCTCAGAGGCCTGGCTGTGGTCTCCTCTGCAGTCTCCAGACTTGTGTCCTGCCCATGGGGAAAGTCTCCCCACCCGGCTAGTTCCCGCACCTGCTGCAGCATCTACACCACCCTGGTCCTCAACTAAATGGTTTTCTGGTTTCCGCCCTCCCCAACGCATGCAAACACACCGGTCACATCCCAGCATGGGAACAAGGGACCAGGTACTTCACCTCTGGTCAGTGAAAAGCCTCCCTGCCACAGCCCTTGCTGGTTCGCTTTGCTCCTGAGTACAGCCCCGTGTGGCCTGGCATGTGCTGCCCAGTCCTCCTCCCTGGGCTGCCACTACATGGGAGTACGGAACAGCTGCCAATCTCATCTGCCCACTCTTGGGGGATATGTGCTCAGCCATCTTATGTCATCTAGGGTAGGGGACCCTTCCTTCACCAATGGGGTGAGTGGGAGCTGATGAGATTATGCTGTGACTTCCACTTTGTCCTTTGTGCAGGGCTGCTGAGATCAATACTTCCAGCACTCTTACATCCAGAGGGTCACTGACTTTGAGTGAGGTTAACAGAAGTCGCTTCCGGTTCAGAATCTAGGAAGGAAGGACATTGGTTCCCTTCAACTCCTTTCCCTGGAGAATAACATCTCTAGAATTCTGCACGAGAGGCACTCTTTTAATACCTCTTTATGCCCATCTCAAGCACTCAGTATGTGTCTAGCATGAATTAATCATGGATGTCTTCTTAAAATTGAAGATGAGGTCAGGTCTGTGTAACCTCCCAGTCTTAACCTCAGCCAGAGAAATCTGTCTTCATTGAGTTCTAGAATGGCCTGTTGGAAAGTGAGTCATAGCTTCATTTGGAGAATGAAGTGTGCGAGTTTCAAAGGCTGTCCTACAGGACATAGCTCAAGTTGTGGACCCCCAAATAATGGGAAGAACAATTAGCTTTAGAAGGAAATACCTGTGGACATGACATCTTCAATGTTAAAAGGTATCCTTAACCTCCATCCAGTTTGGTTCGGTTCTTTAGCTATGACTTTTCACTAGGATGACTGGATAGGTTTTAGAGGGGACACAACGCATGTCTCTCAGACATGACGAGGCAGAGGGGTCTATGGTCCTTAGAAGGTCAAGTACAATATAAATATCACTTTTAGACTTTTTTCATATTAATGGTGGAAGAGCTGTGATGTGCTGCATGACCTCATCATCACCCCAGTGTCTGAGAGCCCCTGCATGGAATGGGAGGATGAACAGAATCCCTGTCCAGAGTAACGCCAAGAAGGCCATGTTAACAAACACACATCAAACAGAAAGGAGTGCAATCACAGATTGTATTTTAATGGCTCAAACATGGGAGGACATTTTGTTCTAATTTATTTCATTTTTCAAAATTCAGGGAAGGAGGAAATATCAAAGTCACATGACTTTAGGCAAAGGCCAACTCCACCCTGGTGTCACTTATTTCAGGAGGGACACCCACTGTGCCACCTCCTCGTCTTGTCGGGGCCTCCCCCCTTGTAGACTAAGGAGAAAGTACAATGCATATTGTGAGATTTTACTACGTATGGAGACTTTGCATGAATTCCTCTTGATGCCCAGAGCAGGCTCCTTGGGAGGTACTTTAGAGGGTTGTTTCTCCATGACTGATTGAATCCAACCAACGGCAGGAAGACGGCACGACCAAGAAATCCTGAAAAAGATGATTATGAAATCCAGATTTTAAGTGGATGCAAGGGTCTAAACCTCACTGACCCATGCCACACTCTGACTCACACACACAAACACATACACACACACAGAGACACACGCACACACATGCTTGCTACCAGCAGTAGTCAGAAGAGATTGGTTTTGGGTATCGTCTGATTTGAAATGCCAAGGCTGTCATTTTCTTAATTCTGTCACACACGTGGGTCCGTTTCTAGAACCTGATTCTGTTTCACTGGCACATTTCCTGTTTCAATTTCTAATATGTGGATACTCACTAATTTTTATTGACTGTTTGACTAATTGACAAACTAAATGACAGACCCCTCACGCTGTTTGGCAACTGTCTGTTCCCTGGGCCATGTTCCCCTTCATTAGAAGCCTTGTACAGGCAGGACCTTGCGTGCCTTGCTCCCTGCATCTGCCCAGAACAGAGTTAGGGGAAACCACAACAAGCATTTCAAGAAGGAAGGGATCTGACACCACACCTCAGCGCTGAGTAATCTGTTAAAGGTCTGGAGGAGCAATGGTCAAAGGCCATGGTTGCCATGGAGACATCAGGACAGTGAAGGAAGCCGTGCCAAGGCCAGATGTGTCCTAAGTCCCCAGAACCAGCATGACACAGGAAGAAGGAGTCACAATCAGCTCAAGAGTCCCTCCCTGTACAGGCCTATTCTCTTACTCACCTCTCTGAAGAGCATCTCTGTGTTAGTTGGAACAAATGACAGCCACACATCCCCCAATTATCTAACAGGGTTGGAGTTTATCAGGTAGAGTAGTTAGGTAATGGCACAAACACATGCTCTATTACCTTGGTAGGTCAGGATATTGTTCCTCTCAGAGCGCTCAGGTGTCTACTGAATAGAGATGTGGATCAGAGGGTGAGCAGTGGGAAGAATAACTCCTTCTCTCCGTGACTCCCTCTCTTGCCCTGCATCCCAGGGCCTGATTGGTTATCAGGGAGAGGAGTCATGGTGACTACGGTGACTCACAATGGCCCTGACAACCTTGGGATCACACATACTCACTTGCCAATTGAAAATACTGGCCACATCACCATGGTTACTTCTGGTTGAGGCCTGAATATGGTGAGTGGCAGTTACTGGAAGAAGCAGCAGCTGGTACCCACGCATGGGCACCAAATGCAAGTCCACTCCCAGGAAGTACACTCAGGCATCTTGGCCTCAGAGCTTCTCCTGACTTGTACCAAACCCCTCCACTGATATGTCCCCTGTGTGAGGAGCTCGCAGTACCCATCCCATCCCAGCAGGTGCCCTGGCCAATGCTCAGCAATTTTGGCTTCAACTTCCAATCAGGAACTTAGTCCCTGGTAGAATTTTTTACTGAGATCTTTGGCTCCGCGTCGAGCCTTGGCCATGGCTCTGCAATTAATACTTTTCTAATATGCGATTCATGTCAATGGGGTGTTCATTGGCAGAGATTTCAAATGTGAGTAGTCATACTTCTCAAGCCATATTAGAGCCCAAGTCTCTGTACTAAAACAACTAAGTTGTCAACACTCAAGTTGGCAGAGGTCGGCATTGTCTGCAGGAAGCACATGGAGATTTCCAGGCTGTCGGAGGGGTAATGTTGGGGACAGGGCTCTGTATATATTAAAGTTCTGTTTACCTGAGGACCTGAACTGAGCATTAAATGAGGAGATGTGGCTTCCCTCACTGGCTGCCTCACTCAGTCTCACAGGACGCCAGTCAGAATTGAGGCACCAATGCCCATAAGGGATTCCTAGGTGTCACTTTGCCTTTCTGCAGTGACAGGGGAGGCTCAGTTATCCAGGATTCCTCCTACCCCACATGGAGCCAGGTTAACACACTGAGGCCACCTTCAGTTCCCAGAACAAATTGGGGAGGCCAAGAACATACTGGTATATTTTATTAATGAAAGAGTGTGGAAAACTGTCTTTCTTTTCAGGGATTGCCTTCCTGGCAATCCAAGCCAATCACCTCAGAAATAGGGCAGGAAAGGTTGGTTGAAATAAGTTAAATGCATAAAAAATTGTATACCCTTCTATTGACCAGGGAATATAATAGAAATAAAAGTCCCATTCACATTGGTCACCAATATTATAGAACACCTACAAATATAATGAATTCAAATATAAGGATATACAGAAGCATCTTATAGGAGCTTCCAGTTTGAACACTCAAATGATATTAACAGTACTAATACTTTGTGTAACAGAAAATCAGTTTTTGAAATGGTCTCCATTCTCCTCTAAAATAATAAATAAATTCAATGCCATCCCAGTCCTAATTCACAGCAGAATGTTGAGTGTGTGGAACTCGAAAGCCAGAGACTATTATACTGAGGATCCCCTGTGACAACTTATCTGAGAGAGGGAGCTTGTCACAGTGGACACCAAAACTCACTGCATAAAACCAGCCAGTGACACAGGAGTGGAGCATTGTGTCCGGAAACCAAAAGAGACTCTAGGAATATCCTCACTTATGTGTGGGAACCAAATATACGGTAAAGCTGGCACTGCAATCAGATATTGCCTCAGTACAGACTCTTACGACCATGTGTGAGTGTGTGCGTGTTCGTGTGAGTGTGTGTGTGCTGGTGTGTGAGTATGTGAGTGTGATTGTGTGTGTCTGTGCGGTGCAAGTGTGAAGGGGCTTCTTGGGCTGCTTGGTGTTGCTCGGTCAGGTGGGGATGATTCCATCAACTCCCACAGGCTGTCTCTGCTATGCTGTCTTCCTGAAGGCATCCGGGCGTCAAGCAGTCATGCCTAGAGGACGCTCTGAGGCCGGTCCCTACACATCCACAGCGAGCATAAGGTTTTATTTGTGATAAATCATTGATCTGTGCATGTCTGTGAGGTGCTGGCTTAGGCATACACGCAGATGCATGCATGTGTGACAATTCTATATGAGGGCGTATATATGCATGTGCTCAGGACATGGAGGTGGAGTCTCTCTGTACCATGTCAGGGCAGGGAAAGCGAAGGTCAGATTTGATCTTTTCTCTTCTCCCAACACTCAGAACACAGCTCGCCCATCTCACCATGGGGAGTAAACGGCTTTGTCATGTCCTTGGACTTGCCTGAGAAGGTCTATCACATGACATCAGAGCTCTGTAGCAGGGAGGGTGCCCTGGAGGCTAAACTGGCCAAGAGGGGCAGCAGGGGAATCAGAGGGCCTCCTCAAGAAGGCATCCACTACACCAACCCTGAGCAATGTGCCTCCCAGAGAAGCGGCATCTGGCAGCGGCTCCCCAGGGTCCACTGGAATGGAGGGGAGGACAGCCGATGATCCCTATTGTACTTAGAAGAAGGTTCCCAACCTTCCCAGATATGAAAATGTCCCCTGGGAATGTGGGCCTGCCTCCTCTCCCCAGCCCACCTCCTCTGACACTGCAACCCCCATCACTGCACCAGCCATTCTGCCCTGCCCTTCCTTAAACACAAGAGTGTCCTTTACTCACACATTCTCTTTCCTCAGGCTGGGCAATGAAAAGAGGAGGGCCCCTGTAGCAGTCGGGGTGAGAGGGTGTGTTGACACAGCAGAGGTTAGGGGTGAAGAGAATTCGGAAGGTGCTGCCCCTGCCAAGAGAGCCAAGTGCAGCAGAGTACGGGGAAGATAAAGAGCTGTGTTCTGGGCCACGTCCTTTCTCACAACTGTGGGGGCAATGTGAGGTTCGGGAGAAAGTATTTCAGGGACTGGATATGCTGGCTCTAAGGAGCAGTGAGGTTAATGCACACGCACAGGTATGAGTACACATAACACCTGGGCAGTGTGCACATGTGTGGCACAAAGCTCCGTTGTTCCAGTGTGGGGTCTCTGATCATTACCTAGAGCACAGGCCCCTCCAAACACATCAGGGAGCCCTCCCTCCTTTTTCTTTCAAGCTGTAGTAGGTGGGGTTGGAGAAAGGGGGAATAGGGCAGCAAACAGAAAGGATGGAGGGAGAGGGTGCCCACCCCTTCCTGGTTTAATTTCCACTTCTTCTTCCTGGTCCATTCCCCACCCAGGAAGGCTAAGGAGGGGTGGACATTGTGTCCCTCTCTTCAAGAGCCTTTGGGGGTGTCAGGGATCTCCCTGGACCCTTGTATGGCTTCCCCAGACCCTGGACAGAGGATGCTGCTCAAGCCCGATGGGGAGGTGTGCTCTTCAGATGAGGGCTGTGAGCCCTTCCACAAACCAAAGGAAACCGCAGGGCAGGAGGCATCCTAAGGCAGGTGAGTGTGCACACGGCTGGTCCCGTGGAGCAGGCATGGGAGGGGCCACCCTCTACCCCTCCTGGCCTGGAGGAATGGCACCAAAGGTTGCTTGGGTAGAGAGTTACCCCCCCTGCTATTATACCCCAAAAGAACCCTACACAGATTTTCTCCCTTCCTTCCCCAGAAAATAGGGATTGGATGATAGGTAGGCTAAAATACTCAAGGGAAGGTGTGTCTCCCATAGACTATGTCAATGGATCCATTAAATTGGAAACTGATGTTGACCCCTTGTCCCCTGTCCATTTTCAGCTGTTTGGGATGTGGGATGGATCGCTGAGAAGTACGAGTGAGTGAGGGAGTGACCTGCATTCTTAAGGGGGAATTTGGGTCTGCTGCTTTGGAAGGATAAATAGAGGAATATTTCTGGAACTGGGCACATTCACTGGGCACGTCCTAGCACTCTTGTGTCCAGTTATAATGCTCAGTGGAAACTGATGCGTTCCATAATTACATCACCTCTAAAGACCAGTATCCTTTAGGAATCAAAGCCTGAGTTGACTCAATAGGTAAAGATTCATCAACTTGAGATTTTGGCAGAACCGGTTTCCCAGGAAGGCAGGTGGGATGACCTGTCCCTCGTCCATTCCGTGACAGTGTGTAGGAAAACTTTTCATCAGCCTTTAGATTACAATTTACAGGTTTGGTTGCAAGTGTGATTATGATAAAAGTGAACTTGCCCTGTGATGAAATAGAGGCTAACAGGACTAACTGTGTTACCCTGTGCTAGGAAAGCATTGCTTCATCTCATCAAAGCAACACTGGTTGCTGGCTGTGGAAAAGCTGGAAAATTCTTTTGGGTACTCTTAGTTTTTCCTACCAGATGTCTCCTCTTTCATCATCTACACTGCTGTGTCCCTTAGGAAGTTCACAGGTAAAGGCTACATCCATGGCCTTCCTTGCCTTCTGACTAGTCTACGGATTTGGCCTAGAGAGGTAGAAGGCCTAAATTAAAGTGTGGAAGGAAAGAGTATTTCCAGGACACAGCAAGAAACACTCTCCACTCAAGGTCTAGGCACTGAGGTTCACCTGCATCAAGAATTTCTCTGTTAAGATTACATATGGCCTCATCTAAGATCCTTTGAGCAAACTCCTCTTCTGGAATCCCAGGTAAATCTTTCTTTCTTCTCTCTATTTCTCTCTGTCTCCCTGTCTGTCACTGTCTCTCCCTGCCATTGACTCCCCTTTTCAAATTTCCTAGTAGTGATTCTGACTTCTACAGAGATAAATCTAGCTCTCCTAGTAAGTATATGCTTTGACAGTTCACACTCATCCCAGTAAGTTTGAGGTGAAGGATAGTTTCCTCTTGTGTACTTGATGCACCCTCCAAGCTCTCTGAAGAGGATGTCTTTGGTCTCCAACCTGCCCAGTCTCTCCAACGTACGCACACAGGCACACATGGGTGAGTGGTCACAGCTCACACCATGGTATGTGATCACCTTATTTACCAGTTCTGTGTGGATGGACAGGTAGCTCCCTGGGAGATGATGAGGGGTTGGTACCAACTGCTCTGGGGAGGCAGGCAAGTCTGAGACTAGATAGATACCTTTGCTATTTGCATATATAAAATGCTTGTCTTAGTCCAACTGGGCTGTTTTAGGAAAAAAAACATTAACTAGATGACAGGAAAAAAAGAATAGAAAATGTATTGCTCACACTTCTTGGGGCTGAGACAGCCATGATCAGGAATTCAGTAGATTTGGTGTCTGAGGGAGGGCCTACCTCCTGGCTACACAAGAGTGCCTTGTCACTGTGTCCTCCTGGGGGGAGGGAAGAACCAGCTCCATTAGGACCATTTCATAAGGGCACCAATCCCACTCATGAGGGCTTCTGCCTCATCACCCAATCACCTCCCAAAGGCCCCCCGTCCTAATGGCATCACCTGGGGATTAGGATTTCCACATATGAACTTGCGGGGGGGAAATAAGCATTCCGACCATAGCAGAAGCACTGCTTGGCACTTCTGTGCTACTTGATTTTTCACTCAATATTATGACCGTGAATTTATCGACGTGTCACTCTACATCCCAGATTTCATCTCCTCTATGTATGCACATGGAGTGTAGCAGGTTGGCTGTTACTGGTCTCTGATCCTCTGGGTCTGGCTCCTTTTTGCTCTACCTGCTGCTGCTTCAGCCTCAATCCTCCCCGTTTCTCTCTCTGCAGCTGCTTCTGGATCCCGTAAGGCAGATGAGTAGTAAGTGGCACAGGAGTGTTCAGACACCTTTGCCACCAACAGTCCTGCCAGGAGGCCCCTACGTGGGAGCCCTTCTCAGCCCTCCCCCCATCCCACAGCCTGCTGCACCCTCTGAGGACAGGCTGGTGGCTGTATTGTGGCAATGCCCAATCAGCATGGAAGGCAGAGGGGACAGGGACAGAGGAGGGGGTAAAGGACATCAAGAGACTGAATTTTCTACATAATATGGAACTGGAAGAGTCAGGGCTCAGGGGAGAGAGAGTAGAAGCCCCTTAGATGCAGGTCGGGGAGGAGAGAGAGGACGGGGCTGGGGGCATGTTGGACAGGTTTGAAGCTCCAGACAGTTGGGGAGGAGGGGAGAGGAGAGAAGTGCTGCTTGCAGTCTCATTTGCATCCCACTTTCAGGACAAGAGTAAGGCTTGGCATTTTTGATTGCTCTATGTTTTCACTGTAGGTTCATTGGATCTCCTCTTACCTTGTGCTTGCCCATGTCCGCCAGGACCTGGCCTCTCAGCTCTTCCTGTTGTGTTCAGCTTCACCTCTCTTTTCCGAATGCCCCATTCCCTAAGCAGTTCGCACTTGAGGTTTCTCAGAGCCAAGATCTGAATTTCTCATTCCTCTAGACATCTTTCCTCTATGAGAGCCATCTCACGAGTCTGGGTAATCTTTGTGCTGGCATCGCTTCAGTGAAGTCAATTCTGTTCAATTGACTGTGGGGTGAACAGGTGTATTTCACATGCACCAGACAATATATCTACGATTCCCCTTCTCGGGAGACAAGGAAGGGAACAATTACCTGTAGAAGGATCTGAGGGTCTGCTGTTCCCAATATGAAAAGTCCTGTGCTCTGATTTTTTTTTTTTGTTAAATAGACTCAACAAAGACACAATACTGTAGTTTCTAAATGATGCTCTCACGAGCATCAGAATAAAAAGTATCCTAACCTCCCACACAGCCCATGGGCCTGTTGTTCTCAATGATGTCTTTTCATCTGGGTGCGAATTAGATTTTAGAGGTTGTCTCCCCATAATGGCGAGGGAGAGGCCTTGGGTCCTTGAATGGCCTACTACTGCACAACCACTCCCTTGCTTTTTATTCAGAGTAATGGTGGAAGAAATCTGATGGGCAGCATGATCTCCCAATCTCTCCTGTGTCTGAGGGCCCCTACCCAGAAAGGTTAGAATGAATACAGTCCTCTGTCCAGGGTGACTCAGGAGAGATATGTTGCCATGAATCCATATCAAACCAAAAGCAGTGAAAATGCATTTTCTCTTTCAATTGCCGGAAAAAGGGAGGAGGAGTTTTATTCTAAACCCTTTTCTTTTTGGATTTTCCAGGATTCTGGGTAGGCATAAGCATGTTAGTGACATGATGTTTTGGCAAAGGCCACCTCCACGCTGGCACTGCTCATGTCAGCATCCACAGCCACTTGGTCAGATCCTCGTCATTTCTGTGCATCCCCAGCTGTCTGCCCAGTAAAAAGCTCAGCATGTTCTTGCAGTCCATGTTGGATTTTAAGTATGCATCAGCCTTTCTCCTGATGTTTTCAGTCAGCTTGCTCTCTGAGGCTTTAGAGATTCATTCATCCATCACTGGTCGATGCCACACAGCCTCAGGAAGGCAGCACAGCCAAGAAAGCCTGGTAAAGATGATGAAATCCAAATAATGCAGTGAACCCAAGGGCCTCTTATTCACTGCACAGTGCCACCTCCAAACACACACACAACACACATAATGCCAGCAGCAGTCCTCAGAGATTGCCTTGGAGCATCATCTGATTTGAATGGCAACATTTTCATTTATTTCATTCTGTCATACGCATGGGTCTGTGTCCAGAATCTGCTCTGTTTTACTGATGCAATTTTAATTTGTGTTTCAATTTCTATGTCTATTGTGTAGGTTTTCATATCTTGTACACCAAGCCCATTATTAAGTTAATTCCCACACATGTTCTCATACTTCTAATAGAATAATCAACTTATTTTGTTGTGTGAAAAAGTCCTACAGAGATTCATGACTGTGCTTGCACTGAATTTATAGATTAATTTGGGGTGAAGAATTGATATGGTAATTCACACCGCTGTGCAGAAATAATGGTATTTTAGAGTCAAACTGGAAATTGACAAAATGTTTCCTCTATATTTCCCACCATTTTTAGGAACCACATTTACTTGTGTTTGGTTGAAGGCATGAATTGGATACGATATTGCTATTATATCATAATTTATTCTTAGAGGATCTTACAGTATATTCTTTCATGTGTTTGATGTGTGTCTACCTTACTTCTTTGTCAAACGCCTAGGTGACTGACTTGGTTGACAAAAGAAGAGAAAGCAATTATTCCAAATTTACTTTTGTGAGTGGAGCATGTTTTACCAACAGTATGAAATGATATACAGCCATGGAAAAGGTGAAGGGGTTTTCCATGTACTGACATGGAAATGATCTCCAAGAAATGGTCACTGAAGAAGGAAACTTGTAAAACATTATGCCCCTTAGCATCCTATTTTGTTTCCTCAGAGAGCCATGTATATGAATAAAAGCAAATGCAGAAAACAAGGTCTGGAAGAATTGACAGCATACTGGAGATGGAACTTCCTCTGGTGCAGGGATGTAAGGTGGAGGGGCAAGAAAGGAGGTGGTGAGACGGAAGAGGGACAGGGCTTGGGCCTCTCGCCTGACCACGGGAGTCAACATCACAGGACTGCATTAGCTTCAGAGGGCTCAAGTAGTTACCTAACTGTCAGAATGTAGCGCCTGCCCATACCATAAAAGGGCTCAACCATCTGTCTCTTGAGTAATGTTTTTCAAGACCAATGAAGCAAGACATTGACACAAGCTGATAAGAAACTTGGCTACAAAGAAACCACACTTATCTGGATCTAACTGCCTCAAGCCAGAGTAGAACCCCCGCCACACACACACACACACACACACACACACACACACACACACACACACACACACACACACACACACGGAGCTTACCCTGACAGTTTCCTCATCATGGTCTCATTTCAATGCTAAAGTTCACTCAGTGTGGAGATTTAACATGGCAATGAGAGTTTTGACCCATGAAGAAGCATGTAATAGAATCGTGCAGGCACAAAGTAATCTCCATCTCTACATGCTTACACATTACGCCTTTCCCACCCACACCTCTTTAAATGCTCCTCTCGGGGATCCAGCCTGAGGACTCTTTCCTTCGTGCTGTCTCCCTTGTGCTCGGGCATCAGCACCAATAAAGCCTTGTCTGTGACTCCTGTTTGTCCCCTTGCTGATTTCCATTGCATAGGGAGCCCAAGGGCCCTCCCAGTGACAGTGGGACTGTCAGAAACACCGGACCGTCAGTGGTGTGTACGTCACTCTTGCGTTTATTTCCACAGCAAGCGTGAGCTAATATGTGCAGCCCATCCTGTCAATGGTGTAGCAGTGAAACAAGGTTCTTTAGAGGCACAGATTAGAGACCCAGAGAGGCAGCACTGTGGCAGGTTGATTCCCAGTCTCTTTGTCACCTGTCTCTTCCAAGAGAATGATTACTGGCACGGGAACACAAGGAAAGGGCCTGGTCAGAGGGAAATTACCGAAACCAAAAACCAACAAAACCACAGGTGGATGGTGAAGCTGTCAGTGGATTTCAAGGCAAGAGGGCAGACTGAGCCAGGAAGCTTTTCAACGGTGTCTGTGACTTTCAGAGGTTCTCATACAGTAGGCAGAAGAGAAGAGGTGATGACACCATTCTGCAGTCCCTAAGGCTTCCTTAGCCTCCCCCATTTTACCAGCAATAAAGTAATGAGAGAAGGAAAACACCCCCAGCAATGCCATCCCCACCCCACCCCAGCGGGGGGCTGCCTTCCCCAGGGGCTTGCCGTGCAGTAGTTCATGTAGCCTCCTGACAGCTCTAGGTGAGTGCTACTGTCACTCTCATTAACCCAGGACAGGAAACAGGCACAGGAAAGTTATGGAATTGGCCCAAGGTCACACACGTAGTATGTCTCAGAAGCAGGATGTGAACCCATTGAGTCTGGCTTCAGAGCCATGGTCTCCACTCCTTCAGGATCCTCCTCTTGGCCCTGTGGAGGGCCATTAAAGGATTCTCGGCCCTCCTCGATTTGTTTTGCACTGTGAACATGGCATCAGTGTCTCTGTGGGGTTCTATGTGGGGTGGGAGGAAAGCTGGATGACTGAGCCTTGCCTGTCACTCAGGAAAGGCAATGTGACACCTGGGTCCCTCATACAGGCTTCTCTGCCTCAGTTTCCTCAGTTGTTATGTGAGACTGAGTGGGGCAGCCAGTGTGGGGAGGCCATATCTCCTCATATTGGTCATTTTATTTCCTCAGGAGGCCAGCACTGTAAAAAGTACAGAGCCCTGTCCTCACTTTCCTCCCTCCAACAGCTGGTAATGCTCCATGTTACACTTCTGCACTTCATGATCATGGGTCACCCTGAATGTGCGCAATTTAGTAGTGCTAATTCAGAGACTTGAATGGTAACATAGCTGGAGAAGTATGACTGCTCACTCCTGAAATGTCTGCAATTGAACACCCCATGGATGAGAATTCTGTATTATAAAAGTAGTGATAGCAGAGTCATGGCCACGACTGGATGCAGAGATAGAGGGAGAGCAGAGAATCCTACCTGGGGCTGAGTTCTCTTGTGGCTTTCACTGAGTGGTTGGATCTTGAGGTCAAGGTTGCTGATCACTGCCCAGTGGACCTGTAGAAATGCAATGAACACTGTTAAAGTGTTTTGGTAACTTCTCTCACAGGACAAGTTTCATTGAACAGATTTTGCATGAGCCAGAGAATAGCTCTGAGTTCAAGATAGCGGAGTGTGTATGGAACAGATACAGACATCGTACCCAAATATAGGTAACATCTACTTCCTCTTCAAGCACCTTCTACTCTCACCGTATTCAGCCTTGAACCAGGGGTAATCTAGGTGATGGTGGCTAGTGTTTAGATTTTGACATTACATCTGCTTCGAAGGTTGTGGGATACATTGTGAATCACTATAACTACTCTTGGTAAACAACCAGTCTATTTTTACTTTTCTGAGAGCCTTCTGAAACACTGTTGCAACAGCCTTGCCTTGCTTTGATTAACTCATAGCTCTCTCAGGGCAGAAAAGCAGCTACGTGGGCGGTGTTCCTTTAAAACAACAAAAGGACAGAAAAACTACAACTTTCCTGGGCAAAGGATAAATAAAAGCCAGGAAAACCAATAAAAGCCCTGAAAACTAGAGAGGAAAAGCTGGGGAGAGATAGCTGGGGAATAAGGGCTTTGTAAGTTCTGACACATGCTAAGTAATTTGGATTGGCCACATGCCTGCCTTGAGCAGTAGGTATGCTCAGAAAAGTAGAAACATTACCCTAAGCTTCCTGCATTTTCAACTCTGGCTGATCTTTAAGTTCGATGCAAGCAGAAAGTGTTGCTTAAGGCAGAGTTGTAAAAGGTCTGACTAAGCATTAGAGGAGTGCCCCAACACAGAGTAAAACTGTGAACACCAGGAAAGTATTTTTGTCTGCATTTTCCTTGTTTTCCTCCTTGCCTCCCTCCCTCCCTCCCTCCCTCTCATTCCTTCCTCTCTAGGCATTTAAGAAATCTTTGCCAACACCCTGGCTGATTATTAGGCTAAAAGAGAATAGACTTTGGAGACAATACATAACAATGAATACAGTCTTTACAAAAAATAGATTGGAAAGTCACTATACAAACAAGTACCATGATCATCAACAAGCAACAAAAGTCATGGGAAAGGGGAAGAACCTGATTTCCAGAGTTGTCATATTATAATAATCAAAATTTCCCACGTTCAACAAAAAATTAGGGAAGCAAAGAAATATGAAAGTATGGCCATTTCACAGGGCAAAAAGAAATAAATAGAAACTGTCCCTCAAGATGACCATATGCTGGAATTACTAGGCAAGGACTATAAATCAATCCTATTAATATCACAACATATTACAGAGATGCAAAAATTCATTTACAGAGATGCAAAAATACTAAATACAAATAAGCAAACAAATCCCCCAATGCATTAGAAGAATTTTACATCATCACCAAATAGGGATCATTTCCATAAGGTAAGAATGGCATAGTACTAGAAAAATGGCTCATATTTTTCTCCATATTAAGAGCTCATAGGAAAACATTAAGATGTTGAGGATGCTTAACATCATTTTCAAACCACAATCCACCATTTACGACAAATCTACAACATAATACAGATAAACATTTCTTTACCAAAACCATCAAAGATATTTCAAAGTAACTGTCAATATCATCGACTAAAACAGGAATCAGAAAATCAGATAAGGGCTATCAGCAGTTTTGGTTGTATTTCTAGACGCTGATTTTGTGGCACTGTAACATTTCTGAAATCAAGAAGGCAAGGATAAGGTATATGTACTTTAAATTTCCATTATGAAGTTAAAGGTGTGCCTTAAAAATGGATTGAAATCTTAAGAATCGAGGACCTTCTGTTGTGAAGGCCAATTAGTGTGGATTAGGGGTGTATATTGGATTTTCTTGACTCTAAGTTCCTCTTTTAAGGTTCTGAAATCATGCTATTTTTATTAGATATGTCAAATTTGACATGTACCTGAAAATAATGACATGTCTATTTTGAAGTCGCAAAGGTAACCTGTAGAGTAATAAGCAAACAGTGGGGAGAACATGGAAGTGTTTAGAAAAGAAAATGCCAAAAGATTGTCATGCTGGATTATTTATTTTTCTTCTGGCCCTTCGAAGCCAGGCTGTGTGGTGTAATGGAAAACACCTGTGACTAAGGCACCAAAGTCCTACTGCAGCCTTGGCCAGGAATGAACTCTGTGCCCGTCACTTTGTTTCAGGTCCTCGTGACTTATGAACTCATCATCTGCAGGACCACGTTGGTCCTCCCACATCTGCCTTATCCTTAGACGTTTCAGAAGATTTCGGAAACGCCTCCCCAATCCTCCAATACGTATTCGTGACCGCGTGTAGTGGCAGAAGGACCCCTTCTCATCCGGAATTTTTATACTCACTGCTACCATTCTTCCATTTACAAAGGGGAGAAACCATCCTGGCCTGGAAACCTCTACACCTGCCACCACGACTCTGTCCTCAATGCACCAGATTATATTCTTCAGAGCTCTGCTCTGCTACACATGACAGTGCACGTTGCAGAACCACAAGCTTCCTTGATGACGCTTGTCTTTGTTCCATATAATACAATGTGGCACTTCTACAACAAATATATTAATTAGAAGGACACAACTACTTTACAAAATCCAGAAAACCAAAGGAACAAACATGCTTCCAAGGACAGAAATGAGGATAGCTCAAGAGTAGGTGTTGTAAATAAATGTTCTCTGTAAAGTAATGGCAGTAATGAGATGTGGCAGAAAATCACGGAGTTTTGGGGTCTAGTTCCAAACTCCAACATTGTCAGGAAAAATCCCTGAAATGCTCAACTAAGGTGAGCTGACAAGTATCAACCCATGTACTCGTGGCCTGGGGACTCAGTGACACATCGAACAGAAGGATGTGTGTGCAGTGGGCAGGTATCAGAGAAAAGGAGTCAGTCGGTGACTACTGCCATTTTTCATGACTGCGTATCAACCCACATTACAGACGTAACTTAGTGAGAGAAAATGTCCCACTATTTCCGTCATATATTACAGAATATTTGCTTTTCCTAGTAGTGTGGCTATCTTAACTCATGCTGTAACAAATACCTTCCACATCAAAGTTTTATTTGCCTTTTTTCCCCTTGGGCTATTTTTATTGTCATACCATTCCTAAACTAAATGTAGCACCATTTTAAAGTCTCTTTCATTCCTCTGGAATATGCTTTGGTACATTGCAATGTAAGAATTTTCTGTGTTCTACTTTATTAACTTTTGTTTGTAGTAATTTGTTAATAAATATTAATTTTCTTAATGAAGAGATTTATTATACCAATTAAAAAATGGACACAAAGCTGGAAACAGGTATATTAACTTTTTTTTTGAGTCGAGTCTTGCTCTATCTCTCTGGGTAGAGTGTGGTGGCATCATCAAAGCTCACTGCATCCTCACACTCCTGAGCTCAGGCCATCCTCATGCCTCAGCCTCCCAAGCAGCTGGGACTACAGGCACACACCACCATACCTGTCTAATTTTTTCTATTTTTGGTAGAGAATGGGTTTTGCTCTTTCTCAGGCTGATCTCAAAAGTTTTCCTAATTTTTAAAGTTTTAATAATATTACATGGATTTTTGTTGTCTAATCTCAATATTAGAACTACAATACACCAGATATTTTTTAACTTAATGAAATTGCCCTACTGTTTTTCAGAAACAACATTTTTTATGGCTTATTAAATAAAGGAAGAGATATTTACACCTGGAAGTAGAAAGTTGATGAATATGGTTACCAGTGGATTTTGAGTGTCAAAACCATTTCTGCAGAAGGTGTTCTGTACGGCTTCCACCTGTGTGGAATCCCAGAGACATTAGTTCATCTCCAGTGAATATGGCAGGACATGCAGCTGAGAACTAAGAGGCAAATGGCAAGCAGGGATGCCTGTAGGGGAAGGAGTGAGAGAGAGAGTGATGACAGAACTAGTGCCAGAATGCTGTAAAATTCCTTGCACTGTAGATGCACCAAAAAAGAAAAACATCAGGCTACATACGGGGGGAACCTGGAGGGCATTATAGGAAGTGAAATAAGCCAGGCACTGACAGGCAAGTACCACATGATCTCACTACCTGTGAAACAGAACAAATTTGAACTCAGAAAATAGAATGCTGATTGGCAGGGGTTGGTGTAGGGAGAGTGTTGGGGACCTGTTGATCAAAGGAGAGAAAATTTCAGCTCGACAGGAGGAAAAAGTTCAAGAGATCTATTGTTGAGCGTGGTGACTACAGTTGATAACAATGTATTGTACTCTTGACAATTGCTAGGACAGTAGACTTGAAGTGTTCTCACCACAAAAAAATGATAAGTCTGTGAGGTGATGCATACATTAATTAGTTTAATTAGCCATTTCACATGGTCTGTGTTTTTCAAAGCATCATGTTGTACATGATAAAAATATACAATTTTTATTTGTCAATGAACAAATTAATTCATTAAAACATCAAGCTATTTCCCACTGTCGGTGTAGTCTACACCTACCTCTTTCTCTTCCTGGCTCCCTTATTGCTGTCAGTTGCTCAGTGCACCCTTCAGATCTCAGTTTTCTTCACAGTTCTCTGCTCGCTCCTCTTCTCGGGTCATTCACTCTCCTCAGTCATTTCGTCCACTGCTAGCCTGAAATTCCATATGTGGCCTTAACAGCCCTGAGCCTGACAGGGCCACAGAGGCCTGGCTGTCATCTCCCCTGCAGTCTCTAGACATGTGCCCTGCCCATGGGGAAAGTCTCCCCACCCAGGTAGTTCCCGCACCTGCTGCAGCATCTGCACCACTGCCGGTCCACAACCAAAGGGGCTTCAGGTCTCTGCCCGCCCCAACCCATGCAAACGCACCAGTCATATCCCAGCATGGGAACAAGGGAGCAGGTACTTCACCTCTGGTCGGTAAAAAGCCTTTCTGCCACAGCCGTTGCTGGTTCGCTTTGCTCCTGATTCCAGCCACGTGTGGCCTGGCATGTGCTGTCCTTTCTTCCACCCTGGGCTGCCACTACATGGGAGTAATGAACTGCTGCCAATCTCATCTGTCCACTGTTGGGAGATACGTGCTCAGCCATCTTATGTCATCTAGGGTGGGAGACCCCTCCTTCACCAATGGGGTGAGAGGGAGGTGATCAGAACATGCTGTGACTCCCACTTTGTCCTTTGTGCAGGACTGCTGAGATCAATACTTCCAGCACTCTTACGTCCAGAGGGACACTGGCTTTGAGTGAGGTTAACAGAAGTCGCTTCTGGTTCAGAAGACTAGGACGGAAGGGCATTGAGTCCCTTCTACTCATTTCCCTGCAGAATAATAGCTGTAGAATTCTGCACGAGAGGCACTGTTTTAATACCTCTTTATGGCCATCTCAAGCACTCAGTATGTGTCTAGCATGAATTAATCATGGATGTCTTATTAAAATTGAAGATGAGCTCAGGTCTGTGTAACGTCCCAGTCTTAACCTCAGCCAGAGACATGTGTCTTCATAGAGTGCAAGAATAGCCTGTTGAAAACTGAGTTATAGCATTATATGGATAGTGAAGCATGCAAGGTTGGAGGTCTCTCCTACAGGACATAGCTCAATTTCTGGACCCCCAAACAATTGGAAGAACTATTACCTTTAGAAGGAAATATCTGTGGAACGGCCATCTCCCATGTTAAAACGTATCATGAATCTCAACCCACCTCAGGGTCAGTGTTAAAGCTATGACTTTTTACTAGGATGAATGGATAGGTTTTAGAGGGGACACAATGCATGTCTCTCCAACATGGCGAGGGAGAAGACTCTTTGGTCCTTAGAAGGACAAGTACAACATAACTATCACTTTTAGACTTTTTTCAGATTAATGATGGAAGAGCTGTGATGTTCTGCATTACCTCACCATCACCCCAGTGTCGGAGAGCCCCTGCATGGAATGGGGAGGATGAACAGAATCCCTGTCCAGGGTACTGCAAGAAGGCCATGTGAACAAACACACATCAAACAGAAAGGAGTGCAATCACAGATTGTATTTTAATGGCTCAAACATGGGAAGAAATTTTGTTCTGATATATTTCATTTATAAAATTCTGGGCAGGAGGAGTCAAAGTCACATGACTTTTGGCAAAGGCCAACTCTACCCTGGTGTCGCTTATGTCAGCATCCACACCCATTGTGCGAGATCAATATCGTGTCTGGGCCTCCCCAGTTAGAAGCCAATGAGAAAGTACAGCACGTTTTTGGAGACCTGGGAGTGTGGGGAGGATTTCTGTGACTTCCTTTTAATGCTCAGAGCAGGCTCCTTGGCAGGGACTGTAGAAGGTTCTTGCTCCATGACTGGTCGAATCCAGTGAATGGCAGGAAGAGGGCATGACCAAGAAACCCTGAAAAAGATGATCATGAAATGCAGATGGTAAGTGGACGCAGGGCTCTAATCCTCACTGCCCATGCCACCCTCTGACTCACATACACACACACACACACACACACACACACACACACACACATGCTTGCTACCAGCAGTAGTCATAAGAGATTGCTTTGGGGCACTCTCTGATTTGAAATGCCAGCGCTGTCATTTCCCTCATTCCGTCACACATGTGGGTCTGTTTCTAGAACCTGATTCTGTTTCACTGGCACATTTCCTGTTTCAATTCCTAATGTGTAGATACTCACTAATTTTTATTGACTGATTGACTAACTGACAAACAAAATGATACACCCCTCACGCTGTTTGGTAACTGCCTGTTCCCTGGGCCATGTTCCCCTTCATTAGAAGTTTGGTACAGGCAGGACCTTGCGTGCCTTGCTCCCTGCACCTGCCCAGAACAGAGTTAGGGGAAACCACAACAAGCATTTCAAGAAGAAGGGATCTGACGTCAGGACCTAAGCACTGACTAATCTGTTCAGGTCTGAAGCAGCAATGGTCAAAGGCCATGGGTGCCATGGGGACATCAGGACAGTGCAGGAAGCTGTGCCAAGGCCAGATCTGTCCTGAGTCCCCAGAACTGTAGGCTGACAGAGGAAGAGGGAGTCACAATCGGCTCAAGAATCCCTCCCCCTACAGGCCTGTGCTCTTACCCACCTCTCTGAAGAGCATCTCTGTGTTAGTTGGAATAAATGACAGCCACTAATCCCCCAATTATGTAACAGGGTTGGAGTTTATCAGGTAGATTAGTCAGGCAAAGGCACAAAAACATGCTATATTACCTTGGTAGGTCAGGATATTGTACCTCTCAGAGCGCTCAGGTGTTTACTGAAGAGAGATGTGGAGCAGAGGGTGAGCAGTGGGAAGAATAACTCCTTCTCTCCTCTCCTCTCTCTCTTGCCCCGCGTCCCAGGGCCTGATTGGTTAGCAGGGAGAGGAGTCATGGTGACTATGGTGACTCACAATGGCCCTGAGAACCTTGGGATCACACATACTCACTTTCCAGTTGCAAATAATGGCCACATCACCATGGTTACTTCTGGTTGAGGCCTGAATATGGTGAGTGGGAGTTGCTAGGAGAAGCAACAGCTGGTACCCATGCATGGGCAGCAACTGCACATCCACTCTCAGGAAGAAAACTCAGGCATCTGGGCCTCAGAGCTTCTCCTGACTTGTTCCAAAGCCCTCCGTTAACGTGTCCCCTGTGTGAGGAGCTCACAGTACCCTTCTCATCCCATCAGGTGCCCTTGCCAATGCTCAGCAATTTTGGCCTCTCGTTCCAATCAGGAACTTTGTCCCAAGTAGAATTTTCTACTGACTTGTTAATCTTTGCATCGAGCCTTGGCCATGACTCTGGAATTAATACTTTTATAATATGTGATTCATGTCAATGGGGTGTTCATTTGCAGAGATTCCAAGTACAAGTAGTCATACTTCTCAAGCCATATTACAGCCCAAGTCTCTGAACTGGAACAACTAAGTTGTCAACCAACACTTATGGTGGCCCATGCCGGCCTTGTCTGCAGGAAGGACATGGAGCTTTCCAGGCTGTTAGAGGGATAATGGTGGGGACAGGGCTCTGTATTTTTTAAAGTACTGTTCTCCTGAGGAACTGAAATGAGCATTATATGAGGAGATGTGGCTTCCCACACTGGCTGCCTCACTCAGTCTCACAGGACACCACTCAGAATTGAGGCACCGATGCCCGTAAGGGGGGCCCAGGTGTCACTCTGCCTTCCTGCAGTGACAGGGTAGGCTCATCATCCAGGGTTCCTCCAACCCCATGTGGAGCCAGGTTAACACACTTAGGCCATGGTCAGTGCCCAGAGCAAATTAGAGAGGGCAAGAACATACTGGTGTATTTTATTAACAGAAGAGTATAGAAGATTGTCTTTTCTTTTCAGGGATTGCCTTCCTGGCAATCCAAGCCAATCACCTCGGAAATAGGCCAGGAAAGGTTGGTTCAAATAAGTGAAATGCGTAAAAATTTATATACCGTTCTATTGACAAGGGAATACAAAAGAAATAAACTTGCTATTCACATTGGTCATCAATATTATAAAACAACTAGAAATATAAGGAATTCGAATATAAGGAAATACACAAGCACCTTATAAGAGCTTCCAGTTTGAACACTCAAATGATATTAAAAATGCTAATTCCTTGAGGAATAGAAAATTAATTTTTAAAATGGTATCCCTTATCCTCCATGTAAATCAACAAATTCAGTGCCATCCCAGTCCTAAATCACAACAGAATGTTGAGTGTGTGCGGAACTGGAAGGCCAGAGAGTATTATATTGAGGATCCCCTGTGACAGCCTGTCTGAGACGGGGAGCTTGTCCCAGGGCATAGCGAAGCTCACTGCATAGGACACAGGAGTGGATCACTAGGTCCAGGGACCAAAAGACACTCTAGTAATATCGTCACTTATGTCTGGGAACCAAAGATATGGTAAAGCTGGCATTGCAATCAGATATTGCCTCACAGCAGCCTCTGTGAACATGTGTGAGTGTGTGCGTGTGAGTTTGTGGGTGTGAGTGTGTGTGTCTGTGCGGTGCAACTGCCGAGGGGCTTCTTGGGCTGCATGGCGTTGCTCGGTCAGGTGAGGCTGATTCCATCAACTCCCCCAGGCTGTCTCTGCTGTGCTGTCTTCCTGAAGGCATCCGGGGCGTCAAGCAGTCATGCCTGGAGGACGCTCTGAGGCCGGTCCCCGCACATCCACAGCGAGCATCAGGAGGAAGGCAGATGAATACTTAAAACCCCACCTGGCCTGTCACACCGTGCTGGCCGTGGTACTCGGTAGACAGCTGGGGAGGCACAGCCACGAGGCTGCCCTGGTGGACTGGCTGTGGACACTGACTCAGGCAACACCACGGTGGAGCTGGCCTTTGCCCAAACACCATGCCGTTTGCCCACCTCTGTCCCCTGCAGATGGTGAAAAATCCAGGAAATGGTGTGGATCAATCCTTCCCCTGATGGAACCATTAAAATGCAAGCTCTGTTTTCACTTCTTTTGGTTCGAAGTGCTTTTGTTCATGTGGTTTCTTTACTTCTGTCCCATTTCCGTGGTACCCAGAGGCCACAAGCACATGAACCCTGGCTGCTCACCCTGGGGAGGGTGGTTACAAACACTGCAGAGCCTGAGGGGTTTGGAGTCAGGGGGCCTGTTTAGAGAAGCTGGAAGGTCAGCTGAGTGTGCAAGTGGGAATGCCCGACACTCCCAAGTAAGGGGACAGGGCTTCAAAGAGGCCACTTCGAGGTCTTGGTTTGTGTCTCCTGAAAGCTGGAGGGAGACAGCGGGAAGGAGTGGGAATCATAATCAAATTTAAAGTGCGGGTGGCAGGGAGAGGGGAGGCATTGTCTCAGGAGATGTCCTTGGAGGCCACATGTCAGAGAACTGCAGGGGCTCAGGCCCAGTGATGTGGTCCCCCAAAAAGCCATGGCAGCCCCCAGTAAGGAAGAAAAACTCGGGATCAAACAGCTGCTAAACTTCATACATTTAGGGAGATGTTCCCTGACCCTGACCTCTTGACCCTCCCCATGTTCAGCAGACGTGGGGGACAAGTGGTTTCACAAGGGGAGGGTCCAGGTGCTGTATGAGTGCACGTGGAAGGATCTTACCTCATCTCACTGCCCTTTCCTCCCACCCTTGCCAAGCCTGAGCTGGGGGAAGGGAGATGCTTTGACATTAAAACACCAGAGTGGGGATTAGCATATTGGACACGACAGAAAAATTTCTGAACACTGATTTGGTGGAATATCAAGGTCGCCAAAGATATTTTATTGTCTGGTAGTGATCACAAAAGTGGCCGGGCTGACTCTGGGGTTGACAGTGGGCAGCAGAAAAGAAGGAACCCAGCAGAATTGACGTGCTTGAACATCAGATGTTAATGGAACAAACTTATTTGATTTTGGCCTCTGGTTGTTCTACACCACAGTCACCCAGACATGACAATGACAGCTCTCCAATTCCGGGTAGTGCTTACTTGAGGGACAAAGGGAGTGGTCAAGTTTAAAGCTTTATTTCCTTAGGCAGGAGGTGAGTAGACAGGCTGTCCTTCTCCTGTTCCCCGTACATTTCTGTACTCCTGACACACGACTCCAATGCAAAGCAAGAGAAAGGGAACTGATGAGACAAGCAGAAATGCTCAGGAGAAAAGCACCGTGAACAGCCTGTCTCTCAAGTGTTGCTGCAAAATAACTTTGCGCATACAATTCCCCCTCCAGCCATGACTTGGGCTTTGAGGGCGAATGAACACACTAGGCATCCAAGTGTGTGTTCCCGCAAAGCAGACCCTGAGAGTAACCTGTGAGTACAAGCAGCTTAGTTGAGAGGCAATCCCAGGTCACGCTGGCAGGGGTGAGGGGAAGTGAGCTTTAGAAGGAAGGCAGCCAATTAACAGGGGAGGTGAGCTGCAAGGTACCTCTGTGGGGAACCGGAGCTCATTCCCAGGAGGCCCTGTGTGAGCGTGTACAACACACACCTCAGGTCCATCCCACGTGTGGAATAAGGAATCTGGACGTATTTACCCACCAAATTCCCAACCATTATTGTGTGTCGAGGAGAAGGGAATGTACCTTTGGGGTCCCACTTCCCATCCTTCAGGGATCTCGTCACTTCCCAGCAGCACCTAGGCCCAGATGCCCTGTTTCACCACCTTAAATTACAGAACCTTATTTCCCACACTGTGTCAGGAATTACTAGACCTGTGTATTTGGATTGGTGTTCTGTAACAAAGTACTCCCGGGACCCGCGTGCCTGGGAAACTGTGGACAGCGCTCCATCCCCTGATGTGAACGTGTGGTGTCCACGGGCATGGGAATTCCAGGAAGCCCTCCTCTTCTCCTCCAGCTCGCCTCCATTCTCACCTTCTTCTTTCTCTTCATCTTACTCTCCTCCTTCCCCATCCTCCTCACCTTCCTCTTTGTCCTCCTTGTCCTCTCCAAGGAGGTGTCAGGATGCAGAGGGAGGTCACATAACATGATTACACAGGCAGGACAGACCTGTTGTTCTGTCCTCTTTGACCTCTCATCTCTTTGGTCTTTGGATGTTGGCTGTCTTATCGCCTGTGCCTGTGGTCTCACCTAACTCTCAGTCTGTTTAAGATATTTCAAAATTTGCAAGTGGAGAGGTATAAGTGGTTCTGTCTGGCCACAGGCACATGCCAGCATCTGATGCTGGTGAATGTGGTTGCTGCTGTGGCTCCCAATTAGGAGAGTTACACCCTTGGGGCTTTCCTCTTCCCTGGCCCAGGCCTCGTCTTGTTGGCCAGTTCTCTCAACACCGCTGTGGAATCTTTCTGGAACCTACAGCTGGACCTCGTCCATGCTACAGATAAGCCATGGGGAACCCGACGCCACTGCATCAGGGTCTCTCTTTCCTACATGCAAAGCCGTCACTTCTGACCTCCTGCTGCACCCTGCTCTTGGTGTGTGGCACTGATGGCAGGTCTCCCTCCCAAGGCTCCAGGCAGGATAGGGGGACTTTCTGCTCTCAGGTTCCTATCCTGTCTTGAACCATTATTGACACTTCCTGTCCCAATATTCTCCCCTTCCTTTCCTACCCTCCAATACTTGACCTTTGGTTTCCAGTATAACTGCATATACTTATGTGTGTGTGGGTGTGGCTGGGGAGAACCTCTTGGAAGGGCATGTGGTTGAAGTGGGAGGGATATTGGATCTACGGAACTACCAGGTACATTGGTACAGGCCAGTGGCTTGAGTGGGGCTGGGGGCGGTCAAAGCAGCTTCTGGGAGCTGTGCCAGATGAAGGGGACCGGTGTCCAGTGGGAAGGACAGGAAGGGGAGATCTATGCATGCCACTAAACTTTCCCGGGAGTATAGAAGCAAATTCTCTATCTGCTTAAGATATTTCAAAATTTGAAAGTGGAGAGAAAAATAAAAATAACAGTCATGAGGTGGACTGAAGAGAGGACACTGTACCAAGGTTGGTACACTCTCATGGGGGTATATAGTAACATTTCTGAAATAACTTTAATGTACACTGGGTTGAACACATAAGGTAATGGATGACAGGGGCAGGATCCAGGTCTCTCAGGACAGTCAGTCAAGCTGGAAGGGTCACCTAGAATGACCCATGTACTAATAGAGTAGAGCTGGACCCACCAGTATAAACTAATGTTTATCTTGTATAGACAGAAATGGATAAATGTAGAAGTATTTATAGACAAGTGTGTATATAAGTTGCATTAGTTTCTTGTTGCTGCTGTAACAAATCACGACAAATTTACTGCATTAAAACAACTTTTTTTTTCTTGGAATTCTGGTAGTCAGAAATCTAAGACCAAGATTTTGGTTGGGCTACATTCCTTCTGGAGGCTTCAGGGGACTGCCCCTTTCCTTGCTGTTCCCAGCCTCCAGAGCTGGCCTTCATGTCTTGGTTCCTGAACTCTTCCTGGCATCACTCCAACTTATGGTTTCCATAGTAGCATCTCCTACTGTTCACTCAGATCCTCCTGCCTCCCTCTTAAAAAGATTTGTGGTCAATTCAGGGATTTGGGGGTTGATTAAGAAGGAGACAGGACCATGAAAGGCAGTAGCACACAGGCTGTATCTGGGCAGTGCTGGGACAGGGATGTATGAGAGGGAAGTCCCAGCTAGCAAGAGACCTCCCAGGGACAGTAGCATGGGACCACCACCCAGAAGGGGAAGAGGGCAGAGGTATTCCCAGGGATTAAGCAGAAACTGGACAGGGAGGTTATGTGACTGGGCAGTATCAGTCAGCTTCAAGGTTGGCAGTGTCTGGGTCACAGAGCTCTCAAGAGCAGCAGTTGTTTGAGGTCCCTTATAGCTATAGAGTTTGTCTTATCTGTGGTGGGAAGATGTTCGGAGCAGTTCTGTGGGGTATGTAAACTGGGTTCTAAATGGCTTTAAAATATGTTTTGTACTGTATTTAACCTACTGGATGTATGAGAATTTGAGTTTGGCACCAGTGGGGCTTTAGCTAATAGTCCTAGACTGATGGGAAGAAGTAACAACATGGGGATAATTTTAGGGCAATACACAGGTGCATTTCTGGTCCATTTCCATAACAAAACTCTTGTGATTACATTACAAAGACCCTCATTACCCAGGATGATCTGGCCATTTCCGGATTCTTAATGTAATAATACCCATAAAGTCCCTTTTACTATGTAGTGTAGCATATTCACAAGTTATAGAGATTGCGATGTAGATATATCTGGGGGATCACTATTCAGGCCATCACACATGATTATATACACAGATATAATTCCTTGCTCTGCAGCTGCGAGAGCCTAGAAGTGATGACACTCTAGGAGCAATGAGTAGCCCTAGTGCCCCGATGTTGGCTTCTAATATCATTCTCCAATAAAAGGGCTCCTTGGAGAAATGACTAATTCTGAGGAGAAGGTAGGGAATATACAAGGTGGGCCAAGAGCACCTTGTAGTGTCAGTAAACACTCCCCCCAACACACACAAAATGATGGGAGTATGGCAAAGGGACACAGGAACACACTGAAAGAGCTCCCAGTGGCTAAAGCTGAAATAATCTGAGCAACAGAATGAGTAAAGTAGTGTTGGATTGTAACCCAAACTACAAAATAAATATCCATGAGTCCATACTGATATAAAGAAATGATTTGGTACATACATACATAGGGATAAGAGACAAATCAACTGTGTAAAATTATTCCAAATTTTTGGAGATATTCTACCCTAAGGAAGGTAGACAGTAACTCTCCCCTCCTTAAGTGTGTGCTGTGCATGGTAAGATTCTTCCAAAGCGTAGGGGGAAAAAAGAGTAACTTTAGAGTTGAGAAGCATGATAAACACTACCCGAGCCAGGTGATCAAGGTTAAGATGAACTGTGACGTCGTGTTGATCATACGTTTCCTTGATGCGGTGTGATGACAATGGAACTTACTTTGTTGGTCTTCCTCTCAAAACCCTATAACCCCATTCTAATCATGAGAAAATCAACCAGCAAATGCCAATGGAGGGACATTCTATGAAATAAATGACCAGAACTCTCCAAAACTTTCAAGGGTCCTCAGAAACAAGGAAAGTCTGAGAAAGTATCACAGCCAAGAGGACATGTCCATGAAATATAATGTGACATCCTGGACTTGATCCTGGTACAGGAGAAGGACACTGGGTAATAAAGACGGAAATCTGAATAAAGGATGCACTTTAGGTAATAATAATGTATTAATCAATATCAGTTCATTAATTGTGACAAATGCACCATGCCAATGCATGATGAATAGGGGGAAACTGGGTGTGGTATATTAGGGACCTCTCTGTACTATCTTTACAACTTTTCTCTCAATCAAAACCTACTCAAAAATAAAATGTTTATGTAACACACACACACAAATAACCAACAAGAAGACCACTCCACAATCAGGTCTGAGCACAAACAAAGCAAGAACATTGCCCAAGCCACAAAAGTCACCAAACATCTGCCATCCTGGCTAATATGAGTTACTACTCCTCTGTTCCAAATACAGCTCTAACCTCTAAGTCTTCACTCCTGCTCGATAGAATTTACTAACATACCTCATCATAAAACGACCTCCACTTCCTGACAGCATCCATCCAGAGCCAAGCCCCGCTTCATTAAACCCTCCTCCAAATCACACAGCTCAAGCCCAAATCCTATGAGTCTTTGCTGACACCCTCCTCTCCAGGGGCCCCATGGGTCCCTCATGGTGTGCAGTCTCCTTTTCTTCACTGAGTAATAAAACCAACTTGCTCATCAAGTAATAAATTCAACTCGAGAAATTCAACTTGTTTAAACACAGGTTGTTCCTCTTGGTTTTGGCTGAAGAGCCTCGACAAAATGAAGAAGACTGATTGAGTTTCTTAAAGAATGGTTTTCCCTCCCTGGAGACCTCTTCACCCTTCATAATGCCCCTACCCCTCAGGGGACCTGTTCCACCCCTAGTCCTGGACCTCTTTCCCAATTGCCTTTATTCTTGGGACATCCACCTTGCTCCCATCTCCAACCTTGCCTTCTCGAAACTGCTCTTCAATAGGAGCCCAGCACTCTATCCAACCCCATGTGTTCTGCTGTGTTAAACTGCTTTCTGCTGTCCCAGCTCATTTAAGCTCATAGGAAGCTGGGAGGGTTTCTTGTGCATGGGCAAACTCCACTGGCAAAAGATTGACTGCACCAGTGGTTTGAGAAGGCATTTTGGTGTTGGATCTCCCCTGTGGGCATGTAATTTCATGGCTGTATTTCCAGATCTCCAGAGACAGTCTTTGAAATGGAGGAAATTTTCCCACTGTTAGATGCCTGAGATACTATACCTAGAGAACAATGTGTCCTAACTGATGCTTCTGCTCTATGTGCAAAGGTCCATGGATCGAGTGTGATTGCCACTCACCTACAAGGATTTGCCTTCTCTCACTATACAAGGGGATAGAGATAGGAGAATTGGGAGAACACTTCTTGGTCTTTTCTCCCTGAGAAACCACCCTCAAGAAATGTTTCCTGGCCAGGCCAGAGTGCAGGGTCCCTAGTGTCGCGGGCAGGAAAAATTTCATGACAAGTCACAAGGACATTGGCAACTACCCTCAGAGAATCAAATAGAATAGTATTTAGGAAGGGCCATGAGCTGTGGAAAACTGAGGAGACCAAAGGAACTGGAGCCAAAGAAATTCCATTTATATTCCTTGTGTAGCAAAATTTTCTCTTGCAACGTCAGCCTATTTTGGTGCCAGAAAACACAACAGAAAGACTGTGAAAACACCTGGGAGAAAAGGCCTATAAATGACTCAAATGTGGAAAATACTTCCCTCAAAATACCCAGATGACTCACTGTCAGTGCACTTATTAATACATGGGCAAGAAGTCCCATCAGTGTAACAGATGTGTGGAAAGCTTCTCTTGCAACTTCAGGTGCCATCAGCAGCACAGAACACACACAGGTAAAAAGCAAAAGTTCCCTGAGCATGAGGAGATTGTTACTCACAGGTCTGCCCTACTTAAGCACCAGAGAAGCATGCACGAGAGACCTCCATAAGTGTCCTGGTTGTGGGGAAAGTTTCTTTCATAGTTGACACATTGTAATTTGTGAAGAACTCATGAGCAAGAGAGATTTTTATTCCTTTTTTGTTTCACAAGGTAGAGAAAAGAGACCTCTGAGTGTTTGGCTTATGGGGAAAGCTTCTGGTAGGGTATGCACTTGAACAGCTGTCAGAGAACCCACACGGGAAAGAAAAGATATAGTTGTCTCCTTTGTGGGGATAATTCCTCACCCAGCTCCAATTTAAACTGCAGAGAATTCATATAGGAAAGAAACTCTATACCTGTCATGAGTGTGGAGACAGTTTCTCTTACTTGTAATCAGATTTGTAACCTGAAAATCCATCAAGGAGAGAGATCCTATAAATTGTCCTGAATGTGGAGAAAGCTTTTTTCAGAGTTCATGCCTTTTGAGTCATTAAAGAAATTACACTGGATAGAATCAATGGGATTTTTCTTTGGCCCAGTAACGTGGCATACATATTCACAGGATCCTGTTTTAGAGCTGGTCTTCCTTGCCCCCAGTTGATCTGTACTTTTGGGGGTAATTTCTATAATGCAAAGTGGGGTGGGTCGTTGTGAAGGAGGTGAAGGGGAACCAAACAATTAGCATGACACTAAAAAGCAATTTTAAATTTTATTGTCTGAATAAGTGAGGATGGCAAGTCTTTGAAGTAACATCTGGATATGATTCTCTAATAAGTCCTTTCTGTCCCAAGGTACACTCACTCTGTTAGTACATTTATTCAAGTTGTGATTTGGATGCCTTGCTATGTACAAGTCTGTCTTAGCAATTGTGGGAATCTATATGTTTTTTCTGTTACTACATCCTGATTTTGGACATTCAGCAGGAACACTTGGGCTTCTGAAACTCTTAAGACTAAAGAAGAGAGGCCGGGTATCCTGGGAAACTAGCTAGAGTTCAACAAATGATTGATTGTGAAGTGCAACTTTGAGGGCGAAGGCCCTATCTGAGAAGCCATGAACAGTTCAGATTAGCAATCATAAAACCTCTTAGGGCCTGACAGTAGCGTCTATTGGCAGGCCAAGCAAGTAAATGTCACCCCAGACAAAAGGAATCAGAGACCTAAGGGCTAGAGCAACATGAAGTTTTCAGGTCAGCCAGGAATTGGCAGAGGAAACAAGAGGCTGAGTTAGTCTGCCCTTTGCAGAGATATACATTTCCCCATCTCTGTCAGAAAAAGATAAACAGAGTTCCTAAGGCTGGTCCTCAGGTGGGAGACTTCATAAAATATGGAAACTCTGGCAAATTTTAAAACATAGATCCACGTGTAATCAGCAATTATACTCTTCCTTGTTGAAAGTGTTTCCATGGCATTGAATATCATAAAGAAACATGAAAGTGAGTGAATCTTCATTGAAGGTCTTTGCCTTAACTTTCAGTGTTGATTTGTTTCCCCTCTGCATTGGTTAGAAAATCTGCTTTTCTTTGTGGTCTCAATGGGTTGGTCAGAAACGTTCCAACAAAGGTGGCAGCAAATAGGCTGAGGCAGTGTGTGGGCATGGGATACCCTGGGGTTGAACTACTACATAATAACAAAGGTTCAAGCTCAACAATTATTCAGTGTGACATTATCGTTATCATGAGGTTTCTTCCTCCTACTTCCTCTTCTTTCTTGATCCTTCCCTGTCCCAATCCCTCCCCTTCCTCTTTGTTTAGAACATTTCCTTTATTATGAACTAGCTGAAAAAAGATCTAGTTTTTCAAAGATATGATATTTTGATTTTTTATTTGTCCCCGGGAAGGAAGCTAAGAGCCTCCTGAATTATTGGTCATTAATGGTGAGAGGACATAGGTTAGGGAAAACTGGAAAATTGCATTCTGAGACTTACTAGGGGAAAGTATAAGGTTTTAGAATGGGAAATTGGGGATAGGAACTCTAAGAGTATGTATCTATGAGAAAGAGAACACCAGGAAGTATTCTGGTAGAAAATTATGATGCCAAGAAAGAATCTCAGGACAGCGCCCTGGAGGAAGATATCTAACTATGTATTCTTTGAGCGAAAGAGAAAACAAAACAAATTTCATTGGTAACAGATTGTGAAAATAGCAGTTTAGGTGATCAAAACACCCCTTGCTTCTCTTCTCTTACCAGTCTTGTCTGAGTCCTGCCCAAGTTTAGTATGAGTTTTTCATTGGTTTTCGTAGTCAATTTTAAAAAGTCATGATGTTCTCTCATTTGTCTCCCTTTCTTTGACCCATCTTCTTCATCAGAGGAAGTCAGTGGGAAGTCAGATAAATCCCATTATCTAACATTTTTTTTTACTAATGTAATAAAGGAACTTACGGATCTCAACATCATAATCAGAAATTTGAGGTTTTAGACGCAGAACCCTTTTAAAAAGCATTTAGAATCTTCCTGTTGAATCACTACATCAACTTATAAAATTTTGGAATGTGCAAAATCATCACCATTGTTTCAACAGTTGCAATTTATCTAAATGTGTCACAAGGGATTGAAACAACTAAGTCTTGACATATGTTACAAGAAAACTTAATAGCAAATGTATTAGAATAAGAAAATTTCTAACTTCTTTTTCCTCAGTAGCTCAAGAATAGCGAGATTGGTGAAAGAAAAAAAAATTTGTTTGAAGCGTTTTCTTTCAGCCTTCTCTCTAGCTTGCAAGCACTTTCTGCATAAAAATTGACTTCCATTCATGAAAGGAAGACTCATTTCTTTCTGATCATATAAATTCTTAAATAAGAAGGGATTATATGCATTTCTTTTACAAGTGGAAGGGTTAAAGTTATTTATTGCCTGACACAAGTACACAGTAAAAAAGGCAACAGAATGGCCCAGAAAAATTAAACAATATCAGACAACGGTTGTTAATGAAAAATTAATCATACCGCATCCTAAAAATATTGGTATATCTTGCAGTTAACATTGATATCCTCAGTTCATTTCTGAACCTGATAAAGAGCACCTATGTACAACCCACAGTTAGCAGCATACATAATCTTGAAATATTAAGTTCTTTCTCCCTAAGATCAGAAAGAAGACAGGGATATGTGCTGCCGTAACTTACATTTAACATTGTACTAAAGGTCTTAGCTAGAAGAATTAAGCAAGAAAAGGAAATAAAAGGCATCCAGTTTGCAAGAAAAGAAATAAAGCCATTTCTATTTTTAGATAGCACAATCTTATATATAGAAAATTCTAAGGAATCCACTAAAAACTAATACAATTAATAAACAAACTTAGCAAAGTTGGAGGACACAATATTATATACAAATATCAATTGCTTTTCTATACACTTGCAATGAACAAACCAAAAATGAAATTTAGAAACCAAATCTATTTATAATAGCATCAAATGTAATAAAATACTTAGGCATAAACTTAACAGAAAAACCCAGAACTTATACTTGTTAAGTGCCAAAAGCTTCAAGACTACTGACTGTTATAACTTTTGGAGATATAATGTTAAAGGCTGAAATTTTAACATTGTAAAAGCTATTTCTGTAATGTCACAGTGTGAGTTTCGCACCGAAAAATCATTAACCTCTTATTTCTATTCTGTAAAACTGATTGCTAAAGGCAGTGCCCCAAGTGTGGGAATGCAACACCCATGTTCTGCATGACCAAGCCCTAAACTGCCCAGATCCCATTTCATCAGGACATGAGAGTGATGTAATGCTGCTTTTTGCCGCTGTAATCATGCTTGGTCTGCCCCAGTGATTTTTCCCCCCCGTGATAAAAGCTTTCTGCTTCAAAGGCTCAGGGCTGTTCTCTGTACCGCCGCCTTTGGTGGTGCAGAGAGTAGTCGCTGGCCAGCTAATAAAGACTCCTAATTTGGCTCAATTCGGTCTTTAGGTGGTCATTTCTCACATCTCAGACTATAACAATACTTTAAAAAATGTAAAAACATGTGTTGTTTTTTATATTTTTTAAAGTATTGTTGTAGTCTGAGACATGAGAAATGACCACCTAAAGACCGAATTCATCCAAATTAGGAGTCTTTATTAGCTGGCCAGCGACTACTCTCTGCACCACCAAAGGTGGCGGCACAGAGAACAGCCCTGAGCCTTTGAAGCAGTGCAATCCCTGTGGAAAGCAATATGCAGATACCTTAAACAGATTCAAGTAAACCTACCATTTGATCCAGCAATCCCATTATTTGGCATATACCCAGAAGAACAAAAGTCATTCTTTAACAAAGACACCTGTACCCGAATGTTTATAGCAGCACAATTCACAATCGCAAAGATGTGGAAACAACCCAAGTGCCCATCAATCCACGAATGGATTAGTAAACTGTGGTATATGTATACCATGGAGTACTACTTAGCTATAAGAAATAACGATGATGTGACATCTCTTTGGTTCTCCTGGAGAGAGTTGGAACCCATTATATTAAGTGAAGTATCCAAAGAATGGAAAACCAAGCATCACATGTACTCACCAGAAAATTGGTTTCCCTGATCATCACCTAAATGCACATCGGGGAAGGATACCAATTGGATATCAGACTGAGATGGGGGAGGGGGGAGGGGAGGAGTGTATGCCTACATGATGAGTGCGTTGCATACCCTCTGGGGAATGGTCATGCTTGAAAGTGCTGACTCGGGGAGGTGGGGGGAGGAGGGGATGGAGGTATGACTACATGGTGAGTGCCAGGCGCACTGTCTGGAGAATGGACACACTTGGGACTCTGACTCGGGGGATGGGCGGGACATGGACAATGTATATGACCTGAACTTATGTACCCCCATGATGAGCTGAAATAAAAAAAAATACAAAAACATTGTCGAAAGAGATTCAAGATGACCTAAATAAATGGAAAGACATATCATGTTTATAAATTGGAAAACAACATTAAGATGGTAATATTCCCCAAATTGATTTACAAATTCAACACAATACCTATTAAATCCCAGGTGACTTCTTTGCAAAAACCGACCTGATGCTAACATTTATAAGGAAATTCAAGGGACCCAGAACAGCTAAAAGGATCTTGAAAAAAGAACAAAGATGTAGTACTCATACTTCCTTATTTTAAATCTTACTGTACAAAGAAACAGCAATCAAGACAGTGTGGTACTTGTGTAAGGAAGGACGTATTGATAAATGGAATAGAATTGAGACTCCAAAGACAAACCCATACAGCTACAGTCAACTGATTTTCAACAAGAGTGACAAGACAATTTAATGGAGAAAGAAGAGTCGTTCAACAAAGGATTCTAGGACAACTGGATATCCATCTGCAAAAAAGAAGTTGCACCCCTACCTTACAACATACATGAAAATTAACTCAAAACGGAAGACAGACTTACCTAAATATAAAGAGCTAACACTCTAAAAAATCTAAATGAAAATATAGGTGTAAATCTCTGTGTTTTTGGATTAAGTGTTTACTTGTTTTTTGGGTTTTTTGTTTTTATTGTTGTTGTTTGTTTGTTTTCTTGTTTTTTTTTTTTTTTTTTTTTTGAGAGAGAGTCTCACTCTCTTGCCTGGGCTAGAGTGCAGTGGCATCAGCCTACCTCACAGCAACCTCAGACTCCTGGGCTCAAGCAATCTTACTGCTTCGGTCTCCCAGGTAGCTTAGACTACAGGCAGGCGTCACCATGCCCAGATGATTTTTTCTATTTTTAGTTGTCTGGCTAATTTCTTTCTATTTTTAGTAGAGACGGGGTCTCGCTCTTGCTCAGGCTGGTCTAGAACTCCTGAGTTCCAGCAATCCTCCTGCCTCGGCCTCCCAGAGTGCTAAAATTACAGGCGTGAGCCACCACGCCTGACTAGTTGTTATTTTTAGACGTGAAACAAGCAACCGAAGAAAAAAACAGATAAACTAGACATTGAAAAAATTAACTTTTGTGCAGCAAAGGACACCATCAAGAATGTTAAAAGTTAACACACAGAATGGAAGAAAATTTGCAAATCATAAATCTGATAAACAACTTATATTTAGATATAAACAACTATTACAACTCAATAATAAAAGACAGAGCAGTTTTAGTTGCCCTAAGAAAACATTTGTTTTATATCTTTAGTAGTGAAACAGGAATGTAATGACATCAAAATGCTAAGGCATATCAGAAACTTTGTTTTACAGAATAATATAGTTTTGTTGTGTTTACCTGATCGAGTCTCAAGAAGTGATAAGAACTTTTTCTGTTTGCTTCATTAGTTCATAGAGATATGCCTTGGCATATACCTGCTATTCTTTTGAGCACATGTATGCTGAAGATTAGAAGTTTAACAGAGAAGCAAAGAAAGGAAGAAAAATCGAGAAAAGTAGAGACACTGGTGTCTAAGTTAAACAAAAAGCAGTGGTGAGAATGATGTCTACATTATTGTTGTGGGATTTATATTTGTATGCTAAAAATATGGATCATCTGTTCATTCAATAATTAAAGGGCCATAATCTCGTAAAAAAAAGCATTAATCAATTAAAAATGGGCAAAGGTTCTGAATAGAAATTTACCCAAAGAATATATACAAATGTCTAATAAGCACATGAAAATATGCTCAATATCATTATTTATAAGTGAAATGGAAATCAAAGCACAATAAGATATCACTTTACACCCACTAGGACAGATATAATAAAAAAGGGCAGATAAATACAAATGTTAGCAAGGATGTGAAGAAATTAGAAACCTCATACACTGCTGGTAGGAATGTAAAATGGTGTAGCCACTTTGAACAATAATCTGGCAGTTTCTCAAACAGTTAAACATAGAGTTAACATATGATCCAGCAATTACACCACTAGAAATATACACAGAAGAAATAAAAACATATGTCCACACAAAATTTATACATGAACGTCCATGGCAACATTATTCATAATAGCCAAAAAGTGGAAACAATCCAAATATCAATTAACTAATGAATGGATAAACAAAATGTGGCATATTCATACAATGGAATATTATTCAGCAGTAAAAAAGAATGAAATACTGACACATGCTACAACACGAATGAAGCTTGAAAACATTATGCTTAATGTAAGAAAGGAGGCACAAAAGATCACATATTGTGTGTGGGGAGGTAGCTACGCTCCCCACAAAGGGGTTTTATCTCTTTCTTTAGGATCAGGTCTCTAAGTTGACCATGCCAGTTTGCAGGGAGTTAGCTACTCTCCCAGCAAAGAGGTTTTTTCTTCCGATCGGGTCTCTCAGGCAGGGATCATTGCAAAGGATGAAAAAATAGTAGGAAACAGAAATAATAATAATAATACACAGAGCCGAAGATATAGTTTATAAAGTAAAGGTTTATGAAAATAGATAAAAGCAGGGTATCCGGATGGGGATATTTCCTCCCGCTAGAAATATCTCCAAAACTTAATATCCACACAGGTATTATATAGGGTAGGTACAGGCTCCCGTTGCCAAGGGCAACGGGATTCACATACTAACAGGCAGTTTGCTTTAGGGTCAAATTCTTCTAAAAGGCTACTACAGATCCTTTAACTAACTCTAACTAGGGGAACAATGAGTTGTAAAATCTTCTTGGGGCAAACTTCTAAGTTTTCTGATAAGGCTATTACTTTAGCAAAAAACAGAGACATCTTGGCTCCGGTGACTGTGTTCTTGGAGACAGACATGATTTCATAAGTCAACACGAGCTGTGCTTTGTGTTAATTACTTTGACCACATGGCTCCTTCTGGGCCTGGCTTGGGCATTAGCATATCTCTCTGATCAGCTCTCATCTCCGGGAGTCCTTGCCAGCTCCGGCAACCCATGGCTCTAGGAAGAGGCCTGCCTTGTCTTTCAAAACAGGTGAGAACCATAGGCCCAGTTTACAGCTGTCTCTTTGAAGTGCAGCTTTTACTGACCAAGGAGATGCCCTCCTGAGACAAGGCAGCTCTTGAACTAACACATTTCTTTTTTCTTTAAGGCAAAGCCTTATGTGACTTCTGAAATCAAATCCTGTCTCCAGAAATACAGGGGGCATTTCTATGACTCAGTATTCTTAGGCCCAACAATTGTGTGATTTCATTTCTATGAAATGTCCATAATAACCAAGTGTATAGAGACAGAAGGTAGATCATCAGTTGCCCAGGGTTCATGGTGGTGGGGAGGTGAAGGATGACAGGAAATGAGATGTTAGAAACACAAGGTTCGATGTTTCCTTTTGAGGTGATGTAAATATTCTATAGTTGATTGCCATGTTGGTTGTACATCTATTTGAGTATGCTAAACACCACTGACTTTTAGTACACTTTAAATGGGTGAATTGTATTATTAAACATTTGTGAGTTATATCACACTATAGCTGTTTTAAAATCTAATTACTAGAACCAGAAATAAAAGGCATGTTTAACAACTCTTTAATATTACGAGGCCCGGGTTTCAAAAGCTACCAATTTTAGAATTGAAGCTACTCTGGAACTGTTTTTTGATTACTACTTGTTGCATCTCCTTCAGAATGCAATGAAACCTTTCAAATTTCAGTTGTAGCATCAACAGAAGCAATGAGGTAATCCAAATTCTGTCTTAGAGCAGATAATTTAAATTCAGCAGTCTGTTGTTGTTCTTCATCAGTCTCTCCTCTTTTTTGTATAACTTCCTTTGTAATCACAACTTTTGTTTTTTGGAGGCAATTCTTTTCTTCTTCATTCCTACTTTAACCACATCCTATCTTCTTCCATGTTGGTTTCCAATTCTCCATATTTCTCAAAAATGTACCTACAATTCTCCTCTTTAAAGCTGCTATGAACTGAATGTGTACACCAAAAATTCCTATGTTGAAGTCCTAATCTCCAATGTGATGGTATTTGGAAGTGGAGCCTTTAAGAGGTTTTGATGAGGTCATTATTGTGGAGCACTCATGACGGAATTAATGCCCTTATTAAGAAAAGAGGAAGAGATACAAGATCTCTCTCTCTCTCTCTCTCTCTCTCTCTCTCTCTCTCACTAGCTGTCTCTCCTTCCATGCATGCACCATGGAAAGGCTATGCACAGACATAACCATGAAAAAGGCCCTCACGAAGAACACAATCATGATGATACCCTGATGTCAGACTTCCACCCTCCAGATCATGAGAAATAAATGTTTATTGGTTAAGCCCCTGTCAATGGTATTTGTTATATCAGCCTGAAGTGATTAAAGCAGCTTCAAGATCATTTCAGTTTCCTTTTTATAAAGATTTCTTATGTATTTGCTGTAGTTATTTGTTTTACAGCATCCCAACTTTGCAAGTTAAAAGTTCCAACATTCGTTGGCCTTTACCAAAAAGTTCCAAAACAGTTAATAAAATGTGGCAAGGGAGGAAGATGGCAGAGTGGAGGTGACCTGGATTCGTGCTCCTGGAGTAGAAGACATGGATCTCGGCCTGCCACAATGCTAGAGGATCGCTCCCCCACAAGAACAGTGGTGTGAACCCACAGAGAATCAGCGTGGGACACAGGGAACAAGAAAAAACCAAGGTGAGTGGGAAATATTACCGAGATAATTTGGAGAGTGCAGGAGGGAACATAGACAGCAGAGTGCAGGATGGCTGTCCCCGCCTCACCAATGAGTGAGGCAGGTTCAGCCCCGCAGCAAAGCGGCTTGTTCTCCCCACTGACCTCCATACCCACTCAATTAGGGATATGACTGAAGGCGGTGCAGAATCATCACGGGAGACATGGAGCTCTGTGGACAGGTGACATCAGCGGGAAAGAGCTTAGACTCTAGGGGATCTCTGCTGGGACATAAAACTTAAAGGGAAAGGGGCAAAACTGCTCTAAGGCGAGGAGCCTTGAAGGGTCGCGTAAATACAGATTCTTTTTCTTTTTCTTCTTCAGTGGCCCTCTACCCAGGGAGCTGCTGTGGGCTCCAGTGCTCACTGGGCCCCCAGATCTGGCGCCTGCTGAGCTCTGGACATTCTCTCCCAGCGCCGACAAGCAGTGGGCGCAAGGTCGCCATCTTGGGGTCCACAGCCTAGCCGCTTTGGAACCATAGAGTGCCCTGTGGGTCCCTGGGTGGCTCCCTTCTCTAGTCCGTGAACCCACGCCAAGAGCTCTGGCTTTGTATGAACTCTGTGGACAGGAGACATCAGCGGGAAAGAGCTTAGACTCTAGGGGATCTCTGTGGGGACACAACACTTAAGGGAAAGGTGCGGAACTGCGCTAAGGTGAGGGGTTGCGAAGGGTCACGGAATTATAGATTTTTTTTTTCTTTTTCTTCTTTGGTGGCCCTCTGGCCAGAAAGTTTCTGTGGGCTCTCGTGCTCCCTGGGACCCCGCTCTGGTACCTGCTGAGCTCTAGACATTCTCCCAAAGCGCCAACAATCAGCGGGCAGGCAGTTGCCACCTTGGGGTTCACAGCCTAGCCACTGTGGAACTATAGGGTGCCAGGCAGCTCCCTCCCCTAGTCTGTGAACTCACACCAAGAGCTCTGGCTTTGTATGAACTCTTTGGATAGGAGAAATCAGCGGGAAACAGCTTAGACTCTATGGGATCTCCATGGGGACGTGGCGCTTAAAGTGAAAGGAGCGGAACTGCGCTAAGGCGAAAAGCAGCGAAGGGTCACCAAATTACAGATTTCTTTCTTTTTTTCTTCTTCTTTTCCTCTTTCTTTTCGGTTGGCTCTCTACCTGGGGAGATACTGTGTACTGCTGAGCTCGCCAGGCCCCCAGCTCTGGGGCCTGCCTGACCCTGAACATTCACCCCCAGTGCCAGTGATCCGGGGGTGGGCAGTTGCCATTGTGGGGTCCAAGGCCTAGCTGCTGTTGGAGCCATAGGTGCCAGGCGGCTCCCCGGGCGGCTCCCTCCCTTGGTCTGTGGACCCTCTCTAGGACCCCCACCCGTGTGTGAACACTGACTGCTTCCCCAGATGCAAGAGTGTGGAGTCTGGACCTTGGGGACATTGGGACAGGGCAGACTTTGCCAGGGTGTGCTGCAGCCGCTGGGGCACTGAGTGAGCAAGGGCACCACCTCCTTCCCCTAGCTAGTGTCTTTCCTGCAGAAAGAGGCTTAAACCACCCCTCTAGAGGAAAAACAAAGAAACAGGAAAAAAAAAAAAAGAGAGCCAGACTTTCTGCCTGCAAATAGTGTGAATCCTCCCTGCTAACTGAAAGTCCACAACACAGTGGTTTAACTCGCCAAACCAGTCTTAGGTCAAACCAAGACTCTGGGGCTGGACCCATCAGAAGCAGCCCCCCAACTGAGATAGAAAAAACTCTAAACAATACACAACAGTCTCCCCCTCAGGACAAAGGAAGCAACATACCTAGATTGTCTCACAGCCTAAGAACAGAGTACAAGGCATGCTGCTAGCCAGACTAAAGCTGTAAGAAAAGATCTAATGATTGATCCAGATGGGAAGGGATCAGCGAAAAAACATGGGAAGTATAAAGAATCAAACGGAAATATCACCCCCAAAGAGAAATACCAGCTCTCTACCAAATGACATAAACCAGATTAAAAATACCAACATGTCACAGGAAGAAATTCAATTATGGATTAAAAACAAGCTCAATAATATACAAGAAAGAAGGAATAACCAACACAAAGAAACCAAAAAAAAAAAAAAAAAAAAACAAACCAGGAATTGGAAGAAACATTCACTAAAGAAATTGAAATATTGAAGAAAAACCAAACTGAACTCCTAGAAATGAAGAATTTATTCAGGGAGCTACAAAACACAGTGGAAAGTCTCAAGAGCAGGGTAGATCAAACAGAAGAAAGAATCTCAGAGATTGAAGATAACTCTTTCCCATTATATAAGTCAGTCACAGAGATAGAGCAAAGATATAAGAAAAAAGATCAGAGTCTACAAGAAATGTGGGATTATGTGAAGAAACCTAGCATGAGAGTTATCGGCATCCCTGACAGTGAAGAAGATAATAAGCAAGGGTTGGATAAGGTATTTGAAGACATAATGGAGGAAAATTTCCCAGGCCTTGCTAAAACTCTAGATATACAGGTTCAAGAAGCTCAAAGAACCCCTGGGAGATTCATAGCAAATAGGAAAACACTACGTCATGTAGTCGTCAGACTGACCAAAATATCCACTAAAGAGACCCTTCTTTGAGCTGTAAGGAGAAAGAAACAAGTAACATACAAAGGAAAGCCCATTATAATTATGCCAGATTTCTCAACTGAAACCTTACAAGCAAGAAGAGGTTGGGGCCCCATTCTCACTCTTCTGAAACAGAATAATGCCCAGCCTAGAATCTTGTACCCAGCTAAGCTAAGTTTTCTATACAAGGAGAAATTAAGACATTCTAAGACAAACTAGGACTAAGAGAATTCACCAAGACAAGACCAACCCTCCAAGAAGTGCTCAAAAGAAAGTTACACACGAATCAGCACAAGAGAGACCCACGAATGTAAAACCACTCAAGAGCTAAAGATCAAATTCCAGCCACCACAATGGCTCAAGAGAGAAACATAGCAATGAGGTGCTTCCCAACAAGATGAACAGAAATCTGTCCCACTTATCAGTTCTCTCAATAAATGTCAATAGCCTGAATTCCCCACTCAAGAGACATACTGGCCAAATGGATAAAAAAACACTAACCAAGTATCTGCTGTCTTCAGGAAACTCACCTACCCTGCAAAGATGCATTTAGACTGAAAATAAAAGGATGGAAATCGATATTTCAAGCAAACGGTAGTGAAAGAAAGCTGATGTGGCAGCTTTAATTTCCAATAACTTAGTTTTTAAACCAACAAAAGTAATAAAAGACAAAGATGATTACTATATACTGGTGAAAAGCACAACTCAACAAAAAGTCATAACTATAATTAATATATATGCACCCAACTTAGGTGAACCCAGATTCATAAAGCAAACCCTACTTGATCTGAAACAAATGATAGACAGAATATTGTAATAGCTGGAGACTTTAACACCCCACTGACAGTACAGGACAGATCCTTCAAACAGAAAATAAGCAAAGATATAATGGATTTATTTTTCATTTTTTTATTTTTATTTTTTCTTTTTTTGAGACAGAGTCTCGCTTTGTTGCCTGGGCTAGAGTGAGTGCCGTGGCGTCAGCCTAGCTCACAGCAACCTCAAACTCCTGGGCTTAAGCTATCCTACTGCCTCAGCCTCCCAGATAGCTGGGACTACAGGCATGTGCCACCATGCCCGGCTAATTTTTTCTATATATATTTTAGTTGGCCAGATCATTTCTTTCTATTTTTAGTAGAGACGGGGTCTCGCTCTTGCTGAGGCTGGTCTTGAACTCCTGAGCTCAAATGATCCGCCCGCCTCGGCCTCCCAGAGTGGTAGGATTACAGACGTGAGCCACTGCGCCCGGCCAAGAAATAATGGATTTAAATTGAATGCTAGAACAAATGGGCCTGACTGACATCTACAGGATATTCTACCCAAAGTCCACTGAATATACATTCTTCTCATCAGCTCACGGGACATTCTCTAAGATTGACCATATCCTAGGACATAAAGCATGTCTTAAAAAATTTAAAAAATAGAAATCATACCATGCATCTTCTCAGATCACAGCGGAATAAAAGTAATAATGAACCCTAATGGAAACTCTCATTACTACTCAAAGTCATGGAAACTAAACAACGTTCTCCTGAACAATTTTTCTATAAAAGAAGAAATCAAGTCGGAAATCAAAAGATTCTTTGAACTAAATGACAAAGGAGACACAACTTATCAAAATCTTTGAGACACAGCTAAAGCAGTCCTGAGAGAAAAATTCATTTCCATAAATGCCTATATCAAAAAGATAGTAAACTTTCAAATAAACAACCTAATGAATAGACTCAAACAGCTGGAGAAAGAAGAACAGAGCAACCCCAAACCCAGCAGAAGGCAAGAAATTATTAAGATCAAATCAGAATTAAATGAAAAGGACAACAAAGATACTATAAGGGAAATTAATATAACAAAAAGTTGGTTCTTTGAAAATATAAACAAAATAGACACACCTCTGGCTAGACTAACCAAGAGCAGAAAAGAAAAAATCTCTAATAAGCTCCATCAGAAACATGAAAGGAGAAATCACAACCAATGCCACAGAGATACACAATATCATCTATGAATTCTACAAAAATCTTTATGCACATAAACGGGAAAATGTGGAGGAAATGGACATATTTTTAAAAAAACGTATAGCCTTCCCAAGCTCAATCAGGAAGAAATAGAATTCCTGAATAGACCAATATCAATAATTGAAATCGAAACAGCAATAAAAAACCTTCCCCAAAAGAAAAGCCATGGTCCAGATGCGTTCACACCCGAATTTTACCACACATACAAAGATGAACTGGTGCCCATCCTACATAAGCTATTCTCCAATATCGAGGTGGATGGAATTCTTCCCAACACGTTTTACCATGCCAATGTAACATTGATACCAAAACCAGGAAAGGATGCAACAAAAAAAGAAAACTATAGACCAATTTGTCTCATGAATATAGATGCAAAAATTCTCATTACAATCCTAGCAAATCGTATCCAAGTGCTTATTAAAAAAATAATTCATCACGACCAAGTGGGCTTCATCCCAGAGATGCAGGGGTTGTTCAACATATGAAAATCTATAAATGTAATTCACCACATAAATAGAAGGAAAAATAAAGACCATAAGATCCTCTCAGTACATGCAGAAAAAGCATTTTACAAAATTCAACACCCTTTTATGATAAGAACGCTTAACAAAATAGGCATAAATGGGACCTACCTAAAAATGACACAAGCCATATATGACAAACCCACATCGCACATCATACTAAATGGGGAAAAATTGAAAGCATTCCCACACAGAACTAGAATGAGACAAGGCTGCCCACTGTCCCCATTACTTTTCATAATAGTATTGGAAGTCCTTGCGAGAGCTATCAGGCAAGAGAGCAGAATCAAAGGAGTCCAAATAGGGAAAGAAAAGGTCAAACTCTCACTCTTCGGTGATGATATGATGTTGTATCTGGAAAACCCCAAGGATTAAACCAAGAGACTCCTGGAATTGATCAATGAATTCAGTAAAGACTCAGGTTACAAAATCAATACACACAAAGCAGAGGCATTCATATATGCCAATAACATTCAAACAGAGAACCAAATTAAGGACTCAATACCCTTCCAAATGGCAACAAAGAGAATAAAATATCTAGAAATATATTGAACTAAAGAGGTAAAGGACCTCTATAGGGATAACAATGAAACACTGAGGAAGGAAATTTTGGAACATGTAAATAGGTGAGAAAACATACCATGCTCGTGGATTGGAAGAATTATCATTGTTAAAATGTCTATACTACCCAAAGTAATCTACAGATTCAATGAAATCCCTATTAAATTACCAACATCATTTTTCAAAGATGTAGAAAAAAAAATTATACACTTTGTATGGAATCAGAGAAGACCCTGTATAGCAAAAGTAATTTTAAGCAATAAAAACAAAATGGAAGGTATTAATTTGCCAGACTTCAAACTATACTACAAGGCTGTGGTTATTAAAACTGCCTGATATTGGCAGAAGTGCAGGGACACAGACCAGTAGAACAGAACAGAAAATCCAAATATAAAACCATACTCATATAGCCATCTAATCTTTGACAAAGTAGACAAAAACATACTCTGCAAACAAGAATCCCTATTCAATAAATGGTGCTGTGAAAACTGGATAGCCACATGCACAAGAGTGAAACAGGACCCACAGATTTCACCTCTCACAAAAATCAAATCACAATGGATAACAGATTTAAACCTTAAATGGGAAACGATTAGAATTCTAGAAGAAAATGTAGGAAAGACTCTTACAGACATTGGTCTAGGCAAAGAATTTATGAAGAAGACCCCTAAGGCAATCACAGCAACAACGAAAATAAACGAATGGGAACTGATTAAATTAAAAAGCTTCTGCACAGCCAAAGAAACAGCACGAAAAATAAACAGACAACTTACAGAATGGGAAAAATTTTTGCATACTACACTTCAGATAAAGGACTGGTAACGAGAATCTATTTAGAACTCAAGAAAATCAGGAATGGAAAATCAAACCACCCTATCAAAATGTGGACAAAGGACATGAATAGAAATTTTTCAAAGGAAGATATAAGAATGGCTAACAAACATATGAAAAAATGCTCAACATCCCTAATCATCAGGGAAAATTAAATCAAATACAATGACATATCACTTAACTCTGGTGAGAATGACCTTTATCAAAAAGTCCCAAAACAACACACGTTGGTGTGGATGCAGAGAGACAGGAACACTCATACACTGCTGGTGGGACTGCAAACGAGTGCAAGCTCTGTGGAAAGCAATATGGAGATACCTTTAACAGATTGAAGTAGACCTACCATTCGATCCAGCAATGCAATTATTGGGCATCTATCCAGAAGAACAAAAGTCATTCTATAAATAAGACACTTGCACCCGAATGTTTATAGCAGCACAATTCACAATTGCAAAGATGTGGAAACAACCCAAATGCCCATCAATTCACGAATGGATTAGTAAGTTGTGGTATATATATACCATGGTGTATTACTCAGCTATAAGAAATAACGGTGATACGACTTACCTTTGGTTCTCCTGGAGAGAATTGGAAACCATTATATTAAATGAAGTATCCAAAGAATGGAAAAACAAGCATCATGTGTATTCACCAGAAATTTGGTTTCCCTGATCATCACCTATATGCACATCGGGGAATGATACCAACTGGATATCAGACTGAGGCAGGGATGGGGGGAGGGAATGGGTGTATGCCTACATGATGAGTGCGCTGTGCGCCGTCTGTGGAATGTTCATGCTTGAAGGTGCTGACTCAGGGAGGTGGGCAGTGGGGGAGGGGATGGAGGTATGACTACATGGTGAATGCCAGGCGCACTGTCTTGGGAATGGACACTCTTGAGGCTCTGACTCAGGGGGATGGACGTGACATGGACAATGTATATAACCTGAGCTTTTGTACCCCCATGATGAGCTGAAATAAAAATAAGTAATAAATAATATAAAATAAAATAAAATTTAGCATTTGTATACCATGGGGTACTACTAAGCTATAAGAAATAATGGATATATAGTACCTCTTATATTTTCCTGGATAGAGCTGGAACCCATACCACCAAGTGAAATATCCCAAGAATGGAAAAATAACCACCACATGTACTCCCCATCAAATTGTTTTCACTGATCATATAGGAATAATATTAACCGGTTGCCAGGCAGATGTCAGGGAGAGGGGATTGGTGTATACATACATGATGAGTGTGATGTGCACCATCTAGGGTATGGACACGCTTGAAGCTCTGACTCTGGGTGGAGGGAAAGGGCACTATACGTAACCTAAACATTTGTACCCCCATAATATGCTGAAGTAAAAAAAAAGTCCCCAAACAATAAATGTTGGTGTGGATGCGGAGAGACAGGAGCACACATACATTGCTGGTGGGACTGCAAACTAGTGCAATCTCTGTGGAAAGCAATATGGAGATACTTCAAAGAGATACAGGTAGATCTACCATTTGATCTAGCAATCCCCTTACTGGGCATCTACCCAAAAGAACAAAAGACATTCTATAAAAAAGATATCTGTGCTCGAATGTTTATAGCAGCACAATTCACAATTGCAAAGATGTGGAAACAACCCAAGTGCCCATCAATACATGAGTGGATTAATAAAATGTGGTATATGTATACCATGGAGTACTACTCAGCTATAAGAAACAATGGAGATCTAGCACCTCTTGTATTTTCCTGGATAGAGCTGGAACCCAATCTACTAAGTGAAGTATCCCAAGAATGGAAAAATAAGCACCACATCAAATAAGTACTCACCATCAAACTGGTTTCACTGATCAACACCTAAGTGCACATATAGGAAAAACAATAATGGGGTGTCATGCAGATGGGAGGGGGGAGGATGGAATGGGTATATACATACATAATGAGTGCGATGCACATTTTCTGGGGGATGGACATGCTTGAAGCTCTGACTAGGGGGGAGGGGCAAGGGCAATATACGTAACCTAAACATTTGTGCCCCCATAATATGCTGAAATAAATAATAGTTTCAACATTCTTGCATTGTAGGTTTTAATTTTGGAATCTCTTTTAACGTCTTTGTCTTGCTAATCATGACTTTACTCAAAATTACAATATTCTCTTCAAGTTGCTTCCACTTATAAAGTTGTTTGAAGCTCAGGGTCACACTTTGGCTTATTGAGTCAATCAAGGTTGAAGTGTTTAAGGGAAAGAAAATGCCTCTTGTCTGACTATCTCCACTGGTTAGTTATTCAGTTGAAGGGTAAGCCTTGGAATTATGCAGAAGTTAACAGTGCCCTGACTTCTCTTCATTGAGTCATAACACATATGTTGATAATGTTCCTCAATGACTTGAGGAACAGTTTTGAGAGAACCATTGTGAAAATGATTCTCCTATGAAGGAAACATCTTTACTAACTTTACAGATAATTCACTGTGTCCTCTTGCACACTTTTGGGCAGCTTTGCTTTTCAAATGATGATTGACTTTAACTTAGACTTATGTGCATTTATATGTAAAAAGTCAAACAGGTACTCTTTATTTTCCTTCTGGGCATGCAAATCTCTCTTCTGCTCATCTGAGTGGTTTCTTACACTGACTTCCAAAAGATGTCAGTTTCATCACCATTGTACAAGTGAGCTACACACAGTTTTTCCTCTTTGATTTACATTGACAGTTTTTGTCCAAATGGCCCAACATGGTAAATACTGAGAATCTGGAGAATATTGACAACCTGAGATGTTCAGGTTCTTAGAAAGATGACTCAGTAAATATTTATGGACTACCTACATTACCCAGAGGATTGTGGTAAGCACTACAGGAGATACAAGACAGAAGCAAAATCCCTGTCCTCCAAGGAAGCATAATGCAGTAGAAAAAGCACAGGATAGGACAGCAGGAGACCTAAACTAACAGCTTGAGCTCTTTCTGGCTGGGACTCAGGAAGGCCGAGAGCACAGTGCATGCACAAGAATGCTTAAGTGGTCCATGACCTTGTGAGCCCATCTCTTCCGTGGCCCCAGAGTTTTGATCTGGCAACCCTTACAGGGCGAGGCTCGGGTAGAAAGGGCCCCCGCCCATCAGGAAGCCAGCAGGAACAATCTGGATGCACAACACCTAGCAAATCAAGGATAAACCTTGGCACCAGGAGTCAGTAGACTACATCATTGCCAGGGGACCAGCCATTTGCACGGCTCCTCTTCGCTTTCAGTAGGCCCAGAGGCATTAACTATTTCTTGCATCCAGGACCGAAATGGAGCAGGAGGCCGGTTCCACCAGAATGGAAAAGACCCGCGAGACAGTTCTTAACTAGGCTAGGCTGAGACTTCACAGGTAGAGGGAGGGAGATGGCTGGGCGTGGCTGTCAGGAAGCCACTGGGAACGCATTCTTTCTCTTCCAGTTGAGGCTCGGCCCACAGAAGGCGACCGCAGAATAACGGATCAGGATCAGGATCAGGTCTCAGGGAGGTGGAGCAGCCCCTGGGGAACCGATCTTCCAAGTCCCCTTCCAAAGTTTCTAGAACTTTGGAGTTCCACTCGCCAGGCGTTTCACACTTTCCTGACATAGCGTCCCCTCTTGGCACAGCAGCGGAGAGGGATGCTCTGCAGAGCAGCGGAGAGGCGTGGCGACTTCATTGTCGAGCCGAGGAAGAGGTAAGTGGCGTCCTCCAGAGCTGACTGGAAGTGACTGACAAGATGATTTCCCTTTGGAACTAGTCGAGGGGCCCTTGAGAGATACTGGCTGCTCCTGCCAGTTGCAGTCTTTCCGGGCTGCTCGGTGGGATGAGTGGGGATGGGGCGCGGGGCGCAGCATTTTCAAGAACTCCGTGGAGTCTGTGGGGAGGCTCCTACAGGCATTTCTAATGCTCAGAAGCAACCCCTTTCTACCCTATAGGCAAATATAACCCAGGGATGCCTGTGAAGCACACTCGGCGGCTGCCCGCGTTTGGCGTGCTTATGGGCGTCCCTGTCTGTGGTAATGTCTACCACTGCACCTAATGAAACTTCTAGATTTTTGCTGGCGTATGATCATAACACAGGAGACAGGGTTCTTTGAGGCTTAAAAACAGTGGCTTCTGCTGACTAAGAATATAAGAAATGTCCTTGTACCTCCTAAGTCTCGATGGGCAACAAGAAGCCAACCCATGGCATCCTCAAAATAATTTTTTTGCTGTTTCTGCTAGATCGCCTCGGAAAATCAGGCTCTCAAGGCTAGTCTCAGCCTTGAGGATATTTTAAGTCACATCCAGAGGAAATGCAAAGTCAGGAGAAGGGTTACAATTACTGAGACCTTTCTTGTCTATGAAGAACCTTAATCATCACCCTCTCTCTCTCTCTCTCTCTCTCTCTATTTTTTTTTTTGTGTGTGTGACCTGACATTTGGATATCTGTAAGCAAAGCCCAGCTGTAAGTTTTTCAAGTTAAATTAAACAAAAAGTTGAATGCACAAGTACAGATGTGTACAGTGCCCTTTAGAAGTCTTTCAAAGAAGTGCATTCCCTCCCCCCACCAATGTTGACAATCTGCTTGCTTAGTGGAGAGACATTTTCTGAGAGGAATAAGGTTACTTTTTCCCTAATTACTACTATTCTGATCTCATTGTCTCAGTTCTCGTACTGGTATTAATACAATGGAAAGGGGAGTATCGAATGTTCCATGAAATAAAGGCTTCAATCTTCATGAGATGGGGCACAGAAGTTATTTTTCTGCTGACTTAAAAAAAAACTGAGATGATCTCTTAAAATTTAGAGAAACTCAAATATGCCCTGTTTGTGAAGCTGGGAGAGGAAACACACAGATTAAGTATTAAATAATCTCAAAGCTCCATTTGGCCAATGGGTGCTAGTTTTCTCACCCACCAATCTTTCCTATATTGTTAACCAAAAAAAAAAACAAAGAGGGAGAGAGAGAGAAAGACGTTGATTCACATTTACCTTCTCTGCGCTGTGCCTTGTTTCAAAGTTGAGTAGCCAAGAAAAGGGGAGACACATATTAATATCTCCTGAATCATCTGTCATTATGAGTGTCCTAATACTTAGCAGTCGATTTTATAGGGGAGGCAGAACAGGAACTATGCTGTTAATTTTTCTGTGATAATAAAGAGCAAGTAAATATATGTCACATGGCTTTCTTCTTGACATGTACTTTTTTTTCCTGCTCTCCCTCAGCGCCCTTGGGAAGAAGATCTATTTGACGGGGTCTCAGCTGTGTAAGGTGGTATGGGGCAGTGGAGCAAATGCTGAGTAGAGAGCTGAAGGCAGATGCATGCGTGAACCTCCACATGGGGTCTACGTGGGAGAGTAAGGGGTCTGTGAAAGAGAGCTCTAGTCAAAGTAAGAAATACAGCATAAAAATAGAGGGTCTTGATCCTGAGAGCACTTGCAGGCTCTTCTGGAGCTTCAGTTATCATGAAGCACCTGGACCGCTCTAGGCTGTCAGTCAGCTTCAGAAATTATGCTGTCAGTGGCTGAGGTCAGAGATTAACTCGAAAGAGCATATCTTCGAACTGCTGGTGCTAGACCAGTTCCTGGCCCTGCTTCCCAGGGAGATCCAGAACTGGGTGCAGAAGCATCATTCCAAGAATGTCAAACAGGCTGTGTTCCTGGTAGAATGGTTGCAGAGAAAACCTAATGGAGCAAAGAATGAGGTAAGAAAAAAGATTCCTTACATATGCAATGAAACAGGATAGTGGTGGATATATTGGAGTGGGAGGTTATCAGGGAATAAGATAGATGAAGTCACTCTTCTGTTGTTCCTTTAGGACAACTAGGTGGGATCCGAAATCACAGACAAGCAGTAATAGTCAGGCCAAGTGTTTCAGAGTTCCTGGCAGAGTCTTTCCTGGCATTAGAGAAAAGAAATATATTTTTTCCCAATTTAGAGCCAGTGTGAATTGAAGGTGGTTGGCCTAGTCTGGCATGGCTAAAGAAGCAAGACTTAAGTTCTTAGAAACATAAATAAAAGGCCAGAAAGAGTTGGGAAAGGAGAAAAGGTCCAAAAAATGGACAACGCTTATAGAGACCAAAGGAGAGAAACAGAAATATAAATCAAACAACTCTAGGGAGACTACAGTAAAAGAGAAGAAATAAAAATGAAAAAATGGAAACAAAGATATGGAAAAAAGACAAATGCCAACAGAGAAGTGGAGGGAATGAGGATGCTGAGGGGTAGTGTCCTCTGTAGTGGGAACACATATCTCTGGGCCCGAAGAAAAGAGCCTCCAGTGCCCTCCCTTTGTAGCCTGTCCTTGGCCCTGCTCAAGAGTGGGGAACCAAGGTATGCTTCTGGGAGATGGCAGCACACTTCCTTTTCTCAGGAGCCTACCTTAAAGAATCCGAGGCAGGGCATATTTTTGATGTCTTATTACAACCAAATTATGTGGAGGGAGGTTGGAGCCCTACTCTTCCCCCATCCTTTAATCCATTCCATTCTTTTACCCCATGAAATCTTTCCCTGGCTATGGTAGGTTTGGAAATTCTAGCTGACAAGAATGAGTTTTTCAATTCAATTTCTTACCTTTTAGAGAAAACTAGAAGATAGAAATCCACTAAGGCAAGGACTCAAGCCAATAAAGCAAGCCAGTGAAGGGGAACAGGCAGGCTGCGCAACCCTGGTAATAGATTGAGCTGGGTCTGTGTGCACAGGGATGGGGACTGCTGGGTTAGAGGGGTAGTGGCATTAGTCATAGCCTTTTCCATTTTATCCTAATTTTCCCAGATTTTGAGTATAGTTCTTTATGGGAGCATAGTGGCACAGTACCTCTTCAGTCTTTTTATTACTTTCATTAATGTCACGTACTTCCCAAATCTGGGCCCTACTCTTGTTCCTCCCTCCACTACCACCCCAAAACGAAAAGTAAGTTCTGTGCTAATGAGGATGGACATTATTTCTAGGTCACAGCCCATGAGCTGGGAAAGGAAGCAGTGCTCATGGGAGGAACAGCAGTGGCCCCAGGCTTCAAGCGGAAGCCGGGAGAGCACCAACCGATGGGCATGTTCCAGAATGAATGTTGGAATACATGCCAGGTATTACAAGAACAGCTGGGCAGGAATACTCACAAAGAAACCCATCCTGTATATGAAAGAGGTGAGGAGCTTCATCATAATTCTTTTCTCCTGGGAGCTGGGATAGTAATTGGTACAGCTAGAATGTCATGGGAAATTTCCAGGTGCGCAGGCATGCTAGCAGCTGTGATGTCTCCCAGGTGGGATTATCATAGGTCAAAGGTGGGTGAAGGTCGGGGTTGGCCTTGGGGACAGAAATATCCAAACCACAGAACCCTGATACTCACACTGTGAACTCTGCTCCTTTGAAATTTGAAAGAAGAGAGGAAGATGGAGCAGGGGCACGTGGGGCCACCTCACTCTCACAAGTTGCAGGAGAAATTGGGATCAGACATGAGCTGTCAATAGCAGAATGTGAAGAAAATTGTACAACACGAAAAAAATAATAAAAGACAAAAATCTTCCACATTTCCTGCTGTACACTGGGGACCTGAGTCCTTCATTTTCAGACCTTTTTTGCCCAGCTCAATAAACAATTTATTTTATGAGAGGAAAAATTAATGTATTTCCTTTTACTGATTTCTCTCTTGAAATGTGGAGAAATAGTGAACTACCTGGGGAACCAGTTCTATGAGTGGTGGATATTTGGTTCTTATTTACAATGAAAAGACCACTTCTGGGCACCACACGCACACTTGTCACAGTGACCTGTCTTTATTGAAGGCATCCTGATGTATTTTAGAAATCAGCTCAGGATGTTTGTAAACAGGAAAGAGAAATTTTCTCTGGCTTTTTTCCACTTACAGCTGCTCATGTTCAACAGATTTTAGTCCCTTCTGAGCAGAAAAGCGCTAAAGACCAGAAGATGGCATCTGAGCTCCTCTTGCCTAAGTCCCAGGTGAGCTGTACTCTCCAGCTTTTTCAGGCAACCTGAACATGGCCTTGTGTCTGCTTGCCCCTGCTGACTACGACCCATAGTGTCCAGCAGGTGCTTTGAGGCATGTTAGCCCCAACTGTCTTCTTGCCAAATAGGCTTGGCACTGTGGGAATTGGGCACCTCCTAAGCTGTTTACTGATCCTCTTTGTTTCTTCCTTTCTGCCATCTCACTTTTTTCCCCTAAATCTTGTGTTGTTAACTTCTTCTGCCCCTGACCTACTGTGTAATTCAGAGATGGGTGGTAGGACAACTTCTACAGTGTCAAGTACTAAACTATAGCCCATTCTGTTCTCTAGAGTTTGTTGACATTTGAAGATGTGGCTATGCATTTTTCTGAGGAAGAATGGCAATTACTGGATACTTCTCAGAAGACTTTCTACATTAATGTTATGCAGGATATCTATGAGAATGCCATCACCATAGGTAAATATGTGTAGAAGTTCCTTCTGTGTAGAAGTTGACTAATATGTTATATCCTCGGTTTATGCAAAATGGACCCTGTGAGAGAGTCCCAGTGTTCTAATAGCTGGTTGGTTCTCAGCTTCATGGTGTGGGGGAAAGGAAAGGCTTGCCTGGTTCACCAGGGGAGCTTTTTATTAATACACATGTCTCACTTCTATATTCTAAATAGAATTCTTGATCTATTATACCCTCACCTCCACCCTACAAACCTTCTCTTGTCATATCTTTTCCATCTCAGTAAAGGGAACCACCATTTACCCAGTTGCCAAGGCCAAAAACCTGTCACTCATCCTTGACCTCCAATCTTTCTGTTATACTCCACAGCTGATCCGTTGGCAAGTTCTCTTAGCTCTATCTTCAAACTATATCCTGAATCCAGCCCTGTCTCAAGCTCTACCACTTTCTATCATCCTTGTCTAAGCCACTATCATGTCTAACCAAGTCTACTTCAGTATAACGGGATTCCCATTCCCTATGTTGTTTTCCTCTATCTGCCTTACATTTACTTCTTAGCTTCCTCATTGCATATCTACCCACATCCACAGTAGAGCATAAAGAAGATATTGGATCCAAATTTTGCCCATTTAAACATTTGGAGTAAAAAAAAGTATAAAAGTGTTATTCATTCTACCTGACAGTAGTCTGGAATTAAGATGACAGTCCATGACCTCAAGGTTTTATTATCAGAGCATTATTATTGCATCCTGAACTTAAAGTGATCTATTTAGAGAAAGGGGAAGAACCATAGATCCAAGGTCCCCAAGAGTTCAGGGAGAGTCTTAGAGAGTCTCCTACAGATAAGTGTATACATGGGAAGAGGAGAAACATTCCTTGTAGAAACCTTTACAGGGGCTTAACATTTTAAGATTCTGCTCCTATATTTTTTCAGTTGAAGTTTTTATTAAGATAATTTTAGATTCACATGTAGATTTACAATGTAATAACAAAGAGAACCCATGTACACTTTACCCAGTTTCCCACAGTGATAACTTTTGCAAGAATATTGTATGATATCACAACCAGGATATTGATACAATCCACTGATCTTATGCAGATTTCTCCAGTTTCACTTGTATTCATTTGTGTGTGTGTGTGTGTGTGTTTTAGTTCTGTACAATTCTATCCCACGTGCAGATCTGTGTATTCAACACCACTCCAAAGTATACTGGACAGTTACATTAGCACAACGATCCCTTCTGTTGCCCTTTTAAAACCATGCACACTTCCCTGCCACACCAGGTGAACCCATGCCAACCACTAAGCTGTTCTACATTCTTAAAATTTTGCCATTTGAAAAATGTTATGTGAATGGAATTATAAAGTACGTAACTTTTTGGGATTAGCTTTTTTCATTCAGAGTAATTCCCTGGAAATTCATCGAAATTGTTGCATGTATCATTAGTTCATACCTCTTTACTGCTAAGCAGCATCTCTTGGTATTGATATGCCATCATTTGTTTAACCATTCACCCAAGGAAGAATATCCTTGCTGTCTCCAGTTTTTGGCTATTATTAATAAAGCTGCCATGAACATTTGTGTACAGGTTTTCGTGTAGAGATAAATTTTCATTTCTCTGGGATAAATGTCTCAAGTGTGCAATTGCTGGTTCATATGGTAATTATTTTATTTTATTTTTTTTTAGATTTGGAAGAAAGTTTATTTTAGTTTAAAATTTTTTCCAAGTTTTCACATGTAGCTTTGTCTAATGGCAGAAGCAATCTGAACCTGAAAACATTATTTCTTTCTTCATTCACTAATTTAGGCAAGATATATTTACTATGGCATGAACTGGACAGCTCCCTATGGCTGTAACAGAAAAGGAGACAATAAAGAACATGTCCTTATGATACAAAGAGGAGTTGCTCTATTCAAACCATAATACTAACAAGTACCACAGATCACCTGTCGACTATATGCTAAAAGATTTATATACATTATCGTAATCTACATGACAACCCCATAATTTATGAATTCCTGTGTCCCCCCATCAACATGATTTTTTAATTTAAAAAGTCAATAGGCAATTTTTTTTTAAAATAGTAATTGATCAGGTAAAAGAACTGTGTCACAAACAGAGCAAAAGCATAAGAACCAGAAAGGAAAAGGAAAAGCCTTGGAGGCTATCTATAAGAGATTGAGGAGTATGCAAAACCAGAGTTCCAAAGGTGATAAAACAAAAATGAGAAGTGATAATTAAAGAAAGAAGATTGCTTGAGCCTAGGAGTTCAAGAGTAGCCTGGGCAACATAGTAAAAACCCATCTCTATAAAAAAATAAAAAAAAATTAGCCAGGCATGGTGGCTCAAATCTGTAGTCCAGCCACTTAGCAGACTGAAGCAGAAAAATGGCTTGAGCCCAGGAGTTTGGGCCTACAGTGAACTGTGATCTGCACTCTAGCCTGGGTGACAGAGTGAAACCATGTCTCAAGCAAAAAAAAAAAAGAAGAAAGAAAGAAAGAAGACGAAATTTCCCTGAGTAAAGAAAGATGTAAGCCTACAAGATGGAGAGTAAAATAGACATTTTCAGCAATGAAATCGTATAACAAAAGAACAATTCTGAAATGATCTCTCCTTAGCATGAGAATTTGAAAAGAAGGTATTTTCCTTTTCACTATTAAAACCACTTAACTCTAAAAGGACAGACAAAATACATTCATTTTTATTTTAAAATCTACTAGTAGCCTTCTAGTGGCAGTCACTTGTCCTTTCAGAAAATGTTAACAAATTTACATTTATTTAGTTATTTTTTAATTATTTTTTTTATTTCAGCTCATCATGGGGGTACAAAAGCTCAGGTTATATACATTGTCCATGTCCCGCCCATCCCCCTGAGTCAGAGCCTCAAGCGTGACCATTCTCCAGATAGTGCGCCTGGCACTAGGTATGACTTCATATGGTAATTATTAATGCATATTTAATTTTATAAAAAAGTCCCAAACTGTTTTCCACAGTGGCTGCATCAGTTTACATTGCCTTCCAGTAATGTGTGAGAGACTCAGTTTCTCCACATCCTTGCCAGTGTTTACTGTCAGTACTTTTTTAATTTTAGCCATTTTGATAGGTGTATAGTGATATCTCATTGTGGTTTTGATTTGCATTTCTCTAATGGCTAATGATGTTTTATATCTTTTCATGTGCTTATTTGCCATCTCTGTGTCCTCTTCAGCGAAGTGTCTTTTGCCCATATTTTAGTGGGATTGATTACTTTATTGTTGAGTTTTGAGAATTCTTTATATATTCTAGATTCTAGTTCTTTGTTGGATAAATGGTTTGCAAAGATTTTTTCCCAGTCTGTATATATCCTTACACTCTTCCCATGGGCTTCCACAAAGTAAAAGCTTTTAACTTTGATGAAGACTGATTTTCCCTTTTGTCATTTTATAGATTGTGTTTTTGGTGTCAAGTATAGAACTCCAACTAGCTTACCTCCCTATCCCTAAAATTTTCTGCTTTGTTTTCTCCTAAAACATTTATAATTTAAAATGTTTTACATTTAAGTCCCTGATTCATTTTGAGTTAAGTATTATATAAAATGTGAGGTTTAGGTTTTTTTTTTTTTTTTGCCTGTGGAGGTCCAATTACTTCAGTATCATTTGTTGAAAAGGCTGTCCTTCCTCCACTGAATTGTTTTTTGCTTTTTCATCAAAGATCAGTTGGGCACATTTATGTACATCTATTCTGTTCCACTGAGCTGTGTCTATCCCTCTGCGAATACTGCACTGTTTTGATTACTGTAGCTGTATAGCTAGCCTTAATATCTATCAGGTAGAGTGATTCTTCCCACTTCATTCTTTGTTAATATTCTTTCAGCTATTCTGGGGCCTATGCCTTTCCATGTAAATTTTAGTGTAAGTTTATTTATGTCTACAATAAACTTTGTTGGGATTTTACCAGAAATTGCATTAAAGCTATACATCAGTTTGAGGAGAATTGTCATCTTTACTATTAAATGTTGATTCTTCCAATCCACAAACACAGTATGTCTCTGTTAAGTTAGGTCTTCTTTAATTTCTTCCAGTAACATTTTGTAGTTTTCAGCATACATATACTCTATATGTTTTGGTGAGTATATGCCTTAGATTTTCATTTTCATTGGAGCAATTATAAATGGTATTATTTTTAATTTTGGTTTCTGCATGTTCATTGTTTTTAGATAGGAATGCCATTGATTTTGAGTTTTGCTATTTTATCCTGTGACTGTTCTGAATTCACTTATTAGTTCTAAGAGGTTTTCTTGTAGATTCCTTGAGATTTTCTACATAGGCAATCCATATCATCTACAATACCTTTTATTTCTTTGTCTTGCCTTATTGCATTAGATACACTGTGTTGAATAAGAGTGGTGACAGCAGACATCCTTATCTTGTTCCCAATTTTAGCATGAAAACATTCAGTCTTTCACCATTACCTATTAGGGGGTTTTTGTTGATATTCTTTATCAAGTTGATATAATTCCTAACTTTATGAGTGTTTTTTTAAATCATAAATGGATGTGGGATTTTGTCAATTACTTTTTCTGTGTCAGTTGATGAAAACATATGATCTTTTCTCTTTAGTTTGTTGATAAGGTGGGTTATGTTGATTGATTTTCAAATGTTGAACCATCTTTGCAAACCTGCAAAGAATCCCACTTGGTCATGGTATATCATTCTCCTTATACATTGTTGCACTGAGTTTGCCAATATTTTGCTGATAATTTTTATATTTAAATTCTTGGGAAATGTTAGTCTGTAGCTTTTTTTTAAATTTAGTACTGGCTTTGTATGGTTTTGGTATCAGCATAACACTGTCCTTATAAAATGAGTTGAGTAATATTTCCTCCTCTTTTTTGGAAGAGATTGCATGCAATTGTTAATTCTTGAAATATTTGCTAAAATCCTCCAGTGACACCATCTGTATCTGGATATTTCTTTTGGAGAAGCTTTAAAATTATGAATTCAGTTTCTTTAATAGTCATAGTGCTGTTCAGGTTATCTGTTTCATGTTGGTTGAATTCTGGTAGTTTGTGGTTTTCAAGGAATTGTTACATTTTCCCTAGCTTTTAAAATTCATGAACATAAAGATCATGGTATTCTCTTATCTATTTAATTGCTGTAGAATGTGTAGTGGTATGCTTTATTTCCTTCTGGATATTGTCGATCTGTGTGTTCTTTTTATTTTTGTCAATCTTGATAGAGATTTATCAGTTTTATTAATTTTTTGAAGAGCAAGCTTTATATTGATTATGCTTTCTGCCCTCATAGGTATTTCCTTTTTCATTCTGCTTTGGGCTTATTTTCCCTTTTTTCTAGTTTCTTGAGGTAGGAACTTAGATTATTGATTTGAGGCCTTTCCTCTTTTCTACTGTTAACATTTAGAGCTATAAATTTCCCTGTGAGTACTTCTTCAACTTGAATTCCATATATTTTGATGTATTATAATTTTATGTTCATTCAACTCAGTTTTATGTTATCTTATTATGGGGATACAGAAGTTTAGGTTATGTATATTGCCCATGCCCCCCCACACTCCTGAGTCAGAGCTTCAAGTGTGTCCATTCCCCAGACAGTGCACATCACACTCATTATGTAGGTATACACCCATGCCCTCTTCCCATCCTCCACCTCTGTCCGACACCCAATTGGTGTTATTCCCACATGTGCACTTAGGAGATGATCAGGGAAACCAATTTGCTGGTGAGTACATGTGGTGCTTATTTTTCCATTCTTGGGATACTACACTTAGTAGAATGGGTTCCAACTCCCTCCAGGAGAACAAAAGAGATTCTATATCACCATTATTTCTTATAGCTGAGTAATACTCCATGGTATACATATATCACAGTTTACTAATCCACTCATGTATTGATGGGCATTGGGGTTGTTTCCACATCTTTGTAATTGTGAATTGTGCTGCTATAAACATTCGGGTGCGGGTGTCTTTTTTATACAATGACTTTTGTTCTTTTGAGTAGATGCCCAATAATGGGATTGCTGGATCAAATAGTAAGTCTACTGGAATCTGTTTAAGGTATCTCCATATTGTTTTCCATAGGGGTTGCACTAGTTTGCAGTCCCACCAGCTGTGTATGAATGTTCCTGTCTCTCCACATCCATGACAAAATGTATTGTTTTGGGACGTTTTGATAAAGGCCATTCTCACTGGAGTTAAGTGAAATCTCATTGTGGTTTTGATTTGCATTTCCCTGATGATTAGAGATGTTGAGCCATTTTTCACATGTTTATTAGCCATTCTTACATCTTCTTTTGAAAAATTTCTATTCATGTCGATTGCCCAATTTTTGATAGGGTTGTTTGATTTTTTCTTACTGATTTTCCTGAGGTCTAAATAGATTCTTGTTATCAGTCCTTTATCGGATGTGTAGCACGGGAAAATTTTTTTCCCATTCTGTAGGTTGTCTGTTTGCTCTCATGACTGTTTCTTTGGCTGTGGAGAAGCCTTTTAATTTAATCAGGTCCCATTTATTTATTTTTGTTGTTGCTGTGATTGCCTTAGGGGTCTTCATAAATTCTTTGCCTATGCCAATGTCTATAAGTGTCTTTCCTACATTTTCTTCTAGAATTCTAGTAATTTCACACCTAAGGTTTAAGTCTGTTATCCATCGTGATTTGAATTTTGTGAGAGGTGAATGCAGTGGTTCCTGTTTCAGTCTTCTACATGTGGCTATCCAGTTTTCCCAGCACCATTTATTGAATAAGAAATCTTTTCCCCAGAGTATATTTTTGTGTGCTTTGTCAAAGATTAGATGGCTATATGAGGATGGTTTTATATCTGGATTTTCTGTTCTCTTCCACTCGTCTGATTCCCTGTACTTGTGCCAATACCATGCAGTTTTAATAACCACAGCCTTGTAGTATAGTTTGAAGTCTGGTAAATTAATACCTCCGATTTTGTTTTTATTGCTTAAAATTGCTTTTGCTAAACATGGTCTTCTCTGGTTCCATGCATAGCGTAAAATTATTTTTTCTGTATCTTTGAAAAATGATGTTGGTAATTTAGTAGGGATTGCATTGAATCTGTAGATCACTTCGGGTAGTATAGACATTTTTACAATGTTGATTCTTCCGATCCACGAGCATGGTATAGTTTTCCACCTGTTTACATGCTCTGTGATTTCCTTCCTCAGTTCAACTCTATATTTAAATATCCTTTGAGATTTTCTGTTTGAATCATGGGTTATTTAGAAGTGTTTTGTTTCATTTCCACATCTTTTTAGGTTTTCTGGTTTTGATTTTTAGTTTGATTACATTTTTGTCATATTTCCATTGTTGGACATTTTGTCTATTATGTTAGGAGAGTCTGTGCCTTACTTAAATGATATTTTGTTTTAGCAGGCAGTCACCGTGTTTTAGTTTAGCATAGAGGTTCTTTCCTTCTTTTGTAGGATATGCTTCCAGTGATAATTTTCAGAGCCTATATGGTGTTATTTTGGTCTCCTTGGTTTATCTGGTACTTCTGGGGCTCGCATGGGTCCCTGCTGCTGCTGCCTGAGGGTGTGGAAGGCATTTTCTTAGGCTAGGGTGTATATCAGTGGGAAGCAGAGTCTCAGACCCATGGGGATTAAGACACTTCATAGTACAGGCCGCTTGTTGTGGCTGTTTCCCTCTTGCCAATTCTGCCTGCCCACTTTGGTGTCTCCTATTGAGTGGAGGGATTCTCCTATCTACAGTATTAAAGAGGCTTCCCATGCATTCCTCTTGATGTGGCTGGGTCCCTACTGCCAGTTCTGCTTGTACATTTTTGTATCTTTCCGATGGGGTTGAGGAGAGTCTCTAGCCCAGTAGGGAGGGCAAGTTCCTCTCCTTGTCACTTAACTTTTGACAGGACACCAGGCTGATCCCCTTTGCCAGTGATGTCTGGTTTGCTTGATGTTATCAGGTTTCCCATTCATGCTGGGGAAGGAATAAACCTATCCAGGAAGCCTTCTGTTGATAGGTTGATGGTTGGAGAACCTGGGATCTGGGTTGCCTTTTCTGTTGGATATGGGGATGTAAGACAGCCTGCTACAATATTATTCTAGTTCTGGGGTCCAAAACTGGTTTGTTTTTTTCTTAACACTTTTTAGAATTTTGTTTGTATTATCTCTAGCATTATTTAATGGGTTTGTTGTTATGCCTAATGGGGAGGATCAAGGGGAAATGAACTAGAAATAACTTGTTCCTGTATTTTTTAACAGCAAACATCATTGACTTTTCTCTCCATTTGTGTAGTTTTCTTATACTGAGATACAGATGGCTGACTCTTCTGTTTATTCTAACAGGGTTAATGCTCAGAAAAGACACTGGAAACGATCAGCCTATATCTGTTCCTGCATGAGAAATACAAATACCAGGATGCAAAGTATCAGAAAAGACCAGAATGGAAGTTTCCCAGAAAACAACGAACAAGGAAAATCATGGTGATACACACAGGGTTCAGAAATGGCATCTAGCTTTTCCAGGGAAGAAAAGAAAAAAATTTCAACTTGAAGAGCTTCCAAAACTTACAGATATTCATGGGAAAGGCCACACAGTAGAGAAACCTTTTACATGTCAGGCACGTGGTAAAAGCTTCAAAGTTAGCTCTGACCTTATTAAGCACCAGAGAATTCACACTGAATAGAAACCCTATAAATGTCAACAGTGTGATAGGAGATTTAGATGGAGTTCAGATCGTAATAAACACTTCATGACACACCAAGGAATAAAACCATATAGATGCTCATGGTGTGGGAAAAGCTTTAGTCATAATGCAAATCTACATAAATCCCTTGAAATGTAATTAACGTGGGAAAAGATTCGTTCAGAACTCCCACCTTATTAAACACCAGAAGACCCACACAGGTGAGCAGCCTTATACTTGTAGCGTATGCAGGAGAAAGTTTAGCAGGCGGTCAAGCATTCTTAGACACCAGAAACTCCACAGGAGAAGGGAAGTGTGTCCAGTGTCTCAGGTTTGAGGAAAGTCACCATATTGAGCTTGGCCTGATAAGTGAGGAAAGATTACAAAATTATAAGGCACCCAATGATAGAAATCTGTCTTCAACACAAAATTTAGGACGGGTACATATCATGGTTTACAGAAAGGAATCTAAGATGTCTCTCTTATTCAGCATTCTGTCTTCAGTGTCTAGCAGAAGACTATTACATAATGAATATTTGATTTTATTTTATTTTTATTTTTTTTGTGTTTAAATTTAAACGTTATGTGTACTTGTTTCACATTGTCTTTCTAAGATGGCATTCATGTTTCAAGTATTTCAAGAATTATATGTTCTCCTTTTGGATAATAATGAGTATGTTGTAAATAAAAGAATAAAAATATTGCTTCCAGGTATCTGTAGTTGTTTATCTGTATTTATCTGATCACTCAGATCTTCCCCACCCTCAGTCATCTAAATTCTTCAGGTATAAATAAGGTCCTTGGCAAATATATGATAGCCATGAGTCCTACTCTCATTCTTTGTTCTTTCTCAGGAGAGAGGGAAAGTAAGAGTATTTAGGTACTCTAAAGGGAACTCAAAGAGAATTACTGAGTTAGGGACAGTTTCAATGGTTACCATTCTGTCTGCTTGAACAACCAAGCCCTAGGACTTAGGGAAATTTACTCTAGAACAGGAAGAAAGGATTCAATGTTTACCCTGGGAGAAATGCCCCCATTGCAGTTGCTTCTCTCCTGAGTACCCACTACTGCAATGTCTTCTGTCAAGGAATTCCCAGCACCAGAGGAAGGCCTGAATGCCATTACAGACCTAGGGACCTTAAAAGCACTTGATAACTCTCCTCCTGCTGATCTTCTCAGGACAGATATATAGAATGAAATGGTGAGGGAGGCAGTCTGGGCCATCATCCAGGTATCTGTCTCTTTCTAGAAAGCACATAACACTGGTGAACAGATTCTTTTGACTTTAATTATGTCACGTTCAGGCTTTCACATTGGTGCTGTACTGCTCCAGGGCCTAAAAGGAGTCCCATTTTGGTTTCTCAGTCACAACCCTGTATACCGGAACGCTCTGCAAGAAGGTCTGAAGACTTTGAAAAACTGATTTACTAAGAATGGCAAGGAGAGCCCTGTGGCCTCTTAGCCTTCGTGCACATCTGATATGAGAACAAAGTAAGGCATGTGGCTTAGAGGGAGGGCCCCAGTCAGAGCCAGGCCAGATGAAAACTACTTTCTGATGCTACTGGTTTCCCTCAATTCCCCACTGGCCTAAGTGACTATCTCTTAAGAAAAGATAATGTGGTGTCAAGGGACTTGGGAAGACTGGGATTTATATCTATGTCATCCTGGTTTATGATGTTGGCCAAGGCTTCCATATATTTATTTAGCATTTCATAAAATTTTATTTTTTACTGAAAATTACATGTTTCATATTTAATTTAAATATTAAACAAAACTCCTTTGCTACCAAATTGCCCAGAAATGGCCATTTTCACTTTTTTGGAACAAATGCCTTCAGATATTTTTGCCACCAAGAGACCTTTCTAAGCCTCTTTTCAGGACAGTAAAATGGGGATAATAGTATCTACCTCTCAGGGCTGCTGTTAGTATCAAATAAGACACACATTTGAACATGCCTGACACAGTGACTGGCCACAGTACATGTTCTGTAAACCTTTGGAACATCATCTTTCAGCTAGTTATTTATTTTTTTATTTTTTATTTTTTTATTTCAGCTCTTCATGGGGGTACAAAAGCTCAGGTTATATACATTGGCCATGTCCCGCCCATTCCCCTGAGTCAGAGCCTCAAGTGAGTCCATTCTACAGACAGTGCGCCTGGCACTCACCATGTAGTCATAAGTCCATCCTCTCCCCCCCCGCATCTCCCTGAGTCAGCACCTTCAAGCATGACCATTCCCCAGATGGTGCGCAATGCACTCACCATGTAGGCATACATCCATCCCCTCCCCCCACCCTCCGTCTCAGTCTGATATCCAATTGGTATCCATCCCCAATGTGCATTTAGGTGATGATCAGGGAAACCAATTTTCTGGTGAGTACATGTGATGCTTGTTTTTCCATTCTTTGGATACTTCACTTAATATAATGGGTTTCAACTCTCTCCAGGAGAACCAAAGAGATGTCATATCATTGTTATTTCTTATAGCTGAGTAATACTCAATGGTATACATATACCACAGTTTACTAATCCATTTGTGGATTGATGGGCACTTGGGTTGTTTCCACATCTTTGCGATTGTGAATTGTGCTGCTATAAACATTCGGGTACAGGTGTCTTTGTTAAAGAATGACTTTTGTTCTTCTGGGTAGATGCCCAATAATGGGATTGCTGGATTGAATGGTAGGTCTACTTGAATCTGTTTAAGGTATCTCCATAATGCTTTCCACAGGGGTTGCACTATTTTGCAGTCCCACCAGCAGTGTATGAGTGTTCCTGTCTCTCCACATCCACGCCAACATGTGCTGTTTTGGGATTTTTGAATAAGGCCATTCTCACTGGAGTTAAGTGGTACCTCATTGTGGTTTTGATTTGCATTTTCCTGATGATTAGGGATGTTGAGCATTTTTTCATATGCTTGTTAGCCATTCTTATATCTTCTTTTAAAAAATTTCTATTCATGTCATTTGCCCACTTTTTGATAGGGTTGTTGGATTTTTTCTTGCTGATTTTTCTGAGTTCTAAATAGATTCTTGTTATCAGTCTTTTATCTGATGCGTAGTATGTGAAAATTTTTTCCCATTCTGTCAGCTGTCTGTTTATTTTTGTGACTGTTTCTTTGGCTGTGTAGAAGCTTTTTAATTTAATCAGGTCCCATTCGTTTATTTTTGTTGTTGCTGTGATTGCCTTAGGGGTTTTCTTCATAAATTCTTTGCCTAGACCAATGTCTGTAAGAGTCTTTCCTACATTTTCTTCTAGAATTCTAATCATTTCCCATTTAAGGTTTAAATCTGTTATCCACCGTGATTTGATTTTTGTGAGAGGTGAAATCTGTGGGTCCTGTTTTAGTCTTCTACATGTGGCTATCCAGTTTTCCCAGCAACATTTATTGAATAGGGATTCTTGTCCCCAGAGTATGTTTTTGTCTGTTTTGTCAAAGATTAGATGGCTCTATGAGGATGGTTTTATTCTTGGGTTTTCTTTTCTGTTCCACTGGTCTGTGTTTCTGCACTTGTGCCAATACTAGGCAGTTTTAAGAACCACAGCCTTGTAGTATAGTTTGAAATCTGGCAAATTAATACCTCCCATTTTGTTTTTATTGCTTAAAATTGCTTTTGCTGTACAGGTTCTTCTTTGATTCCATACAAAATGTATAATAATTTTTTCTAAATCTGTGAAAAATGATGTTGGTAATTTAATAGGGATTGCATTGAATCTATAGATTACTTTGGGTAGTATAGACATTTTAACAATGTGGATTCTTCCGATCCACGAGCATGGTATGGTTTTCCACCTATTTAAGTGTTCTGCAATTTCCTTCCTTAATGTTTCATTGTTCTCTCTGTAGAGGTCCTTTACCTCTGTAATTAAATGTATTCCTAGATATTTTATTTTCTTTGATGCTATTTTGAAGGGTATTGAGTCCTTAATTTGGTTCTTTGATTGAATGTTACTGGCATATATGAATGCCTCTGATTTGTGTGCATTGATTTTGAAACCCGAGACTTTACTGAATTCATTAATTAATTCCAGGAGTCTCTTTGTTGAGTCCTTGGGGTTTTCTAGATATAACATCATATCATCAGCGAAGAGTGAGAGTTTGATCTCTTCTGCCCGTATTTGGACACCCTTGATTCTGCTCTCTTGCCTGATAGCTCTCATAAGGAGTTCCAATACTATGTTGAAAAATAATGCGGACAGTGGGCAGCCTTGTCTTGTTCCAATTCTGAGTGGGAATGCTTTCAATTTTTCCCCATTCAGTATGATGTGGGTTTGTCATATATGGCTTGTATCATTTTTAGGTATGTCCTGTTTATGCCTATTTTGTTAAGCGTTCTTATCATAAAAGAGTGTTGAATTTTGTCAAATGCTTTTTCAGCATCTACTGAGAGGATCATATGGTCTTTATTTTTGCTTCTATTTATGTGGTGAATTACATTTATAGATTTTCGTATGTTGAACAACCCCTGTATCTCTGGGATGAAGCCTACTTGGTCATGATGAATTATTTTTTTAATAAGCACTTGGATACGATTTGCTAGGATTTTATTGAGAATTTTTGCATCTATGTTCATGAGAGAAATGGGTCTGTAGTTTTCTTTTTTTGTTGCGTCCTTTCCTGGTTTTGGTATCAATGTTATATTGCCTTGGTAAAATGTGTTGGGGAGAATTCCATCCTTCTCAATATTGGAGAGTAGTTTATGTAGTATGGGCACCAGTTCATCTTTGTATGTGTGGTGAAATACGGGTGTGAACCCATCTGGACCAGGGCTTCTCTTTTTGGAAAGGTTTTTTATTGCTGTTTCAATTTCAGTTCTTGAAATTGGTCTATTCAGGAATTCTATTTCTTCCTGATTGAGCTTGGGAAGGCTGTGTGTTTCTAAAAAATTGTCCATTTCTCCTCATTTTCCAATTTGTGTGCATAAAGATTTTTGTAAAATTCATAGATGATGTTACGTATGTCTGTGACATCGGTCGTGATTTCTCCTTTCATGTTCCTGATGGAAGTTATTAGAGATTTTTCTTTTCTGCTCTTTGTTAGTCTAGCCAGTGGTGTGTCTATTTTATTTAACTTTTCAAAGAACCAAGTTTTTGTTTTATTAATTTGCCTTATAGTATGTTTGTTGTCTTTTTCATTTAATTTTGATTTGATCTTAATAATTTCTTACCTTCTGCTGGGTTTGGGGTCAGTCTGTTCTTCTTTCTACAGCTCTTAGAGTCTATTCATTAAGTTGTCTATTTGTAAGTTGTCTGTCTTTTTGAAATAGCATTTACGGAAATGAATTCTCCTCTCAGGACTGCTTTAGCTGTGTCCCATAGATTTTGATACATTGTGTCTCCTTTGTCATTTAATTCAAAGAATGTTTTGATTTCTGATTTGGTTTCTTCCTTTACAAAATAGCTGTTCAGGAGAAGATTGTTTAGCTTCCGTGACTTTGAGTAGATATGATAGTTCCTGTTAGGGTTCATTATTACTTTTATTCCACTGTGATCTGAGAAGATGCGTGGTAGGATTTCTATTTTTTTTAATTTTTTAAGACATGCTTTATGTCCTAGGATATGGTCAATCTTAGAGAATGTCCCGTGAGCTGACGAGAAGAATGTATATTCAGTGGATTTCAGGTAGAATGTCCTGTAGATGTCAGTCAGGCCCATTTGTTCTAGTATTCTGTTTAAGTCTACTATTTCTTTGCTTATTTTCTGCTTGGAGGATCTGTCCTGTGCTGTCAGTTGGATGTTAAAGTCTCCAGCTATTACAGTATTATTGTCTATCATTTGGTTCAGATCAAGTAGGGTTAGCTTTATGAATCTGGGTGCTCCTAAGTTGGGTGCATATATATTAAGTATGGTTATGTCTTCTTGTTGAATTGTGCCTTTCACCAGTATGTAGTAACCGTCTTTGGCTTTTATTACTTTTGTTGGTTTAAAGACTAAGTTATTGGAAATTAAAACTGCTACACCAGCTTTCTTTTGGCTACCATTTGCTTGAAATATCGATTTCCATCCTTTTATTTTCAGTCTAAATGCATCTTTGCAGGTTAGGTGAGTTTCCTGAAGATAGCAGATACTTGGTTTGTGTTTTTTTTATCCATTGGCCCAGTCTATGTCTCTTGAGTGGGGAATTCAGGCCATTGACATTTAGTGAGAGAACTGATAAGTGGGACAGATTTCTGTTCATCTTGTTGGGTAGAACTTCATTGCTATGTTTTCTCTCTTGAGCCATTGTGGTGGCTGGAATTTGATCTTTAGCTCTTGGGTGGTTTTACGTTTGTGGGTCTTTGTTGTGCTGATCCGTGTGTAACTCTCTTTTGAGTACTTCTTGGAGGGCTGGTCTTGTCTTGGTGAATTCCCTCAGTCCTTGTTTATCTGAGAATGTCTTAATTTCTCCTTCATATAGAAAGTTTAGCTTAGCTGGGTACAAGATTCTAGGCTGGGCATTATTCTGTTTCAGAAGAGTGAGAATGGGGCCCCAACTTCTTCTTGCTTGTAAAGTTTCAGTTGAGAAATCTGGCGTAATTCTAATGGGCCTCCCTTTGTATGTTACTTGTTTCTTTCTCCTTACGGCTTGAAGAAGTGTCTCTTTGGTGGATATTTTGGTCAGTCTGATGACTACATGGCATGGTATTTTCCTATTTGCTATGAATCTCCCAGGGGTTCTTTGAGCTTCTTGAACCTGTATATCTATAGTTTTAGCAAGGCCTGGGAAATTTTCCTTTATTATGTCTTCAAATACCTTATCCAACCCTTGCTTATTATCTTCTTCACTGTCAGGGATGCCGATAACTCTCACGTTAGGCTTCTTCACATAATCCCATATTTCTTGTAGTCTCTGATCTTTTTTCTTATTTCTTTGCTCTATCTCTGTGACTGACTTATTTAATTGGAAAGAGTTATTTTCAATTTCTGAGATTCTTTCTTCTGTTTGATCTACCCTGTTCTTGAGACTTTCCACTGTGTTTTGTAACTCCCTGAATAAATTCTTCATTTCTAGGAGTTCAGTTTGGTTTCAATTTTTCAATTTCAATTTTCAATATTTCAATTTCCTTAGTGAATTTTTCTTCCAAATCCAGGATATTTTTGTGGTTTCTTTGTGTTGGTTATCCATTTTTTCTTGTATATTATTCAGTTTATTTTTAATCCATAACTGAAATTCTTCCAGTAATGTTGGTATTTTGAATTTTGTTTGTGTCAATTGGAAGAGAGCTGGTATTTCTCTTTGGGGGTGAGGTTTCCGTTTGGTTCTTTGTGCTCCCCATATTTTTCTGCTGAGCCCTTCCTATCTGGATCTATCATTAGATCTTTTCTCACAGCTTTAGTCTGGCTAACAGCACGCCTTGTACTCTGTTCTTAGGCTGTGAAACTATCTAGGTATTTTGCTTCCTTTGTCCACAGGGGGAGACTGTTGTGTGTTGTTTAGAGTTTTTTCTATCTCAGTCGGGGTTGCTTCTGATGGCTCTAGCCCCAGAGGATTGGCTTGACCTAAGTACCAGTTTGGCAAGTTAAGTCACTGTGTTGTGGGCTTTCAGTTAGCAGGCAGAATTCACACTATTGGCAAGCAGAAAGTCTCTCTCTCTCTTTTTTTTTTCCTGTCTTTTGGTTCTTCCTCTAGATGGGTGGTTCCTGTGGAAAGACACTGGTTAGGGGGAGAAGGCGGTGCCTTCGCTCACTCAGCACCCCAGCTGCTGGAGCTCCCTTGGGCAAAGGTCTACCCTGTTCCAATGTCCGCAAGGTCCAGGCTCCACACTCTTGCATCTGGGGAAGAACACAGTGTTCACACCCAGGAAGAGGACCTAGAGAGGGTCCACAGACCAGGGGAAGAACCCCCCTCGGGAGCCGCCTGGCACCCTATGGCTCTGCAGCAGTTAGGCCTTGGACCCCACAATGGCAGCTGCCCGCTCGCAGGTCACCGGCACTGGGGGTGAATGTTCAGAGTCCAGTAGGCACCAGAGCTGGGGGCCTGGTGAGCCAGCAGTATACAGTAGCTCCTCAGCTAGAGGGCCACTGAAGAGGAGAAAAGAAAAAGAAGGAAAAAAAAAGAAAAATAAATGAATGATAATAATAAAATAAAATAAATATGAATAAAAATGAAAAGAAAAAGAAAAAGAGAAAAAAAAGTCTATTATTCCGTGACCCTTCGCAGCTTTTCGCCTTAGCACAGTTCCACCCCTTTCCCTTTAAGCTCCGTGTCCCTGAGGGGATCCTCAAGAGTCTTAGCTCTTTCCCGCTGATGTCTCCTGTCCACAGAGATCATACAAAGCCACAGCTCTTGGCGTGGGTTCACGCACTATAAAAGGGAGCTGCCCTGGGATCCACGTGGCACCCTATGGTTCCGCTGCAGCTAGGCTGTGGACCCCAAGAAGGTGACCATGTGCCCGCTGATCGCTGGGGCTGGGGGAGAATGTCCAGAGGTCGGCAGGCTCCAGAGCTGGGGACCCATCGTGCACCAGGGCCCTCAGCAGCTCCCTGGCCAGAGGGCTGCCGAAGAAGAAAAAGAGGAAAAAAAAACCCTTTATAATTCCACGATCGCGGTCCCTCACCTGAGCACAGTTCTGCCCCTTTTTCTTTAAGTGTTGCGTTGCCGCGGAGACCCCCCCAGAGTCTAAGCTCCTTCCCGCTTATGTCACCTGTCCTCAGAGCTCCACGTCTCACGCGGTGATTCTGCCCCGACTTCAGTCAGATCCCTGATTGAGTGGGTGTGGAGGTCAGTGGGGAGAACAAGCTGCATTGCTCTGGGGCTGAACCCGCCTCACTTGTTGGTGAGGCGAGTACAGCCGTCCCGCACTCTGCTGTCTATTTTCCGTCCCACACTCTCCAAATTATCTCAGTCTGATTTCCCATTCGCCTCTGTTTTTTCTTGTTCTCTGTGTACCACAGTGATTCTCTGTGGGTTCACACCACTGTTCTTGCGGGGGAGTGATCCTCTAGTGTTGTGGCAGGTCGAGATTCATGCCTTCCTCTCTGGGAGCACGAATCCAGGAGGTCACCTCCACTCCGCCACCTTCCCTCCTCCCTGAAAAGGCAAATTAAACTTTGATGTGAAAGGCATTTGTTACAACATGAGTTAAGATAGCCATACTACTAGGAAAACGAACTATTCTGTAATATATGAGGGAAATAGTGGGACATTTTCTCTCACTAAGTTACATCTGTAATGTGGGTTGATATGCAGTCATGAAAAATGGCAGTAGTCACCGACTGACTCCTTTTCTCTGATACCTGCCCACTGCACACACATCCTTCTGTTCGATGTGTCACTGAGTCCCCAGGCCATGAGTACATGGGTTGATACTTGTCAGCTCACCTTAGTTGAGCATTTCAGGGATTTTTCCTGATAATTTTGGAGTTTGGAACTAGACCCCAGAACCCGTGATTTTCTGCTACACCTCATTACTGCCATTACTTTACAGAGAACATTTGTTTACAACACCTACTCTTGAGCTATCTTCATTTCTGTCCTTGTGAAGCATGTTTGTTCCTTTGGTTTTCTGGATTTTGTAATTTATTTGTTGTAGAAGTGCCACATTGTATTATATGGAACAAACACAAGCGTCAACAAGGAAGCTTGTGGTTCTGCAACATGTACTGTCGTGTGTAGCAGAGCAGAGCTCTGAAGAATATAATCTGGTACACTGAGGACAGAGTCGTGGTGGCAGGTGTAGAGGTTTCCAGGCCAGGATGGTTTTTCCCCCTTGTAAACAGAAGAATGGTAGTAGTATCCACAAAAATTTCAGATGAGAAGGGGTCCTTTTGCCACTACACACGGTCATGAATACATTTTGGAGGATTGGGGAGGTGTTTCCGATATCTCCTGAAACGTCTAAGGATAAGGCAGAGGTGGGAGGACCAGCGTGGTCCTGCAAATGATCAGTTCAGAAGTCACGAGGACATGAAATGAAGTAACAGGCACAGAGTTCATTCCTGGCAAGGCTGAAGTAGAACATTGGTCCCTTAGTCACAGTTGTTTTCTGTTACACCACACAGCCTGGCTTTGAAGGCCCAGAAGAAAAATAAATAATCCAGCATGAAAATCCTTTTGGCATTTTCTTTTCTACACACTTCCATGTTTTCCCACTGTTTGCTTATTACTCTACAGGTTACCTTTGGAACTTCAAAATAGACATGTCATTATTGTCAGATACATGTCAAATTTAACATATATAATAAAAATAGCATGATTTCAGAACCTGAAAAGAGGACCTTAGAATCAAGAAAATCCAATACGCACCCCTAATTCACACTAATTGGCCTTCACAACAGAAGGTCCTCGATTCTTAAGACTTCAATCCATTTTTAAGGCACACCTTTAACTTCATAATGGAAATTTAAAGTACTTATAACTTGTCCTTGCCTTCTTGATTTCAGAAATGTTACAATGCCAAAAAATCAGCATCTGGAAATACAACAAAAACTGCCTGTAGCCCTTATCTGATTATCTGATTCCTGTTTTAGTCTATGATATTGATAGTTACTTTGAAATATCTTTGATGGTTTTGGTAAAGAACTGTTTATCTGTACTATGTTGTAGATTTTGGTAAATGGCAGATTGTGGTTTGCAAATGATGTTTAGTATCCTCAACATCTTAATGTTTTCCTATGAGCTCTTTTTTTTTTTGAAGAATAAAGTTATCTTTTATTTTCCAATCCAAAATTTCCCATTTTAACTCCTTCATGTATGCTCAGAGCTGTTAAGATAAACAAAGTATAATGTTTAAGATCTGTAACAAGTCATGAATTCCGGCCAGAAAAATCTGGTGATCCAATATAAAAACAAATCTGGAATTTTTTCTTACCTCTATTAAGGCACCAGCAACTCTTCCAGTTAGTTATCTAGACTTGTACTCATTCTGACTTTTTTTCTTCTCTATGCCACATTAGACTGTAAGCTCCTGGAGAGCGAGGACCATTTTTTTCACCTTTGTAAATTCTACAGCATTTAGTAAGGCCCTTGGTTATGGCATTCACTAAATATGTGTTAAAGGAAAAAATTTTCAATGTAAAACTGTTTGTAGAGCTTCTTACCTTTAATTCTTTTTTTATTTTTATTATTTTTTCAATCAATTAGCTTTTTATTTTATTTATTTTTTTCAGCTTATTATGGGGGTACAAAATCTCAGGTTATAGATATTGCCCATGTCCCACCCATCCCCCTGAGTCAGAGCTTCAAGTGTGTCCATTCCCCAGACAGTGTGCCTGGCACTCACCATGTAGTCATACCTCCATCCCCTCCCCCCACCCCCCACCTCCCCGAGTCAGCAACTCAAACATGACCAATCCCCAGAAGGTGCGCAACGCACTTATCATGTAGGCATACACCCATCCCCTCCCCCTACCCCCTGTCTCAGTCTGATATCCAATTGGTATCACTTCCCCAATGTGCATTTAGGTGATGATCAGGGAAACCAATTTTCTGGTGAGTACATGTGATGCTTGATTGTCCAGTCTTGAGATATTTCACTTAATATAATGGGTTCCAACTCTCTCCAGGAGAACCAAAGAGCTGTCCTATCACCGTTACTTCTTATAGCTGAGTAATACTCCATGGTATATATATGCCACAATTCACTAATCCATTCTTGAATTGATGGGTACTTGGGTTGTTTCCACATCTTTGCGATTGTGAATTGTGCTGCTATAAACATTCGGGTACAGGTGTCTTTGTTATAGAATGACTTTTGTTCTTCTGGGTAGATGCCCAATAATGGGATTGCTGGACCGAATGTTAGGTCTACTTGAATCTGTTTAAGGTATCTCCTTAAACATTGTTTTCCGTAGGGGTTGCACTAGTTTGCAGTCCCACCAGCAGTGTATGAGTGTTCCTGTCTCGCCGCATCCATGCCAACATGTGCTGTTTTGGGACTTTTTGATAAAGACCATTCTCACTGGAGTTAAGTGGTATCTCACTGTGGTTTTGATTTGCATTTCCTTGATGATTAGAGATGTTGAACATTTTTTCATGACTTTTAGCCATTTTTATATCTTCTTTTGAAAAATTTCTATTCATGTCCTTTGCCCACTTTTTGATAGGGTTGTTCGATTTTTTCTTACTTATTTTCCTGTGTTCTAAATATATTTTTGTTATCAGTCCCTTATCTGATGTATAATATGCGAAAATTTTTTTTCATTCTGTAGGTTGTTTCTCTCATGACTGTTTCTTTGGCTGTGCAGAAGCTTTTTAATCTGATCAGGTCCCATTTATTGATTTTTGTTGTTGCTGTGATTGCCTTAGGGGTCTTCTTCATAAATTCTTTGCCTAGGCCAATGTCTGTAAGAGTTTTTCCTATATTTTTTTCCAGGATTCTAATAGTTTCCCACCTAAAGTTTAAGCCTGTTATACACCGTGATTTGGTTTTTGTGAGGGTTGAAAGCTGTGGGTCCTGTTTTAGTCTTCTACATGTGGGTATCCAGTTTTCCCAGCACCATTTATTAAATAAGGGATCTTTACCCCAGAGTATGTTTTTGTCTGCTTTGTCAAAGATTAGATGGCTATATGAGGATGGTTTATATCTGGATTCTCGATTCTGTTCCATTGGTCTGTGTCCCTGCACTTGTGCCAATACCAAGCTGTTTTAATAACCATAGCCTTGTAGTAGAGTTTGAAGTCTGGTAAATGAATACCTCCCATTTTGTTCTTATTGCCTAGAATTGCTTTTGCTAAATGGAGTATTCTCTGGTTCCCTAGAAAGCGTCATATTATTCTTTCCATAGGTTTGAAAAATGATGTTGGCAATTTAATAGGGATTGCATTGAATCTGTAGATAACTTTGGGCAGTATAGACATTTTAACAATGATGATTCTTCTGATCCACGAGCATGGTATGGTTTTCCACCTATCTACATGTTCTGTGATTTCCTTTCTCAGTGTTTCATAATTCTCCCTATATAGGTCCTTTACCTCCTTAGTTAAATATATTCATAGGTATTTTATTTTCTTTGTTGCTGTTTTGAAGGGTATTGAGTCCTTAATTTGGTTCTCCGTTTGACTGTTATTGGCATATATGAATGCCTCTGATTTGTGGGTATTGATTTTGTATCCTGAGACCTTACTGAATTCATTGATCAATTCCAGGAGTCTCTTGGTTGAATCCTTGGGGTTTTCTAGATATAACATCATATCATCAGCAAAGAGTGAGAGTTTGATCTCTTCTTTCCCTATTTGGACTCCTTTGATTCTGGTCTCTTGCCTGATAGCTCTCGCAAGGACTTCCAATTCTATGTTGAAAAGTAATGGGGACAGTGGGCAGTCTTCTCTGGTTCCAGTTCGAAGTCGGAATGTTTTCAATGTTTTTCCATTTAGTATGATGGTGGCTGTGGGTTTGTCATATATGGCTTGTATCATTTTTAGATAGGCCCTGTCTATGCCTATTGTGTTAATTGTTCTTATCATAAAAGCGTGTTCAATTTTGTCAAGTGCTTTTTCTGCATCTATTGAGAGGATCATATGATCTTTCTTTTTGCTTCTATTTATGTGGTGAATTACATTTGTAGATTTGCATATGTTAAACCACCCCTGCATCTCTGGAATGAAGCCCAATTCGTTGTGATGGATTATTTTTTTGATAAGCACTTGGATTTGATTTGATAGGATTATATTGAGAATTTTTGCATCTATATTCATAAGGGATATTGGTCTGTAGTTTCCTTTTTTGTTGCATCCTTTCCTGGTTTTGGTATTAAAATTATGGTGGCTTTGTAAAATGTGTTGGCGAGAATTCCATCCTTCTCAATATTGGAGAATATTTTATGTAGGATGGGCACCAGTTCTTCTTTGTAGGTATGATAAAATTCAGATATGAACCCATCTGGTCCAGGGCTTTTCTTTTTGGGAAAGCTTTTTATTGCTCTTTCGATTTCAGATCTAGATATTGGTCTATTCAGGAATTCTATTTCTTCTGGTTGAGCATGGGAAGGCTGTGTGTTTCTAAGAATTTGTCCATTTCCTCCTCATTTTCCAATTTGTGTGCGTAAAGATTTTTGTAAAATTCATAGATGATATCATGTATCTCTGTGGCATCGGTCATGATTTCTCCTTTCATGTTCCTGATGGAGGTTATTAGGGTTTTTTCTTTTCTGCTCTTGTTTAGGCTAGCCAGAGGTGTGTCAATCTTGTTTATTTTTTCGGAGAACCAACTTTTTGTTTTATTAATCTCCCTTATTGTTTGTTTGTTGTCCTTTTCATTCAGTCCTGATTTGATCTTCATAATTTCTCACCTTCTGCTGGGTTTGGGGCGGTCTGCTCTTCCTTCTCCATCTCTTTGAGTCTATTCATTAGATTGTCTATTTGTAAGTTTTATGTCTTTTTGATATAGGCATTTATGGAAATAAATTTACTTCTAAGCACTGCTTCAGGTGTGTCCTACAGATATTGATATGTTGTGTCTCCTTTGTCATTTAATTCAAAGAATCTTTTGATTTCCATCTTGATTTCTTCATTTATAAAATAATTGTTCAAGAGAAGTTTGTATAGCTTCCATGACTTTTAGTATGAATGAGAATTTCTTTTAGGGTTCATTATTACTTTTATTCCACTGTGATCTGAGAAGATGCATGGTATAATTTCTATTTTTTTGAATTTTTTAAGTCATGTTTTATGTCCTAGGATATGGTCAATCTTGGAAAATGTCCCATAAGCTGATGAGAAGAAAGTATATTCAGTGGATTTTGGGTAGAATGTCCTGTAGATGTCAGTCAGGCCCATTTGTTCTAGCATTCTATTTAAGTTCATTATTTCTTTGTTTATTTTTTGTTTGGAGGATCTGTCCTGTACTGTCAGTGGCATGTTAAAACTCCGACTATTAAAGTGCTGTTATCTATCATTTTGTTCATACCAAGTAGGGTTTCCTTTATGAATCTGGGTGCACCTAAGTTGGCTGAATATATATTAAGTATAGTTATGTCTTCTTTTTGAATTGTACTCTTCACCAGTACATAGTAACCATCTTTGTCTTTCATTATTTTTATTGATTTGAAAACTAATTTATCGGAGATTAAAACCACCATGCCAGCCTTCTTTTGGCTTCCATTTGCTTGAAATATCGATTTCCACCCTTTTATTTTCAGTCTAAATGCATCCTTGCAGGTTAGATGTGTTTCCTGAAGACAGCAGATACTTGGCTTGTATTTTTTTAACCAGTGGGACAGTCCATGTCTCTTGAGTGCAGAATTCAATCCATTCACATTTAAGGAGAGAATTGATAAGTGAGACTGATTTCTGTTCCTCATGTTGGGTTGAATTTCATTATTCTTTTTTCTCACTTGAGCCATTGTGATAACTGAGTTTTTATATTTCTTGAGTAGTTTTATATTCACGGATCTTTCCTTTGCTGGTCTTTGTGTAGCTATGTTTTGAGTACTTCTTGGAGAGCTGGTCTTGTCTCGATGAATTCTCTGAGTTTTTGTTTATCTGAGAATGCCTTAATTTCACCTTCATATATAAAGCTGAACTTAGCTGGGTATAAGATTCTAGGCTGGGCATTATTCTGTTTCAGAAGAGTAAGAATGGGCCCCAGTTTCTCCTTGCTTGTAAGGTTTCAGTTGAGAAATCTGGCATAATTTCGATAGATTTTCCTTTGTATGTTACTTGTTTCTTTCTCCTTCCAGCTTGAAAAAGGGCCTCTTTAGTGGATATTTTGGTCAGTCTTATAACTGCATGATGTGGTGTCTTCCTATTTGGTATGAATCTCCCAGGGGTTCTTTGAGCTTCTTGAACCTGTATATCTAGAGTTTTGGCAAGGCCTCGGAAATTTTCCTCAATTATATCTTCAAATAGCTTATCCAACCCTTGCATACTGTCTTCCTCACCCTCAGGAATGCTGATAACTCTCACGTTAGGCTTCTTCACATACTCCCACATTTCTTGTAGACTCTGGTCTTTTCTCTTATTTCTTTGTTCCATCTCTGTGACTGACTTATTTAATTGGAAAGGGTTATCTTTGATCTCTGAGATTCTTTCTTCTGTTTGATCTACCCTGCTCTTGAGACTTTCTACTGTGTTTTGTAGCTCCCTGAATAAAATCTTCATTTCCAGGAGTTCAGTTTGATTTTTCTTGAATACTTCGATTTCTTTAGTGAATTTTTCTTCCAAGTCCTGGATCTTTTTTGTGGTTTCTTTGTGTTGGTTATCTATTTTTTCTTGCATAATATTCAGCTTATTTATGATCCATGTTTGAAATTCTTTCTGTGACATGTTGCTATTTTGAATTTGCTTTGTGTCAATTGGTAGAGAACTAGTAATACTCTTTGAGGGCATGGTTTCAGCTTGATTCTTTATACTCCCAGAGTTCTTTTGCTGAGCCCTTCCCATCTGGAAAAATCACTAGGTCCCTTCTTTCAGCTTTAGCCTGTATAGAGGCACGCCATGCATGCTGATCTTGGGCTGTGCAGCAGCCCAGGTAAGCTGCCGCCTCTGTCCCTAGGGGGAGCCCTTCACATGTTGTTCAGGATTTTGGTACCTCAGCTGTGGGGCTGCTCCTGTTGGGTCCAGCCCCAGAGAATTAATTTGATCCGAAACCAGTTTTAGAGTCCAGTCACTGGGCTGTTCTAGTTGCAGACAGAAAGCTACTTTTTCCTTGCCTCTTCCTCTCCCGAGGTGGTTTCTGCCTCTCTCTGCGTGAAAGACAGTGGTTAGGGAGATGGTGTGGTGCCCTCATTCGCCCAGTGACCCGGCTCCTGCAGCTCCTGTGGTGATGGTCCTACCCGCCCCAACATCCCCAAGGTCCACACTCCACTCTCTCTCAACTGGAGAAGCACTCAGTGTTCAGGCAAATGTGGAGCTCCTAGTGGGGGTCCACAGACTAGGGGAGGGAGCCACCCAGGGAGCCACCTGGTTCCCAATTGCTCCGCATTGGCTAGGCTGTGGACCCCGACAATGGCAGCTGCCCGCCCGCCGATCGCTGGTGCTGGGGGCGAACGTTCAGGGTCTGGCAGGGGCTGGAGGAGCCAGGGATTGAAAGAGCCCAGCCTCCCACGTAAAGGAGACAGTTCGGTGTCCCCCAGGTGTCTTTCACTGCAGCCTAGTGCAAACCCTCTCCCGCCAGCTGCAGTCAGCCCACAGAGCTCCGGGGTCCAAAATGCTTCCTGCTATTGTCACCTCTCCACAGAGCCCCACCTCTCCAGTGATTCTGCACCGACTTCAGGCAGATCCCTAATTGAGTGGGTGTGGAGGTCAGTGGGCAAACAATCTGCTTTCCTGTGGGGCTGAACCCACTGCACTCACTGGTAAGGTGGGTACAGCCGTCCCATGCTCCCATCTGTATTGTCCGTCCCACACTCTCCAGATTTTCATGATCTGATTTCCCATTTACCTCAGTCTTTTCTTGCTCTCTGTGTCCCACACTGATTCTCTGTGGAATCACACTGCTGTTCTTGTGGGGGAGCGATCCTCTAGCATTGTGGCAGACTGAGATCCATGCCTTTCTCTCCAGGAGCACGAATCCAGGAGGTCACCACCACTCTGCCATCTTTCTCTTACTACAGATTTCTTAAAGTGTAAAAAATCAGCAACAGTAAAAACTCAGGTGGTTGTTTGTGTATGAATGACATTATGGCAGCATAGTTCCCTTTTGATTCTCTTCTTTGGGCCATAATGAAATTGTAAAACAAAAAGTGTTTTGGTTCAGATGGCAAGAAAAAGGTTAATTCTCCTAATCCCCATTTTCCATAGAGCTTTATTGAATATCTGTGCCCTGCCTCCAGCTTCAGATAAGCTGTATGTCATCCTAGTGCTGTGGTGTTAAGAGCACATGGATTAGAGATCACACATCTGGGTTCTAATCATGCCCGTGGGACTCACCAGCTGTGTGTCTTTGGGCAAGAACTTTATGGAAGTATCTGTTCCAGGTATCTGATGAGAGGAAGGCCCTAACAACCGAATGGCCTTGCCTGCAATTGGACGTAAAGCACGGCAGTCATACCATTTTAGTACATCGTGACTTCAGCCGAAAGGACTGAGTTGAATTACAGATTATCAGTGTGGAGTGCAAAAGGGAGGATATTTTAAGTAATTTCTGTGCATGTACGTGTTTATGTGTGTGTGTGCTTTCTCTATGGCCTGACTGAGCACTATCCACACCATTTTCATTCATTTTTTTTTGAGATGAGGTCATTTTTAAGGGCACATTTAAGGTATAACAGAGAGGTGAATGTTGGGTAAATGATAAACAGCAGAAATGTATTGCTTCCAGTTCTGCAGGTCGGGATGCCCTAGATCAGGGAACCAGAATATGCATTCACCATCTGGTGAGGAGTTGAATTCTGGGGGGACATCGACATTCAGACCATACAACCACAATACCAAAAAGTCTTTTTAAATGAAGGAAACACACGTATCGTGTCTAATGATGCAAGCTTAGGTGGGGAAGTGAAAAAAAAGGAAGAAAAAAAAAAAAACTTCAGTGATTACCATAAATTCAGGATAGTGGAAAGCTTTGAGAGTGAGGGAGAATATTGTGATCAAGAAAGGCCCAGTGTGGGGTTTGTAAGTTGCTGGCAAGTTATATTTCTTTCTTTTGATGGCAGTTCCAGGTTTTCTTTGTGATAAATCATTGAGCTGTGCACATCTGTGAGGTGCTGGCTTAGACATACACGCAGACATATGCATGTGTGACAATTCTATATGAGTGCATACATATGCGTGTGCTCAGGACATGGAGTTGGCGTCTCTCTATACCATGTCAGGGCAGGGAAAGCGAAGGTCAGATTTGATCTTTTCTCTTCTCCAAACAATCAGAACACAGATCGCCCATCTCACCATGGGGAGTAAACGGCTTTGTCATGTCCTTGGACTTGCCTGAGAAGGTCTATCACATGACATCAGAACTGTGTATCAGGGAGGGTGCCCTAGAGGCTAAACTGGCCAAGAGGGGCATCAGGGGAGTCAGAGGGCCACCTCAGGAAGGCATCCCCTACACCAACCGGGAGAAAAATGCCTCCTAGAGAAGCGGCATCTGACAGCGGCTCCCCAGGGTCCACTGGAATGGAGGGGAGGACAGCTGATGATCCCTATTGTACTTAGAAGAAGGTCCCCAACCTTCCCAGATGTGACAAAGTCCTCTGGCCACGTGGCCCTGCCTCCTCTCCCCAGCCCACCTCCTCTGACACTGCAACCCCCATCACTGCTCCAGCCATTCTGCCCTGCCCTTCCTTAAACACTAGAGTGTCCTTTACTCAGACATTCTCTTTCCTCAGGCTGGGCAATGAAAAGAAAAGGGCCCCTGTAGCAGTCGGGGTGAGAGGGTGTGTTGACACAGCAGAGGTTAGGGGTGAAGAGAATTCGGAAGGTGCTGCCCCTGCCAAGAGAGCCAAGTGCAGCAGAGTAAGGGGAAGATAAAGAGCTCTGTTCTGGGCCATGTCCTTCCTCATAACTGTGGTCTCAGGGGCAAATGTGAGGCTCAGGAGAAAGTATTTCAGGCACTGGATATGCTGGCTCTAAGGAACAGTGGGGTTAATCCACACGCACGGGTATAAGTACACATAATGCCAGGGCAGTGTGCATGTGCGTGGCACAAAGCTCCGTTGTTCCAGTGCGGGGTCTCTGATCATTACCCAGAGCACAGGCCCCTCCACACACATCAGGGAGCCCCTCCCTCCATTTTCCTTCAAGCTGTACTAGGGGGGGTGGAATGAGCGGGAATAGGGCAGCCAACAAAAAGGATGGAGGGAGAGGGCGCCCACCCCTTGCTGGTTTCCTTTTCCATTCTTCTTCCTGTTCCATTCCCCACCCAGGAAGGCTAAGGAGGGGTGGGCATTGTGTCCCTCACTTCAAGAGCCTTTGTGGGTGTCAGGGGTCTCCCTGGACCCTTGCATGGCTTCCCCAGACCCTGGACAGAGGATGCTGCTCAAGCCCCACGGGGAGGTGTGCTCTTCAGATGAGGGCTGTGAGCCCTTCGACAAAGCAAAGGAAATCGCAGGGCAGGAGGCATCCTAAGGCAGGTGAGTGTGGACACGGCTGGTCTTGTGGAGCAGGCATGGGAGGGGCCACCCTCTACCCCTCCTGGCCTGGAGGAATGGCACCAAAGGTTGCTTGGGTACAGAGTAACCCTCCCGCTATAATACCCCCAAAAAACCCTAACGCAGATTTTCTCCCTTCCTTCCCCAGAAAATAGGGATTGGATGATAGGTAGGCTAAAATACTCAAGGGAAGATGTGTCTCCCATAGACCATGTCAATGGATCCATTAAATTGGATGTTGACCACTTGTCCCCTGTACATTTTCAGCTGTTTGGGATGTGGGATGGATCGCTGAGAAGAAGGACTGAATGAGGCAGTGACCTGCATTCTTAAGGAGGAATTTGGGTCTGCTGCTTCAGAAGGATAAAAAGAGGATTATTTCTGGAACTGGGCACATTCACTGGGCACATCCTAGCACTCCTGTGTCCAGTTGTAATGCTGAGTGGAAACTGATGCATTCCACAATTACCTCACCTCTAAAGACCAGTATCCTTTAGGAATCAAAGCCTCAGCTGACTCAAGATTCGTCAACTTAAGATTTTGGCAAAACTGGTTTCCCAGGAAGGCAGGTGGCATGACCTGTCCCTCATCCATTCCGTGACAGTGTGCAGGAAAACTTTTCATCAGCCTTTAGGTTACAATTTACAGGTTTGGTTTCAAGTGTGATTATGATAAAAGTGAACTTGCCCTGTGATGAAATAGAGGCTAACAGGCCTCTCTGTATTACCCTGTGCTAGGAAAGCATTGCTTCATCTCATCAAAGCAACACTGGTTGCTGGCTGTGGAAAAGGTGGTGAATTCTTTTGGGTACTCTTAGTTTGTCCAACCAGATGTCTCCTCTTTCCTCGTCTATGCTTCCATGTCCCTCAGGACGTTCACATGTCAAGCCTACATCCATGGCCTTCGTTACCTTCTGAATAGTCTACGGATTTGGCCTAGAGAGGCAGAAGGCATAAATTAAAGTGTGGAAGGAAAGAGTATTTCCAGGACAGAGCGAGAGGCACTCAGGCTCTAGGCACTGAGGTTCACCTGCATCAACAATTTCTCTGTGAAGGTCACATATGGCATCGTCTAAGATCCTTTGAGTAAAGTCCTATTCTGGAATCCCAGGCAAATCTTTCTTCTCTCTCTTTCTCTCTGTCTCTCTGTCTGTCACTGTCTCTCTCTGCCATTCATTCCCCTTTTCAAATTTCCTAGTGGTGATTCTGACTTCTACAGAGATAAATCTAGCCCTCCTAGTAAGTATACGCTTTGACAGTTCACACCCATCCCAGTAATTTTGAGGTGAAGGATAGTTTCCTCTTGTGGACTTGACGCACCCTCCAAGCTCTGTCAAGAGGATGTCTTTTATTACCCTCACTGCTAATTGCTAATTATACCCTGCGTATAACGTATTAGTATACTAAAAGAAACTCTTGCCAGTACCATGACAGTTTATAAATACCATGACAACTCCCAGAAGTTACCCAATATGGTTTAAAAAGATGAGGAACCTTTGGTTTGGGGAAACTCCTCACCCCTTTCCCAGAAATCTTATAAATAACCCTCCCTTCCCTTAACATAAAATTAAGCAGAAGGTGTAAAATAAGACCCCAGAAACTCACAAAGTGCTACTCTCTGTTGCTCTGAAGATAGCCACTGCTCTGTCTGTGGGGAAGCTACGTTTTTCTTTTCATACTTCAATAAACTTGCTTTTCCCTTACTCTGTTGACTCATTCTTGAATTCTTTCCTACATGAAGCCAAGAACCCACTTGGCCTTAGGCGAGACCTTAGTTTTGGAGTCCTCTTTCCTGTATCACCATTGTTCTGGGATCTAAGTATGGGAAAGATTGGAAGCCCCGTAATGTGGCCTTTCACATAAGCCCTGTCCTCAGCTATGCCTGGTGATTCCAGTCACAATCCCGTGGTTAGTTTATCCCCTCCAGTCTTCCTCTTAGGGAATTAGGGAGCAAGATGGTAGAAGAAGCAGTTCCCAGGCTATTCAGGGTGGGCATAGACTCTCAGGCTAACAGTTATTTATTATTCTTTAAATATGCTTTTAAAATATTCCTTCACTCACACTTTCATAAATTTACAGTGTCACTAATTCCTGGCACTATGTGGAATCTCAGTTTAGATTTCACCTTTTCTCCCCCTTCTAAATCAGTCTCTGGAATTTTAAAGCAGCTTATACAATTAAATTCTGTTATCTACCTTCCTATTATTTTTTTTCATATTTGTCTCTCCTTTTTATTTTGAGAAAATTGTAGATACTTGAAAGTTGTGAAAATGAAATACAGAGATTCAGTGCACCCTTTACCCAATTCCCTCCAATGGTAACTTCTTGCAAAACTATTATACAATAATACAACCAGGATATTGACATTGATACAGTCAAAACACAGAATGTTTCTATCACAAGGATCCTCTTACTTCCCTTTCCTACCCACACCCACTTCCCTACCACTCAACCCTTCCTTAACCCTTGACAACCACTAATTTGTACTCCATCTATATAATTTTCTCATTTCAAGGATGCTATACAAATGGATTCATACAGTATGTAATCATTTGGTATTGGATTCCCTGCTATCCCCTCTGCCTAATTCCCTGAAGATTCAGTCAAGTAGTTGCATGTATTAATAGGCCATTGCTGAATAGTATTCCATGGTATGGATGTGCCACTCTGTCGTGCCGCACTCGCCTGCAAGGACGACGCAACAAACTGGAGTTCTTCCAACAGCAGTTTAATGAGGCATCTAGTCTAGTTACATGGCGAGAGACCCCGAACAGGAAGGACAGTGGGCTTATATACCATTGCAGGTAGTCGTGGTGGGAAGTGATTGGTAGAGGGCCCTGACAAGGCTCCCAGCAATGATTCTATTGGCTATGTGCTCACCCGTAATCAGAGACCGCTCCCAACAGCTCCCCCTTTTGTTTTGCAACACAAGCTTTGGGGACTCCAACCTCAAGGTCCGGATCCAGGGGGTGGAGTCCCTGAAGCAGGTGCAAAAGCCACCGTCTCCCGTGCAATGAGCAGAGACTCTGGGAGGTGCAACGGCTGGTAAGGGGGTGACACGCCACAATCTGGTGCAATGGGGAAACCCCTCAGAGTGCATGGGCCATGTCACGCTGTGCGAGAGGGGAGGCAGTCTTGACCTTCGGAACATAACATTTGTAGCCAGATGCCAGGGGATTGACCACACTCGAGGGCGGCTAGGGCTTGGGTAACCACCACTCGGTCCCTGCGGCGCTGTGCACGAACGCGCAGGAACCCCCAGATCACGAAACCTGCTCCCAGGATCCCCATGAACCCTAGGGACCCCAGGCCAGCCCAGTCCCGAAGTCCTCGGACTATTGACTGAAATGTAGGAAAGAGACCATTGGTCATTGTCAAGTCCAGGCGTGTGGAGTTAACTGCCGGGTCAAGGCGGTAAATTGACTAGACCAGTGTCCTGTCAACATAGCAGATAATTGACGAGACTTGTTGGCCGCGGCGGAAGCATTATCAAATGGTACCGCGGTAATGCATAGTCCTGTGAAACGCCATTTGCAGCCCAGCTGTGCCAGCTGCCATAAGGCATCTATTTGCTCCTGGACCAAGTCCACACGTTGGTTCAGTATCATGATACCACCCTTCAGATGCGCGTTGACGGTGGATTGTGTGTCCAGAGCTGTAGCCACAGATGCCGATAGGTTGTTCAGCGTCTGTGCTGTCTGAACAGAGCCTACCGCCGCAGCCGTAGCGGCTGCCAGTGCGGCAGTCACTGCCAATGTAGAAATTACAGCTGCAGTAACGCCAAAGTCTCTTCGCTGTCGGAAAAGGGTCAAGAAGCTAGGAGCCTCCACCGGCCAAGGAATATGCCGAGGCATACGGGCAACAATTGCCATGGACTGGCTGGAGGCATTCCAGCAACGGGCATAGGAGCAGTTTGCCGTGGAGCAATTGAGAACACCAGGACCAGAGGAAGTAGCAGTGATCCAGATAAAAGGGGGCCAGAGGCAAACAGGTGTGGAGGGGAAAGACAGATTACGCTGCTGAATAGCGTGGACCGACGTCTCAAATGTTGAGGAGGAGTTCCATGTAAGATTGGCAAGGCCCAAAGAGGCATTAGTAGCGAACAGCCGGGGGAAGATCTGGGCATCATGGGTCACCGGCATCGGTCTCGGGAACACCGACAGGATGGCCCAGCGCCGGTCCGTCGTCACCGATGCGGCCAGCAGCAGAAAGGTCAGGAGCAGCAGCATCCCCGGCAGCGGACGCCCCATCATCTGCATCCTCCACATCCGCCAACCGCTGCACTCGCCGCGTTAAGCGTGCCGGGACCCACACTGGATCAGGAGTGTCCTGAGGGAAAACACAGACAGCTCCCCTGGACCGGCTCACAACCGGATCCGGGCCTTTCCATTTGTTAAGCAGGACATCCTTCCACAAGACCTGCTCTGATAAAGGGGAACCGGGGTTGGCGTGGCGGTCCGCAGCAGAGCGCCCCTGATCATCCAGCAAAAGAAAATTTAAAGTGAACAAGGTGAGAGAGAGCACAGGCTTAGGGGTACGTAAGCCCAAAGGGCTCGTCCCCGTCTCCCCCTTTTGTTTTTTGAGATAGGCCTTTAAGGTGCCATGGGCATGCTCTATGATACCCTGGGCCTGGGGGTTATAGGGAAGGCCCGTGCGGTGCTCCACGCCTAGGCGTGTGCAGAATTGACGAAAAGCTTGTGAGGTATAGGCAGGGCCATTGTCAGTTTTGATAACCTGAGATTTACCCCAGGCAGCCCAAGCCTCTAAGCAGTGGGTGATGACATGACTTACCTTTTCACCTGTCAAGGGAGTGGCATGAATTATGCCAGAGCAGGTATCAACAGAAACATGGACATAAGAAAGAGTGCCAAAGGAGGAGTAATGAGTAACATCCATTTGCCACAAGTGGAGTGGCCGAAGACCACGAGGATTGACACCTACATGAGGTGCTGGACGAAAAGGTGCACAGGCCGTGCACTGCAGCACAATATCGCGTGCGGCTGCCCGCGAGAGGCCAAATTTGAGACGTAACGTCAGTGAAGGAGTATGGTATAGAGAATGAAACTGGCGAGCTGCCTCCAACGGAGAGCCAACCCAATAAGCGTGAGTGGCATGATCCGCCAGGGCATTGCCGCGCGCCATGGGGCCCGGCAAAAGGGAATGGGCCCGAATGTGCGTTATAAAAAATGGGGACCGGCGCGAATGGATGGCAGCACGGATAGCACAGAATAAGGAGAACACCGTGCTGCGAGAGTTAAGAGAATGGGCTGTTTCCAAGTGACGGACAGCCTGAACAACATAAGCAGAATCAGAGATTATATTAAGGGGCTCTGGCACCGTTCGGAGAACCAATTCAACGATAGCACATTCAACGTGCTGGGGAGAAGAGTAAGCGAAGCGGGCCGTAAACACCTGATCATTGATTACATAGCTACCGGTGCCTGTGGATGACCCGTCAGTATAAACAATGGTAGCCCCGATTAGAGGCTCAGGGGAAGTCAGATGAGGAAAGATAAGCTGATTGCGAAGTGCAAACTGAAGAAGGGGATGTTTAGGGTAATGGTTATCTATGTCTCCTGGGAAGATACAACAGAGTACTGCCCAAGAATTTAAGGAAGAGCAAAGGACTTGAGTCTGGGACTTGGTGTATGGGCAATGAATAACTGTAGGGTAAATACCGAAGTGGGAAAGGGACAACGAAAGCCCAGATAAGGCCAAATCCGCAACCTGCGTAGGATAATGTTCTATAGCACGCCGCGGAGAAGCATGTGAATGAATCCACAGCAAAGGCCCGTCCTGCCAGAGTACTGCCGTGGGCGCCACGGGAGAGGGCAAGAGGCACAAGGAAAAGGGGCGGTCCGGTTGGATGCAGACCAACTGAGCTTGCTGAAGAGCTTCCTCAACCTTAGCGAGAGCCTGCCGAGCCTCAAAGGTGAGCGAACGGGGGGACAGTATATCAGGGTCACCCTCCAATATTTGAAACAGAGGGCACAGCTCAGAGGTTGGGAGATGTAAGAAGGGGCGAATCCAATTGATGTCGCCAAGTAATTTTTGAAAATCATTTAGAGTGTGCAGAGAATCTTTTCGGATTTCAAGCTTTTGGGGTCGAATAGAAGAGGGACCGATACGAGCCCCCAAGAAGGTGCCTACATCGCCTTCCTGGACCTTTTCTGGGGCAAAAGTTAGGCCAAAAGAAGATAAGCTGTCACACAAGGCGGCATAGGCTTTGTGCATCACTGAGGTGTCAGAGTGGCAAAGCAAAAGATCATCCATATAATGGAGAATCTGGACACAGGGAAAGGCCTGCCTCACAGGGAAAACTGCTGCCGCCACATACAGCTGACACATGGTAGGACTGTTAGCCATCCCCTGAGGCAGGACCCTCCACTGGTATCGCTGATCAGGCTCCTGATGATTAAGGGATGGAAGCGTAAAAGCGAAACGCTCCCGATCATTGGGGTGTAGCGGAATGGAAAAGAAACAGTCTTTAATATCAACAATAAAAAGTTGCCAATGCTTAGGCAAAGCGGACAGAAGCGGGAGGCCGCGCTGCACTGACCCCATCAGCTGCATCTGGCGATTGATTGCGCGGAGATCGTGTAAGAGCCGCCACTTGCCAGATTTCTTTTTGATAACAAAGATTGGTGTATTCCAGGGAGAGCGAGATGGCTCCAAATGGCCCATGCGGAGCTGCTCAGAGACTAACTCTCGAGCGGCAGTAAGTTTGACTGAAGGCAGGGGCCACTGAGGCACCCAGACCGGCTCCGCTGTTAGCCACGGTATGGGTATAGCTTGCTCCTCAGTGACCCCTAAGAAAAACCCAGCCCTTGTCGTGGAGGTCGCGGCTCAGGTATAGTGGGCTCCGCTCGGCCCTGTAGCCGGGGGCCCAGTCCTTTTCCAGGAACGCAGCCCATAGCACGCATCATCTGTTGACTCTGTGGAGAGAACTCATTAGTCAACCGAAAAGACATTTGCTTTAACACTTCCCGTCCCCATAGGTTGACAGGTATAGGCATAACATATGGCTGAAATGAACCCTCATTACCCTCGGAGTCCCGCCGTTTGAGACGGGATGCACTCATGGCCGGGGCAGAGGCATATCCGAGGCCTTGCAGACTATGTGTAGAGGGAACAGTGGGCCAGGAGGAAGGCCACCATCGACTGGACATAACACTGGAATCCGCCCCGGTATCCAAGATACCTAAAAAGGACTTGCCCTGAACTTGTAATGTAAGTGTTGGTCTCTCTCCCAACTCAAGGGTTACATATGCCCCTACACCCCCCGAGGAACCAAAGCTCCCCTCCCCCCGAGGACAGGGAGCACTGGGAAAATGAGAATGAAGACTGGGTAATACTAACAGCTGAGCAATCCTGTCACCAGGGCAGATAGATACTACACCTCTGTGGGCCGAGGCTAAAATCTGAACAGTGCCTGTGAAATCTGAATCTATAACTCCTGGGTAAATAACTAAGCCTCGCAGTGTAGAGGAGGAACGACCTAGCACTAACCCCACCGATCCCGACGGGAGAGGACCGCGAAAATCAGAAGGGATGGGCTGACATCCCATCCCGGGGGTTAATACTGAGTGGTTGGTGGCACAGAGGTCCAGTCCTGCGGAACCCGCAGTGGCTCTCCGGACCCTGGGGGCACCAGGGACGGCAGCTGCATCTGCGGGGGCACCAGTGGCTGTTGGACCGGTGGCTGCTGGAAGACCCCATACATTTGTGGGCCCTGGGGTCGAGGGCCCCTCCTCCCGTTTTTTGGCTGGTTAAATGTTTTAGAACGAGCACCAGGTGTGGAGGTTAAAGGCTGCAGCCAGCGTCCGTGAAGGTCCTTGACTGACCGACACTCGGAGGCTCGATGACGGCCCTTATCACACCGATGGCAGATATTTTGGCTTTTGCACTGTCTCCGAATGTGTCCTTGTTGGCCACACTTAAAACAAGTCACTTCGGAAGTGTCCTTAGTGGCGAGGATGGCAGCCGCCAAGCCCGCATTGGTGGGAGGGCCTCCAATTTCTCTGCAAGCTTTTAACCATGCACTGAGGCCCTTTCCCTTCCAAGGGGCAATAGCATGACGACACTCTCTCGTGCACTGCTCGAAAACCAACTGTTCCACTAATGGCATAGCCGAGTCGGCATCGCCAAAAATCCTTGCAGCGCATTCCACCATCCGAGCCACAAAGTCAGAAAACGGTTCTGCAGGGCCTTGGATGACCTTGGTTAAATTACCTCCAACTTCCCCGCGATTAGGCAGTTGTTGCCAGGCTCTTATAGCCAATTGATTAATCTGGCCATAGACCTGAATGGGAAAATTAAGCTGATTATTCTGCCAACGACCCTGTCCTAAGAGCATATCGGCATCCCAGGCAGGCTGGCCCTGCTGCGCGTTCTGCCGAGCTTGATTAATACAGGCTTCTTGATATATGGATTTCCAATCTAAATATTGCCCCATGGATAGACAGGCCCGCGCAGTACCAGCCCAATCACTGGGGGTCATGGCATGCGCACTTAGCCGTTCCAGTAGGCCACGGGTGTAAGCGGCATTGCACCCATAAGCCTTGACAGCTTCAGCCAAAGCTTTTAGTTGCTTGTAATCTAGGTGTTCGTGAAAGCGATGTTGATTAGCGTCCTCAAAGACGGGGAAAGCAAACTCCCTCTGTATCTTCTTTCTAGCTCGGGGAGGCACAAACGAGGTTCCGCCCTCCATATTTAGAGGGGCGGATCCCGCAACGGGAAAAGGAGGGGCAGTAGCGTACGGGGGCGGGCGATTACGCTCCGCCTCATATCTAGCCACCGCCTCCTCCAGCTCCGCCTTCTCCTGCGGAGACAGCCCCTCCTCCGCCTCGCGAGAACGCGAACGGGAAGAAGAGCGAGACAATGAAGAAGAACAGGAAGAAGAAGGACGAGAGGAAGAAGAAGAAGCCGACATGTGGAGGGAGGCCATTTTGAGAGCCACCTCCTCCATGTCCCTTTCAGGCGGCGGGCGTCCCCGCCGTTCCTGTTTACCCGCGGACTTACGTTTCCTTTCCGGCCTTTTCCTCGGCCGCCCCGGCCGAGCCGGACCCACTTTGCCTCTCTCAGACATACTATCTTGATAATCACTGAGTACTTGCTGACCTTCCCGGACCGGACCGCTGCAACGGTCGTCCTCTAAACAGGAGCGCACCAGTGCCCACACAGGGAGAACACACTCCCAAAGGGGACCAGACTCTCGGGCACGACGAAGGTCCTGCTCTAGCTTATCCCAACTCGGAATCGTTAAAGACCCCGAGTGGAGAAACCATGGGGCCACCCGGTCCACGTCCTGCACAAAATGGCGCAGGACACGGTCAGGGATACGAAACTCCCGGGCGGCCAGAAGACCCCACAGGGCCCGCAACAGGTGACAACTAGGAGAGTTCCCCATGGGGTAGGTCACAAGCACCCGGTGCCGGCGTCAGAAGAGGGCAGGGGTCCAAAATAAAACCGCCCCAGCTGCTGTGGTTCTGAACTCACCTCCAAAGAGGTCGTCTCCGCCGGTGCGAGAAGTTCCCGGGTGTCGGCACCACTTGTCGCGCCGCACTCGCCTGCAAGGACGACGCAACAAACTGGAGTTCTTCCAACAGCAGTTTAATGAGGCATCTAGTCTAGTTACATGGCGAGAGACCCCGAACAGGAAGGACAGTGGGCTTATATACCATTGCAGGTAGTCGTGGCGGGAAGTGATTGGTAGAGGGCCCTGACAAGGCTCCCAGCAATGATTCTATTGGCTATGTGCTCACCCGTAATCAGAGACCGCTCCCAACACCACTCTTTGTTTAACCATTCACCCAATGAAGAACATCTGATTTGTGTCCAGTTTTTGGTTATTACAAATAAAGTTGGTATGAACATTTATGTATAGGTTTTTGTGTGAACATAAGTTTCCATTTCCTTGGGATAAATGCCCAGGAGTATTATAAGTGCATGCTTAGTTTTATAAAAAAAATGGCGAAACTGTTTTCCAGAGTGGCTATACCATTTTACATTCCCACCAGCAATACATGAATAATCAGTTTCTCTGTGTCCTTACCAGCATTTGGTGCTGTCACTGTCTTTTATTTAAGCTATTCCAATACATTTGCAGCAATATCCCATTGTGATTTTAATTTTCATTTCCTTATGGCTTAATAATGTTGAACAACTTTTCATGTGCTTATCTGACATCTGTTTAACCTCTTCAGTAAAATGTCTGCTTATGACTTTTACCTATTTTCTTATTGGATTGTTTGGTTTTTTTTAACTGTTGACTTTGAGAGTTCTTTATATATTCTAAATACTAGTCCTTTGTCAGATATGTGGTTTTCAGGTATTTTCTCCCATTTCTGTAGCTAGTCTCTGTACTCTCCTAGCAAGGTCTTTCACAGAGCAAAAGTTTTAATTCTGATACAGTCCAATATATCATTTTTTTCCTTCCATTGTGTTTTACTGTCAAATCTAAGAACTCTTTGCCTAGCCACAGATTTTATCTAATGTTTTCTTCTAAAAGTTTTATAATTTTATGTTTTACATTTAAGTCCATGATACATTTTGAGTTAATTTTCATATAATGTGTGAGACTTTACTTTTGCCAATTGCTCCAGGACAATTTGTCGAAAAGGCTCTTTTTTCTTTTCTCTATTGAGAGAAATTGCATATTTGTTGAAAATCATTTGAGCTTATTTGTTTGGGTCTGTTTTGGGTTCTTTATTCTGTTCCATTGATCTATGTGTCTATCACTCTGTGGATAGCCACACAGTAACTATGTAGTAAGTCTTGAAATTAGGTAGACTGATTTCTCCTACTTTATTCTTCTTTTTCAATATTGTTTTAGCTACTCTAGTTATTTTGTTTCCATATAAATTTTAGAATAATCTCAACTATATATAAAAAAATCATGCTGGGATTTTGATAGGAACTGCATTAAACCTGCAAATTAGTTTGGGGAAAACTGGTACCTTTACTATGCTGAGACTTCCAAACCATGAATACAATGTTTCTCACATACTTAGATTTTTTTTTATTTCTTTCATCAACATTATATAATTTTTGGTGTACAAGTTCTGTAAATGTTTTATTAGATTTTTACCCAAGTATTTCGTATTTTTGAGTTATTGTAAATTATGCTTTACAATATTTTTAATTTCAGTGTTCACATATTCATTATTAGTATACAGAAATACAACTGATTTTTAAAAAAAAATTATTGTGTATCCTGCAACTTTGCAATAACTCACTTAATTTTAGGAGTAGTTTTTGTATTTTTTTTCTTTGTAGATCGCTTAGGATTTTCTGTGTAAAAAATCATGTCATTAGCAAATAGTAATAGTTTTCTTTCTTCCTTTCTACCTGTATGCCTTTTATTTCCTTTTCTTGCCTGATTGCAGTGACTAGAACTTCCTGTTGAAAGGAATGGTAAGAATGGACATCCTTATTTTACTTCCCAAACTTAGGGGGAAAATATTGAGTTTTTTATCTTTAAGGATGTATAAGCTGTGGGTCTCTTATAGATGCTCTTTATCAAGATAAGAAGGATCCCTTTATGTCTATTTTCTAAGAGATTTTATCATAAATCAAGGTTGAATTTTGTCAAATGCTTTTTCTATATCAGTTGATACAATCATATGATTTTTTCCTCTTTAATCTATTAATATGATGGATTATATTGATTAACTTTTTAATATTGAACTGGCCTTGCATACCTGGAATAGATTCCATTTGGTCATGGTGTATAATTATTTTTTTTCTGAATTATATTTGCTAATATCTTATTAAGGATTATTGTGTCTATATTCATGATGGTTAGTAGTATATATGTTCTTTCTGTGCTGTTTTTGTCTTGTTTTGTGTATATAGGTAATACTAGCTTCATAAAATGAATTGGGAGATGTTCTCTTTTATTTTCTGGAAGAGATTGTGTAAAATTGGTGTTAATTCCTCTTTAAACATTGGGTAGAATTCTCTCGTAAAACTATCTGGGCCTAGATATTTCTTTTTGGGAGTTTTTAAATAATGAATTCAGCCAGGCATGGTGGCTCATGACTGTAATCCTAGCTACTTGGGAAGCTGAGGTGGAAGGATCACTTGATCCCAGGAGTACAAGGCTAAAGTGAGCTATGACCAGGCCACTGCACTCCAGCCTGGGTAACAGGGTGAGACCCCATCTTTAATGAAAATAAATAAAATAATGAACTCAATTTCTGAATACTTATGGGCTATTCATATTATCTAGTTCATATCAGGTGAATATGGGAATTTGTGTTTTTGAAGGAAATGGTTTATTTCATCTAAGTTATCAAATTTATATGTGTAGAGTTGTTCATAGCATTCCTTTATTATCTTTTTGATGTCTACAGGAGCTGCAGTGATATACTCTGGTTAATTCCTTTAATTTGTGTCTTCCTTCTTCTTTGTTTGTCCTGCTAGCAGTTTGTCAGCTTTATTAACTTTTTCAAAGAATCAGTTACTCCTGCTTTCTTTTAATTAAAGTTTGCATGTATATCTTTTCCCATCATTTTACTTTCAGTTCTCCTCAGCTGTTATACTGGAAGTGAGCTTCTTATAGATAGTGTATACAGTTGGGTCATGTTTTTAAAATAATTCTTCTAATGTCTGTATTTTAAGTGATATGTTTAGACCATTTAACTTTAATTTAATTATTGAAATTTTAAGACTTATCCTGACATTTTATTTTTTTCTTTGTTTTTTTATTTGCTCTCTTTGTTTTGTATTTTTCTATTTTCTTTTTCCAGACTTCTTGTAGGCTATTTGAACATTTTTTGGAATTGTGTTTTGATTTATCTAAAGTATTTTTGAATGTACCTCTTTGTATAATTTTTAAATGGCTGCTCTAGGTATTACATTATATATTTATAACTTACAGAGCTTACTGTTGTTATCATTTAACCAGTTTGTGTGAAGTATAGAAACCCTACCTCCATTTGCATTTCTTTACCCTCCTCAATTTATCATATAATTATCTTAAATACTTCCTCAGCATGCATTTACGTCTACATCAGAATGTTGCAATTTTTGCTTCAACCTTCAGATATAATTTAGAAATCCCAAGAGGACAAAAATTTTTGCTCACTATGTTTTTTCTTTCTTGCTGATGTTCCAGGGATCTATTTTTAATTGTTTCCTTTTCATTTAGATAACTTTTTTTAGCCATGCTTTTAGGGTAGGTCTGGTGGCAACAAATTCTGTTAGTTTTCCTTCATCTGAGAATGTCTTGACTTTCCCTTCATTCTTGAAGTATATTTGCATTGGCCATAGGATTATGGCTTGACTGTTGATTGTTATTTTCATTCAACACTTGAAAGTTTTAAGTTCCTGATTCCCAACAGAAATTCAAAAACAATACATGTAGGGAGAGCTAAAAAAATAGGCAATGAACTGGAACCTATTGAACTGAAATGTCACCAAGCTACAAAGAACTCTGATTCTGGCAGGAGACATATACATGTGAAAAATAATTACAATAATGTGTGATAAGTGCAAACATGTAACTATGTGATTGTCACACTGCTGACACAGAGAGGGCAAGTAGTGCTACTTGGAAGAATCAGCAGAAGCTTCCTAGAAGAGATGTGTGAACTAGGTTCTGAAGGTCAAATTGTAAAAGCAGTTCCCAGGTGGAGGGGGAAACATGCACAAAAGCCCTGAGGGAAGCAGAAAAGATGATTCGTTTGAGAAGCAATAGGACCTAATGCCTGGCTGAAGTACAGGACATCTAGAGGGACAGACAGATATGAAATGGGAAAGACAGGTAAGGGAGGGATGCTGGGGGCTCTCACCCTCTACTGAGGAGTTTAAACTTTACTCCATGTACCATGAGAAGATGCCGATAGATGAAACTGGTGGATAGAATATTTAAGAAATGATTGCTATTATAACACCCTTTTTAAAGGAGCTTTTCGATGAATTATTAATACCATCTTTCATCTAATATGTATCAAAATTTAGTTTATGGACTGGTAGGGTGTGTTAATGGCCAATAAAAATAAAAGACTCAGCTGATTCCCTGCTTTTTACACTCCATTTTAAACACACTCCATCTTGCCTGCCAAAGGCTTTCCGTGTTCCTGTGATCAATGAATGAAGCGGCATGGAATGAGATCATGGCTAGATGGCAGCACATTAAGTGAAGTGTTTCATCTTTCCCGTAGCTTTGAATTGCCTGGATTTTGTCAGCTTTTGTCAAAACATTAACATTTTTAATGTATTTTAATATAGTTTGCATTATGTACTAAATGAACATTTTCCAATGCCAATGGCTGATTTAAAAAATCATATTAATGTACAGTTTGTCAAGTTCACACTCTTTGCTCCAGAAATGCCATCTCCAGTGACCTCCACAGAGCCCCAGAGACCTTCAGAGACTGGTGCTAGTTCCCTGTTTGTCGTTTGTCTCCCTTCCCCACTTAGTATGTTGAACTTTTGCCCAGCCACATACACCTTCCCAACTCCTAGAAGCAGCTAGTGTCTATTCTAGGATTGAAATAGAATTTATTTCTGCATTCACATAGGTGGATATCTATCTGTAACTGGTATCACATTTTTTGGTGAAAATAATTTTTGAAAAGTGTGAAAAAAAAGAAACAGAATAAAAGGTCTCCATGTGGTAACATAAGTGTATATTTAACTACCTCCTTATTTCCTTTCAGTCCAAGTATTAAGAAGAAATTAGAGCCACCTTCATGCTAACCCTAATCCTAACACTAACCCCAACCCTAAGGAAGGCAAGATCAATTTAGGGACTTGATCTAACTTAGATGTGGTAGTAAGGGTTCTTTGGTTAGGTTAGGAGCTCTCTAGCACTCAATCCTCTCTCAAGGAAAGAAATCTTTAGAGCCTAAAGACCTGGAATGTAATGTCAAACATTTTAAAATAGAGAAACAAAGTGTGAACGTTTCCCCTCAAAAATCAAGAGGTGAACTAGGATATTAACAGACAGGGATTAAGGAGCCAAAATTCATCACCATGGTTAGGCCAAGGTGCACTTCAGATTGGGAGTAAAATGGCTTACATTCCTTTGCTATTAAAGACAATTTTTCTCTTAATTCCCTTTTCTTTTATGATGTATCTATTGTCTTCTGTTTTGTCTCTATGGCAGCTGTTCTAAAATATGTGAGTTTTATGAATACAACTGGAATCTGCATGTGTGCCAGCTCCATGCTCTTTGATGAACTTGACAATTCGAATGAATCAGTCCTTGAGAGGTGGAAAATTATTCCCACAAAGTCCCCACCTTTCCTTGTAAGAAAATATCTCTTCCAGAAACACTTTGTAGTCTTGCTAAGTAAGTGCTAAGATCCTTTCCTGCCTGTAAGCTTAGTAATTAGATTTCAAAGATTGTTATATCAAGTGAGGACAATAACTCGAGCCAAACTGGGAATCTGCTTTTATGAAATAGGTGAAATGTGACCATATTTATTTAGAATTGATCGTACACTTCCCCTCATTTTCTACACAGATTACTTTTTCTCCCCATGTTCTTCTTGACATCTTTTTCAGTACTGCCTTAAGGCCTTTCTTATGTAGTTATGCAACAAATTATATCTGAATTTTGTTCAAATTAGCAGAGAGACTAGCATTTTCTGTAGAAAAACAGATGGCCTATCAGTAGTGATCTTAATTTTTGCCCATATTATGACATGACTTTACTGAGGACACCATCTCATACATGCAGTATACAATGTGGTGTCTAACAGATTTGTATAAAATGTCTAAAATTAAGCAAACACATGAGTTAGTAGGGTATTATCATGTACACTATAATTGATAATATAAAAATAAATGAAAAGTCCATTACCTTCTTTGTAATACTCTGTTTCAGGTTTTCATCTTAGACTCTACCAATCTTTTCTTTTTTATCCTCTTCTGTTTTGTGTCATTATTTTATCTAGAGAACCCAAAATCCAATTCTTCATCTGTATGTACTAAATGGAACCATAGATTCTCTTAATGACCCAACAGATTTTTGAATACACAACTACCCTATTGTACATTGTCTTGTTTAGAATAATGAAAGTTAAGATTGTGGCAGTAAAAGACAAGCCGTGAATCTGTTAAATAAATTTCTGTTCAAAAGTAATTGCATGCGTTGTGTATTACCATAATTTATTAGAACAATTAGAACACATCCTTGTTGTCTTTTAATTAGATTATTCCTTGTTCTGGTAATTACACTAGACAAGGGAGAATAATAGTTTCAGGATTCTAAAATCATCTGTAGACTATGTGGAAAGAGAATGATCAATAATGCTAATCTACTGGAACACTTAAATTCCCAGAAAGAGCTCTTTTATCATGAGCAATCCTTTGTATAATCAGCATTATTTCTCAATGTCTATGCTCATCTTGCCCAAAGTTGAAAAGTGAAGACACTGGACAAATAACATATTTATTCCACTGTCAGAAACCTGGTCGGGCTGGGCCACCTCTGGCCTCTGGTGGCTCAGACATTGCTTCACTCCCTTGCAAAATGCCAGCAAGTAACTGCAAATGAAGGATTTAAGATTCCATGCAGAGCACCACAGCTAGCAGTCTGAATGTCTAACAGGAAGGATGCAGGACTTTTCAGTTCTGGTCCTTGGTGAGGAAGCACAAACTTCCTCAATTTAAAAAATATGTTCAAATAGATGAAAATTTCTTATAAATGAGAAGACTACTGAATATAAAAAAAGAATAACTGTGACATTTCCATACCTGAAGATATTATTTGTAGAAATTAATGGAAAGCCTGTATGACCAAAAAGGTATCTGGCTCTCAGGGATGGGCTGAGCCTTTAGATGTGAGTTGAACTACTGTCTCTGGTTTTACATTTCGGAGACCATAGGAATCTGGTGTCTTACACAACTGTGACCAAGCACGTTAGGACATTCTAGACAGAAGCTCCCAAAACTTCTAGGATTCAGAGTCTTGACAAAGTGACGAGTGGACATATCCTGTCCTCATGGATAACTCCAGAGTTGAATGGAATGATGCTGGGATACACAGAGTTGATACCTGTGCATCTGGAGTTCTCCATAATAATTGACAACAGAAATATCCCACCAATAGCCCTGCTGTTGACTGAGTCTGCCTTAGTCAATGCAAAGACCTACTGAGACCATGTCTAGACAGTATTGATCTCCCACTGGAAAAAAATAATTCAGAGTGTGACTTCTTTTCTAGCTCAGTCCAAATGACACCCAAATTGTGATCTTTCATTCACACATTGCTAACACTTTCTGTAACCAGAGACATTTTATCAACCAGGGAGCCAAGGACCCATAGGCTTCTTCTCAAAGTATATTTGACATTTTTTATATTCAATAAATCTTTGATATTCAAATAGCAGATAAAAAATTTACTTAAGCCTATTAAAGAACCTGGAAAAATTATATAAGTTTTTATATATCTTTTTTCCCTTGCTAGGCAAAGGAGACAAGCCTTTAAATAAATGAAAGTCACATAAGCTGAATATATGATGTCATATTTACGTTGAGAAGAAGCCTAGAAGTCCTTGGCTCCCTAGTTAATGTGGGTAAAATGTCTAAAGGAGAAACCATTAGCTTAAGCCATCCAAAAGATTTTCCACGTGGTCTGGCAGTTTAGGATCAGAGGAGCAACCTTTTAACTCTGCTATCCAAGCCAGCTAAAAAGACATGGTTTTCCGTAGAAGCATCTCTTTAAATTGTCAGGGGTGCTACTAAGGACTTAGGGTTCCCCACTACTCTTATGTCCAGACTGGTCAGATCTACCAGGCAGAATACTAGGGTAGAATCACCAGAGCTTTGCATTTAAATGCCCCATGGTGGGGCATTCCACAGCCACACTGAGCATCAGATCTGCAGAAAGTCAAGAAGAAAGGAAATATGGTTTATAATCCATGTAGGAACTCAATTAAAAAGCTCCCAGTCAATGTGATGGTGAGCTGGGACTGGGAACCACATAGCCAAAGGGCTAACCAGAGAGAATACCTTCCGACTCCTGGGCTGAAAAGAAACTATGACTGACAGAGGAATTCAGGGGGTTCCTGAGGATGGAAAGTCTCATAAGGCAGGTTTTTTCCTCATTAAAGGAAAATAAGATAAGCATTGTATTATGTCACAACTATATCAAGACATAAATCTTATCCTGTAGAAAAATGGTAAATAAAAACACAGCCGGTAAATAAAAACTATAAATAGTTTCTTATAAATGCCATCTAGAGACAAAATTATCATTTCGGTGATCCCAACCAAAAGAGCCTTGCAAGTCTTGGAAATACTTTGCCTTCTAAAGCAACCAGAAGAAAGTCCCTTCAGTCTACGAGTCCTGGTGATGGATTTTGAACCTTTTGAGTATTTTCTCCCCAAACTGAAATTTAAAGGGCTAACAGCAGGGACACTTGAATAGCTGGAAACCTTATCTATTGATAGCACAGACTACTTCCCCAAATGGACTATATATAATTTCTTATAAGCATAGTAAAATCTTACACTTGTCTTAAATGAAATGAAAGAAAGCCAATCCTGAATTTCTTTTTCTCCGTGTTAATAAAAGGCACAAGCACATCATTATAAGCAAAAGAGAATGACACAGTGTTCAGCCTTCTCTTCTCATCCAAGGCAGGTAACAAAAGCTGGGTTCTGGATGGAGTACACGGTAGTGACATATTTCCAGGTGATAAAGTTAATGTGCAGGCTAACTCAAAACTGACATATTGGGGTTAAGGCAAGTATGTATATATGTATTGCTGATTATCAAGAAGGAGAAATAGTGGTGAAAAATAGAGTTTGGATATATATTTAAAAGATATGCAACTTATTTCAAAATAAGGCAAGAGCAGTTACAATTTAGGATAATTTTGTTGGGGAAAGCTAACTCTCTCTAAGGAAATACAGATCCTAGCAAATACCTTACAAATAACACAAAGGCATGCTCTAGTGTTTGGTAGAATCTTATTTACCTATTCTGATTTGGCCAAATGTTCAATTAGGCAAATATAATAGGAGAAAAATTTTCTCTATTGATTAGGTAACTGATTTAAAATATTCATCAACTTAGCAGAAGTACAAGTAGTAAGTTCCAGAAACAAGAAATAAATCATACAAATCAACAAAGAGGAATGAAGGCATTTTGTGCAATCTTGGATAATAGATTTTCTTAGGTATTTCACAAAATCATTAACTTCAGGGTGGGAAAAACTCTACATACACAAACCAACAGCATTCTTATTCCTGCCTTCACAGTTTTCTAAGAACCCAAAGATGAAACCCATTTCTTAAAACTTCCCCAGAATATGATTAAACACATTATCTATTTTTAAAAAATGTTTTCTGTCATTTAATGTCATGTAATAATTTTTGCCAATGACTAACCAAATATACTTCACTGTTATGTAAATCAGTTCTTTCCTAATGTCACAAGTGAAGACACTGAGGTAGCTATTGGTCTTCATCCTTTCTTATAAAAATCACACTTCAGCTTTTTCTTTTCAAATGTGATTAATCATATTTGTGACTATCTTCCAAACTCACTTGAAAATTTTCTTAATCCTTTAAAAATCAGTACATGAACTAGAAAAAAATGTCTTTCAAGGTTTAATATGAAGGAAAAAAAGTGTTTTTCATTTCTCTTGATTTTTTCCTAAATTCAAATTGGTCTTCATTAGTGCTACATATCTGCCTTATTATTCAATGTCCTTTATGACCCCCTGATCACTTTCCCTGAGGGTACATATTTGTTCATTAACTATGTTACAATTTTGTGATATGATGGATTTTTTCCCTGATATTCTGCCCTACATTTGTTCTAAATTAATGAATTCCATTCTTTTTGGCTTCTACTACTTCTGTTTATTAAACTCACTCTAAATGTGAAGTTTATTTTTTAAAAAAATCATAATTCTTTACTTTCAGCTTGGTGTTAATAATGAATTTAATAATAATTATATCTAATCAATTTTAAGTCCACAAAAGACAAATATTGTTACAATGCTAGTGTTCCAAGCCTTCCATTCCCCCACAAAATAAATATATTTTGCTTAGCCTTTCCCCTTCACCCACTTCTTAAGAAAAATACCAATTTTGGGGATGCAGAATTATGTGAATGATGACAAAAACAGACCTGGAAAGGTGGGAGGAAAATAAAAGGAAAAAAAACATCTAAGGCTGTAGACTTCTATCTGAGAGTAAAGGATTGAAAGAGATAGAGAGAGTATCTGGCTCCTGAGAAGTACAGAATGAAAAATCACCATAAACAAGAAGGAAGGTAAGAGAGAATTTTAAGAAGAGTTGCCATGTGTAATGCATAAAATAATTTTCAACGTTCTTGGAGAAGCATAAATAAAATTTAGAATTATTTTTAAGTTATTTCAGTTGCTATATTATCTGAAGACTGAACCACATGTGACCCCAGGACTTAGTTAGGTTATAAAAAACCCTCCGGTGCTGATACTTTGTCTTTTATATCTAGACTGCAGTTTTCTTTGAATATCATAAACATATACTTACACTAGAAACAAACATGATCATCCCATAAGGTTTCAAGAACTCTCAGTCTGCTTTAAATGAAATTTCACCTGTTCATTCACAGGTTGATGTCTGAGACAACCTCAAAGACTACACGAGTAATTAATAAATCTATATGAAAACATAGAAAATGAAGCTGTCTGTGTCAAATATGTAATACACATGGAGAGGTCATGGATGCCACATAGTAACACAGTTTTATACTATTGACAATGCAGCTAAAACAAAGGTATAAGAAAAAATAAAAGAACAACCTTGCAACTTGTATGTTAAGCTTCTTATATAAGATTATTTAGAAAGTTAGAAGCATTTATGGCTTTATGGCTTTGCTATATGGATAGATCACCCAGAAAAATGTGGCTATAACCTCAGCTAGATATGGAGTCTCTGCATGTCTTTTTTAGTTGGGTTACATTATTAAAAATCAATATGATACAACATAGCATGTTCTTCTTAAGGAAATACATAAAAAATTTTAAAACCCTAGAGCTAAATTAAAAGGTTATCACCCTTCTATACAATATTTTATATATTTATAAATTAACCTGTCACTAATAAAGACATATTACATAGAAAGAGCATGCATGAAAGAATGAGAGAGAATGAAGGATTTAGAAACATATATACAAACATAGTAAACAAAAACTCCAAGGCATTCCCAAGGATCTAAACAGCCTAGGCCAGGCTTAGTGGCTTACATATGTAATCCTTGGCTCATGCATGTAATCCTAGCACTCTGGGAGGCCAAGACAGGAGGATCACTTGAGGTCAGGAGGTGGAGACCAGCCTGAGCAAGAGTGAGACCCCGTCTCTACTAAAAATAGAAAAAATTAGCCGGCCATGGTGGCCTGCACCTGTAGTCACAGTTACTTGGGAAGCTAAGGCAGGAAGATTTCTTGAGCCCAGGAGTTTGAGGTTACTGTGAACTACGCTGAAGCACTCTAGCCCAGGCGACAGAGCAGGACTCTGTTTCAAAAAAGTAAATAAAACAGCCTATACACAAATATAGTAAAGTCATACCTTAAGGGAGGGGATTTGAGTTCTAAAGCCAGAGCCTAATGCAAACGTTGCATATAGTCAAACTTACCACTGAAGATCACTTAAATCACCTGCAGGGTACAAGTTATATTGCTTTGTGTATTCAAGCATGAAAGTAAATATTTGAGAACAAACAACTGAGCTAGGCTAAAGAAGGAAGCAAAGAAAAGACCACCTATAGATGTCTGGATATCCAAACCTTCTTGCCTTTAAGGAACTACCAAATCTCTTCCTCTGAGTCTTTACCAGGTGGGTGCTGAACTGTAAAGTTGTAAACACTCCAACAGGCTTATTCCACTGTTTCAATATTAACATTTTATAACTTCAATATATTTATTAATAGATATATTTGTCATTGTTAAGATGAAATAAGGTAACATATGCAAAACACCTTCCACAGGGCCTGACCCAGAGCAGATACTCAATAATGTGCTGGATTTTAATCTAACCCTTGTTTCATGAGAGCCCCCCACACACTGCTCTTTGAAATCTTATACAGAAGAATATGGTAACCTGCATCTTTTCTTTCCAAGCTGTCATTTCCTGTTAGAACCCCTCTGAACAGCTATCATTTGCATATTTTAGGCACGGAGGAGACCTTAACCAGGCACTGGGGTCTCAGAAGACAGAAGGTAAACCAATTGCACACAACATTTCTCTATGCTTGGATTGCATCTCAGCAGATTGGATTCCTGATAGGGGCTACTCTTTCCAAAGCCATAACACAGTACATTTGGCTCAAACCATAGGGCTATCAAATGAGGAAGGTCCCTTTATTTTCCAAAAAACAAAAGCAAAAAAAACCTCCCTATCAACTCTACCAAGAAAGCATATGAACCCATGCAATCCATTAATTCTTATGTTAGAAAATATATCCATGAGTCCCTTTTGCTGGCAGCACTTACTTACAATGGGATGCCACAAGAATTTAGAGACTGGGATTCTTTGTCCTCCCTTCTCCTTTCTTCTCTCACTTTCTTCTTCTTTCCTTGAAATTTCTGCCTATGATAAAACCACAAGAAAAAGGAAAGCAAAATGAATTTTCTTATTAGACGACATTTCTGTGATATACTCATTTTTTTGGTCCCTCCAAGGTGCTCCTTTGTGGGAATAAGGTATGCTAAATGAAATAGAGAACTAGAGGCACAATTTTACCCTTGACATATGAAGAGAGAATAATTTTCTCCTGGATTTATCATGTAATGCAACCCAGACACTTTCTTTCCCTCTTTTCCCTAGTTTGTACTTCCTACTTATTGCTGCCCGCCATCACCACCACCATTATAAATTTATAGAGTGCCTATGACTGTGGCCTCAGGTAGCTCCCAAACGATCTAATCCAGACATCATTGTCTTCAGTGCCCCTTTGGCATTAGTCTATTTTTCATTCCTCTTCCTTTTTGAAATCTATGTCCGATTATTTTCCATAAGATGTTTTAGCTTTCTCTTCTTTCCTTTAAGTTGAATCTCTTTCATTTCTTCCTTTCACTGCTATGCCCTCTTGGGCCCTAAGCACAGTTTCTCTACATTTACAGGGGTTTCAAGCTCCAAATTTAGAAACTCCTGAGAACTTTACTATCAAACTGCCTTTTCTAAGATAAAATCATGTTTAGCAATGTTAACTAAAAGGAGTTTGTTAGACTTTCGGAATGCCAGGGCTCTAGACCTCACATCTCAGCTATAACTTTTATCACATTGCAAGATGATGACTAGAGTTATAGCACATTCTTGCAACCCCAGCCAAACTCTTCAAAGACAGCCACACTTCAACCCCTGAAGATTTCCACTCAGTGTCTTCAGGAGATTGGAGGGCCAGGCTTTGGAGTCAGACAGACATGGGTCCAAATATAACCTCTGGCACTTACTTAATTAGGGTACAACCTTGAGTAAGCCATTTAACCTTGCTGATCTTCAATTTCCTTGTCTGAAAAATGAGAATACAGATAGAGCCTAATGAGATTGTAGTGAGGGTGAAATGAGGTAATCTTTGCAAAATACACACAGTGTCTGGCATATGGTAAGCATTCAAACTTGGTAGGTATTATTTTTATTGTTATGAATTAAAATGATTAAAATTTTGTATATAATGGATTTTTCCTCCAAGAAGCTCACCAAACTGACCTTACCAGCAGACATTAATTAAATCCTTATTTATTAGTCCTTAGTCCCAAATACCACCCAATTCAGTGTTTTCACACTTGAAAAGTCACTAAATATTTTGAAATTGAAATTGGAAATTAAGGACATAGATTGGAAACCAAAGGAATAGATAACCAGTTATACATTTGGACATAACAATAAGAGTCTCTATTTTCAGAAAATACATCCCTTTTAAAATATATTTATTACAGTTACCCAGGGAGACTGAATATTTTTATCATCAGTTGCAAAACTGTCTCCTGAAAGGGAAAACTGTGTAATTATAACTGGAGCAGACTTCACATGCTAACCTTTTATATAAGGGAAGAACAAAAAGTAGACGCTCAGTAAGAGGCTGGGAAGAAGAGGGAGAGAAGAAGAGACAGTGAGAGAGAGAACGAAAATGAAAGCAAAGAGATTTGATGATAAATACTATTTGGCTTTTGACCCTTTCATGTACCAAAGTAGATGGGATGATCATACCATTTATGATTGCTGTCAGTTCTCTCCATGGAAACAGACTGAACAATGGGACACCTCCTAGCACTCAACACAAAGAGAATAAAATTGTCATTTCCTTACAGGACTTTTGCAAAAATGGAAATATATATATATATATATATAATTGTTATGATGTCAAATAAATATCCAAGTGCAAGGATGAAACTAATCGGATCAAACCCAACAGAGTGAGGTTTTTACCCTGGAAGATAAGTAAATTCTTTCAGGGCATGAGAATGAAAAATTCATTGATTGATCCTGATCTCTAAAAAAAAGCAGTCTGATCTGCTTTGGTATCAAACATACCTGCTTTTAAATGCTATTTCTGCCATTTACCTGTGGGGCAAGTTTCTTATCCTTTATGTCCTTGGATCCCTCATCCCTAAAATAGGTATGAAAATATCCACAAGGGGGAAGGTATTAGGCTTGCCACTCTTTCTCTATCTCCCTATACCCCACATCTCTCTAAGGAGCAATTCTTAATCCAACTTGCCAAATTTAAGCATGTTGAGTCTTATTTACTAGATGGCAGTAACCTATACAACAAAGGTTCCTTCCCCCATTTCTACTTCCTTTCGTCTAAGTTGGAAAATGTCTGATGCCTCAGGCCAGGATGTTTCCTTCTTCTTTCTCCTGCCTTCTCTCCACCTTCAGGGAGTAGCATCCACGAGCCACGTTGATGTCAAGGGTTCTTGCTTTTCCCCCTATGGTTTCATTCTGCCCCATCTCCTCACACTGTTCCCCACTCAGAATTCTTGAACATGTTGTTCATTTGATGGAGCCATTTAGGAAGTGATAGGAAGCCTCATTAAAGGTAGGCTGACCCTGCCAGGTGAGCCTACCTTTATCAGCATTCTCTACTGGAAGGTACTGGACAATGGACCAACCAATCAGGAACTAAGTGATACTTTATTCCATTTAGTTGTTAGGGCCTTTGCACTTGCTCTTCCCTCTCTCTGAAATGATCCACATCTTTAAATTATGGATCTTTAAATTATTCAGGTCGCAGCTCAAATGTCATCTCTTCAGAGGGGCCTTCCCTCACCATCCAATCTAAAGTAGCCTCCTCACCTGCACCTAGTCACTCCCTGATGCTAATCTTTTATTTTAAGGGCTCTTATCACATCCCATTATTTTTTTTCATTATTTGTTTGTTGTCTATCCCTACCTTCTTCCCAAACACACATATTGAAACACCATCAATAGAAAACAAATATTTCATTCATCACTTGTTTATCCAGACTCAAGTGCCTGTCACAAAGTAGGGGCACACCTGTCATGTCCTATGCCCAACCAGGTCCAGTGAATTCCTTTAGAAAGCTCCTCTACTCAGCTGACTCAGGACACCAGCTACTATACTGAAGGCATTCGAAATTTGAGACAAGGTTTCTCTAGTTTATAAATTTCTTTTCTCTAAACAGAATTTATATAACCTACTCATTACTTTGAATAGTATCTTTTCAATTTACTTTATTTGTATTTTTAATAAACCCCAACATAAGGGGAACAGCTTAGTAAATGCCCCCTCATACCTACAGAAGAGTGGCTACCTGCCTTTCTAAACCACAGGGATGGTTCTAGTGAAGCCCTTTTATACTCATCCACCCCACCCCAATACATACATACACACCAAGGAAAGCTCACATTTGCATTCCAGATCATTTCCAGCAGAAAGGGAGGAGAACTACTCTTTTTAAAAGAGCAAACCTAAAATTATAATGCTCTTGAAAATATTGGCAGTTAACATTTCCTGTTAAGAAAGACACAATCCCAGGCCAAAGATAGCTGAGTGGCATCTCAAATTAGGGATAGTTTTTAAGTCAAAACGTAGACAGTCTCTTGGAAATCTCTTTAATTCCTCCCAGAGTAAAATACGGTACAGCCTCTCAGGAGGTCCAATAGAGGCTTTCCTCTAGCATCAGAACAGATAGTTATTTCTTTTATTGAAGATCAGATGAAGTCATTGGTGTGAGTTTACTAGCCATAGATTTTTTCATGCATAACAGAATGTGTCAATACTGGGATCACACTCAGAACTAAGATGCTTACACTAAGAGATTCAGGAAATGAAAGTGACTCGCAGATCCCATCTCACATTTACTAAGCAGCATATATTAATTCAGGGGAATGCCTAACAGAATGATCTGTATTATTTAAATCACTACTTCTTATTCTTCCTTTTGTGACCAATTCTTTTTTTTTTTATTTCAGCACATTATTGGGGTACAAAAGTTTAGGTTATGTATATTGCCCTTGCTCCACCCTCCCACCCCCTGAATCAGAGCTTCAAGCATGTCCAACTCTGTGTGGTTAAAACTGGCAAAAGTTCAATGTGCACAAGATTCAATTCCATTCTAGTGAAGATCACTCATATTTATGTCATGATATCTTTCTCTTAAAAACCAAACACACCAACTCTGCAAAACTTTATCCTGTCACCTGGTCCCCAATGGGTCACTTCATCAACAAAAAATGTAGACAGATAATCACACTCATGGAAGGTTCCTGAAGAAATCTCTTTACAAGGTTAATTTTTTTAAAAAAATGAAGCAAACAAGAAAATTTGAATTTTTCTGTGGTATAGTTAATCTTATAATACTTTGCATATATCTTTTTTGGAAGTAATAGGCTTAATGTAAATCCTAAAAAAAGAAAAATTCACATTTCCGTAAGTCTTGTAATGATTAATTTTCTGTATCAACTTGACTGGGCCATGGAGTGTCCGGATATTTGGTAAAACATTATTCTGAGTGTTTCTGTGAGGTTGTTTCAGACACATTTAACATATAAATCAATAGACTGAGTAAAGCAGATCACCCTTCCTAATGGCGGACCTCATCCAATCAGTTGAAGATCTGACTGGAACAAAAACAATAATGCTTATTCGAGGAAGAGGAAAGTCCTCTTGCCTGTCAGTCTTCAGCTGGGACATGGGTTTTTTTCTGTCTTCAGACTCTAACAGAGATATTGGCTCTTCCTGGGTCTCAAGTCTGTTGACTTTTGGACTGAAACTACACCATCAGCTTTCCTGGGTCTCCAGCTTGCCAATGTCAGATCTTGGGACTTTTCAGCCAGTCACATGAGCCAATTCCTTACAGTAAATCTCTATCTATATGTATATTCATGTGCTACTGATTCTGTTTCTGACTAATACAATTGTTGCATCCAAACCCAAAGATTAATAATTTTCTTCATCAGTCTGGTACCTAACTGCATGTCTCTTTACAAACTATGCAACATTTTTTCATGAGGTACTTCATGACATCATATGTCATCCCACTACACATTGTAGAACTCTCTTTGGGTACTTAAAACTTTGTATATTATATTAAAATGTAATTATAACAAGGAAGGATGTAGTGAGACTAAACTGAAAGAAATAATTAGTAATATCAAATATAAGGCAGCCTTGAATATAAAGAAATATTCCATTGTTTCAATGAAAAGTTTAAACAAATTTCAAAAGCTTGTACATATAAACATTTGGGATATGGAAAAAGTAGTTAAATATCTACTTATACTTGTTAATTCATTAACTTAATTGGATGTTTAAAAACACATATTTTATTCAAACTCAATGTGAGCATCTATCTTCACCATGTGAGAGATTCCTTTTCATCCCTCCAACTGAGTTTTCCAGGCACTTCTCTCGGTTTGAGAAAAGATACTCCTTGACTAATGTGTCATTCTGTTTCTGAAATTTGTCTCTAAAGCCACAGGTACCCATTTATATAATATTAGCAACTTGCTCTTTTAAATAAAAATCCATCCTCATACAGGTATATATTTTGATGTCAACCATGTACCTAACTCTTGTATTGTTTTATCTTTTTAATTTTTTTAAATATTTTTTTTTATTTCAGCTCTTCATGGGGGTACAAAATCTCAGGTTATATACATTGTCCATGTCCCGCCCATCCCCCTGAGTCAGAGCCTCAGGCGTGTCCGTTCTCCAGACAGTGCACCTGGCACTCACCATGTAGTCATACCTCCATCCCCTCCCCCCACCCCCATCTCCCCGAGTCAGCACCCTCAAGCATGACCATTCCCCAGATGGTGGGCAAGGTACTCATCATGTAGTCATACATCCATCCCCTCCCCCCACCCCCTGTCTCAGTCTGAATTTTTTTCTGCCCCATATGATTTCCAGGAACCTTATATTGTTTTTTAATGTGATTTTCAAAAGCTCTGTTTGGAACAACACCCAATACTTGGAACTGTGAAGTCACAGCTCCCGGAATCACAACGAACTCTGTGTTCAGTTTCTTTGCTCCCTTTTGACCTATCCAACAGACGACCTTCACAAGCACCCTAAAGGAACATTGGGTGAGGCCATTTCAGCCCACTGTGACTTCTCACATCAGCACTTGAAAGGACCCAAATATAAAGCAAGGTCATCTCTTCTAGGAGATAATAAATTTGTGGAGGAAGCAAACCTCAATTTGTACTTGAGCATATGTGGTATATTTTAGCACAATTCTGTCTTTAAGATAAACAATGAGCCAATTTAACAACAGTTTTGATACTCTGCTTCATTTCATCTTTTATCTAATGATATATTAGTTAGTGAACCTGAATATCCAGAAAGACAAAGAAGAAGTAACTTTTTTTTTGAACAGCAGTCACCAAGATTAGTTAAAGGCTTATTTTTGTATTAACATTCAGCTGCAGTGTGCTTACCTGTTCCATGTACAAAAAAGATTTTTGTACATGAAACCTAAAATTTTGATTTTTCCCAAAGTTTGGTTAAACATCATCCCTTTGGTGTCCTTAATAATACAATGAAATTTATGCAAAACTTAATTTGAGACCTAATTACTTACTGTGAAAAATCATAAACACCAAACAAAAGTAAATATAATATGCAAATGTCTAAAAAATAATATTCCATTTGGAGGAAGTACAAAAGCTCAGATTCACCAGTGGGACCCAAATGTGAACTTCTTGTGTTGTGATTCCTCCAAATCCTCTAGCCACTGGAGTATCATATTCCCACAAATCATATGTAATATTCACAAAGTGACTAATCTGAAAGTCTGTAAACACTGGGATATTTCATGATCACATCAGACCAATTATATTTTTCATTTCCTCTCTTTCCTTAATTTTTCTCATACAGATGATCAATGAAACAAAAAGTTGGTTTTTCAAAAAGATATTTAAAAAATCAATAAACCACTAGTTAGACTAACCAAGAAAAAAAGAGAAAAGACCTAAATAAACAAAACAAGAAGTGAAAAAGGAGACATTACAACTGATACCACAGAAATACAAACAATGATCAGAGAACCATGTACTAACTAACTGGAAAACCTAGAGGAAATGGATAAATTCCTGGACAATACCAAGATTGAACCAGGAAGAAATAGAAAACCTAAACAGAGCAATAATAAGTAGCAAGATTGAATCAATAATAATAACTCTCCCAAGCCCTGGACCAGATGACTTTACTGCTGAATTCGACCAACATATAAAAAAGAACTAATACCAATTCCAAAAAAATTGAAGAGGAGGAAATTCTCCCTAATCCATTCTTTGAGGCTGGCATACCCTGAAACCAAAACCAGACAAGGACACAACAACAACAACAACAACAGCAAAACTACAGGCCAACACTTCTGATAAATACAGATGCTAAAATCCTCAGCAACATACTAGGAATCTGAATCCAACAGCATAGATCAAGTGGGATTTATACCAGGGATGCAAGTATGGTTTAACAAATGCAAATCCATAAATGTGATGCATCACAACAACAGAATGAAAGACAAAAACCATATGATCATCTCAATAGATGCGAAAAATACATTTGATAAAATTCAACAAACTGTCAACCAACTAGGCATAGAAGGAACATAATTAAGGCCATATATGACAACATAATTAAGGCCATATATGACAAACCCACAGCCAACATCACACTGAATGTGGAAAAGTTAAAATCCTTTCCTCTAAGAACAGGAACAAGACAAGGATGCTCACTTTCACCACTCCTATTCAACATAGTACTAGAAGTCCTAGCCAGAGCAATCAGGCAGGAGAAAGAAACAAAATTCATCCAAATTGGAAATGTGGAAGTAAAATTGTCACTTTTTTGCAGACAATATAATCTTATATTTAGAAAAACCAAAGACTCCTCCAAAAACTCTTAGAACTGATAAACAAATTCAGTAAATTTGCAGGATACATCAGCATACAAAAATCAGTAGCATTTTAATACACCAATAATGAAATAGCTGGAAAAGAAATCAAGAAACTAATACCAATTCTCCTCAAACTATTTCAAAAAAATTGAAGAGGAAGAAATTCTCCCTAACTCATTCTATGAGGCCAGCAAAAAGAAATACCATCTACAATTGCTAACAAAAAAATATAATACCTAGGAATAAATTTAACCAAGGAGGTTAAAGAGCTTGACTAAGAAAACTACAAAACACAGATGAAAGACATTGAACAAAATACAAATGAAAAGACATTTCATGCTCATGGATTGAAAAAAATAATATTATTAAAATGACTATATTACTTAAAGCAATCTGCAAATTCAATATAATCTCTATCAAAATAACAATGTCATTTTTGATAGAAACAGAAAAAATAATCCTGAAATTCATATGGAACAAAAAAAGAGCCCAAATAGCCAAAACAATCGTAAGCAAAGAGAACAAAGCTGGAGGCATTATACTACCTGACTTCAAAATATATTACAAGTCTGTAGCATAAAAGAAAAAAAAAGCAAAAACAGACACACAAACCAATGGAACAGAACAAAGAATCTAAAAATAAATCCCTGTATTTACAGCCAACTGATTTTCAACAAAGGCATCAAGAACATAGATTAGGGAAAGGATACCCTCTTCAATAAATGGTACTGGAAAAACTAAATATCCATATGTAGAAGAATGAAACTAGATCCCTATCTCTTATCATATACACAAATCAACTCAAGACAGATTAAAGATTTAAACACAGGACTCAAAAATATAAAAGTACAAGAAGAAAACATAGCAGAATCATTTCAGGACATTGATCGAGGCAAAGATTTTATAGCTAAGACCTCAGAAGCACAGGCAACAGAAATAAAAATAGACAAATGGGACTATATTAAACTAAAATGCTTCTGCACAGCAAAGAAAACAATCAACAAAGAGGCAATATACAGAATGGGAGAAAATATTTTCAAATTATTCACCTGACAAGAAAGTAATATCCAGAATATGCAAGAAACTCAACTCAGCAGTAAAAAAAAAAAAAAAAAAAAAAAAAAAAAAAAAAAAAAAAAAAAAAAAAAAAAAAAAAAAAATAATCCCATTAAAAATGGACAAAGGACATGAATAGATACTTCTCAAAAGAAGACATGCAAATTTCCAAATGTTGAAAAATGTTCAACATCAGTGAATGCAAATCAGGGAAATGAAATCAAAACCACAGTGAGACATCACCTTAACCTACTTAGAATGGCTGTGATTAAGAAGGCAAACAAAACAAAACAGAAACAAAAACGAAACAGATGCTGGTGAGGGTGCAGAGAAAAGGGAACTTATACATTGTTGGTGGGAATATAAATGAGTATAGCCACAATGAAAAACAGTATGGAGATTTATCAAAGAACTAAAAATAGAACTACCATATGATCTAGCAATCCCACTACTGGGTATTCATCCAAAAGAAATTAAATCATTATATCAAATAGATACCTGCACCACCATGTTTACTGCAGCACAATTCACAATAGCAAAGACATGGAATCAGCCAACGTGCCCATCAACAGATGAACACATAAAGAAAATGTGATGTATATACATGATGGAATACTATTTGGCCATAAAAAAGAATGTAATCCTCTCATTTACAGCAACATGGATGGAACTGGAGGTTACTATGTTAAGTGAAATAAGCCAGGCACAAAAAGACAAATATTTCATTTTCTCACTTATATATGGGAGCTAAAAAAGTTCATCACATGGAGGTAGAGAGAATGATATATACCAGGAGGCTGGGAAGGGTGTGTGGTGAGGGGTGTATGAAGAAAGGTTGGTTAATGGATAAAAACATATAATTAGATAGAAGGAATAAGTTCTAATGTTTGATAGCAGTACAGTGACTATGTTAATAACAATATATTGTATATTTCAAAATAACTAGAATAGAGGACTTAAAATCTTCCCAAAACATAGAAATGATAAATACTCAAGATGATGGATACCCTAAATACCCTGATGTGCCCATTACACATTCTATACATGTAACAAAATTTCACATGTGATTCATAAATATGTACAAATATATTCAATAAAATTTAAAAAATTTTTTAAAGTAAAAAGAAAAAAAAGAGCTTCTAAAATTTTCCTTGGCAGTTAGTAACACTGACATGCATCTTCACTATCTTGTCCCATGCTCCTAGGTTTTGAAGGTGTATCACCTGGGATTGCTTTCAGCTTCGTAATCACAATCTAGCTGACTAAAAGCTCAACAGTGATTTAAAAACAGAGAGCTTTTTTCTTTCCTGTAACAAGATGTTTGAAGATAAGCAGTTCCAGTTTGGCAGTGAGCCAGTTCCTCCCAGTGTCACCACTGCCCCAGGCTCCTTCTACCTTTTTGCTCTGCTGTCCTTAGGTGAGGCTTTCACTTTCATTGTCTTGGATGGCTGCTGCACTTCCAGGATCGGCACCCACCCTCACTCTAGGCAAGAAGAGGGGAAAGAGGAAAGGGCAAAGGACAAAGAGAGATGCCAGCCAAGTCAGTCCCTTCCTAAAAGCTTTCCAGGAAATTCCATCCATCACTTCTATATACTTCTCCCTGGCCAGAAATGGGTCATACAGTTTTTTCTAACTGAGAAACTGGGTAGGAGCTGAGAATTCCTGTTCCAAACAAAATAAGATTTCTGTTAGGATGGAAAGGAGGGAAAATGGATCTTAGGAAGGAAACTACCAATGCCTGCCACACACAGGTATCTGGGATGAGTAGGAAAGGCTAAGTGCCTCTTCGTATCTGGGAGGGTTAAGAGAATTACTGAAGATTGCTTTTGTGCCAGGGAACTAGGGAGTCAATTATCTCATTTGCTTCCATTTCCTCATCTCTAAAACATCTTCATGTGGGCTTCCTCTTAGATGGTAATTTAGAAGCTTTATGATTATTATTTCTTAATCCAAATGTGACAATAAGTATTCTTCTTCATCTTTGATAACAGAATACAGATTTTGATAGACAGCAATGTGCTCATCCTTAGGTAATGGATAATTATTGATCTAAGCCAATTGTGGCAATGCAATTTCCTTTTGCTATTGATTGGTACTCAGTAGCAAGCATGTGAGCCAGATCTAACCAATGAGTGGAAATTCACTGAAGCTTCCCTGAATGATTTTTGCCTTTGATAAAAGTCAAAGTTGCATGAGTTGCCTCTCTTCTTTACTGTTTTAGATGCTGTCATGTAAAATCTTTTTGCTTGGAGCTGTGGCAGCCATCTTTTGACCATGAGGCAATGGCCAAAAGCTGAAAGAACCTGAGGATGAAAGAGTCCTTCAAGACATCATTGAGCTACTAAACTAACCTTGAGATCCTTTACTTCTTGTCTTTTAGTAAGTAAATAAATATCCTTATGGTTTAAGTCAATATTTCTTATTTCTTGAGTTTTCTGTTACCTATAGCTGAAAGCATTCAGAACTCATATACCACCCTTACATCAACCTCAACTTGTTATGGGGCAAGAATACATTCAGGAGTAACTACAAAACTGCTTTCATGGTTTGATCCCTGTGGGACCCCTTTAGAGTTCTGGTGCTCAGTAGTGTACCTTCCACAGCCTACACAGATATTTGTTTCCCTCTCTCTAGCCCTGACAAACTCTTCGTTTAACACTGACAATATGAATGAGCATAATGAAGGTGAATCCAATCCAAAAGAAGCAAAAACAAACCAGAAAAGCAAAGAACCATGTAAGCATTATGTTAGGCAGTGTGAGGGTATAAGCTTAAAGAGGCTTATTAGTTTTGGGGGAAGGTGTATCACTTATGTTTGAATGAGAGAAACTAAGTTATAATCATGATGATGTTTCAGTTAAAATATTTGATGAGGAGGAAAAAGAGATCATTCCCAACACTTCATTTGGCAAAGGATGTGGAGGTAGGCAGAGGAACACTGGGATGGAAAAGGTTCAGAGCCTATCAACTGAAATGGTGTTGCAATTCAAGGCAGCTAAGTCTGCTTCTTGGTAGACAGAAGTGGGATGAGAATTGATATAGTTGATGTCTCCAAAATTACAAAAGGCACAGATGGGGGAAACAAAAGCTGATTCACCTAATCTCAGAATAGCAGAGTGACAATGACCCTAATGTAAGACTTCCAATTTTCCTCTGTTTAACCCCTTTTCCACACTGTAAAATGATCTTTTAGAAATCTAAATAGTTCATGTTCTTCCTCTCCCTAAAGATCTTCAGTGGCTCGCCATGGCTTCTGTGATAGAAACCTAAACCTCATCACGATCCTCAGGTCATCATGATGTGTCCTTGCCTACCTCAGTGTCTTTATCTTCCACCACACTCAGCTCTCTCCATGCTACCACCTGCCATCTTCTTTCAGTGCATAGATCCTGCCATACACTCTCAGGCCTCCAAAACATGCAACACCCTGGAAATCCTCTTCACTTGTCTAATGTTTGCTCACACTTGGCTCTACTCTAAAACCAGGTTACATTCCCAATGTGGTATACCTCCTATAGCACTCTCTTCTTCCCCTTTTATAATCACACTTGTGATTAATTGACTAATGACTGCTTTCTCCCCTAAATGGCAAAATCTGTGAATGTAAGCGCCATATCCATCTCTTTCACCTAGTTTTTGGCATACAATGAGCCTCAATGAACATGCATTGAATGGCCAATTATAATTTACCATTGTGCTAGCACCATCTCGGGGGGAGTTAACAATTTAAGGGCACATATGAAAAACACAAACAAGATAATACTAATAATAAATCACAATAAAATAATAAGAACAGAAAAAAGTTCAGGACAGTTTTAATGACTGGGATATACCTTTTCCCATTTTAGTTAGATGTCAAAGGAAAATCAGTGCCCTTCCTAACATGCTCCACGATTCTGCACAACTGAGTTTAAAGCACAAGCTAAGGTGTCAGACAGTCCTGCATTCGTATCCAGCTTTGCTGCTTATCAGCTATGTGATTTGATTTAAATCCCTAATCCTCTTAAGCCTCAGTTTTATCATCTGTAAAATGGGGATAATAACAAAACGTTTTTTGTTAGGATTAAATGAGATAATACGTAGAAAGTTCTCACCCTAGTGCCTGTCACTAAGTTAGCATTCAATGAATGTTAGCAGGGGTTCTTTGTTGTTCTGGCCATCATCACTGGAGACATAATATAAATTCAACTGGATCACTAGACTGTAAGAGCTTGACAAATGTTAGATAGGATTGTTATGTGTGGTGGCAACATTGTTATTTGTGGCAAAAAGTACTAGCACTCACCCAAGCCTGTGACTTCCTTACAATTAGGTAGGTCCATGTTTGTCTTGGTCACTACTGTGTTCCAGTGCTCAGCACAGTGCTTGACACACAATACGTATCCAATAACCACTTTCTGCATGAGTACTTGAACCAAAGGTCTAAACCAGTATGATAATGCACATACTTTGTAAGCAAATGAAAAGGAAAAGGCAGTGTTCAGCAAAGAATGAGACAGGAAAGAAAAACAGGATTGGTTTTACTTTAAAAAAAACTTTAAAGCAATATAAAGCAGTAACAAGTTCAATTTTAGAACTTGAGAATTTTGTGCTATAACATGGTCAAAGCAGAGGCCAGTAATGAAGGCAGCAGCATTCAGAACCATCACATCTGTGGTCAGCTTCCAGACCCTGATTAGATGATTAGAACATTGCAGGAAAACAGGTGCAGTTTCATTCTAAAGGAAGATTCTGAACTCTGTTCACATCTCTCACCCATTCATATTGCTTTGTCTACCAGAGTGGCCTTTTAGTAAGTGAGGGCTTCTGTTCTTCCACCTTGCTCCATGACAATCAAACCCAAAGTGCCTTATACCCCTAAAGGGGAGTTTTGGTACATGCCTTTTTATAACTATTACATGTGACACAAGGCCCACCACTAATATGAGACAGATGAGAGTAAATTACCTACTAAATGGTACAGAAATAGCCATGTACTTCAAGAAGGTACCATTTTCTTGAAACTGTGGCATTGATACCATTTAGAGTTTGCTTTCAAGAGTCCTTGCTGTGCTCATTACCTTTGCCAGCAGCCTCTCTGGACTAACAAAGACTTATTTGAAATACATATAATCACAGGTTGCAATGTCGAAGTGCAACAGGATGATTTAAAAGCACCATGATAGCCTTCCCCCATGATATTCACCTCTTCCTGCCTATTCATTTGTGATCCAGACAAAAACTTGGAATACAATCTGTATATTGATATTCCCTAAAAAGGATTTCAGCAGCTCTTTAGGAAGAATTGTTTCAGCAGTTTTGGAAGTCTAGAACACTCTGCACTTGGGGTATTTATGGGTCTAGCTTCCATTCCATAAAAATAAAACCTCTCTAATAATAGAATCAATTTCTGTCCCAACTGAAGTATAGAACAGTGGTTAAGCACATGGATAATATTTTGGAATAAAACAGACCTGGGTTCACCTTTGGTCTCCCCATAGACCTCCACATGACAAGATATTCAAATCCTTGTCCAAATGCCTTGGACAAGGTATTCAAACTTTTTGAGCCTCAGCTACATTAGGTAAATTATTGTACATGCCTAGCATGAGAGAGCTTGGTAAACTTTAGATGTTATTGGTATTAATGTTGTTTTTTACTGCTGTGTCATTGTTATATTTTCTGTCAGATGGCTAGACCACACTTTTAAGCTCAGATACAGTTAGGTCCAAATGACTGCGTTCTCTTCCATGGAATGTGGCAGAAGTGAGGTACACCCCTTCCTAGATGGGCCCGCAGAAATCTCCCAGATTCTATCCCTTATTCTTTCTGTTTCTCTTCTTAACCACCCTGAAGGCTACTTGTTGAAGAATTCAGAGCCACAGGATGGAAGGAACCTGGTTCCTACCTAAGAACCTCCCAGGAGAGTCACTCTTGAGAAACATTTGCAGTTTATTCTGAATAAGAAAGATTTTTTTTTTCTGTTAAACTACTGAGATTTGATGTTGCTCATTAGAGCAGTTAGCCTACCTCAGGGTTTCTCAACCTGGGCACTACTTATATTTTGGCCTACAAAATTCTTTGTTATAGAGGGCTGTCCTATGCATTATAGGGTGTTGAGTGGCATCCCTGGCCTCTACCCACTGGATGACGGTAATAACCTCTCCCTTAGCCATGACAATCAAAACTGTCTCCAGGTATTGCCAAATGTCACCTGCAAAATCTCCCCTAGTTGAGAACCACCGGCCTACCCTGACCAAAATATCATCATCACTGTCATCATTACTGATGAGCCAGTCCCTCATGATCCCCTTGAAATAACAGTAAAAGGACCCAAAGTCCCAAATATAGATCCAGCACAATTTTTTTAGGAGAAAAAAGTTAAAAGGGACTAAGACTTAAAAGAACGTAAGGGTTCACGTATTAAATCCAAAGTTATAAGAGACCAAAGAACAAAGTCAAAACCAAAATAAATGTGATAATTTATTTAAAAAAAAGACTGGTTTGATCATTTTGGTAACCTAGGACAAAAGGAGCAAAACAAAACAAACCTAACTAGCCAGGCGTGGTGGCACACACCTGTAGTCCCAGCCACTCAGGAGGCTGAGGTGAGAGGATCACTTGAACCCAGGGGTTTGAGGATGCAGTGAGCTATGATCAGGCCATTTCACTCCAGCCTGAAAAACAGGGGAAGACCCTTGAAGAAAAAAAAAACAAAACAAAGCAAACAAACAAACCCCCAAAACAACTAAATATCTGGGTCCAGGAACTTGAATGCATTTAACAAATAATTATAGAATATCTACTATGAGATAGGCATCATGATCAACATAAACTGGCAAATAAAACAGATATAATCCCTGCCCTCATAGAGATGAAAGGTTAGTAAAAGTGTAGTGAATTTTTTTGAACAGGTTAAACACAGCCACACTGTGGTAGGCAGAATTCTAAAGATGTTCCTACAAGGTTCCCTTCCCCTGGTTATCCAATTAAACACTACACTAGGTGCTGTTGTGCAGGGACTTCGCAGATGCAACTAAGGTTACTAGTCAGCTGACTTTCACATAGGAAGATTATTTTGGATTACCTGGGCATGACTATTGTAATCCCGTGAGGCCTTAAAAACAGAAGTGGAAGGTGAGATAATCAGAGTGAGAAGACAGAAGAGGATGCAGGAACAGTGCCACACAGGGAAAGTCAGATTCCAAGCATAAAAATGAGAATCACTTGATGTGTCACTGATGGTTCTGAAATGTAGGAGGCTCTGTGTAGCAACCAAAAAGAGGCCAAAGGGAGATAAGAATGGTCCCTGTCCAATAGCAGGCAAGAAAATGGGGACTTCAGTCCTACAAGCACAAAAAAAACTGGATTCTGCCAATAATTTGAATAAGTTTAGAAGTGGAGTCTTCCCTGGAGCCTCCAGTAAGGAACGCAGCCCTGTCGACATTTTTTTTTTATTTCAGCTCATCATGGGGGTACAAAAGCTCAGGTTATATACATTGTCCATGTCCCTCCCATCCCCCTGAGTCAGAGCCTCACGCGTGTCCATTCTCCAGACAGTGCGCCTGGCACTCACCATGTAGTCATACCTCCATCCCCTCCGCCCACCCCCCACCTCCCCGAGTCAGCACCTTCAAGCATGAGCATTACCCAGACGGTGTGCAACGCACTCATCATGTAAGCATACACCCATCCTCTCCCCCCACCCCCAGTCTCAGTCTGATATCCAATTGGTATCCTTCCCCGATGTGCATTTAGGTGATGATCAGGGAAACCAATTTTCTGGTGAGTACATGTGATGCTTGTTTTTCCATTCTTGGGATACTTCACTTAATATAATGGGTTCCAACTCTCTCCAGGAGAACCAAAGAGATGTCGTATCATCATTATTTCTTATAGCTGAGTAATACTCCATGGTATACATATACCACAGTTTACTAATCCATTCGTCGATTCATGGGCATTTGGGTTGTTTCCACATCTTTGCAATTGTGAATTGTGCTGCTATAAACATTCGGGTACAGGTGTCTTTGTTATAGAATGACTTTTGTTCTTCTGGGTAGATGCCCAATAATGGGATTGCTGGATTGAATGGTAGGTCTACTTGAATCTGTTTAAGGTATCTCCATAATGCTTTCCACAGGGGTTGCACTAGTTTGCATTCCCACCAGCAGTGTATGAGTGTTCCTTTCTCTCCCCATCCACGTCAACATGTGTTGTCTTTGGACTTTTTGATAAAGGCCATTCTCACTGGAGTTAAGTGGTATCTCATTGTGGTTTTGATTTGCATTTCCCTGATGATTAAGGATGTTGAGCATTTTTTCATATGTTTGTTTGCCATTCTTATATCTTCTCTTGAAAAATTTCTATTCATGTCGTTTGCCCACTTTTTGATAGGGTTGTTTGATTTTTTCTTGCTGATTTTCCTGAGTTCTAAATAGATTCTTGTTATCAGTCCTTTATCTGATGTGTAGTATGTGAAAAATTTTTGATTTAGTGCAGTGAGACCTGTGTCGGGCTTCTGACCTACAGAACTGTAAGATAATAAATGTGTGTTGTTTTAAGTCACTGAGTTCATGGTAATTTGTTATGGCAGCATTAGAAAACTAATAAACGAATAAATCAGTATACATTAAATATCACAGAAGAGAATGGGTTGAAGAAAATAGATACTAAAATATTCCTTATCCTTTATTAATTTCAGGTTTACTAAGTACCTGATAGGTGCTTCTTTGTTGAATAAATGAATTCACTCATATTTTCATTGATTTGTTTAAAAGTATGTGTTGAGCACCTCCTTTTTGATGGTTCCTGGACAAGATATTGAGGATACAACAGTGAAAAAGATACGTTCCTTTTTCCTTCTAATTGATCATAATGAAAGTGGAGGACAGAAACATGTACACTCAACTACAATGCAAAGAATGTAATAAAGGCATTAACGTCACCCTCATATAAACATGAATAAAAGTATGAACGAAGTACAAGGGAGCTCAGAATAATAATTACAGCTAACATTTCTTTAGCGCTTGTCTCCTCTTCACAACGAGCCTACCTGACAGAAACAGAATCCTTCCCATCTTGCAGGTGAGGAAACTGAGGCACAGACAGAAGAAGAAAGCAGCCCAGAGTCACAGCCAGTAAGTGATGGAGCTGGAATTTTAACCCAGGAAGCCCAACTCTAGAGCCCATGCTTTTCTACACTTTACTGTGCTTTCTCTCACCGCAGAAGAGCAGGGAGTCTTCACAGGAGGCCTGATCTCTGCATGGACACCTTCATGGAGGAGAGAGAAGCCAGTAAAAGAAATAGCAGCAGTAAAGTCAGAGACTTAGAAGAAGGTGCATGGTGTGGCACAGTCAGGAAACAGGGGCCTGTATCAGGATGAAGTCAGACTGATGGCAGGTGAGGTTGAAGCCTAAGTTGTCCTGACTTGACCCTCTCAGTAGTTTAGATTTCATTCTGAAGTTAGCAAAAGAACCTACTCAAGAGCATGATAAGGCAAATAATTTCCAGTAACTTGAATATAATTTTTGACGTTATAGCAGTTACTTTGTGGATATCCCTAGGCACCCAATATATGGCCCTTGAGTGTGATGATATTTATTAATACAACTTGTAAAAAACCTTTGAAAGTACATCAAAACCCTAAAAGATTCTATTACCTAAGAAAACTAGGATAAAGGGCAGATGCAAGTAAGAATCTAGCTGAATCTTCTATCTATAAAGCTCTTCATATCGACGTGCACAGAGATGCTGCTCAACTTCTGAAGCATCTTTGTTTACAATAAAATAGAAATAAAATCACAGTAAAATAAAATAGATGGTAAATCTATATGTCGTCTTTGAGAAAATTTCTCAATGGAAACAAAGCAACTGCTCAAAATAAATAAATAATGGACATGGAAGGAAAGGCATGGGCTGACCAAAAATCTCAAAAATTCTCCCATTTTTATCTGATGTGGAAAAAAATCATATGCATTTGGCATTTTAGTCTGTGCTGTCTAATATGGTAGCCACTAATCATATGTGGCTATTTAAATTTGAATAAAGTAAAAGTAAATAATTTTTTTCCCTCAGTCTCAGCCATATTTCAAGCACACAACAGCCATACGAGGCCAGTGGCCACTGTACTGCTCTGCGTACCTATCAAACATTTCCATCATTGCAGAAATTTCTATGGGGAAAAAAATGAAGTACTTATTTAGATAAAAGTAGTGATTTATAAGACACAACTAATAAAATTCAGTTTATTTTAAACTTACATAATCAAATTCACTTATCATGGAGTCTTACAAGATTGTGAATTTTTGTTTTAATCATTTGTATGTATTCATTTCTTCTTAGTATCAAGAGATCCTGTATCAAGAGGCTGTCTATGGAGACAGGACCAGTATGTGTTAGGCTCCAGCTCTGTTTTGGGTTCTGTGTGAGGCATTTCACATCTGTTACGCTACTTAAGCCTGGTGGCCACCTGTGAGATGGGCATTGTTCTTCCTGTTTTCCAGAAAAGAGAGGGCCCAACATCTCAGGGACAACACCTAAGAAACATCCATTTCTTCTCAAGTCGTTCCACTGCTACTAGGAGAACGAACAAACAGCTAAGCTGTTCCACTGCTACATAGAACGAACAAACAGCTAAGTTTTCCATAGGTGAGACTCACTTAGAGGTAGATCAGAGTTCTTCCTCACACAGTTTTAGAATTTGTTTTTAATTGTCAAAATAACCCTGTTCTATCGGTGGCTAAGCAACGACTCAGGGAATATTCAGTAAGGAAGAAAGAGGAAGTCTGCCTAGCTGGAGGCCCTGAGTCAGACGTGTGCATCACCAGTCCCCAAAGCCTCCGTGAAATCTACCTAGGGTTATTTTTTCTGTAACTTCTCCTCTTCAATGGCTGGAAGGAATGTACTTGATATTTATGTTTAATCTGATTCTCCCTCCACAAAAATGTAGAGGGTGTGATACCTAGCTTCAAATGATTTTACCTCCTGGTATTCACATTCATACATTTTCCACGTGGAATAGGGCTGACTTGTGTAACCAATAGGGTATTGCAGAAATGTGTGACTTTTGAGGCCAGGTCATAAGAGTCCTGAGTCACTAATGTTTTCACTCTGTTCTCTTTCTCGAATGGCTCTCTCCGGGGAAGTCAGTCACCACATCATGAAGATACTCAAGCAGCCTGTGAAGAGGCCCACACGGGGAAGATCTGAGGCTTTCCTCCAACAATCTCCACCACCCTGCCAGGCATGTGGAACACTGGAAATGAGTCCCCCATCCCCAATAAAGCCTTCAGATGACTATAGACCTGGCCTAGAGCCATAACCACCCAAGCTAAGCCTGTCCCAAATTCCTGACTCTCAGAAATGACATGAGATCATAAGTGTTTACTGCAGTTCTAAGCAGTTGAATTTGGGCATAATTTGTTATGCATCAATAGATAACTAACAGAGAGGGTTTCTCAAGCTTTGCCTAGGAGCAGCTCTACAGATGAGACATCTCCCATGGTGCTTTATGCATCCAGCTTTCTCTTACAGTTATCAGGAGACAGTTATGTCTCATCTCGGTGCCCAGGGTGTAAGCTTATTGCACACAAGCACCAAGTCTTGTTTTCTCCCTTCCTATTCTTGATGATTAACTGAGTTCCTGTGATTTTCCTCTTTCCCCATTAACTGCTGAAATTGTTTTTCTCAACTCTTAGGTCCTTTTCTTCAGATTGCCTCCTTTTTTTCCCTCCTAGCTGAGCAGAAGCCAGAAAATTGACAGTGTTCTATCATGAAGTGTGCGTGGCCCTCAGCAACATGAGCCTACAATAGTCTTTTCAATGACTGGAGAAAGATTTTAAGAGTACTTGATCAATTTGTTATGAACAACCCTTCCTGTAAGGAAGCTGCTATGCATTGTGGAATAAATTAAATAGAATTAGCAAATTTGCTTATTACCTATTTCCTGCTCTTTGAATACAGTCTTCACCCATAAACTGTATTTATTCTACACTTACTGAATGCACAAGGCACTATGGGTAATGCAAAAATATATCTTGTCTGTTTTCAAGGTACTCAAAATAAAATATAGGATACATCACAAAGATGCAAATATTTATTCGTATTCACATATATGCATAAGTAGTGAATTTACATATCAAAGACAGTGAGGACTAAGGACCAAATTAATTGCATACACAAGTATTAACAGATCTTCAAAAGAAGAGGTTATGGCTGTGAGCGGAATTGATCAGGGCAGGCTTTATGGAGGAACAAAGTCTTAAGAAAGTCTAATCTGGTAGATATTATAGGAAATACCAGTTTCATTTAGTTTTCCTTTGGCCCTGGGCACAGAGACTCCTGTACATCTCAGCTTCTTGTGGTTGGGTAGGATCATGTGACTAGTTCTACTCTATGGGAGATGAGGAAAAGTAACACATTTCATTTCAGGGTTAAGTCAGGGAAAAACCTATGTTTAATTCTAAAAGTCTCTATTCTCTAAGAAGGTCACATATTCTGGTGCAACCACAGGACATTTGTGGTTCCATCAGTTTGGATCCCTGAATGGCTACACTAAGCAGAGCCCCCTGACAACTTGTGTTGAACATGTACCATAAACAAGAAATAAACCTTTTTTTGTGTTATGCCACTTGGATTTCGGGATTAATTTGTTATTTCAACATAACCTGGTCTCTTCTAACTAAAATAGAAAGATTCCTGAAGGTGAAGAAATGTAGAAAATGGTAGAGGGAGTTTATAAATCATGTCTTACATGACCTTTCTCAAAATGACAAATCTATGTGCATACAAAGACATAGCTTGTTATGACATATCTTAATAGAATTGAAGGTTTTTAAATAAAAATATAAAGAGGGTTGGAAAGGCAGCAGGAGAATGAGCTACTGCCCGTGGGTGATCATTACAGATCTCGGAGTAACAGGAGTATTGATGCCTTGGCCAGGCACATTCCTTTCTCTTCGCTTTCTTTTTCCTTTGCGATTGAAAGCCATATATTTCCATTTGGAAAACAGTATTTCATAACCTCTAAACCTAACATGAGTCCTGTGAAACCCTAGCCTGCAGTTGAATGGCCAAAAATAAAGACTTGGAATTCCTTCAAAGCTATCCCATTTTACACAGCAATGCTTTCTCTCTCTACCAAGAAAGTGTTCCTGCTTGATGGATTCCACTTTCTCACTATATATTATACTTACTGCTCTATGCCTGTCACCCCCTATTCTCTTCCTAGTTGTTTGTGCCTTATTAAATTCCACATTTTGAAACAACCAATAAGCAACAGAAAGCCTTGAGAAGCCCCTTCTCTTACAATCAGAGCTCCCCTTTTTCTAGGAATGAATGATATTTTGCAATCAATGCATGAGTGAGACTCATTGACAATTTATTTTCTTTGTAATGCATTGTTTCACAATCAGTTGCAAATGGTCTTCAATGAGGATATGCTAATAAATTTTAGCTAAACCTTTTCATGTAGACATTAACTCCCCTGTTACCTCCTCGAATCAAGCTTCTTTGAAATTGATTTGCAAATAGAATTTAAGAGTCTAAAGACACAATCAAATGGTTCTTTCTGCCTATTATTCTCAAAGCAAAGCTCCAGGTCAGTAATCTCAGGACATGCATGAAAATAACAAAGTAAAAACTCAAAGGCCCATCTTAGCTTCAAATATCTTTGAATATGTGTATTTTTGGGGGCAGGGTGGGATAGCAAGAGAGGGGAACAGAAGGGCTTCTGAGAAACTTGTTTTAATTATCTACATTTCAGAGGATCTCAGTCTTTGCCTTTTTAACACTGTACAGCAGTCTGGCTTCTGTCATTTTGAAGGGATTTCCCAGGTTAACCAAGTTGCAAGGAACCAACCTCAGATTGGTTCCTCACCCAAGGAAGGATTCTGGCAACACAACAGGGAAGGATTTGGAAAGTTTACCAGAGATTGAAAAAGAAGTTTAACACACTAAATTTAAGGATAATACCTATTTCACCTAAATCTTTTAACCCCTCTATGGAATATCGATTCTGGTGTTTGAGGACTATTACCAGTGTCATTGGCTCAAAGTGGAGAATATATTAGTAAGTCTCTTTGGCTCGAAGCAACAGAAACAAAATCAGGCTAGGTTAAAATGGAGAGAGCATTATTAGACAGGCACAAGAGTGTCTCAAGGACTCAGAGGCAGAGATGCAGCCAGTTCCCCCAGTGCAGGGAACTGGAAGGTGAGAAGGAGCCCAGGGAATACAGACTCCTTTCTGTGCTTCTCAGTCCTCATAGAGAAATATGGCTGCCCACAGATCTCAGGTTTCCCTGCCATAGTTCTAGCCACATACAGAGAATGACTGCCTACCTCTGAATTTCAAATTCCAGAAAGTGAGACTTTGGGAGGCCTACTCTTGGATTAGGTGTCCAACTCTAATCCAAATAACTTTTGCCAAGGAGCCATGTGGTGACCAAGTATGATTGCTAAGGTCCAAGGGACCACTCTCACAGAGAGGAAAGGAGAGGTCTCTGAAAAGAAGAAATGGTTTCTACATTCTATAGCCACCACAGAAGTGCCAATATAGACAACGGAGCGAGAGTTTAAGCAAGGGCCACCACTGCTGCAAGTTATCCCACTCAAACTCCTTTGATAGGAGTTTATACAACTTCAGATGCTCATATCTGACACCAACAAAGGGGAGGTTCTTTCTTGAAATCTTTTCCTCGGCTCCCAAGTGGCCCTCAGTGCCTTACTTTACTATCCAGTGTAGACTCTCACAAAAGAACAAACTTTGATTTGATTCTTGATTTTTTTTCTTAGAAAGATTTGTAGTAAATATCATGGGCACCTGGAAATAATCCACCACAGTGCACCAATCCATTGACTTACCTTAGCCTCCATTTTCCTCTTAGTGTGCTGCGGGGAGTTAGCTATGCTCCCTACAAAGAGGTTTTTTCTCTTTCTTCCTATCAGGTCTCTAAGTTGACTATGCCAGTTTGCAGGGAGTTAGCTACGCTCCCCGCAAAGAGGATTTTTCTTCCGATCGGGTCTCTCAGGCAGGGGTCATCGCAAAGGATGAAAAAATAATAGGAAACAGAAATTAAAATAATGATAATAATACACAGAGCCAAAGATATAGTTTATAAAGTAAAGGTTTATGAAAATAGATATAAGGAGGGTGTCCAGATGGATATATTTCTCTCCTGCAAAACAATATATCCCGACTGAAACTCCACACAGGTATTTTATAAGGTAGATACAGGCTCCCATTGCCAAGGGCAACAGGATTTACATACCAACAGGCAGTTTGCTTTAGGGTCAAAGTCTTCTAAAAGGCTACTACAGATCCTTTAACTAACTCTAACTAGGGGAACAATGAGTTATAAAATCTTCTTGGGGCAAACTTCTACATTTTCTGATAAGGCTATTACTTTAGCAAAAAACAGAGATATCTTGGCTCCGGTGATTGTGTTCTTGGAGACAGAGATGATCTCAGAAGTCAACATGAGCTGTGTTTTGTGTTAATTACTTTAACTGCATGATTCCCTCTGGGCCCGGCTTGGGCATTGGGGGGGGGGAGTCTTTGTCTGTCAGCTCGGGCAACCTTTTGGTCCTAGGAGAGGCCTGTCTTGACTTTCAAAACAGGTGAGAACCATAGGCCCAGTTTACAGCTGTCTCTTTGAAGTGCAGCTATTACTGACCAACGAGACGCCCTCCTGAGACGAGGCAGCTTTTGAACACATTTATTTTTTCTTTAAGGCAAAGCCTTATTTGACTTCTGAAATCAAATCTTGTCTCCAGAAATTCAGGGGACATTTCTATAACTCAGTATTCTTAGGCTCAACAGTGTGCCATATGAATTCACCCGGCTCCTCAACTCTGTCACCTACTATTTTCAGCATATTTGAAGAACAGTAAAGTGCATGCCCACAGAACTTAGAATTGAAAAAACTAATGTTTCTCTGCTATATACATAATGGACCAATACAGAGGTATTCAATCACCTGAAAGAAAACAGGTCAGCAGGACTTGACTTTCAATTGATAGAAAATATTTATAGGGAGGAAAAAGTGGTCAGCCATGGAAAAGTAGACAAAGAAGAGCTACAAAGACAGATGGTGGCAGTGGCCATTTAAGCATTGTCTAGGGAAAAGAAGGCTTTAGCTAATGGCCTTCACATATTATAATGTAGGAACAAGGCATGCCTAATGTGGAGAGAGATGCAGGAGGTTGTAGTCAGCTGAGGTCTTGGAGTTTCAGTTCTACAGGCAAGGCCATCCTCATTATGAGATCTCAGCATCAAGCTGTCTATAGTCCGATAGTCTTGTCACATGTCATGTCATATGAAAATATAGCATGTCACTCAACTTCCTTTGTTCTCTTCTCATGCAAAACAGGCAACTTTCTGATGCTCTCGCTCCCCACAGACCTCAAGGCCTGCATAGAAGATGGAATTCACTGGTTATACTGACCCAGTATTCTACACAGTGGGTCAGCTGCTCATTATAAAATCACAAAGGGGCATTCTTGGCTACTAAGTCTTATAAGCTTGAGTAGTACGATTCCATCTGGAAGAGAAGAGTCTCCCATGGATCACAACATGGACCATGATAAATGAATCCCACCCCCACAAGAGAACTGCCTGGGAAATAGTCACTTTGCCTACATGGTGACCCCCCAGACATTGCCAGTGTGACCTCATTGGAGCTTTTTCTTATTAATTTCTCCATTTGTCAGCTTACTCTTAAATAAATTTTCTAAAAAGATGGCACAACAGCAGAGCAGCATTGATAACATGATTTTTCAAAAGAAAAAGAGTACCATGTAAAACTGTTTCCATTCGTGCTTCTTGCCTTTCTGTCTTCATCCATGTGCCTGCATATTTTTGCATATCTGCAAATCTTATATACCTGCCATTTATATCTTCTTTTTTCTCATTATATTAGAACCATTACAATAAGTTATATAAGAACCATTTTTGCATATTTTAACATTGCCTTCACAGTGAAAATTACAGACCACATTATGAGGCCACTGTAATGAATATTCCATTCTGCTTTTGTAACATAACTACCTTAGGAGAAGTCCCCTAGAATTCCTGTCTCAGAGGATTATCTCTCTTAATCAAGCTCTGTACTGTCAAACTGCTCAACAAAAGGAATTCATCAACCCATAATGCCACCAGAAGTTTAACAGCCTAACAGTTTTATCACAACTTTTTCAGAAGTAAATATCATCATTTTTTAAAATAGTGAATTTATTAGATGTGCAAGGATACTTTCAAATTCCTCCCTGTTTGCAAAGGACTCTATATAAATTAGGAAGGTATCCAGGAATGGTGATATATTTAATGTATAAGTCAGGATGCTAAATATCCTATTGTGTTTTTTAAAAGGAGTATATGGAGGCAAATACAAATGGAGTTACATTGATTAGAGAAACCCCTTTCATGCTATAAGCAGACAAATACATTTTGCAAAATCATACTGGAAGGAACTGTGTGTTTTGCCTGCTGTGTGTCCCTAAGGGTAACACATACCTGAATGGAGCTTTAGTTTGCCATAAGCCTGGATTTTTGCTTGTTCTATAAATTCTCTACTATAAGGAAATGCTTTCAGTTCTTTCTATAGTTTATGAGCACTTGTTGCAAAAAAACATTTGTAGGCAAATAAATTCACTCATATTAAAAACTTGTAGCAGAAAGCTAATTCTCTAACATGAATTGTCCAGCTCAGGGGTCTATAATCCTGTAATTCAGTGTAATACCACTTCACTTTGATTCTAATAAATACATATTTTCCATGAGACCCTTTTAGGAAGGGATAATCAGATATTTCATATCAGTGGGATATCTTTCCCCCTCTGGCCCCCTCTACTTTTGTTCTTCTGCTTTTTTCTCTTTAATTCTTCTACCCAGAAAAATTCTTGAGGAGCCAAAACATATTCCTCTTTGTATTTTTATAAGTTGGCTTGTTTTGCTTCCAGATTTCTAAGGTTTTCAAACACAGAAAATTATGCCTCAAAAATAATTCCATGTTATTCTCCAAAATCATTTCCTCAGTCATTAGCCCATAACACCAATTTTCCTTTTGAAAACATAACAAAGAATAATGATCATTTCTGGAGACAAACCCTTACTTAGAATGATTCAAAGAGAATACAGATTTAATTATCACCCTGAGAGCCCAAGTAATACATCTCAGGAAATAATAATAAAATTTATGATGGCCTTAAAATTGCTTAACTTCTTTCAGGAATCCCTGAATTATAGGGTAGTAATATAACCAAGGACTGGCGACAGCTCACAGAAGTCCAGAAGAGTTTTGCCTTGGAGTTTGTAGGCAAAGATGCTTACATTGTTCCCCCTTCAAAAAATAAAGATTATTTATTATTTACTTTCCCATGCATCAGACACTCCTGGAACGTGCCAATAATTCTTGTGTTCTTAGTTTTGAGCTTCAAGGTCTCCGAATGATGAAAAAACTTGTAGCATAGCATGCCAGCCAACGTGGCTTTTGGTTTGTTGTTTGTTTTGTTTTTTGGAAGAACGGAGAGAGAGAGAGCACACACTCCACAGTAGCTTTGCAAAGAAATCTGAAAAGCAGAACCAAAGTGGATGAATCAGAAAGCAGAAGGATATAATTTTTCCCTCCAGATGATTTTACTATGAGGAAGAAAGATTTGAAACCACTGAATGCTTTTTCTGATAACCACCTATGGCTCACTCCAAAGAGAGGCATGTAAAGTTGGGCAAGTTGTTTTCTGTCCTGTCGGGAAAATATTTAATAACTGCCTTGTAAAAGTAAGTACTCACAGCTGCCCCAGGGAGCTGTGGATTTGCTTTGTAGTGTTGTTTCTTTCAACAAGTTCCTCTGTGGCTTTGTGTGTTTTCCCACAAAAGGCCCACCCTTCTACAGATACGTTTACTATCCTCTCTGCATGAAGACTATTTGGAAGTACACAAACCAACAAACTATCCAAGCTGCTCTCTCTGATGGTCCTGGCATAGACAGGGTCCTAACAGTGGCCCACAGGATGGGAATGGTGAAATTCACATTGGCTGACTCCACGAGACAGTGGGGAAGCTTAATTGGCTAATAGCTGTAAAGTCCTTTGAAGGAAAAAGCACTGTTTAAAATTCTAAGTAGCAATCTTATCATTTGCTAATGGAAAGACATATAACCTGGCTAATGTCTACTTCCCACTTCAGAAAGTGTTTTTCAACAACAAACCCCTTTAAAATATTTAGATACTTTAATAATGCATGGGAAGTCCAATAGTGAGGCCTGCTATGGCATTTAAAAAAGTGGCGGGTGAAATTTGTCACCCCAAATAAAGTGCCTATATTAAAAATCAAATATCACTATTTATATGGCATGTGGTAAACATCATTCTCACTCCCCAACTATACCACATCAAAAAGTCACATTTTTCAAGTTATGAAATTATTGAACTTTATTAAACACATCTCCACGTACTGGTTCTGTAACCTAGGGCATGTTATTGGACCTCTCTGAATCATTTCCTCATGTATATAGACAAGGCTACTGGTAGTACCTACATAGGGTGGTTGTAAGGATTAAAAAAATTTAATAAATTAAAGCTGTTATTTATTAAACTCTAAATAAATGTTCACTGTCATTAGCAGCAACATCATCTTGCAATCATGCCAGAATTCCTCAAAGAGAACTTCAGAAAAGGCTATGCACCCTTCGTCTGAAGATTTTCTTGGTCTAAAGAGTATCTTGGACTAGTGGCCAAATGCTTCCTTAACTTCAAGAGCTCTGAGAACCCTCTGAAATTGAATGTGAAATGGTATGATTGCCGGGCTATGTATGTTTTTCTAGGCAACCTCGTCACATCTTTCCTCACATTCAGAGGTTAAGAATCACTGCCATAAGTAGTCATCTAGCTTAACTTTCTCTCCCTTCTACGTCCAGTGGAGAACCAGTGTCCTGTTCGGGACAGAGTGGCCAGGCCAGGGACAGAGCAAGGAGCCTACGCATCTGTCACTGTTGTTGCTTAGGTTCCACCCCATCCCAACTTCTGGGGTCCTCCTCTCTCAAAAGCTGCAATACTGGACCTAGCTCCCTTCTATAGTCTCAACCCATCCTCTTCTCAGGACTAATCATGACATATGGCAGCAGAGATTTAGGACTGGCTAGGCTGATGATCTGGGCTTAACACCAAGTCACCTCTGAGGCAGTGTGCTGTCATGGAAAGATCACAACCATTGAAATAGGCCTGTGTTTAATTCCATTTGACCATTTACTGGATGCATGACCTTGGAGCTGTTTATTGAATTGTTTACTTTGTTATCTATAAAACAGATATAATAAAATTTACTTAGTCTATAGGGAGAGAAATGAGATAATGTAGATAACATAAAAAATAGGAGCACATGTAGACAACAGTAGATGCTCAGAAATGTTCTTTTCATATCTGGCCTTCAACTCTTGGTCACCTGGGGATCAATGTAACAAAAGGATATAAGAATTACAAATATATATGCACCCAACACCACAGCACACAGATATATAAAGCAGATATTAAGTCTAAAGGAAGAGATAGGCTCCAGTACAATAATAGTCAGAGACTTCAACATCCCACTCTCAACATTGGACAGATCATCTAGAGAGAAAAATCAACAAAGAAACATGAGATTTAAAGTGCACTTTAAAGCAAATGGCCCTAACAGACATTTATAGACCATTGCATGTAATGGCTGCAGAATACAAATCCTTTTCACCAGCACCTATAACATCCTCCAAGATAGACCACATGTTAGGGCACAAAACAAATCTCAATACATTAGAAGAATTAAAGTCATATCAAGTATGTTTTCTGAACAAAATGGAATAAAACTAGAAACCAACAACAAGAGGAACTTTGGAAAATTTACAGATACATGAAAATTAAATAACATGCTTCCAAATGACCAATGAATGAAGAAGGAAATTTCAAAATTTATTGAAAAAATAAAAATAGAAGAACAATGTATCAAAACCTATAGGATGAAACAAAAGCACTATCAAGAGGGAAATTTACAGCAATAAATACTTACATCAAAAAAGTAGAAAGCAATTTTAAGCAATAAAAACAAAATGAGAGGTATTGATTTGCCAGACTTCAAACTATACTACAAGGCTGTGGTTCTTAAAACTGCCTGGTATTTGCACAAGGGCAGGGACACAGACCAGTGGAACACAACAGAAAATCCAAATATAAAACCATCCTCATATAGCCATCTAATCTTTGACAAAATAGACAAAAACATACTCTGGGGACAGGAATCCCTATTCAATAAATGGTGCTGGGAAACTGGATAGCCATATGTAGAAGACTGAAACAGGACCCACAGATTTCACGTCTCACAAAAATCAAATCACGGTGGATAACAGATTTAAATCTTAAATGGGAAACGATTAGAATTCTAGAAGAAAATGTAAGAAAGACTCTTATAGACATTGGTCTGGGCAAAGAATTTATGAAGAAAACCCCTAAGGCAATCACAGCAACAACAACAATAAATGAATGGGACCCGATTAAATTAAAAAGCTTCTGCACAGCCAAAGAAACAGTCACGAAAATAAACAGGCAGCCTACAGAATGGGAAAAAATTTTCGCATACTACACATCAGATAAAAGACTGATAACAAGAATCTATTTAGAACTCAGGAAAATCAGCAAGAAAAAAATCAAACAATCCTATGAAAAAGTGGGCAAATGACATGAATAGAAATTTTTCAAAGGAAGATATAAGAATGGCTAACAAACATATGAAAAAATGCTCAACATCCCTAATCATCAGGGAAATGCAAATCAAAACGGCAATGAGATACCACTTAACTCCAGTGAGAATGGCCTTAATCAAAAAATCCCAAAACAACACATGTTGGCATGGATGTGGAGAGACAGGAACACTCATACACTGCTGGTGGGACTGCAAACTAGTGCAACCCCTGTGGAAAGCATTATGGAGATACCTTAAACAGATTCAAGTAGACCTATCATTCAATCCAGCAATCCCATTATTGGGCATATACCCAGAAGAACAAGAGTCATTCTATAACAAAGACACCTGTACCCGAATGTTTATAGCGGCACAATTCACAATCTCAAAGATGTGGAAACAACCCAAGTGCCCATGAATCGACGAATGGATTAGTAAACTGTGGTATATGCATACCATGGAGTATTACTCAGCTGTAAGAAATAACGATGATACGACATCTCTTTGGTTCTCCTGGAGAGAGTTGGAACCCATTATATTAAGTGAAGTATCCCAAGAATGGAAAAACAAGCATCACATGTACTCACCAGAAAATTGGTTTCCTTGATCATCACCTAAATGCACATCGGGGAATGATTCCAATTGTATATCAGACTGGGACAGGGGGTGGGAGGAGGGGATGTATGTATGCCTACATGATGAGTGAATTGTGCACCGTCTGGGGAATGGTCATGCTTGAAGGTGCTGATTCGGGGAGACGGGGGTGAGGGTGGAGGTATGACTACATGGTGAATGCCAGACGCACTGTCTGGAGAATGGACACACCTGAGGCTCTTGCTCAGGGGGATGGGCGGGACACAGACAATGTATATAACCTGAGCTTTTGTACCCCCATGAAGAGCTGAAATAAAAAAAAAATATCTGGAGAACTAAAAATATATATTGAAAAAATAGCTGGGTATGGTGGTGCATGACTGTAGCCCCAGGTACTCGGAAAGCTGAGGCAGTAGGATCACTTAACCCCAGGAGTTTGAGGGTCCTGTGAGGTGGGCTGATGCCATGACACTCACGCTAGCCCAGGCAACAAAGTGAGACTCTGTCTCAAAAAAAAAAAATGTTTCAACTGAATCTAAGATGAGGAAACAATTGGACAGATCCACATTGCATGGCAACCACAAGACACTGGCTTTGAATATTTAAAAATACAGACTCAACTGGGTGCAGTCGCTCATTCCTGTAATCATAGCACTTTGGGAGGCCAAGACAGAAGCATCACTTGAAACCAGGAGTTCAAGACAAACTTGAGCAAGATTGAGACCCCATCTCTACAAAAAAAGAGAAAAATTAGCCAGGTGTGGTGGCACATGTATGTTGTCCCAGGTACTTGGGAGGCTGAGGAAGGAGGATTGCTTGAGCCAGGAGTTTGAGGTTGCAGTGAGCTCTGACAACACCACTGCATTCTAGCCAGGGCAACAGAGTGAGACCCTGTCTCAAAAAAAAAAAAAAAAAAAAAAAAAAAAAGAAAAGAAAAAGGAAAAAAAAAAAAAAACCTCATGGAAGACAAATAAAGGGCTAAAGATTATTCTAGATTACAAGAGTCAAAAAACAACTAAGTGAAATATGTAATTCTTGATTGGATTTTTAAAAAGAAAATAGAAATAAAGGGAAAAAGAACATTATAAGTTATAAGGGACATAAATAGGGACATATGAATATATTAGACTACATTTCAATGTTAAATTTCTTGGGTGTGATAATGATATTATGGTTCTGTATCAATCTTAAATATAAGGCTAAATATCAGGAGTAATATGTCATCTACAATGGAAATGCAAATGATTTTTTAAAGTATATAAATGAGAACAAGAAAGCCAATGAACAATTGTGACAAAATGTTAATAACTGAATCCCTCGTGAATGACACTTACATATTGCTCTCTTCTCTCAATTGAAGTTTTAAATTTTCAAAATAAAATGTTGGAGGAAGAATAATTGGACTAGACTGTAAGAAAATAAATTGAGGATCATTAGTGGTTTTTGAATGCTCACTCTGTGTCAGGCCTTATTTAGAGGAGTTTGCAATATTAACTCATTTAAAGCTTATGATACTTTTATGTGATTTATACTAACAATATACCCATTTTACAGATGAGGAAACTGAAACCTGTAGAAACAAAATAACTTGCCCTAGCTGGTAAGTGGAGTAGCTGGGATTTGAATCTGAGAAATTTAGAGTCAGAATTCATTATCATAGCCATGATGCTATTTTGCCCTTCAAATAAACAATTTAGAGGAGCCAACACATGAACCACATCACACAATGGTTATATCTATCTGATATCTCTTCCATGCCCAATGCAGAATTCTGGAGGCTTCAGTGGCTTCAGGTTAGTTCTCTTTCCTGTGCTGGAAAATAAGATCAGCAATAACTAGAGGCCAAATAATAGCTGGGGCTGGGGATGAGGGTTAAATTTTATAAACACAGCATCTAAAAATAGTGTGTTCAGTTATGGGTATTATTTTTAAAATAGAGAATATAAGGAAAGCCTAAAGATAAATATTTAAATCAAAAGAAAAACGAATAAAATTACAGGTGCTTTGAGGTTTAGACTGTGTTGAAAATGCCATTATAAAGCAGTCCATTTGCTCAGTAGGTAACCCCCAAAGACCCCTGACACAGTTGAAATTATATCATTAGTCAATTAATCAGTTTCCTTTCATAACGGCACACTGGGGTGCCCTCTTTATCTCAATAGAGTCACCAGCTCACCAGCAGTATCTACAAAAAAGGAAAGTCACAGAATGGAAAAACAGACATGAAAAACTATGGTGAAGAGAGACTGAAACAGAAAAAAGTGGTTGTACTATAAAAGAAAGTCAGAAATTGAAAGGGAAATATCAGGAATCAAAGTTTAAAAGAGAAAAGATCAGGATAAAAAAAAAAGAAGTCTCTTATAGGGAAAAAAAAAGGGGAACCAGTGAGGAGGTAGAAATCATGACCATAGTTGAAGCTTAAAAACGCAGGGTACGAGTTCCTGTGATGGCGGAGTGGAGGTGACCTCCTGGATTCATGCTCCTGGAGAGGAAGGCATGGATCTTGGCCTGCCACAACTCTAGAGGATTGCTCCCCCAGAAGAACAGTGGTGTGAATCCATGGAGAATCAACGTGGGACACAGAGAGTAAGAAAAGAATGAGGTGAACGGGAAATAGGATCACGAAAATCTAGAGAGTGTGGGCCGGACAATTAAAAGTGGAGTGTGGGACAGCTGTACCCACCTCACAATGAGCGAGGCAGGTTCAACCCCACAGGAAAGCAGCTTGTTCTCCCCACTGACCTCTACACCCACTCAATTAGGGATCTGCCTGAAGTTGGTGCAGAATCACCACAGTACACATGGAGCTCTGTGGATAGGAGACATCAATGGGAAACAGCTTAGACTCTAGGTGATCTCTGCTGGGATGGTGCTTAGAGGGGGAGGGTCAGAGATGCACGAAGGCGAAAGGCAGCTTGGAGACCCCGAATTATAGCTTTTTTTGGCAGCCCTCTAGCCGGGGAGCTACTGTGGGCTCCTGAGCTCACCAGGCTCTGGGCTCTGGTGCATGCTGGACCCTGAATATTCACCCCTCGCACGGGCAATCTGTGGTTGGGCAGTCGCCATCTTGGGATCCACAGCCTAGCCACTGCAGAACCATAGGGTGCCGGGCGCCTCCTGGGTGGCTCCTTCTCCTAGTCTGTTGGCCCTGTCTAGGAGCCCCACCCTTATTTGAACACTGACTGCTTCCCCAGTTGAGAGAGTGTGGAGCCTGGACCTTGGGGACATTGGTCCAGGGCAAACCTTTGCCCATGGGAGCTGCAGCATTTGGGGCACTGAGCGAGCGAGGGCACCGTCCCTTCCCCTTAGCCAGTGTCTTTCCTGCAGAAAGAGGCAGAAACCACCCCTCTAGAGGAAGAACGAAAAAAAAAGAAAAGAAAAGAGAGAGAGACAGACTTTCTGCCTGCATCTAGTGTGAACCTTGCCCACTAACTGAAAGTCCACAACACAGTGACTTAACTCGCCAAACCAGTCTTACGTCAAACCAATCTTCTGGGGCTGGACCCATCAGAAGTAGCCCCCCAACTGAGGTAGAAAAAACTCTAAACAATACACAACAGTCTCCCCCTCTTGAAAAACAAAGCAACATACCTAGCTTGCATCACAGCCTAAGAACAGAGTACAATGTGTGCTGCTAGCCAGACTAAAACTGTAAGAAAAGATCTCATTATTGATCCAGATGGGAAGGGCTCAGCAAAAAAACACAGGGAGTATAAAGAATCAAATGGAAATATCACCCCCAAAGAGAAATACCAGCTCTCTACCAATTGACACAAACCAGATTCAAAATACCAACATGTCACAGGAAGAATTTCAATTATGGATTATAAACAAGGTGAATAATATACAAGAAAAAATGGATAATTACACGAAGAAACCACAAAATAAACCCAGGGTTTGGAAGAAAAATTCACTGAAGAAATCGAAATATTGAAGAAAAATCAAACTGAACTCCTAGAAATGAAGAATTTATTCAGGGAGCTACAAAACACAGTGGAAAGTCTCAAGAGCAGGGCAGATCAAACAGAAGAAATAATCTCAGAGATTGAAGATAACTCTTTCCAATTAAATAAATCAGTCACAGAGATAGAGCAAAGAAATAAGAGTAAAGACCAGAGTCTACAAGAAATGTGGGATTATGTGAAGAAGCCTAACATGAGAGTTATCGGCATCCCTGAGGGTGAAGAAGATAATAAGCAAGGGTTGGATAAGCTATTTGAAGACATAATAGAGGAAAATTTCCCAGTCCTTGCTAAAACTCTAGATATATATTTTTCAAGAAGCTCAAAGAACTCCTAGGAGATTCATAGCAAATAGGAAAACACCATGCCATGTAGTCATTAGACAGACCAAAATTTCCACTAAAGAGGCACTTCTTCAAGCTGTAAAGAAAAAGAAACAAGTAACATACAAAGGAAAGCCCATTAGAATTACGCCAGATTTCTCAACTGAAATCTTACAAGCAAGAAGAGGTTGGGGCCCCATTCTAACTCTTCTGAAACAGAATAATTCCCAGCCTAGAATCTTGTACCCAGCTAAGCTAAGTTTTCTATACGAAGGAGAAATTAAGACATTCTTAGATCAACAAGGACTGAGGGAATTCACCAAGACAAGACCAGCCCTCCAAGAAGTACTCAAAAGAGAGTCACACATGGACCAGCACAAGAAAGTCCCATGAATGTACAACTACTCAAGAGCTGAAGATCAAATTCCAGCCACCACAATGGCTCAAACGAGAAAACATAGCAATGAAGTTCTACCCAGCAGATGAACAGAATTCAGTTCCACGTATCAGTTCTCTCAATAAATGTGAATGGCTTGAAATCCCCACTCAAGAGACATAGACTGGCCCAATGGATAAAGAAAAAACACAAACCAAGTATCTGCTGTCTTCAGGAAACTCATCTAACCTGCAAAGATGCATTTAGACTGAAAATAAAAGATGGAAATCGATATTTCAAGCAAACGGTAGCCAAAAGAAAGATGGTGTGGCAGTTTTAATTTCCAATAACTTAGTTTTTAAACCAAGAAAAGTAATAAAAGACAAAGATGGTTACTATACACTGGTGAAAGGCACAATTCAAAAAGAAGTCATAAATATACTTAATATATATGCACCCAACTTAGGTGCACCCAGATTCATAAAGCAAACCCTATTTGATCTGAAACAAATGATAGATAACAATACTGTAATAGCTGGAGACTTTAACACCCCACTGACAGTACAAGACAGATCCTACAAACAGAAAATAAACAAAGAAATAATGGACTTAAATAGAATGATAGAAAAAATTGGCCTGACTGACATCTACAAGACATTCTACCGAAAGTCCACTGAATATACATTCTTCTCATCAGCTCACGGGACATTCTCTAAGAGTAACCATATCCTAGGACATAAAGCATGTCTTAAAAAATTAAAAAAAAATACAAATTATACCATGCATCCTCTCAGATCAAAGCGAAATAAAAGTAATAATGAATCCTAACAGAAACTCTCATTTCTACTCAAAGTCATGGAAGCTAAACAACCTTCTCCTGAATGAATATTTCATAAAGGAAGAAATCAAAACGGAAATCAAAAGATTCTTTGAATTAAATGACAAAGGAGACACAACTTATCAAAATCTGTGGGACACAGATAAAGCAGTCCTGAGAGGAAAATTCATTTCCATAAATGCCTATATCAAAAAGACAGAAAACTTACAAATAGTCAACCTAATGAATAGAGTCAAAGAGCTGGAGAAAGAAGAACAGACCGACCCCAAACCCAGCAGAAGGTGAGAAATTATTAAGAACAAATCAGAATTAAATGAAAAGGACAACAAAAATACCATAAGGGAAATTAATAAAACAAAAAGATTGTTCTTTGAAAATATAAACAAAATAGACACACCTCTGGCTAGACTAACCAAGAGCAGAAAAGAAAAATCTCTAATAACCTCCATCAGGAACATGAAAGGAGAAATCACAACTGATACCACAGAGATACACGATATTGTCTATGAATTCTACAAAAATCTTTATACACACAAACTGGAAAATGTTGAGGAAAAGGACAAACTTTTAGAAACACATAGCTTTTGCATGATCAATCAGGAAGAAATAGAATTCCTGAATAGACCAATATCAAGAAATGTAATAAAAATAGCAATAAAAAACCTTCCCAAAAAGAAAAGCCCTGGTCCAAACGGGTTCACACTCGAATTTTACCACACCTACAAAGAAGAACTGGTGCCTATCCTACATAAACTATTCTCCAATATTGAGAAGGATGGAATTCTCCCCAACACTTTTTACCAAGCCAACATAACATTGATACCAATACCAGGAAAGGATGCAACAAAAAGAGAAAACTACAGACCAATTTCTCTCATGAATATAGATGCAAAAATGCTCAATAAAATCCTAGCAAATCGGATCCAAGTGCTTATCAAAAAAATAATCCATCACGACCAAGTGGACTTCATTCTAGAGATGTAGGGGTGGTTCAACATACGTAAATATATAAATGTAATTCACCACATAAATAGAAGCAAAAACAAAGATCATATGATCCTCTCAATAGATGCAGAAAAAGCATTTGACAAAATTCAACACTCTTTTATTATAAGAATGCTTAAGAACGTACGCATAGACAGGACCTTCCTAAAAAATGATACAAGCGATATATGACAAACCCACAGCCAATATTATACTGAATGGGGAAAAACTGAAAGCCCTCCCACTTATAACTGGAACTAGACAAGGCTTCCCACTGTCCCCATTACTTTTTATCATAGTATTGGAAGTCCTTGTGAGAGCTATCAGGCAAGAGAGCAGAATCAAGGGAGTCCAAATACAGAAAGAAGAGATCAAACTCTCACTCTTTGCTGATGATATGCTGTTATATCTAGAAAGCCACAAGGATTCAACCAAGAGACTCCTTGAATTGATTAATGAATTCAGTAAAGACTCAGGTTACAAAATCAATACACACAAATCAGAGGCATTCATATATGCCAATAACAGTCAAATGTAGAACCAATTTAAAGACTCAATACCCTTAAAAATAGCAACAAAGAAAATAAAATATCTAGGAATATATTTAACTAAAGAGGTAAAGGACCTCTATAGGGAGAAGTATGAAACTTTGAAAAAGAAAATTGCAGAACATGTAAGTAGGTGGAAAACCATACCATGCTCGTGGATCGGAAGAATCTACATTGTTAAAATGTCTATACTACCCAAAGTTATCTACAGATTCAATGCAATCCCTATTAAATTACCAACACGATTTTTCACAGATATAGAATACATAATTGTACACTTTGTATGGAGTCAGAGAAGACCCCATATAGCAAAAGCAATTTTAAGCAATAAAAACAAAATGGAAGGTATTAATTTGCCAGACTTCAAACTATACTACAAGGCTGTGGTTCTTAAAACTGCCTGGTATTGGCACAAGGGCAGGGACACAGACCAGTGGAACACAACAGAAAATCCAGATATAAAACCATCCTCATATAGCCATCTAATCTTGACAAAGCAGACAAAAACATACTCTGGGGACAAGAATCCCTATTCAGTGAATTGGATAGCCACATGTAGAAGACTGAAACAGGACCCACAGCTTCCACCTCTCACAAAAATCAAATCACAGTGGATAACAGACTTAAACCTTAGATGTGAAACTATTAGAATTCTAGATGAAAATATAGGAAAGACTCTTACATACATTGGCCTAGGCAAAGAATTTATGAAGAAGACCGCTAAGGCAATCACAGCAACAACAAAAACAAATGAATGGGACCTGATTAAATTAAAAAGCTTCTGCACAGCCAAAGAAACTGTCACGAGAACAGACAGCCTACAGAATGCGAAAATTTTGTCACATACTACACATCAGATAAAGGACTGATAACAAGAATCTATCTAGAACTCAGGAAAATCAGCAAGAATAAATCAACCATCCTATCAAAAAGTGGGCAAAGGACATGAATAGAAATTTTTCGAAAGAAGATATAAGAATGGCTAACAAACATATGAAAAAATGCTCAACATCCCTAATCATCAGGGAAAGGCAAATCAAAACCACAATGAGATATCACTTAACTCCCGTGAGAATGGCCTTCATCAAAAAGTTCCAAAACAACACATGTTGGCGTGGATGCGGAGAGACAGGAACACTGATACACTGCTGATGGGACTGTAAACTAGTGCAACCCCTGTGGAAAGCATTATGGAGATACCTTAAACAGATTCAAGTAGACTTACCATTTGATACAGCAATCCCATTATTGGGTATCTACCCAAAGTAACAAAAGTCATTCTATGACAAAGACACCTTTACCTGAATGTTTGTATCAGCACAATTCACAATTGCAAAGATATGGAAACAACCCAAATACCCATTAATTCAGGAATGGATTAGTAAATTTTGGTATATGTATACCATGGAGTATTACTCAGCTATAAGAAATAACGGTGATATGGCATCTCTTTGGTTCTCCTGGAGAGAGTTGGAAGCCATTATATTAAGTGAAGTATCCCAATAATGGAAAAACAAGCATCACATGTACTCACCAGCAAATTGGTTTCCCTGATCATCACCTAAATGCACATTTGGGAATGACACCAATTGGATATCATACTGAGGTGCGTGGTGGGGGGAGAGGATGGGTGTATGCCTACATGATGAGTGCGTTGCTCACCATCTGGGGAATGGTCTCCCTTGAAGTTGCTGAGTCAGGGAGATGGGGGGTGAGGGGAGGGGATGGGGGTTTAACTACAAGATGAGTGCAATGTGCAGTCCCTGAGGAATGGACACACTTGAAGCTCTGACTCGGGAGGATGGATGGTACATGGGCAACGAATGTAACCTGAACTATTGTACCCCCATAATAAGCTGAAAGAAAAAAAAGAAAAAATGCAGAGTAACAAAGAAAACCATAACAGCAGAGCCATTCACTTGATCCTCCATTTTGCTCATTCATTTAAAACCTAAAATGTGGAAGGCACTTGGAGCTTTGAGGTAAAGACAGAGCAATACGACAGACCTCTGCCCTCAAAGAGACCAGCTGTTCAAAATATTCTTATTTTTGTATGTCCCTATTTTAATGTAACTTTAATTACTGCTGCCACACCTTAGCTAACATTCTCATACACAACACGTAGTTTCAAAAATTACAGCAGCTACATCATCTATAAAAGAGGGTACTTTTTAATGGCAACTGCCATACAGAATGAGTACCCTTGTTATGGAATGGAAACATGTTCTTTTATGCTCATAGTACATAAGACAGCATTGTGAAGTGGTGATCTGTATGTATAGATGATTTCTGTACATTTTCTTGGATACTGCACACTTCATATCATTCTATTTTCATTTTATCATCCCATTCATTCCGTTTTCTTTTTCTCATCCCATTCCAGAGAGAAGGCAAAGGTCAAGGAAATCTAAAGGTAGTGGAAAGACAAATAAGGACTTTACAAACCAGATTTTCATTTCCTTCATAATTTCTCACAGGGCTTTAATGACAAAAAGCAGTACTGACCAACAAAATGAGTATTTGTCATAGAGTATCTAAAATTGAATTCTGGGTAAATATACAATGGAGAGGGTCCTGAGCCTAGATACTAGTTTCTAGATGTCATTGCCTAGTACCTTTCATTTAAAAAATACCTAGTGATATGTTACTTGGGAAAACCAAAAATTCACCTGCCAGCATGTGTATGGTTGCTCCTCTTACTAAGGTTGCCTTGCTCCCTGTAAAGAACTGAAAATTCAATTTAGAACACACGCCCCTCCCAGATCTACAAGGGTAGATGAGGACCATGGAAGTGTAAACCCATTATTTTGAATGTGCAACTTCTGATTCCTTTAGGGCACTGCCCCTCCCCAGTTCCTTGTAGTTCCATTGGGATCTCAATCAAGGGATCCCATCTTCCCCACCAAAGATAGAAATGTGACTCGAGCTAACCAGAATTTTTTTCTTTTCTTTTCTTTTCTTTTCTTTTCTTTTCTTTTCTTTCTTTTCTTTTCTTTTCTTTTCTTTTCTTTTCTTTTCTTTCTTTCTTTCTTTTTTTTTTTAGGTGTGTATAAACCAGCAGGAAGAGAAAGGGCCCTCGGAGATATTGGGCACTTAAGTTCACATAGATGGAAGCTACTGAGGGACTATTTTTTCCTACCACAAGTACTGAGGCTGAAGGATAAATGAAGACCACGTGCAGAAGAAAGGTCTGTGAGACAGGGAAAGAACAGCGGTGAATTTACCCTGTAGCTATTACAATTTAAACTTAACTTACGAGTCCTTTTCTAGAAATGTGTTCACGTGGTCATTTATAATCTTTTTATAAAGAAGGCTCTCCAAACTATATAAGCTTCAGGCCATGCAAAACCTAGCTGCACCCCTGTGAGGGAGAATTTTGAAGCTACAATAAAGCACCCATAGTCATCCATGAAGAGGCCAGTTTCATCCCATTGTATCTACAATTATGTGAGCCAACATTCACCTTTTTTTTTCTCTTGGGATAATCTGAATTCAATTTTACCTACGTGCAATCAAAAGAAACTGGGGATTTTAAAGACAGAAATAAAATCATGGCTCTTAATTTCTTGGCAGGAAAATATGTAAACCAATGCTATTTTGGACTTTCAATATATGTATCATAAACTATTATTATTTTGTTTTTGTCCACAGTTCATGACATGTTTTAAAAATAAGTTCCAATATCAGATTTGTAACCAGCTGTAAGGAAACAAACCATGAGACACTCTCTTCACATTTTTCAAAGATATTTTCCCTTTAATTGGCTATAAAGGACAAGGATTAAGTTGACACTATAAAAGTCTCATTTAATGATACCCTTTTGTGTGTTGTCCATCTACCAAACATGTATTTTTATTTTTTCATTCCATAGAGTATATATTCTCTACTGAGAGTTCCATTTAAACTGTACACACACACACACACACACACACACACACACACATGTACACACACACACACACACACACACACACACACACTCCCCTCCACCACCTCCATCATCATCATGTGATTTTCAAAGAACACTCATATTCTCAGTAAAGGAATTTGAGAGCTAAGCAAAGCCTCCTGGTCTGAGGTCCTGGTGTCTTCCTTTAAACCCAGGTTGTTCATGGAGTGGGTTCCCTACAGGACTCTAGCTTTTGCCCCACAGAGCAGTGTCATTTCCAACATTGTGGGTTTCTTTAACCTTCAAGAGAACACAGAAGGGTCATTCAAAACTGTAAAGGGAAGTGATGCCCTGGCACTCTAATTTCAAAATAGATCTCATATAAGAGTTTTTTCATGGTTTTTAAAAGAAGTATTTTATGTTGCTCAGGTAGAAACTACCAATAGTAGTAGCTTCTGTCTGACAAGTACCATACAGAATGAAACAGTAAGTCTGAAGCAAAGGGGGATGGGAAAAATTATTTTTGATTCAATAGGCAATCAATACAAAATGAAAACAATAGACTATTGAAGTTTAAAAAAATAATCTCTCCTTATTCTGGTAAAGATTTTTCTCATGTCAGCACTTTAAACACTACTGTAAGATGCTGACAATAATCACCTAAATGTTACCGTAAAAGATTAAGTCTCCTGAATAATGGGTTTCAAAGCTGATTCTGCCTCTGCCTTATGCACAAGCACACATGCACATTTCAGGTACCTCTGTCAAGATCTCCCAAAATCAACTATATTGCATGGAGTGAAAATATCTACGCTACTACTACTACTTGTACTAGAATTAAAAAAAAAAATAAAAAAGAACAGAATGTGAGCTGCAGTACACTTAATCTGAAGGGCTGAGGCTCATGTGTGCTAGGTTTTTGTTCGGGGGTGATGGTGGGGAAACGTGGCAGAATAATTATCAGCCGGGACTGTGGAATCAGATCACACCTGGAATTGAATCCTTCCTGGCTTACTCTTTGGGTAACCTAGGCTAGTAACTGAACCTCCCTGAGCCTCAGATTCCTCATCTATAAAATAATGACAGTCATGCCATAGGGTAATTATAGGGATTAAATGAGGAAATGTATATAAAGATGAGGGGTATTCTTTGGTATGAGGATTATTTTGAGCTGAATGCAATTGAAAAGAAATAGATATAAGAAAAGCACTCTGCCTCCTCCTATTTGCCTAAAAGCAGGATATAAATTTGTAAAGGTGCTCTCCTCACTCCCCAGGAAAGACAAAAGTTAATCGCCAGAGACAATTCTAGACCTTATTAACCAGTTCAGACACCAGAGGAATCTACCTAATCAACTTTACTAACTAGCCCTCATCTTCCATTTGTTCCGTCTTATATTTACCTTCCCACAATTTGCCACTCTGGAAACTCAAAATCCTTTTCCTTTGTCTTGACACTTCTCTAAAAGCGTATTGCTCTTTTGTTAAGAGCTACCCAAGTCCAAGTTCTAATCTCCCATTTGAACTGCTCATCACTGGGTACTCCCATGTGTATGTATAACATACATGTTAATAAACATCTGTTTTGCCCTTATTAATTTAATTTTTCAGTGTAATTTACAGGACCTCAGCTGGAGAACATAGGAGGGCACAGGAGAAAAGATTTAGTACAAAGAGCTTAGTGCAGGGCCTGGATCAAAACAAAGCACTCAATATCTGGAAGTGGTTGCTATTGTTATTGTCCTTATTAATGATTGACACAGATTATTAACATCTTGTCTAAACAGATATCATGCTTAGGGGCATAAACTTACTCTGAGAAAAGTTAGACTTGAAGAAGCTATAACTTGCACAGCCAAATACCTTGATCAAAACACACATTTGTTTGACTCTATATTGTGGAAAACAAAATATCTACTATACAAACAAGAGGACCAGTACAGGATTTGGAATCCCAACAAAAAGGTATAACCTGCCTGATTGTAATATGGAACTTGTTAATCTTTGGTGGGATAGTCTTCCCTGCTTTCACCTTTGCTACTCAAAATGTGGACCTCAGAACAGAACATCAGCATCACCTGGGAACTTCTTAGAAATGCAGAATCTTAGGCTCTGTCCCAGATGTACTGAACACCAGAATTTTAATAAGATCCTCAGATGATTTGTATGCATATTAAATTTTGAAAAGCACTGCTGTAGACCACAAAATTTAATGTACAGCTTATCCTATTTGGGGTGTGTTTCTGTGATCTCTACCACTTAATAAATCATCTCAAAACTTAGTGACTTAAAACAACAACAGCCATTTATCTGATCTACTTCTTCAATTTGGACAGGGCTCAGTGGGGCAGCTCATCACTGCTCAATATGGTGTTGACTGGGGCGATTCAGCTGGGACTGCAGGATACAAGTTAGCTTCCCTTCACTTACATGCCCTGGGCTAGCTTGTCTGGGACAGCCAGGGCCTGGCTGCACATCTCTCCATGTCTTTGTTGCCCCACAGGACCTCTTAACAAGTGCCCTCTCTCCTGAAGCATGATTAGAACATCTTTTTTTTTTTTATTTAAGCTCATCATGGGGGTACATAAGTTCAGGTTATATACATTGTCCGTGTCCTGCCTCATAATGCCCACCTTTACTTCTCCCTTTAGATATGTTCATAAGCCATTTGTGGAATCCCCACCAGCAATATAACCTTGTATTCATAATGAAGGGTTCTTACAAACCTTATAAATTTTACTATACCTTGTTGGGGGGAGGGGGAACAAACAAATAGAAATATAGGCATTGTCAAATGCCAACTTGTAAACTTCACTATTCATTGTGTAGGAACTAACACTTTTGGTATTGTTAAGTAGCAACTTGTAAATTTCATTCTCCCTTAAAAAATAGAACTGGAATGAAAGGTGCTGCTTAAAAGAAACATATAAATTTCAGTTTCCACTGCAGGAAAATAAGCTCTGATTACACTACATAGTTCATACACTTCAATATTCCACACACTTGTTTTATTACACATTCATGTATAATGAGTTCGTTTTCCAGTGAGAGAGAAAGAAATTTACAAGTTGTTATTTAACTTTTTCAGGAACGTGTTTTTATTCCATGTCTTTTTTTTCTTCTCCCCCTCTCTCTACAACATAATATAAGCAATGGGGTTTCTGAATAGTACCACACATTAGTTCCTTCTATAACAATGATTAAAATAATTTTAAAAATTGTTCTCAAGGCCTTGTGATACCACATATACTAGTAGAAAATGACACAGCTTTTGGACATACATTTCAAAATTGCTCTTTACCTTGTTGGAGGTAAGGAGGGCTTTTAAAAAGTTGATAACAAGCATTATTTCCAGTCTTTAATTTTTATTTGTTGTTGAAAAGGACAGGTCTATAATTCCAGAAGCTCCCTACCATTTTCATAAATGTACCCATTAGAAATTCAGAGTCAGTGGGTTTGAATGATTTTGCCATTTATTTAAACAAGTTTCTAAATAGTTATCCTAGACAGGAAGGATAGAAATATTGGAAAAAAGTAGTAGAATTATATTCTGTAGAGTCATGACAAGAAATATAAAGAAGGGGAGTTGCCACCTCAATACTAAAGATGTCAGTGCAATGATATCCTAATAAATGGTGTTCTAATAGAAGTTACAAAATCCCATAAACAAAAACACTCTCAAAACAAAAGTCAGGTGCAATACAGCTCAGAATGAACTGAAGACATCTTTATGTCGGGGATAAAAAGATATAAACATATTATCTCTAAAATATGCTTAATTTATAATTTTTGAATAGATAATATATATACAAAGTAAAAAATTGAAACAATACCAGAGTACCAAGGTACACTGAAAAATAAGTCTTCCCATCCATAATGTTAACGATCTCTTGTGTGGTCTTCAACATATGCATATATAAACATATATACATATATTTTTAATTTCCATGATCATAAACAACATCATATTCTAATCCATTTTCGCTTAACAATATGATACAGATGATTCTATATAAATACATTTTTTATGATGGCTTAATTGTATTACAAAGACTACCAAGCATGGATATTCTATCATGCATTTTCCATATCCCCTATTGCTTGGACATTTAAGCTGTTTTTAATCTTTTTGTTGTTGTTGTTAAACAAAATTCGATGATGACCATTTTTATATATAGATTTCTGTGTGCTTACATCACTGCATTTCTGAGATAAATTACTAAAAATGGAACTGCTAGGTCAAAGGGTAGGTGTGCATTTTATTTTGATAGTTATGGCTTTCCAAAGACAATATACCAATTCACACTTCCATTCATGATACCAATACATCTTGCACTGAAGGAATTCCAAAACAACCAAAAATTCATCATCATTTTTCTGCCAACTGATCCCTTCCCTCTTAAATAGGGTGGGGGTAAAAATCATCCATTTTTGATTATAACTATAGGCAGGTTATAATTATTATTGCTCAAGATTCAAGGCCATTTTAATATCCATTGCCCCACTCTGTCCTCTCTGTAGTATAATTCTAACTGGTCAGACAGACCTTTAATTTTCAGACCTTCTCAGATTATCTGCATTCTGCAGACATCTGCAGAAAGTCATTCGCAGGTGCATATTTCATGGCTGAATATTTTTACATAACATCAGCTGGAACCCATCGTTCCAGTATTCTCACCAAGTGTCACAACCTGCTCTATTATATCAAGAAGCAGTTTCAATTAGTCATTTTCTGCCCGTGGTGACTACAGCTATAATAGCATGCAGTGGTCTGATGAAGTTTGTAATATAAAGTGGAGATGAGAGTACTAAAAGGAAAAGAATGCAGAATTAAAATACCATAAAGAAATTCCACCTCCTAAATAGTCATTTGGGGAAATGACAACATTTTTGAAACAGTATTCAACAGTGAATACAAAAATTCAATTACTTTTGAAAAAGACAGATAAATAAATTTTCTATGGGAACACAACCTTGCCCCAGATAGAATCGTGGTTTTTATTGACTAATTAGTCATTAAGTATCATCTCAAAAACAACTATAAATGAAAAAATATTTGGCAAATAGAAAGAAAATTTAAGGCTTAACATAATTGTAAAATGAAAATAAATGCCAATAGAGAATACTACTTTGAATGCGTTGTACAGTAGTAAATAAATTAGAAGGCATGATATAGTTGGCTCTACTCTCAAAATTTATCCCTGACATGTTACTGCTTCTTACTTCAGACACTAATATCGTTGGGTTCCAAGCCATGCTCACCTCCCCTGGCACAGATCCAGAGCCTGCTGACTGACCTCTTGCTTCTCTTTTTGTCCCCTTAAGCCTCTTCTATACACAGCAGCTGAAATGATTTTTTAAAAATACCAATCAGCCTTTTATTGGATGTGTAGCATGCAAAAATTTTCTCCCATTCTCTAGGTTACCTGTTTGCTCTCATTACAGTTTCTTTGGCTGTGCAGAAGCTTTTTAATTTGATCAGGTCCCATTTATTTATTTTTGTTGTTGCTGTGATTGCCTTTGGGGTCTTCTTCATAAATTCTTTCCCTAGGCCAATGTCTATAAGAGTTTTTCCAACATTTTCTTCTATAATTCTAACAGTTTCACACCTTAGGTTTAAGTCTGTTACCCACTGTGAGTTGATTTTTGTGAGAGGTGAAAGATGTAGATCCTGTTTCAGTCTTCTTCATGTGGCTATCCAGTTTTCCCAGCACCATTTATTGAATAAGGATTCTTTTCTCCAGTGTATGTTTTTATTTGCTTTGTCAAAGATTAGATGGCTATATGAGGATGGTTTTATAGGTGGCTTCTCAATTCTGTTCCACTGGTCAATGTCCCTGTTCTTGTGCCAATACCAAGCTGTTTTAATTACTATAGCCTTGTAGTATAGTTTGAAGTCTGGTAAATTGATTACCTCCCATTTTGTTCTTATTGCCTAGGATTGCATTTTCTAAACAGGGTCTTCTCTGGTTCCATATGAAGCATAAAATTATGTTTTCTATATCTGTGAAAAATGATGTTGGTAATTTAATAGGGATTGCATTGCATCTGTAGATCACTTTGGGTAGGATAGACATTTTAACAATGTTGATTCTTCCGACCCACAAGCATGGCATGGTTTTCCATCTCTTTACATCCTCTGCTATTTTTTTCCTCAGTGTTTCATGGTTCTCCAGGTAGAAGTCTTTTACCTACTTAGTTAAATATATTCCTAGGTACTTCATTTTCTTTGTTGCTATTTTGAAGGGTATTGAGTCTTTGATTTGGATCTCAATCTGACTGTTATTGGCATGTAGGAATGCATCTTATTTGTGTGTATTTATTTTGTACCCTGAGACTTTACTGAATTAATTTATCAATTCTAGGAGTCTCTAGGTTGATAACTAGAATCTATTTAGAACTCAGGAAAATCAGCAAGAAAAAAATCAAACAACCCTATCAGAAAGTGGGCAAAGGACATGAACAGAAACTTTTCAAAAGAAGACAGAACAATGGCCAACAAACATATGAAAAAATGCTCAACATCTCTAATCATCAGGGAAATGCAAATCAAAACCACAATGAGATATCACTTATCTCCGGTGAGAATGGCCTTTATCAAAAAGTCCCAAAACAATAAATGTTGGCATGGATGTGGAGAGATAGCAACACTCATCCACTGCTGGTGGGACTGCAAAGTAGTGGAAACTCTGTGGAAAGCAATATGGAGATACCTTAAAGAGGTACAAGTGGCTCTACCGTTTGATCCAGCAATCCCATTACTGGGCATCTACCCAAAAGAACAAAAGACATTCTATAAAAAAGACATCTGCACCCAAATGTTTATAGTGGTAAAACTCACAATTGCAAGGATGTAGAAACAACCCAAGTGCCCATCAATATAGGAGTGGATTAATAAAATGTGGTAAATGTATATCATGGAGTATTACTCAGCTATAAGAAATAATGGTGATATAACACCTCTTGTATTTTCCTGTATAGAGCTGGAACCCATTCTACTAAGTAAAGTATCTCAAGAATGGAAAAAGAAAAACCACATGTACTCACCATCAAATTGGTTTCAGTGATCAACACCTAAGTCCATATATAGGAATAACATTAATCAGCTGTAGGGTAGATGGAAGGGGGAGAAGAGGATGGGTATATACATACATAATCAGTGCAATACACACCATCTGGGGATGGACACACTTGGAGCTCTGACTCCGGGTGGTGGGGCAAGGGCAATGTACGTAACTTAACCATTTGTACCCCCATAATGCTGAAATAAATAAATAAATAAATAAATATATATACATAAAAATCATACATATAATGCTGAAAAAAATATATATATATGTATCAGATCACGTCATTTCATTCGTTCTCAAATCTTTACCATGGCTATCAGGCACTACCTAATCCAGCCCTGCCACCTCTGCAGTGGCATATCCCTCTGCTCCCTGCTCTTCTCCATGCTGGCCTCCACCAAACACAGTCCCAACTCAGATTCTCAGGTCTTGTTTTGCTTCTAGCTAAAATGCTTGTCCCCTAAATTTCACATACATCCCTGCTTCACTTCATTCAGGTTTGTCCTTAGAAGTCATCTCATCAGACGGGGATTCGTAGATCACCAAATCTAAAAACTAAACCCAACCTCTTTATCGATGCATGTTGATTTACTTTCTTTATACCACTTAACTGCACTTGACATTATATTATGTAGTTATATGTGTGTCAGTTTACTATCTATATCTCCTCATAGAATATAATTTCCATGAAAACAAGAAGAAGCAAAGATATAAATTATGCACCCCTCCCAGACACAAAAACATACTATGACTGTGAATTATACTCACAGTTACAAAAAACAGTACCTAACTTACTTTGGGTCAAATCTATTCAATTCAGCAAACATTTAATGAACTCCTACTAGATATGGGATCCCAGAAACATAGGTCCCAGTATCTATCCCTTTTATAGTTTGGAGATAAAAACTTACACATAGTTTGGGGGATAAGACACAAAATATAAACTATTGAAATAATAAATCAAAACATGAACAACCAGAAGCTAGCATGAATAGGGTAGACAGTGTCAGGAAGTTCTAAGAAGGAGAGATTTGTGTAGGCTAAGAGGAAAGTTAGTTGAAGGAAAGTTTCAAAAAGAAGGATGGATAGGATCTTAGCAAAGAAATCAGGCGGAGGAAGGCATTGTGGGTTGAGACCACAGCAGGGGCAAAAACATGGAGTTCTCCAAACATCAGGACATGGAACCCTGGTGCTATTATCTATGGCCCACTAATAGAGCAAACCAAAAAATAATAAAGTTATATCTCCTTACATGTTCTTTTAATCATTTTAATGTATTCAATGAGAAAGTATTAATTCAACATTAAGATTTTTAAAAGACCTTGTAACACTTGCTGATCTGAATAGCATCATTTTATTTTCATTGTATTTCTCTATAAAGTTTTACACCACTACTCATAATAAGAGATTTTATTTCCCATTTATGGAATAATATATGATTTTGTGTATACATAAACTTATATAAGTAAAAAAAAAGAATTGAGTTGTTTTAAAGCCAGATATTAAATCAATCATGGACCAGATAGCTGCGACACTACCTACCCAGACACAGAGTAGAGCCCACCTTTAAAGTAAGTAAATTGGCTCAGTGGAGAAGAGCATAAGGTTAAACTCTTGCCAAGATTCAAGAGACCTCATGACAGGCTAAGGGTTTTGAAAAATATTCTGTAGGTTTCTGGCTTTCCAACTTGTTACAAGGTGCAATTCCTGGGAATTATGCTCTTTCTATGTAGGCGCAGTATCTGTCTTATTTTCAAGAAAGCATGAAATATGGCAATCTTCAATTCCATTCTATAAACTTAAATACAAAATACAAAGAAGTAAATACAACCTCATACTACAGGTGAAGTACAAACGCACAACCACAACTACAGTTTTAGGTAAAAAGAAAAAAAGTTGTCTGTATCAATTACAATCTGGGAAAGAAAGAGATGAGACACAAAACATCCAAATGGGGTAATCTGCATAACTACCAGGGAAACCAAAGTTTACTGCAGTACACAGCGATGGTGGGGGGAGCCCTCAGAGAACTTCTCAGGCAAAAGGCAGGGTAGAAAGTGGGTATGAAGGAATAAATAGAAGATAACCAGTACACAAACAAGGCTGATTTTAAATATTTACTGGGGAAGAGAGCCAAGATATCTGACTAGAGATATAGCTTGTCTCACAGTCCCGCCTGAAGGGTAGCGTGTTAGACTGAGGAGAGCGGAGGACAATTGTGGCTCAGGTGTGGGTCACAGGGAGAGACAGCAGAGGTATCCAGGGACCCAACCAAGAAGGACTACAAAGCTGAGAAAGAGGAAGAGAGAGAAGAGAGGAGAGCGACCAAATCTGGAGTGGTCTGGAGCCCAGTGAAAGGATAAGGGGGCACCCCTCCCCCATATAGGGGACTCTGGCAAACAATGAGACACAAAAGGGTCACTTCCTGTGAGAGTCCCACAAGAGAACAGAGAGCCAGCATTCTTACACCTGGAGACCTCCTCCATTCCTGGCATCACAGAAAGTAATTTTGGCTCAAGACAGCTTGTAGCTGTGGATCCTCTCACCCCATAGCAACTGCAAGAGGGCTCAGTGCTGAGAAGCCTGCTTCTCTGCAGCGGGGGCACATTCCCCGCTGAACCTGCCACTGAGAGTGGAACCACCACAGTGGCATTTCATGGTATCACTCACTGGCAGCTTGTTCAGGTGGGAAGGACACCAGAGTGGTACAGGGAGATCACAGCCTCTCCCCTCCCATAGTAATCACGACAGGGCTCAGTGCTGAGAATACAGTTTCTCTATGGTGCGGGTATGTTCCCAAGCCAAGCCTGGCACTGAAAGCAGAGCCACCACAGTGGTGTAACCCCAGAGGTTCATCAAACCTACTAAAGTATCCCAAAGGCAACTCAGGATCAGCACTCCTCTCCCTGGCATAGTCAGAGACCAATCTTCAGGGACTCGGATACTGGTGCATAAGCCAGCCCCAGCACTCTCAGATCTCAATTGAGAGCTTTATGAGAAGGAACCAGCAAAAGAACTTTGGACATATGAGAAATAAAAGCAAAAGGATACCCTCAAAAAAAAAAAATAAGTCCTCACCAATAGATACCAACCTAAAAAAAAAGATTAAAATGACAGATGAAGAATTTTGAATATGGATTCTAAGGAAGGTCAATGAAATACAAGATAAGATAGAAACCCAAAACAAAGAAGTCACAACAACAATACAGGAAATAAATGAAAAATTCTCTAAATAAATCAGATTATTAAAGAAAAACTAAACAGAACTTGTGGAAATGAAAATTCATTCAAGTATTTACAAAACACACTGGAAAGCCTTAAGAATAGGCTATACCAGGCAGAAGAAAGAATATCAAAGCTTGAAGGTAACGCTTTTGAGATAAACAACTCAGCTGAAGAAAAGCAACAGAGAAATAAGAGGAATGAAAAAAGCCTACAAGAAATGTGGGATTATGTAAAGAGGCCAAACATAAGAATCACAGGCATCCTTGAGGGCAAAGAAGAAGATAAACAAGGGTTGGAAAATCTATGTGAGTGAATAATCGAGGAAAATTTCCCTGACCTGGCTAGAAATCAAGATATCCACATACAAAAAGCTCAAAGGACTCCTGGGAGATTCATCGCAAAAATATAATTACCACAACAAATAGTCATTACACTTGCCAAAGTAAACATGAAGGAGTCACTCCTATGAACAGAAAGGCAAAAAAATCAGGTAACTTACAAATAAAAACCTATCAGACTAACTGCAGACTTCTCAACTGAGATCTTACAAGCCAGAAGTGATGGGGGCCCTATTTTCAGTCTCCTCAAACAGAATAACAGCCAGCCTTGAATTTTATATGATGAAAAACTAAGTTTCTTATATGAGGGAGGAATAAAGACCTTCTCAGACAAGCAAGCACTGAGGGAATTTGTCAAGACTAGACCTGCCCTGCAAGAAGTACTCAGAACTGCATTATACATGGGTCAACACAATAGACACCCACTAGTGTAAAATCACCCAAAAGATAAAGGTCAGAGCCCAGATACCACAATGGATCAAGAGGTAAAACAGAACAACAAAGTGATGCTCAACAGGATAAACAGAAATCTACTCCACTTATCAATTGTTTCAATAAATGTGAATGGCTTGAATCCCCGCTCAAGAGAGACAGGCTGCCTGAATGGATTAAAAAAAATACAAGCCACATAGCTTCTATCTCCCGGAAACACATATTAACCCACAAGTACTGAAGGTGAAGGCATGCAAAACAATATCCCATTTAAATGGAAAACAAAAGAAAGCTGCTACAGCTGTTCTCATAACAAATAACATAGAATTCAAATAAACAAAAGTAAAAAAAGACAAAGATGGTCATTATATAATGGTAAGGGGAACCATTCAACAAGAAGACATAACAATTCTAAATATATACACACCCAGGACAGGAGCACCCAGATTCATGAAGCACATCCTACTTGATCTAAACAAAAGGATAAACAGCCACACTGTAATAATCAGGGACTTCAACACCCATTTGACAGAATAGGACAGATCATCCAAACAGAAAGGAACAAATAAATAATGCATTTAAACAGAACTCTAGAACAAATGGGCCTAATATAACATTCTACCCACAAACCATACAATATATGTTCTCATCAGCTCATGGAATATTCTCTAAGACTGATCACATCGCAGGCCACAAAACATGTCTCAAGAAATTTTTTAAAAATAGAAATTATACCATGTATCTTCTCAGACCACAGTGGAAGAAAATTAGAAATCAACTCAAACAGAAACACTCATTTCTACACAAAGTCATGGAAACTAAACAACCTACTGCTACATGACAGCTGAGTCAAGGAAGAAATTAAGATGAAATGAAGAGATTCTTCAAACTAAACGGTAAAGGGGACAAAAGTTATCAAAACCTGTGGGATACATCTAAAGCAGTCCTGAGAGAAAAATTTATAGCCCTAAATGCCTACATCCAAAACACAGAAAGAGCACAAATCAACAATTTAGTGAATCATATCAAGGAACTGGAAAATGAGCAGCAAACCAATCCCAAACCCAGAAGAAAAGAAATAACGAAGATCAGAGCAAATCTAAATGAAATCAATAATAAAAGAAATATACTGAAAATTAATTGAGACAAAAAGTTGGCTCTTTGAAAATATAAACAAATTTGGCAGACCTCTCACTACAATAACCAGAATCAAAAAAGTAAAGACTCCAATAAGCACAATCAGAAATGGAAAAAGGGAAATTACAACTGATGCCACAGGAGCACAATGTATTATCTATGAATACTATAAAAACCTCTCTGCACAGAAACATGAAAGTGTGGAGGAAATGGACGAACTCTTAGAAACACACAGCCTCCCTGGGCTCAATCAGGAAGAAATAGAACACCGAACAGACCAATATCAAGAACTGAAAATGAGGCAGCAATAAAAAAACCTTCCTAAAAAAAAAGTCCCAGACCAGGTGGTTTCAAATCTGAAATTTACCAGACCTATAAAGAAGAACTGGGGCCTATCCTTCAGAAATTATTCAACAACATTGAGAAGGAAAGAATCATCTCCAACATGTTTTATAAGGCCAACCTCACCCCAATGCCAAAACAGGAAAGGACATAACAGAAAAAGAAAACTACAGACCAATATCCCTTGTGAATATAGATGCAAAAATTCTCAACAAAATACTAGCAAACCAAATTCAGGTGCTTATCGAAAAACTAATCCATAACGACCAAGTGGGCTTCCTCCCTGAGATGCAGGGATGGTTCAACATAAGCAAATCCATAAATGTAGTTCACCACATAAAGAGAAGGAAAAACAGAGATCATATGATCCTCTCATTAGATGCAGAAAAAGCATTTGACAAAAGTCAGCACCCTTTTATGAGAAGAATGCTTAAGAAAACAGGCAGAGATGGGATTTTCCTAAAAATGATACAAGCCATATATGACAAACCCAAAGCCAACATCATATCAAAAGGGGAAAAATTGAAAGCGTTCCCACTTAGGACTGAAACCACACAAGGTTGCCATTGATCACCACTTCTGTTGAACATAGTGTTAGAAGTCCTAGCCAGGGCAATCAGAAAAGAGAAGGAAATCAAGGGCATCCAAATGGGAAAAGAAGAGGTCAAACTATCACTCTTTGCTAACGATATGATCTTACATCTGGAAAACCCCAAAGATTCTGCCATGGGAATACTGGAATTGATAAACAAGTTGACCAAAGTCTCAGGTTACAAAATCAATGTACAGAAATCAGTAGCATTCCTATACGCCACCAACAGTCAAACTGAGAACCAAACCAAAGACTCAATAATCTTCACAATACCAACAAAGAAAATAGAATACCTGGGAATATATTTAGCTGAGGAGGTAAAAGACTTCTACAGGGAGAACTCCAAAACATTGAGGAAGGAAACAGCAGTGGACGTAAACACGTGGAAAAGCATACCATGTGCATGGGTCAGCAGAGGCACCATTGATAAAATGTCTATGCTACCCAAAGTGATCTGCAGATTCAAGGTAATCCCTATTAAAATACCAACATCATTTTTCACTGATCTAGAAAAAATAATTCTACACTTCATATGGAACCAGAGAAGACCTGGTATAGCAAAAGCAACCTTAAGCCAAAAGAACAAATGGGGAAGCATTCGTTTACCAGACTTCGAGCGATACTACAAGCCTATAGTAACTAAAAAAGCATGGTACTAGCACAAGAACAGAAACATAGACCAATGAAACAGAACTGAGAACTCAGATATAAAACCACCTTCGAATAGCCACCTAACTTTTGACAAAGCAGACAAACACATAAATGAGGGAAAAGAACCCTTATTCAATAAATGGTGCTGGGAAAACTGGATAGCCACATAGAGAAGACTGAAACAGGATCACCTCTTACCTTTCACCTCTTACAAAAATATGCACTTCTCATCTCTGAAGATAATGAACTAAAACAAAAGTCTGACACAGTACCTTCACGTTCCACCTCTCACAAAAATCAACTCCAACCAAGGATTACTAAAATAATGGTGAAAACTAGTACCGTTCTTAAAATAGTGGTGAAAAGATGGTGACATAATTCCTCAAATAATCATTATTTCAAGGCTTTGCTATAAAATTCTTGGAAATACAAAGTTACCTTTGCCTGAACATAGATTTGTCTGCCAAACCATTTTAAGCTCTGAGCCGATGAAACAAATCATCATAAATGATGGTGGAAAGTGCTAAATCCCTTTAAAAATGGTATTTGAAGCAAATTGGAAAGGTGAAAAAGCTTGGTAAATGGGTGCCTTATGAGCTGACCAAAAAAAAAAAAAAATCACTGTTTTGAAGTGTCGTCTTCTCTTATTGTATGCAACAACAATGAACCATTTCTCAATCGGATTGTGACATGCGACAGAAAGTGGATTTTATACAAATAACCGACAACAAAATGACCAACTCAGTGGTTAGACCAAGAAGAAGCTCCAAAGTACTTCCCAAAGCCAAACCTACACCAAAGAAAGGTCATGGTCACTGGTGGTCTACTGCCAGTCTGATCCACTCCAGCTTTCTGAATCCTGGTGAAACCATTCCATCTGAGAAATATGCTCAGCAAATTGATGAGATACACCGAAAACTGTAATGCCTGCAGCTGGCATTGGTCAACAGAAAGGGCCCAATTCTTCTGCATGACAATGGGAGACCGCACATTGCACAACCAATGCTTCAAAAGTTGAATGAACTGGGCTACGAAGTTTTGCCTCATCTGCCATATTCACCTGACATCTTCCCAACTGACTACCACTTCTTCAAGCATCTCAACTTTTTGCAGGGAAAACACTTCCACAACCAGCAGGATGCAGAATATGCTTCCCAAGAATTTGTTGAACCCCGAAGCACGGATTTTTACACTATAGGAATAAAAAAACTTATTTCTCACTTGCAAAAAAAAAATGGTGACATATTTCTTAAAATAATGGTTATTTCAAAAATGTTCCGACCTACTTCCTGGAAATATCCAGTTACCTGGGCCTAAATATAAACTTGCGGCCAAAATCACTTTTGACTCTGACCAGATGAATGAAATGCTTTTTCAAATAATGGGGAAAAGTAAAAACGCACTTAACATAGTGGGGAAAGATGGTGAAAAAAATCTTAAAAATAGTGGTTATTTTAAAGGCTCTCCTACCAATTTTTGGAAATATTCATTTAGCTGGGCCTAAACACAGATTAGCCTACCAGGACCATTCTCTAATCCGAGTTGATGAATCAAATGTTTTTAACATAATGGTGAAAAGTGCTACCATTCTTAAAATAATGGTGAAACAATGGTGGAATCATACATAAAATGACAGTTTTTTTCAAAGCTCTAGTACCAAGTATTGGAAACACAAAGTAAGCTGGGACTCAGCATAGCTTTGTCTGCCAAAACTATATTAGACTTCAGGATGTAGACACCAACCATATTACAAACATGGTGAAAAGTGATAAAAAAATGGCCAATAATTCTTAACATAATGGTTATTTCAAAAGTTATGCGACATACTTTTTGGAAATATCCTGTTACCTGGGCCTAAACATACATTAGTCAATGAAAACTAATTCGATGCCCAGCTAATAAATCAAATGATTCTTAAAATAATGGAGAAAAGTGTGAAAAGACTGAAACAAGATTTGCACTTTTCACCTCCCACAAAAATGCTCACTTCTCATCTCTGGTGATCATCAAATCAAACATAGGACTGACAGAGGCCCTACACTTTCCACCTGAGTCTAAAGACAGAAACAGGATCCACATATTTCACCACTCACAAAAATGCGCACTTATCATCTTTGGTGATAATCAAGTCAAACTAAGGACTGACAGAGGACCCTCACTTTCCACCTCTCACAAAAATCAACTCCAACAAAGGATTCTTAAAAGAACAGTGAAAAATGCTACCATTCTACAAAAAAATGGTGAAACAATGCTGGAATAATACTAAAAATAACAGATTTTTCAAAGGCTCTAGTACCAAGTATCAGAAATACCAAATTGGCAGACAACAGGAGAGTTTTGTCTGCAAAAACTATCTTAACCTTAAGGATGTACAGACCAACCTTATTACAATTATGGCAAAAAGTGCTATAAAAATGGCAAATAATTCTTAACATAATGGTTATTTCAAAAGTTCTGTGACATACTTCCTGGAAATATTCAGTTACCTGGGCCTAAACATAGATTAGACTACCACAGTCATTTTAGATTCCCAGCTGCTAAATCAAATGATTCTTAAAATGACAGTGAAAAGACTGAACCAGGATCCGCAATTTTCACCTTTCACAAAATGTGCACATCTCAACTTTGGTGATAATCAAATCAAGCACGAGACTGACAGAGGACCCTCCCTTTCCACCTCCCACAAAAATCAACTCCAACAGAGGATTGCTAAAAATAACAGTGAAAAGTGCTAAGGTTCTTAAAATAATCATGAAATGATGGTGGAATAATATTTAAAATAATGGTTTTTTCAAAGGCTCTAGTACCAAGTGTTGAAAATACCAAGTTAGCTGGGCCTTGGCCTAGTTTCCTCTGGGAAAACTATCTTAGGCTTAAGTATGAGGAGCCCAACCTTGTTACAATTATGGTGAAAAATGCTATCTAATATGTCAAATAATTCCTAACATAATACTTATTTCAAAAGTTCTGCAACATACTTCTTGGAAATATCCAGTTACCTGGGCCTAAACCTAGATTAGTCTAGAGAACAATTTTTGATTCCCAGCTGATGAATCAAATGATTCCTAAAATAACGGTGAAGAGTGTGGATCCTATTTCAGTCTAAAGACTCACAAAATTGCACACTTCCCATCTCTGGTGATAATCAAATCAAACATCGGACAGACAGAGGACCTGAACTTGCCACCTGTCACAAAAATCAACTCCAACAAAAGATTCTTAAACTAACAATGAATAGTGCTACCAATGTTAAAATAATGCTGAAATGATGGTGGAATAATACTTAAAATAATGGTTTCTTCAAAAGCTCTGTAAGCAGTATTGGAAATACCAAGTTAGCTAGGCCTCATCATAGCTTTGTCGGTAAAAACTATCTTAGGCTTAAGGAAGTAGACACCAACCATGTTACAATTATGGTGAAAAGTGCTATAAAAATGGCAAATAATTCTCAACATAGTGGTTATTTCAAAAGTTCTGCTACATACTTCCTGGAAATATCCACTCACCTTGGCCTACATGTAGATTTGTCTAGAGAAACATTCTGGATTCCCAGCTGATGAATCAAATGATTCTTAAAATAATGGTGAAAATTGCGGATGCTGTTTCACTCTTTAGACTGACAGAAATGAGCACTACTCATCTCTGGTGATAATCATATCAAACAAAGGACTGACAGAGGACCTACACTTGCCACCTCTCACAAACATCAACTAGAACAAAGGATTCTTAAATTGATGAAAAATTCCACTGATCTTAAAATAATAGTGAAACGATGGTGGAATAGTACTGAAAATAATAGTTTCTTTAAAGGCTCTACAACCAGTATTGGAAATACCAAGTTAGCTGGGCCTCAGCATAGCTTTGCATGAGAAAATTATCTTAGGCTTAAGGATGTAGACACCAACCATGATAAAATTATGGAGAAAAGTGCTATAAGAAAAAACAAATAATTCTTAACATAAGGGTTCTTTCAAAAGTTCTCCAAAATACTTCTTGGAAATATCCAGGTACCAGGGCAAAAACATGGATTACTCTACCAGGACCATTTTCGATTCCCAGCTGATGAAACAAATGGTCCTTAAAATAACAGTGGAAAGTGCGGATTCTGTTTCAGTCTTTCACCATGTTACAATTATGGTGAAAAGTGTATTAAAAATGGCAAATAATTCATAACATAGTGGTTATTTTAAAAGCTCTGTGACATACCTCTTGGAAATATGCAGTTACCTGGGCCTAAATATAATTTAGTCTAGAGAAACATTTTTGATTCCCAGCTTATGAATAGAATGATTCTTAAAGTAACAGGGAAACGTATGGATCCTGTTTCAGTTTAAACATGAACTGCACTTTTCACCTCTCACACAAATGCACACTTCTCATCTATGGTGATAATCAAATCAAACACAGGACTGACAGAGGCCCTGAACTTGCCACCCTACACAAAAATCTCAACTCCAGTGAAGGATTCTTATACTAACTGGTGAAAAGTGCTCCGGTTCTAAAAATAATGGTGCAACAATGGTGGAATAATACTGAAAAGAAAGGTTTCTTCAAAGGTTCTAATCCCAAGTATTAGAAATACCAACTTAGCTGGGCCTCAGCATAGTTTGGTCTGCGAAAATTATCTTAGGCTTAAGGATGCAGGGGTTTAAAGATGGCAGAGTGGAGGTGACCTCCTGGATTTGTGCTCCCGGAGAGGAAGGCGTGGATCTCCACCTGCCACAATGCTAGAGGATTGCTTCTCCACAGGAAAGGTGCGGTGAACCCACGGAGAATCACCGTGGGACACAGGGAACAGGAAAAACCAGAGGCGAGTGGGAAATCAGACCGAGATAATTTGGAGAGTGAGGGACGGAAAACAGACAGTGGAGTGCAGGACGGCCATGCCTGCCTCACCCGTGAGTGGGGCGGGTTCAGCCCCACAGCAAAGCGGCTTGATCTCTCCACTGACCCCCACATCCACTCGGTCAGGGATCTGACTGAAATTGGTGCAGAATCACCATGGGAGACATGGAGCTCCGAGGAAAGCCCAGGAGCTACTGTATACTCCTGAGTGCTCCAGATCCCCAGCTCTGATTCCTATCGGACCCTGAAAATTGCCCCCCAGTGCCAGTGATCTGCGGGTGGGCAGCAGCAATTGTGCGGGCCAAGGTCTAACTGTGGCAGAGCCATAGGGTGCCAGGCGGCTCCCCAGGAGGCTCCATCCCCTGATCCCTAGACCCTCTCCAGGTCCCCTTCCCAGATGTGAACACTGAGTGCTTCCCCAGACGCAAGAGTGTGGAGCCCGGACTTTGGGAGCACTGGGACAGTGTAGACCTTTGCCCATGGGAGCTGCAGCACCTGGGGCACTGAGTGAGTGAGGGCACCACCTCCTCCGCCTAGCCAGTGTCTTTCCTGCAGAAACATACAGAAACCACACATCCAGAGGAAGAACCAAAAGTCAGGGGGAAAAAAAAAAAGAAAAAGAGAGGGAAAAGAGGCTTTCTGCTTGCAAATAGTGTGAATCCTGTCTACTAACTGAAAGTCCACAACACAGTGATTTAACTTGCCAAACCAGTCTTAGGTCAAGCCAACCCTCTGGGGGTGGACCCGTCAGAAGCAGTCCCCCAACTGAGACAGAAAAAAAACTCTAAACAACACACAACAGTCTCCCCCTCTAGATAAAGGAAGCAACATACCTAGACTGTTTCACAGCCTAAGAACAGAGTACAAGACGTGCTGTTAACTAGACTAAAGCTGTGAGAAAAGATCTAACGATAGAGCCAGATGGGAAGGGCTCAGCGGAAAAATATGGGGAGCACAAAAAACCAAACGGAAACCTCGCCCCCAAAGAGAAATACCAACTCTCCTCCAATTGGCACAAACCAGTTTCAGAATACCAACATGTTACCAGAAGAATTTCAGTCTTGGGTTATAAATAAGCTGAATGATATACAAGAAAAAATTGATATCCAATGCAAAGAAACCGCAAAAAAATTCCAAGATTTGAAAGAAAAATTCACTAAAGAAATAGACATATTGAAGAAAAAACAAACTGAACTCCTAGAAATGAGGGATTTATTCAGGGAGCTACAAAACACAGTGGAAAGTCTCAAGAACAGGGTAGATCAAATAGAAGACAGAATCTCAGAGATCGAAGATAACTCTTTCCAATTAAATAAGACAGTCACAGAGATAGAGCAAAGAAATAAGAAAAAAGATCAGAGTCTTCAAGAAATGTGGGATTATGTGAAGAAGCCTAATGTGAGAGTTATAGGCATCCCTGAAGGTGAAGAAGATAATAAGCAAGGGCTGGATAAACTATTTCAAGACATAATAGAAGAAAATTTCCCAGGCCTTGCTAAAACTCTAGATATACAGGTTCAAGAAGCTCAAAGAACCCCTGGTAGATTCATAGCAAATAGGAAAACACCATGCCACGTAGTCGTCAGACTGACCAAAATATCCACTAAAGAGAGCCTTCTTTGAACTGTAAGGAGAAAGAAACAAGTAACATACAAAGGGAGACCCATTAGAATTACGCCAGATTTCTCAACTGAAACTTTACAAGCAAGAAGAAGTTGGGGCCGAATTCTCACTCTTCTAAAACAGAATAATGCCCAGCCTAGAATCTTGTACCCAGCTAAGCTAAGCTTTCTATATGAAGGAGAAATTAAGACATTCTCAGATACACAAGGACTGAGGGAATTCACCAAGACAAGACCAGCCCTCCAAGAAGTACTCAAAAGAGAGTTACACACGGATCATCACAACAAAGACCCACGAATGTAAAACCACCCAAGAGCTAAAGATCAAATTCTAGCCACCACAATGGCTCAAGAGAGAAAACATAGCAATGAAGTTCTACCCAATAAGATAAACAGAAATCTATCCCAATTATCAGTTCTCTCATTAAATGTCAATGGCCTGAATTCCCCACTCAAGGGACATAGACTGGGCCAATGGATAAAAAAACACAAACCAAGTATCTGCTGCCTTCAGGAAACTCACTTAACCAGCAAAGATGCATTTAGACTGAAAATAAAAGGATGGAACTTGATATTTCAAGCAAATGGTAGCTACAAGAAAGCTGGTGTGGCAGTTTTAATTTCCAATAACTTAGTCTTTAAACCAACAAAAGTAATAAAAGACAAAGACGGTTACTACATACTGGTGAAAGGCACAATTCAACAAGAAGACATAACCATACTTAATATATATGCACCCAATCTAGGCGCACCCAGATTCATAAAGCAAATCCTACTCGATCTAAGCCAAATGATAGACAACAACACTTTAATAGTTGGAGACTTTAACACCCCACTGAGAGCACAGGACAGATGCTCCAAGCAGAAAATAAGCAAAGACATAGTAGACTTAAACAGAATGCTAGAACAAATGGGCCTGACTGACATCTAAGGGACATTCTACCTGAAATCCACTGAATATACATTCTTCTCATCAGCTCACGGGACATTCTCTAAGATTCACCATATCCTAGGTCATAAAGCAAGTCTTAAAAAAATTAAAAAAAACGAAATCATACCCTGCATCTTCTCAGATCACAATGGAATAAAAATAATAATGAACCCTAACAGGAACTCTCATTCCTATTCAAAGTCATGGAAGCTAAACAACCTTCTCCTGAATAACAATTTTGTAAAGGAAGAAATTAAGTCAGAAATCAAAACATTCTTTGAATTAAATTACAAAGGTGACACAACTTATCAAAATCTATGGGATGCAGCTAAAGCAGTCCTGAGAGGAAAATTTATTTCCATAAATGCCTATTTGAAAAAGACAGACAACTTACATATAGACAACTTAATGAATAGACTCAAAGAGCTGGAGAAAGAAGAACAGATTGACCCCAAACCCAGCAGAAGGTGAGAAATTATTAAGATCAAATCAGAATTAAATCAAAAAGACAACAATAATACTATAAGGGAAATTAATAAAACAAAAATTTGGTTCTTTGAAAAGATAAATAAAATAGACACACCACTGGCTAGACTAACCAAGAGCAGAAAAGAAAAATCTTTAATAACTTCCATCAGGAACATGAAAGGAGAAATCACAACGAAATCCACAGAGATACATGACATTATCTATGAATATTACAAAAATCTTTATGCACACAAATTGGAAAATGAGGAGGAAATGGAGAAATTTTTAGAAACACACAGCCTTCCCAAGCTCAATCAGGAAGAAATAGAATTCCTGAATAGACCAATATCAAGAACTGAAATTGAAACAGCAATAAAAAACCTTCTCAAAAAGAAAGCCCTGGTCCAGATGGCTTCACACCTGAATTTTACCATACATACAAAGATGAACTGCTGCCCATGCTACATAAACTATTCTTCAATATCGAGAAGGATGGAATTCTCCCCAACACATTCTACCAAGCCAATGTAACATTGATACCAAAACCAGGAAAGGATGCAACAAAAAAAAGAAAACTACAGACCAATTCTCTCATGAACGTAGATGCAAAAATTTTCAATAAAATCCTAGCAAATCGTATCCAAGTGCTGATTAAAAAAATAATTCATCATGACCAAGTAGGCTTCATCCCAGAGATGCAGGGCTGGTTCAACATACGAAAATCTATAAATGTAATTAACCACGTAAATAGAAGCAAAAATAAAGACCATATGATCCTCTCAATAGACGCAGAAAAAGCATTTGACAAAATTCAACAGCCTTTTATGATAGAAACACTTAACGACATAGGCATAAATGGGACCTACCTAAAAATAATAGAAGTCATATATGACAAATCCACAGCCAACTTCATACTGAATGGGGAAAAATTGAAAGCATTCCCACTCAGAACTGGAACCAGACAAGGCTGCCCACTGTCCCCCTTAGTTTTCAACATAGTATTGGAAGTCCTTGCAAGAGCTATCAGACAAGACAGCAGAATCAAAGGTGTCCAAGTAGGGACAGAAGATATCAAACTCTCACTCTTTGCTGATGACATGATATTGTATCTGGAAAACCCCAAGGACTCAACCAGGAGACTCCTGGAATTAATTAACGAATTCAGTAATGTCTCAGGTTACAAAGTCAATACACACAAATCAGAGGCATTCATATACGCCAGTACCATTCAATCGGAGAACCAAATTAAGGACTCAATACCTTTCAAAATAGCAACAAATATAATAAAATATCTAGGAATATATTTAACTAAAGAGGTAAAGGACCTCTATAAAAAGAAGTATGAAACGCTAAGGAAAAAAATTGCAGAACACGTAAATAAGTGGAAATCCATACCATGCTCATGGATTGGAAGAATTAACATCGTTAAAATGTCTATACTACCCAAAGTAATCTATAGATTCAATGCAATTCTTATTAAATTACCAACATCATTTTTCAAAGATTTAGAAAAAATAATTATACACTTTGTATGGAATCAGAGCAGACCCCATATAGCAAAAGCAATCTTAAGCAATAAAAACAAAATGGGAGGTACTGATTTGCCAGACTTCAAACTATACTACAAAGCTGTGGTGCTTAAAACTGCCTGGTATTGGCACAAGGGTAGGGACACAGACCAGTGGAACAGAACAGAAAACACAAATATAAAAGCATCCTCATATAACCATCTAATCTTTGACAAAATAGACAAAAACATACTCTGGGGACAAGAGTCCCTATTGAATAAATGGTGCTGGGAAACCTGGATAGCCACATGTAGAAGACTGAAACAGGACCCACAGATTTCACCACTCACAAAAATCAAATCACGGTGGATAACAGATTTAAACCTTAAATGGGAAATGATTAGAATTCTAGAAGAAAATGTAGGAAAGACTCTTACAGACATTGGTCTAGGCAAAGAATTTATGAAGAAAACCCCTAAGGCAATCACAGCAACAACAAAAATAAACGAATGGGACCTGATTAAATTAAAAAGCTTCTGCACAGCCAAAGAAACAGTCATGAAAATAAACAGACAGCCTACAGAATGGGAAAATATTTTCGCATACTACACATCAAATAAAAGATTGATAACAAGAATCTATTGAGAACTCAGGAAAATCAGCAAGAAAAAATCAAACAATCCTATCAAAAAATGGGTAAATGACATGAATAGAAATTTTTCAAAAGAAGACATAAGACTCGCCTAAAAACGTATCAAAAAATGCTCAACATCCCTAATCATCAGGAAAATGCAAATCAAAACCACAATGAGATACCACTTAACTCCAGTGAGAATGGCCTTTATCAAAAAATCCCAAAACAACACATGTTGGCGTGGATGCAGAGAGACAGGAACACTCATACACTGCTGGTGGGAATGCAAACTAGTGCAACCCCTATGGAAAGCAATATGGAGATACCTTAAACAGATTCAAGTAGACCTACCATTTGATCTAGCAATCCCATTATTGGGCGTATACCCAGAATAAAAGTCATTCTCTAACAAAGACACCTGTACCCTAATGTTTATAGCAGCACAATTCACAATTGCAAAGATGTGGAAACAACCCAAGTGCCCATCAATCCACGAATGGATTAGTAAACTGTGGTATATGTATACCATGGAGTACTACTCAGCTATAAGAAATAACGATGATACGTCTCTTTGGTTCTCCTGGAGAGAGCTGGAACCCATTATACTAAGTGAAGTATCCAAAGAATGGAAAAACAAGCATCACATGTACTCACCAGAAAACTGGTTTCCCTGATCATCACCTAAATGTACATCAGGGAAGGATACCAATTGGATATCAGACTGGGATGGGGGGTGGGGGTAGGGGATGGGTGTATGCCTACATGACGAGTGCGTTGCACACCCTCTGGGGAATGGTCATGCTTGAAGGTGCAGACCCGGGGAGGTCAGGGGGGAGGGGATGGAGGTATGACTACATGATGAGTGTCAGGCGCACTGTCTGCAGATTGAGAACGGACGCGCTTGGGACTCTGACTCAGGGGGATGGGCGGGACATGGACAATGTATATGACCTAAACTTATGTACCCCCATGATGAGCTGAAATTAAAAAAAATAAAATAAAATAAAAATAAAATAATCTACAGAGAAAAAAAAAAAGGATGCAGAGACCAGCCTTACCACAATTATGGTGAAAAGTGCTATAAAAATGGTACATAGTTATCTACATGGTGGTTTTTTCAAAAGTTTCAGTCTAAAGACTGAAACAGGGTCCACACTTTTCACCTCCCACAAAAATGCACACTTTGCATATCTGTAAAAAATCGAATCAAACACAGGACTGACAGAGGCCCTGCACTTGCTACCCCACACAAAGTCTCAACTCCAAAGAAGGATTCTTATCCTAACCGTTGAAAAGTGCTCCAGTTCTTAAAATAATGGTCTAAAGACAGAAACAGGATCTGCACTTTTCACCTCTCACACCAATGCGCACTCCTCATCTCTGTCGATAATTAAATCAAACACAAGACTTACAGAGGCCCTGCACTTGCCACTTTGCACAGAAATCTCAACTCCAATGAAGGATTGTTATACTAAAGGGTGAAAAGTGCTCCGGTTCTTAAAATAATGGTGAAACGATGGTGAAATAATACTGAAAAGAATAGTTTCTTCAAAGGTTCTCATACCAAGTATTGGAAACACCAAGTTAGCTGGTCCTCAGCATAGTTTGGTCTGCAAAACTATCTTAGGCTTAGGGATGAAGAGATCAAGCTTATCACAATTATGGTGAAAACTGCTATAAAAAAATTGCAAATGATCATCAACATAGTGGTTTTTTCAAAAGTTTCAGTCTAAAGACTGAAACAGGATCTGCACTTTTCACTTCTCCCAGAAATGCGCAGTTCTCATCTCTGTTGATAATCAAATAAAACACAGGATGGACAGAACCTCTATATTTGCCATCCAGCACAAAAAGCTCAACTCTAACGAAAAATTCTTATACTAATGGGTGAAAAGTGGCCAGTTCTTAAAATAATGCTTAAACGATGGTGGAATAATACTGAAAAGCTTGGTTTCTTCAAAGGTTCTAGTACCAGGTATTGGAAATACCAAGTTAGCTGTGCCTCAGCATAGTTTGGTCTGTGAAAGCTATCTTAGGCTTAAGTATGCAGAGACCAAACTTATTATATTTATGGCTCTATAAGAAATGTTCTATAAAAAATGGCAAATAATTCTCAATATGTGGTTATCTCAAAAGTTCTGCCACATGGTTCTTTGAAAAATTCAGTTACCTGGGCCTACACATAGAGTGGTCTAGAGAACCATTCTGGATTTCCAGCTGATGAATCAAATGATTCTTAAAATGGCAGTGAAAAGTGCGGCTCCTGTTTCAGTCTAAAGAAAGAGGTCCTGCACTTGCCACCCCACACAGAAAGGATCCCATTCTTCCAAGCCTTTGTCTAGAGCTGTGCTGTCCAATATGGTGGCCACTAGCCACATGTGGCCATTTACATGTATGGATAACTTAATGGAAAAAAAATACTTAACATTAAGCTGGATTATAATTTAGTTTCTCAGTCTCACCAGCTACATTGCAAGTGTCCAGTGGCCACATACAGCTACTGGCTACCATATTGAAGAATATTACAATGATCAATCAACCAGTCTGAATTTCTCACTGTCCTATTCCCAGTGAGTGATTCTATGCATAGAGGCAGCATCTGAGGACTTCATGATGTCTGCTGGTGCAATCAAGCCCAAACATGTATATGCTGAAATTCATATCAGATTGTAATAAATTGCTCTTTATTTCTTTTCTTTTATGTCTATTCTAGACTTCATGTGACTCAAGGTTGGCAAACTTTGTCTATAAAGAGCCAGATAGTAAATATTTTAGATTTTGTGTGCCATATTCTATCTGTTTCCTGTTCCTATTCTTCTTTTTCTTTAAACAATACTTGGACAAAGCTAAAATCATGAGGTATGCTAAAACAGGCCATGGCCACAGTGGGCCTGCAGGCCATAGAACAATATATTGTTCCTTTTGTTTGTCGCGCTCAAGTACGTTATGTTATATTTGAATTTTATTTAAGAATAGTACTGGGGACATTATACACTATATGTTGTAGAAGGGGAATGGCATCTGATAGCGGTAGAGCCAACTGACCCATGTGCTGTTTCTAGCAGAGGAGAAATATGAAAGAACTGTGGCGAAATCCTAGGGTTGGGGAACGACACAGAGACAAAAACTCTGGTCTAGTCCTAGCTGCCTTCGATACTTCATTTGAGTCAGTTACAAAGATCCCAAACTTTTTTCTCACCTGTTGCTCTGGCATCTCAAGTTTTTTTTGTACGTCTTCTATCAGTGACACAAGTCCTACTCTATTCTCTGTCGGTTTTCCCTCACCCAGGTCTCTATCTCCGTGGGCAGGTTGGGTAGGAACTGCTCCTATACCAGCAGCTCCAGGATTTGCTCCTGAGAGAGCATCTTTGGCTTCAGCCACTGACAGCAAAACTCCCAGAGTTTGTTGAAAGCCTCATGTGGTCCGGCTGCTTCTCGGTACTGGAACTTCCCGATGCACTGACGGAAGACTTCACAACCAGTATCATACTCTTGAAACACGCAGCACTGATTTAGTCAAGGAGGCATGGATTGCACAACCTAGTTTCTCAGCCATCACCCACTTCTAGCAGTTTACAGTTTATCTGGGGCCTGAAGTCTCAGATTCTAATTTGTTTCGCTGTAAACATCGGGTGAGAGGGAACCACCTATAACTGAGGACAGGAAATCATGAGAAAGGATATCATCAGTGGTGACAAGAGTGAATGCTTACCAGCCTTAACTAACTAACTTTTTACCAAAGTCTCAAAGAAGCAGTTTATAATCTTTTTCGCATTTTAGAGAATCTAATGAAAGATACGTTGTTACCTACTATGGGCCCTTAGGATTTGGATGCAATGGAAATTGACAAGAGGCCGAGCAAGTTTACCCAGACAAGACTTTATTGGGGCTTATGCTGGAGCGCAAGGGAGTTGGCATAGGAGAAAAACATTCCTGCCTGGTTCCCTGAAGGGAGTTAAGGGAGAGTTTTAAAGAGGTTTGGGTGGGAAAAGGGTGATGTGTATGTGTGTAGAGGTGGAGATTTTCTTGCATGGTGTAGTTCTATCACCCATTTCTTCATGTGTCCTATGTCTCATTAGCAAGTTAAATCTCTACTCCTGAGCATTATTTTTAGCGTTAGAGTGAGAATATAATGAGGAAAAAGTCAAGGTAATATCAATAGGGGGCTCTATTCTGGCTTGAGGCAGTTAGATCCGGATAGGTCTGATTTCTTTGCAGTCAGGTGCCTTATCAGCTTCTGTCAGTGTCTCGTTTTAGTGGTCCTGAAATACGTTACTCACAAACAGATACTTTATTTAGCCCTTCCCTTATATGGGTATGGGCTGAATTCTGGAAGTTAGGAAACTATTTGTTTTAGCTCTTGTGTAGTTAATTACACAAGGCTATGTTGACTTCCATGTTCAGGGATGAGGGGCCCGAGTTTTGTCCCTATGCTGTCACTTTCGCCCCTGAGAGATTTAATGCTCCTTACTCTTAAGGAGCAGGGCCAAAAGTCTCATCTTGAGAACTGCTACCTACTCAATAGGGTTGTCATCTCTATCCTTTGGGAGGTGGCAAAAATCTCTCTCTGACTGAGCTTATGATATATAGGGACTGAGATTTTTAACAGATGTTATAGGTTGGATTCCCTGTGTCACCATCAGTTTGATATAGAACGGTTGGATCCCGGAAATCACTAATTGTACTAAGAGAATAAAAATCAGGGACTAAAAGTGACAATAACAGGATGACGACTATTGGTCTCAGTAATGGTAGGAAATAGGGAATGGAAGCGAGATAACTTTTAATGGAGTCCCATATCTTTTGAGCAGTGAGGCTATGAAAATTGAGTAGCCATGTAACTTGCTCTGGAATCTTATTTGTATTTTTTAAAAAATCTGTCCATTAGTGCTTACATATATGCAGCAGAAAGTATTTTTCACAGCACAAACCCTACACTGTTCGGTCAATAAATAATCTAGGCTATTTGGCTATGTAGTGTAAATTTGGCTGAGGAATCTAAGGATTTTTGGAGGAGCTGGAAATCATGTCCAATTTACCTGGCTAGTATTGTAAGGGAAGCAGTAAGATTGTGGACAGTTATGGTATTATAGATAACTCCCCTGCCAGGCTGAGGAGCAAGCCAACCAGAACAACTACCCCTGTTACTATTAATCCAACTGAAACAGGACCCACAACATTCACCTCTCACAAAAATCAAATCAGAGTGGATAACAGATTTCAACCTTAAATGGGAAATGATTAGAATTCTAAAGGAAACGTAGGAAAGACTCGTACAGACATTGGTGTAGGCAAAGAATTTATGAAGAAAACCCCTAAAGCAATCACAGCAACAAGAAAAATAAAGGAATGGGACTTGATTAAATTAAAAAGCTTCTGCACAGCCAAAGAAACAGTCATGAAAATAAACAGACAGCCTACAGAATGGGAAAAAATTTTCGCATACTACACATCAGATAAAGGACTGACAACAAGAATCTGTTTAGAACTCAGGAAAATCAGCAAGAAAAAATCAAGCAACTCTATCAAAAAGTGGGCAAATGACATGAATAGAAATTTTTCAAAAGAAGATCTAAGAATGACTAACAAACATATGAAAAAATGCTCAACATCCCTAATCATCAGGGAAATGCAAATCAAAACCACAATGAGATATCACTTAACTCCAGTGAGAATGCCCTTTATCAAAAAGTCCCAAAACAACACATGTTGGCGTGGATGTGGAGAGACAGGAACACTCATACACTGCTGGTGGGACTGCAAAATAGTGCAACCCCTGTGGAAAGCATTATGGAGATACCTTAAACAGATTCAAGTAGACCTACCATTCGATCCAGCAATCCCATTATTGGGCATATACCCAGAAGAATAAAAGTCATTCTATAACAAAGACACCTGTACCCGATTGTTTATAGCAGCACAATTCACAATTGCAAAGATGTGCAAACAACCCAAATGCCCATCAATCCACTAATGAATTAGTAAACTGTGGTATATGTACACCATGGAGTATTACTCAGCTATAAGAAATAACAGTGATACAACATCTCTTTGGTTCTCCTGGAGAAAATTGGAACCCATTATACTAAGTGAAGTATCCAAAGAATGGAAAAACAAGCATCACATGTACTCACCAGAAAATTGATTTCCCTGATCATCACCTAAATGCACATCGGGGAAGGGTACCAATTGGATATCAGACTGAGACGAAGGGTGGGGGGAGGGGATGGGTCTATGCCTACATGATGAGTGCGGTTGCGCACCGTCTGGGGAATGGTCATGCTTAAGGGTGCTGACTCGGGGAGGTGGGGGGGTGGGCGGAGGGGATGGAGGTATGACTACATGGTGAGTGCCAGGCACACTGTCTGGAGAATGGACACGCTTGAGGTTCTGACTCAGGGGGATGGGTGGGACACGGACAATGTATATAACCTGAGCTTTTGTACCCTCATGAAGAGCTGAAATTTAAAAAATAAAATAAAATAAAAAGTGTTTTGTTTTAATTGTAGCCAACTTTATCACATATAAAATTCCTTCATAAATTTCTTTTCAGAAACCATATCACAACTTACTCAAATCATCTATGTAAAAAAAATTTGGACTTTCTGCTTTGTCTTAAATTTTTCCTGTCCTAAATAATCAGTCATTTTATTTTAGGACAAAAATCTACTATACAAGATTCCTTTTCATACAAAATTATTCTCTTTGCTTTTTAACCTTCCTTATTAAGAATACATCTTCATATTTATACCTTTCTTTACATCTTTCCCCTATTTATTATTAATAGTTGCTTTTTACCTTTCTTGTGAATAACTTTTAAATAACCTTTGAATTAGACAAAATTATTCTATTTCTCAATAAGAACCCATTTTATGTCTCTTTTATAATTTTTTTCTTCTTTTTTCTAGAAATTTTTAGATTTATTATGTTTTTCATTCCTTTTATTGGTTCCGTACTGATTTCGCTTTTCCAGCTAAAAGAAATCCGATCTTTCTTATAATCTTTCCAGAATGGGAATAAAAGAGTTTTCTACTCACATTTTTTTTTATGTCAGCTCATTATGGGGGTACATAAGTTCAGGTTATATATATTGTCCATGTCCAGCCCATCCCCCTGAGTCAGAGCCTCAAGCGTGTCCATTCTCCAGACAGTGTGCCTGGCACTCACCATGTAGTCACAGTTCCATCACTGCCCCCCACCCCCACCTCCCTGAGTCAGCACCTTCAAGCATGACCATTCCCCAGACGGTGTGCAATGCACTCATCATGTAGGCATACACCCATCCCTTCCCCCCACCCTTCGTCTCAGTCTGATATCCAATTGGTATCCTTCCCCGATGTGCATTTAGGTGATGATCAGGGAAATCAATTTTCTGGTGAGTACATGTGATGCTTGTTTTTCCATTCTTTGGATACTTCACTTAGTATAATGGGTTCCAATTTTCTCCAGGAGAACCAAAGAGATGTTGTATCACTGTTATTTCTTATAGCTGAGTAATACTCCATGGTGTACATATACCACAGTTTACTAATTCATTAGTGGATTGATGGGCATTTGGGTTGTTTCCACATCTTTGCAATTGTGAATTGTGCTGCTATAAACATTTGGGTACAGGTGTCTTTGTTATAGAATGACTTTTATTCTTCTGGGTATATGCCCAATAATGGGATTGCTGGATCGAATGGTAGGTCTACTTGAATCTGTTTAAGGTATCTCCATAATGCTTTCCACAGGGGTTGCACTATTTTGCAGTCCCACCAGCAGTGTATGAGTGTTCCTGTCTCTCCACATCCACGCCAACATGTGTTGTTTTGGGACTTTTTGATAAAGGGCATTCTCACTGGAGTTAAGTGATATCTCATTGTGGTTTTAATTTGCATTTCCCTGATGATTAGGGATGTTGAGCATTTTTTCATATGTTTGTTAGCCATTCTTAGATCTTCTTTTGAAAAGTTTCTATTCATGTCATTTGCCCACTTTTTGATAGGGTTGTTTGATTTTTTCTTGCTGATTTTCCTGAGTTCTAAATAGATTCTTGTTATCAATCTTTTATTTGATGTGTAGTATGTGAAAATTTTTTCCCATTCTGTAGGCTGTCTGTTTATTTTCATGACTGTTTCTTTGGCTGTGCAGAAGCTTTTTAATTTAATCAGGTCCCTTTTGTTTATTTTTGTTGTTGCTGTGATTGCCTTAAGGGTTTCTTAATTTCTAAAACTAGCCTAGATGGAATGATTGCTTGATCTAGGAAGTTGGCATAACGGGCATTTATAGCATTCTGAACAGGGATCTCTCTCCTAAGAACCTAAGAACTCTGATCATTTTGCAGTAAAATTCCATATACCTGATTAGACTATAGAATTCCTTGTACAAAGACACAAGGAAGTTCACAGAGAACTGTTTACAATATTTAGAAATTGAAACCAATGAAAAAATGTAATTAATTTAGGATGGTTAAATCATTATGAAGCATTCATCTTCATGAGTTCTTCATGGTCATTTAAAATTGAAATATGTCTGCAATTACAGATCTGGTTGCATAGTATGATGCAATATGCATTTAAACAACACTATGTTCATATGTATATACATAAATATGTATGTTCATATGTATATACATAAATGCAATAAACACATGTGTCTATAAAATAGTTCTGCAGGAATAAAGGGAATATTCATATTTGTATATATCGGCTCTTTTTTTCTTTAACAATGAACATGTATGTTTAAATTTTTAAAAGGGAGGCCCATGCTCTTGACTCCAGCGATCTTGCACATTCTGTTCTATCCCAAATCTTCATTCACCCAAACCCTCAAGCCTTTCTCTGCACAGAAGGATCTCCAGGGACTGGAAAGCATTTTCTCCATGTCTCAGCCCTGACAGAGAATCAACGTCAGCAGATCCTTTCTGGTATGTGGAACCCTGTGGTTCCACACTCCAGTTACCTCAATATGTACAGAATGATACTAAGGCTTAGTCTCCTATTGCCCTGTCTACACTAGGGCACATAGGACCACACTCACCCCAGGTGCCCACAGAGGTGATGGCAGGACCGTAGTCCTATCCTACAAAGGCTGAGCTGAGGAGGGACCCAGCTCAGGCAGAACTGTGGGGACCTGAAGAATCCTGCACGTGGCCTGGTCCCCTGGGCATGTAGCTAGGAGAGAGGGTGCACCTGTCCCATGGCAGCGCTGCCTCCTACCCCTTTCTTCTTCACTTTTTGTGGCTTCTCAGCACCTGCTCCTTCTGTGCTTTCACCTCTATAGTCCCCACCTGCGAAGTGTTGTGTGTGTGTGCTCGCATGCGGGGGTGTGGATAGGAAAATGGCTCCATGTGGAGAGGGAGGGAGCAGCAATCCCTGAAAATCACAGAACCTCTCATTTGCAAAACAAACCTGATGGGTACGTGTAGCCAAGGCCCAGGAAGCTGGAGCCCTCCCTAATACTCTGGACTCTGTCCACCTCCTGTGGTCTGGACCAATTCCTCTCTTTCTCTGGGCCTCAGTTTCCAATTGTAGAATGAGAAGTTGGAGGCAGAACTGCATAAGCACATGCTCACTGAGAATACAGTTTCGTTCTATTAAAAACAAATTCTTTGATAAACTTTATGTATAGAATCACATATATTGACTACAATTATTACTCCTGATAGCCTAAATTTTGGTGAAAGCCCAAGAAGCAGGGAATCTTGAATTGTCTCTCATATATTAGTATTTCATAGACAACAATAATTTCTATAATTTTTAGAAAACATATTTCTTTATAACCTAATTTTTTGTTAATTGGAAATGGCCCAGATATTTAATGTGTATTATTTAATTTAACAAAACTTTAAGATTTTAAGTGACATGAAAAATTTACCTACAAATATTAACCTCATTTAAAATTTACTCAATTTATTTTTAGCAGTTTATCTAGATTACTTATGAAAATTAAGCTCTCAGACAAAGCTAGTCGTCAATTTATATCCCTGTTAACCATTTTTGAAGCCTGTGGATATTACATATTCACTTAAGCAAGAACCTTAAAGTTAAACACATAGGTATTTTTTCTGATAACTAAGAAGATTCAACTGTTTTCATTAAACCATCAATATTAAATTAGTCTTAATTATAAAAAAATCACACAAACACAGATCATTTTGTTTTTTGGATGGGTTTATAGTTTTATAGCCTTTGTGTTAAACCCTGTCGCCTTAAAACATGTAGCAGAGGCAAGATATTAAAATGATGAGTAAACCCAGGGAAAAATATATGCTGACAATTTTGGAGATATTTTTATTTTACCAATAATTTTTTTTAAAAAACAGTTTGTTTATTAAAGATTTACTACATTCACAAGAACCTGAAAAGTATTTAGACTTGTTTATTTAATTTGTGAGCATGCCTTTGTAAGCCAATTTGGTATCATGTAGACACAACACATAATATATATGTGTACATACACATTAACACATTTAAACACATATACATATACATACACACAAAGATCTAATAGTTTTTACCTCTGAATTATACTCATGAGATAACAACATAAACTCACCAGTTTGTAAAAAATGGTTGGATCCTAATTGTTTCTGACAAAATTGGAACTTGTTCACATAGCTAAACTTTAATTTCCCCTATAGGCAATGTAATGAAAGCTATAGACCAAACTTTTGGATAAAGCAACTTCCATAGCATTTTGAGTTAAAAAAAGGCTCTTTTACCATTTTTTTCTTTGTTTTTAAATGAGTATTCAATGTTTACATTGTAGCTAGATCTGGCTGCTCTGAGTATTAATAACTTTGAATTAATGATACAACAGATAGGTGACCTTTATCTCAACATGAGTAACTTAGCAATTGTAGATTCAAAGTAGACAGGAAAGAAAAGAGATAGACTCTGTGATGGCAGATTGAGCATTTAAACTCTGAATTTTTATTGATGTACAAAAGAGAAAACGGATCAGGCCAAGATTTACACTGAGATTGCACTCAGCTCTGTTGATCCTTTTTTCACAAAATCAACAGGACTACAAGCTTGAACAGACAAGCAATAAAAATGGTCACAGGCCTCTCTTCCTTACAATGTGTGACAGAGGGAGGTAAAGAAATAAGTGGTTTAAAAAAAGTTACAGAATCGAGAGCCAGGGTGCCAGAAAGAGTTTCTCTACAAGAGGCCAGGAGAGAGGTGCAATCCTTCCCCTGCCTGCCAGGTTGATAAGTCCCAGGGAGTCAATCATTTCAATCTGTCCCACATGGATGCCTATTAAAGTGACTGAAACCAGAAAAACCAGGAGTTGGCTGTATGAATGCATCCCTCATGGATGTCATTGAAGGGGACTCAAACAAGAAAAACTAGGAGTGGGCCATTTCAATCCATCACTCATTCATGTTTATTAAGGCAACTCAAAGAAGAAAAACTAAGAGAAGGTGAGGAAAGGAAAAGGGGCACCAGAAGGAACAAAAGAAGATAGAAAGAAAACGATGGGAAAGGAAAACACTGTCTGGGAGGAAGTGAGGGACCCCAGGAGACAAGAGGAAGACTTACCAGTCATGGTGACACTGAATCAAAGGTTTAGGTGGCTGCTTATCAGGCACGAGGGGATGCTATCTGGCAGTCCAGCTGACCTCCAGCCCTAAGGGGAAGGGAAATGTTTCCCTAATCCTGTGGGCCCTTCTGGGATGCCACAAAATATGTTACCAACCATGGGTTCTTAGGCTCGCTAGGCAATGGAAATTGATGAGAGGCCAAGCAAGTTTTCCCAGACAAGGCTTTATTGGGACCCATGCTTTAGCACAAGGGAATCAGCACAGGAGGAAGAATTTCAGGCTGTCTGTCTGAGGGGTGTTAAGGGAGAGTTTAAAGTGGCTTGGGTGGGAAAGAGGTGATGTGTACGCATGTAGAGGTGGAGATTTTTTGCACTGATTAGTTCTATTACATGCTTCTTCATGCATTCTATGTCTCATTATCATGGTAAACCTCTAATATGAGCATGATTTTTAGCATGAAAATGGAATTATAATGAGGAAAAACTCAAGGAAATGTCAGTATGGTTGTCTATTCTGACTTGAGGCAGTTGGGTCTGGATAGGTCTGGTTTCTTTGCAGTCGAGTACTTTACCAGCTTGTCAATGTCTTGCTTTAGTGGTCTTGAAAAACATGACCCACAAGACAGATAGTGTAGCCCTTCCCTTATATGATTATGGGTTAAATTCCAGAGGTTAGGAAACTATTTTTTAGCTCCTTGTAGTTAACTAGGCCTAGTTAATTTCACTGTCATGGTTAGGGGACAGGGGCCTAAGTCTTGTCCCTATGTTGTCTCGGACTCACTACCTAGAAAAATACACATACACATCCAATTTGGCATGCAACTTCCAGAAGGTTTACAAAATGTCCACACCCATCTGCAGGCCCTCTAGAACTGTGCAGTCCAATATGGTAGCCAATAGTACCATGTGACCATTTAAGTCAAAACTAATTAGACTTAAAAAAATTCACCTCCTAACCACATCGTATCTAATCTTAACCTCAGAACTGCAATACACCATTTTTTTTCCTTGTTCAAATTTTCTTACTGGTTTTCAGAAACAATTTGCTTAGACATTATGTAGAAACACTCCTTAACTCAGCTTTTATGGTTTAGCACAGAACGAAAGAGATATTTAGAACTGGAAGAGGAAAGTTGGTGAATGTGGTTAGTGGTGGAACTTGTGTGTCCAAATTCTGAAGAAGTTGTTCTGAACAGCCTCCACCTGTGTGCAATGCCAGAGACACTAGTTCATCTCCAGCAAATATGACAGGACATGCATCTGAGAACCAAGAGGCAAATGGCACGCCTATAGGGGAAAGAGTGTGAACGAGAGTGATGACAGAACTAATACCAAGATGATGTAAAATTCCTTGCCATGTAGATACACCAATCAATAAATAAATAAATAAATAAATAAATAAATAAATAAATAAATAAATAAATAAAATATAAAGCTACATCCTGGATGGTCCTGGAAGTCACTGAAAGGCAAATACCACATGGTCTCACTTACATGTGAAATCTAAAAACTTTGACCTCCTAAAAGCAGAAAATAGAATATTGGTTGCCAGGGGCTGCTGTGGGGAGAATGTTGGGGAGATGCTGATCAAAGGATATAAAATTTCAGTTCGACAGGAGGAAAAAGTTCAAGAGATCTATTGTTCAGCATGGTGAAGACAGTTAATAACAATGTATTGTTCTCTTGACAATTGCTAGGGCAGAAGACTGGAAGTATTTTCACCACAAAAGAAAGACAACTATGTGAGGTAATACAATGTTAATTAGCTTGCGTTAGCCATTTCGTGCCGTCTGTGAGTTTCAAAACATCATGTTGTACATGATTAAAATATACATTTTTATTTGGCAATTAACAAATTGATTCATCAAAACATCAAGCTATTTCTCACTGTCTCTTGTAGTCTATAACCACCTCTCCCTCTTCCTGACTCTGTTAACAAACCCACAAGGCTGGGCAGGGGTGGGTGGGTGGGTTCAATGTTGCCTGCTGCACAGAAGGCCAGTTACTGAGACAGGGAGGATTGTTAAGGAGGAAAGGATTGATTAACTGGATGTGTCAAATGGGAGGGGGAGGTTATGAATGGCCTCAAATCTACCTGTCTGACCAACAGTGTCAGGGTGGTTTTCTGCAGCTGAAATGAGTAATGAATGAGGGGTACAAGCACCATTGTATGTTTGCAGTGGAGTGCAGGGCATGACAGCACACTGAGAAATCATGCTAGCACATATATCCCATGATCAAAAAATGGTGGAAAATTCCCTCCTAGGGTAAGGATTTTAGTATTATAACAAGCTAGGGGTTAATATCAGTCGGACTTTCAGCCTTGGGCAAGACTCAGTGGGTCTCTGGGCATGGTCTGTGATGGAGTATTCTTATTATTTCTTCTCCAGACAAACAGGTGGTGTAAGTCTTCCTAGGAGGTTCTGCTGCTCCTGGGAAAGAAACTCCAAAATGTATGCATCAGTGTAACACAAAGTTACAAAGTTCTGGTTAGCAAATCTTACCGAGAGTTCTGTTTTCTGCCCATTTTGAAACTGTGGCTGCTAAACTGCCAGGACTGAGATAATTCTCACTGTCAAGGTCACTTAGAGCTGACAGCCCTAGCCATAATGTGAACATCAAAAACTCATCTCAAATATGAGGAAACTAATAATATTATCGAAAACCATTTTGCTACTTATGGAGCCGGTTACAACTCCTTTGTTGCTGTCAGTTGCTGAGTGTAATGTTCAGATGTCAGGTTTCTTCACAATAGTTGGGTGTGTGTGTGTGTGTGTGTGTGTGTGTGTGTATCTTCAAAGACTTTTTTTCTTAGGAAATTATGGGGTTATAATTCTTTGGTGGCTTACTCCTCTTCACTCTCCTCAGCCATTTCATACAATGCTGACCTGAAATTCCATGTGTGGCCTTAATGGCTCTGAGCCTCACAGGGCCTCAGAAGCCTGGCTGTGATCTCCCCTTCAGTCTCCAGATATGTGTCCTGCCCATGGGGAAAGTCTCCCCACCCAGCTAGTTCCCACACCTGCTGCAGCAGCTGCAGCAACCCTGGGCCTCAACCAAATGGTCTTTAGGTCTCTGCCTGCCCCAACCCATGCAAACACACAGGTCACATCCCAGCATGGGAACAAGGGACAAGGTACTTCACCTCTGGTCAGTGAAAAGCCTCCCTGCCACAGCCCTTGCTGGTTCACTTTGCTCCTGAGTACAGCCCCGTAAGGCTTGGCATGTGCTGTCCTGTCCTCCTCCCCAGGCTGCCAGTACATGGGAGTAATGAACTGCTTCCAATCTCATCTGCCCGCTGTTGGGGAATATGTGCTCAACTATCTTATGTCATCTAGGTTAGGGGACCCTTCCTTCCCCAATGGGGTGAGTGGGAAGTGATCAGAACATGCTGTGACTCCCACTTTGTCCTTTGGGCAGGGCTGCTGAGATCAATACTTCCAGCACTCTTACGTCCTGAGAGTCACTGGCTTTGAGTGAGGTTAACAGAAGTTGCTTCTGATTCAGGAGACTAGGAAGGAAGGACATTGGGTCCTTTCCACCCATTTCCCTGGAGGATAATATCTCTAGAATTCTGCACAAGAGGCACTCTTTTAATACCTCTTTATGCACATCTCAAGCACTCAGTATGTGTCTAGCATGAATTAATCAGGGATGTCTTCTTAAAATTGAAGATGAGCTCAGGTCTGTGTAACCTCCCAGTCTTAACCTCAGCCAGAGACATCTGGCTTCATAGAGTGCTAGAATGGCCTGTTGGAAACTGAGTTATATCTTCATACAGAGAGTGAAGCACGCAAGGTGGGAGGGCTGTCCTAAAGGACATAGTTCAAGTTCTGGACCCCCAAACAGAGGGGAGAATAGTTCCATTTAAAAGGAAATATCTGTGGACATGACATCTTCAATGGTAAAAGGTATCCTGAACGTCAACCAAGCTCAGGCTCGGTTCTTAAGGTATGACTTTTCACTAGGATGAATGGATAGGTTATAGAGGGGACACAACGCATGCCTCTTGAACATGACGAGGGAGAGAGTTTTTGGTCCTTAGAAGGTCAAGTACAATATAAATATCACTTTTAGACTTTTTTCAGATTAATTATGGAAGAGCTGTGATGTGGTGCATGACCTCATCATCACTCCAGTGTAAGAGAGCCCCTGCATGGAGTGGGAGGATGAACATAATCCCTGTCCAGAGTAACCCAAGAAGGCCATGTCAAGAAACACACATCAAACAGAAAGGAGTGCAATCACAAATTGTATTTTCATGGCTCAAACGTGGGAGGACATTTTGTTCTAATTTATTTCATTTATCAAAATTCAAGGAAGGAGGAAGTGTCAAAGTCACATGACTTTTGACAAAGGCCAACTCCACCCTGGTCTCGCTTATTTCAGCACAACCACACACAGTGCCACCTCCTTATCTTGATGGGGCCTCCCCCCTTGTAGACTGAGGAGAAAGTACAATGCATATTGCGAGACGTTACTACGTATGGAGGCTTTGCGTGAATTCCTCTTGATGCCCAAAGCAGACTCCTTGGGAGGGACTTTAGAGGGTTCTTGCTTCATGACTGGTGGAATCCAATCAACGGCAGGAAAACGATACCAGCAAGAAACCCTGAAAACGATGATCATGAAATCCAGATGGTAACTGGACACAGGGGTCTAATCCTCACTGCCCCATGCCACACTCTTACTCTCTCTCTCTCTCTCTCTCACACACACACACACACACACACACACACACACACACACACACACGCTTGCTACCAGCAGTAGTCATAAGAGATTGCTTTCGGGTATTGTCTGATGTGAAATGCCAATGCTGTCATTTCCTTCATTCTGTCACACACGTGGCTCTGTTTCTAGAACCTGATTCTGTTTTACTGTCACATTTCCTGTTCCAATTTCTAATATGTAAATACTCACTAGTATTTATTGACTGATTGACTAATTGACAAATTAAATGATAGACCCCTCACGCTGTTGGGCAACCGTCTGTTCCCTGGGCTATGTTCCCCTTCATTAGAAGTCTGGTATAGGCAGGACCTTGCGTGCCTTCCTCCCTGCATCTGCCCAGAACAGAGTTAGGGGAAACCACAACAAGCATTTCAAGAAGGAAGGGATCTGACACCAGGACCTAAGTGCTGACTAATCTGTTTAAGGTCTAGAGAAGCCATGGTCAAAAACCAGGGGAGCCATGGAGACATCAGGACAGTGCAGGAAGCTGTGCCAAGGCCAGGTGTGTCCTGAGTCCCCAGAACCAGCATGACACAGGAAGAGGGAGTCACAATCAGCTCAAGAGTCCCTCCCCTTCAGGCCTGTTCTCTTACCCACCTCTCTGAAGTATATCTCTGTGTTAGTTGGAACAAACGATAGCCACACCCCCCCAATTATCTCACAGGGTTGGAGTTTATCAGGTAGATTAGTTAGGTAATGGCACAAAAACATGCTATATTACCTTGGTAGGTCAGGATATTGTACCTCTCAGACCACTCAGGTGTCTACTGAATAGAGAAGTGGGCAAGAGGGTGAGCAGTGGGAAGAATACTTCCTTCTCTCCTCACCTCCCTCTCTTGCCCTGCATCCCAGGGCCTGATTGGTTAGCAGAGAGAGGAGTCATGGTGACTATGGTGACTCACAATAGCCCTGACAACCTTGGGATCACACGTACTCACTTGTCAGTTGCAAATACTGGCCACATCACCGTGGTTACTTCTGGTTGACTCCTGAATATGGTGAGTGGGAGTTGCCGGAAGAAGCAGCAGCTGGTACCCTTGCGTGGGCACCAAATGCACGTCCACTCCCGGGAAGAACACTCAGGCATGTTGGCCTCAGAGCTTCTCCTGAATTTTGCCAAACCCCTCCACTAAAGTGTCCCCTGTTTGAGGAGCTCACAGTACCTATCCCATCCCAGCAGGTGCCCTGAACAATGCTCAGCCATTCTGGCCTCAAGTTCCAATCAGGAACTTAGTCTGTGGTAGAATTTTGTACTGACATCTTAGTCTCTGCATCGAGCCTTGGCCATGGCTCTGCAATTAATACTTTTATAACATGCGATTCATGTCAATGGGGGGTTCATTTGCAGAGATTTCAGTTGTGAGTAGTCGTACTTCTCAAGCCATATTGCAGCCCAAGACTCTCAGCTAAAACAACTAAGTTGTTAACACTCAAGGTGGCCCATGTTGGCATTGTCTGCAGGAAGGACATGGAGCTTTTCAGGTTGTCAGAGGGATAATGCTGGGGATAGTACTTTTTTAAAGTACTATTCTCCTGAGGAACTGAAATGAGCATTATATGAGGAGATGTGCCTTCCCCACACTGGCTGCCTCACTCAGTCTCACAGGACCCCACTCAAAATTGAGGCACCGAGGCCCATAAGGGAGGCCCAGGTGTCACTCTGCCTTTCTGCAGTGACAGGGGAGGCTCAGTCATACAGGGTTCCTGCTACCCCATGTGGAGCCAGGTTAACACACTTAGGCCACGTTCAGTGCCCAGAACAAATTAGGGAGGGCAAGAACATACTGGTGTATTTTATTAATGGACAAGTGTGGAAAATTTTCTTTCTTTTCAAGGATTGCCTTCCTGGCAATCCAAGCCAATCACCTTGGAAATAGACCAGGAATTCTTGGTTGAAATCAGTTAAATGCATAAAAAACTGTATACCCTTCTACTGACCAGGGCATATAATAGAAATAAAAGTCCCATTTACATTGGTTTCCAATATTATACAACACATACAAATATAATCAATTCAAATATAAGAAAATACAGAAGCATCTTATATGAGCTTCCAGTTTGAACACTCAAATGATATTAAAAATACTACTACTTTGTGGAACACAAAATCAGTTTTCAAAATGGTCTCCATTCTCCTCTAAAATAATCAATAAATTCAATGCTATCCCAGTCCTATATCACAGCAGCATGTTGAGTGTGTGTGGAACTGGAAGGCCAGAGAATATTATATTGAGGGTCCCCTGTGACAGCTTATCTGAGAAACAAAGCTTGTCACAGTGGACACTAAAACTCACTGCATAGGACGAGCCAGTGACACAGGAGTGGATCACTGTGTCCATGGACCAAAAGTGACTTTAGGAATGTCCTCACTTAAGTGTGGGAACCAAAGATACGGTAAAGCTGGCACTGCAATCAGATATAGCCTCAGAGCAGACACTTACAACCATGTGTGAGTGTGTGCATGTGTGTGTGTGTGTGTGAGTGTGTGAGTTTGTGGGTGTGAGTGTGTGTGTCTGTGCAGTGCAAGTGTGAAGGGGCTTCTTGGGCTGCCTGGTGTTGCTTGGTCAGGTGAGGCTGATTCCATCAACTCTCACAGGCTGTCTCTGCTGTGCTGACTTCCTGAAGGCATCCGGGGCATCAAGCAGTCAAGCCTAGAGGACGCGCTGAGGCCACTCCCTGCACATCCACAGCGAGCATCAGGAGGAACGCAGATGAATACTTAAAACCCCACCTGGGTTGTCACACCGTGCTGGCTGTGGTGCTCGGTAGAGAGCTGGGGAGGCACAGCCACAAGGCTGACCTGGTGGACTGGCTGTGGATGCTGACGCAGGCAACACCACGGTGGAGCTGGCCTTTGCCCAAATACCATGCCGTTTGCCAACCTCTGTCCCCTGTGGATGATGAAAAATCCAGGAAATGGTGTAGATGCATCCTTCCCCTGATGGAACCATTAAAATGCAAGCTCTGTTTTCACTTCTTTTGGTTCGAAGTGCTTTTGTTTGCCTCTTCACCCTTCATAATGCCCCTACATTTCAGGGGGCCTGTTCCACCCCTAGTCCTGGACATTTTTGCAAATTGTCTTTATTCTTGGGGCATCACCCTTGTTTCCACCTCCAACCTTGCCTTCTCACAAACAGCTCTTGAATAGGTGTCGAGCACTGTATCCAACCCCACATGTTCTGCTCTGGAAAACTATTCTCTGCTGTCCCAGCTGGTCCAAGCTCACCGGAAGGTGGGAGGGTTTCCTGAGCACTGGCAATCTCCACTGACAAAACGATTGACCCCACCAGTGGTTTCAGAAGGCATTTTGCTGTTGGATCTCCCCTGTGGGCATGTAGTTATGCGGCTGTGTTTCCAGAACTCCAGAAAAAGCCTTTGAAGTGCTGCAAGTTCTCCCACCATTCAATGCCAGAATTGTTACACCTAGAGAACAACCTGTTCTAACTGAAGGTTCTGATCTATGTGCAAATGTCCAGGGACCGAGGAGGATTCCCACTCACCTACGTTTTAGCATGCATGAAGGATCTGAGGGTGAGTTTGGTATGGCGAGAGAAGGGAAATGCTGGGTGCAAAGCCAACAAGTACGAGCAGGAGGGAAGTAGATCTGCAGGGGTAAGGGGCTGGGAGCAGGGCGAGTTTATGGAGGTCGACATCGGACTTTCCTCTGTTGCACAGGGTCCATCTGGCCCTGAAGTGTTGTTGAGTAAGTGTGAATGCTTCCTGCTTTGTCTGTCACTTTATCTCTGGTAACAAGGGGCAGGGGGAGGGACAGGGCACAGCTCTTTAGCATCCAGCTGACCCCCCTGCCTGCTGCCTTGCTCCCAAATGGCAGGAGGTTCTCAGGGGTGAACGCCACGGCCGGTTATGTGTCCTCCATCACATCGGACCTCTCACAAGCACACCAAAATGGCTGGGAATTCCCTCCACATTTCGGATCCCAGTATTTCTCTCTTCTGACTCCACTTACCTCTCTAACAAACTCATTCTGCATCTGCTGCACCTCCCTGTGGGTACTGACAAGAATCAACACTCTGTCCTCAGCAAAGAGAAGGTATGACTGAAAATTCTCACGTGATTCCACTTTGGGAACAGGAAAAATGGCACATGTGTAGAAAACTGAATGGCAGGAAATATATCTAAATGTTTACAGATTTCTTAAAGAGTGAAAAATCAGCAACAGTAAAAATTCAGCTGGTTATTCGAACATGAATGACATTATGTCAGTGTAGTTCCCTTTTGATTCTCTTCTTTGGGACATTATGAAATTATAAAACAAAAAGCGTTTTGGTTCAGATGGCAAGAAAAAGGTTAATTGTCCTAATCCCCATTTTCCATACAGCTTCATTGAATATCTGTGCCCTGCCCCCACATTCAGATAAGCTGAATGTCATCCTAGTGCTATGGGGGTAAGAGCACACAGACTAGAGATCACACATCTGGATTATAATCGTGCCCATGTGACACATCAGCTGTGTGTCTTTGGGCCAGAACTTTATGGCAGTATCTGTTCCATGTATCTGATGAGAAAAAGGCCCTAACAACCGAATGGCCTTGCCTGCCATTGGACATAAAGCCTGGCAGTTGCACCATTTTAGTAGATCATGACTTCAGCTGAAAGGACAGAGTTGAATTACACATTATCAGTGTGGAGTGCAAAAGGGAGGATGTTTTAGGTAATTTCAGTGCATGTACGTGTTTATGTGTGTGTGTGTGCTTTCTCTATGGCCTGATTGAGCACTATCCACACCATTTTCATTCATTTTTTTTTGAGATGAAGTAATTTTTAAAGGCACATTTAAGGTACATCAGAGAGGTGAATGTTGGGTAAATGATACACAGCAGAAATGTATTGCTTCCAGTTCTGCAGGTCGGGATGCCCTAGATGAGGGAACCAGCATATGCGTTCGCTATCTGGTGAGGAGTCATTTCCTGCTTCATAGATGACATCTTGTAGCTATGTACTCACATGGCTGAAGAAGCTGGGGCCCACCTGAGCCTCCTCTATAAAGGTGCTAATCCCATCCATGAGGGTAGAGCCCTCATAACTTACATCCCACTCATAATACTATCACTCTGGGTACCAACCTATGAATTCTGGGGGGACATCGACATTCAGACCATAACAACCACAATACCAAAAAGTCTTTTTAAATAAAGGAAACACATGTATAGTGTTCAATGATGTAAGCTTGAGTGGGGAAGCTAAAAAACAGGAAAAATAAAAAAAACAAATCTTCAGTGATTACCATAAAATTCAGGATAGCGGAAAGCTTTGAGAATGAGGGAGAATATTGTGATCAAGAATGGCCTGGTGCGGGGTTTGTAAGTTGCTGGAAAGTTATATTTCTTTCTTTTGATGGCAGTTCCATGTTGTATTTGTGATAAATCATTGAGCTGTGCATGTCTCTGATGTGCTGGCTTAGACATACACGCAGACGTATGCATGTAGGACAATTCTATATGAGTGCGTATATATGCGTGTGCTCAGGACATGGAGGTGGCATCTCTCTGTGCCATGTCAGTGAAGGTAAAGTGAAGGTCAGACTTGATCTTCTCTCATCTCACAACACTCAAAACACAGCTCGCCCATCTCACCATGGGGAGTAAACGGCTTTGTCATGTCCTTGGACTTGCCTAAGAAGGTCTATCATATGGCATAAGAACTCTGTAGTAGACAGGGTGCCCTGGAGACTAAACTGGTCAAGAGGGGCAGCAGGGGAGTTAGAGAGCCTCCTCAGGAAGGCATCCGCTACACCAACCTGGCCAAAAAGTGCCTCCCGGAGAAGCGGCATCTGGCAGCGGCTCCCCAGGGTACACTAGAATGGAGGGGAGGACAGCCGATGATCCCTATTGTACTTAGAAGAAGGTCCCCAACCTTCCCAGATGTGACAAAGTCCTCTGGGAATGTGGCCCTGCCTCCTCTCTCCAGCCCACTTCCTCTCACACTGCAACCCTCATCACTGCCCCAGCCATTCTGCCCTGCCCTTCCTTAAACACCAGAGTGTCCTTTACTCAGACATGCTCTTTCCTCAGGCTGGGCAATGAAAAGACGAGGGCCCCTGTAGCAGTCGGGGTGAGAGGGTGTGTTGACACAGCAGAGGTTAGAGGTGAAGAAAATTCAGAAGGTGCTGCCCCTGTCAAGAGAGCCAAGAGCAGCAGAGTACGGGGAAGATAAAGAGCTCTGCTCTGGGCGACATCCTTCCTTGTAAGTGTGGTCTCAGGGGCAAGGTGAGATTTGGGAGAAAGTATTTCAGGCACTAGATATGCTGGCTCTAAGGAGCAGTGAGGTTAATGCACATGCACACGTGTAAGTACACATAATGCCTGGGCAGTGTGCACATGTGTGGCACAAAGCTCCATTGTTCCAGTGCGGGGTCTCTAATCATCACCCAGAGCACAGGCCCCTCCACACACATCAGGGAGCTCCTCTCTCCTTTTTCCTTCAAACTGTACTAGGTGGGAGAGGAGAGATGGGGAATAGGGCAGCCAACAGAAAGGATGGAGGGAGAGGGCGCCCACCCCTTCCTGGTTTCATCTCCACTTCTTTTTCCTGTTCTGTTCCCCACCCAGGAAGGCTAAGGAGGGGTGGGCGTTGTGTACCTCTCTTCAAGAGCCTTTCAGTGTGTCAGGAATCTCCCTGGACCCTTGGCGTGGCTTCCTCAGGCCCTGGACAGAGGATGCTGCTCAAGCCCCATGGGGATGTGTGCTCTTCAGATGAGGGCTATGAGACCTTCTACAAACCAAAGGAAACCACAGGGCAGGAGGCATCCTAAGGCAGGTGAGTTTGGCCCTTCCTGGTCCCCTGGAGCAGGCTTGGGAGTGGCCACCCTCTACCCCTCCTGGCCTGAAGGAATGGCACCATAGGTTGCTTGGGTAGAAAGTAACCCCACCCCACCACTCTATTATACCCAAAAAGAACCCTACGGAGATTTTCTCACTTCCTTCCCCAGAAAATAGGGATTGGATGATAAGTAGGCTAAAATACTCAAGGGAAGGTGTGTCTCCCATAGACCATGTCAATGGATCCATTAAATTGGAAACTGATGTTGACCCCTTGTCCCCTGTCCATTTTCAGCTGTTTGGGATGTAGGATGGATCGCTGAGAAGAACGACTGAATGAGGGAGTGACCTTCATTCTTAAGGGGCAATTTGGGTCTGCTGCTTCAGAAGGATAAAAACAGGATTATTTCTGGAATGGGGAGCATTCACTGGGCACGTCCTAACACTCCTCTGTGCAGTTGTAACGCTCAGGGGAAACTGATGCATTCCATAATTACATCACTTCAGTATACTTTAGGAATCAAAGCCTCAGTTGACTCAATAAGTAAATATCCATCAACTTGAGTTTTTGGCAGAACCTGTTTTCCAGGAAGGCAGATGGGATGACCTGTCCCTCGTCCATTCCATGACAGTGTGTAGGAAAACTTTTTATCAGCCTTTAGATTACAATTTACAGGTTTGGTTTCAAGTGAGATTATGATAAATGTGAACTTCCCCTGTGATGAAATAGAGGCTAACAGGCCTTGCTGTGTTACCCTGTGCTAGGAAAGCGTTTCTTCATCTCTCAAAGCAACACTGGTTGCTGGCTATGGAAAAAGTGTCAAATTCTTTTGGGTACTGTTAGTTTGTCCAACCAGATGGTCTCCTCTTTCCTCGTCTACACTGCTGTGTCCCTCAGGAAGTTCACAGGTAAAGGCTACATCCATGGCCTTCCTTGCCTTCTATCTAGTCTATGGATTTGGCCTAGAGAGGCAGAAGGCAGAATTTAAAGTGTGGAAGGAAAGAGTATTTCCAGGACACAGCGAGAAACACTCTTCACTCAGGCTCTAGGCACTGAGGTTCACCTGCATTAACAATTTCTCTGTGAAGGTTACATATGGCCTCGTCTAAGATCCTTTGAGAAAAGTCCTCTAGTGGAAACCCAGGCAAATCTTTCTTTCTTCTCTCTCTTTCTCTCTGTCTCTCTGTCTCTCACTGTCTCTCTCTGCCATTCACTCCCCTTTTCAAATTTCCTAGTAGTGCTTCTGACTTCTACAGAGATACATCAAGCTCTCCTAGTAAGTATATGCTTTGAAACTTCACACACATCCCAGTAAGTTTCAGGTGAAGGATAGTTTCCACTTGTGGACTTGACGCACCCTCCAAGCTCTGTGGAGAGGATGTCCTTGGTCTCCAACCTAGCCAGTCTCTCCAACATATGCACACATGCACACATGTGTCAGTGGTCACAGCTCACACCATGGTGTGTGATCACCTTATTTACCAGTTCTGCGTGGATAGACAGGTAGCTCCTCAGGAGAAGATGAGGAGTTGGTACCAATTGCTCTGGGGAGGCAGGCAAGTCTGAGACTAGATAGATACCTTTACTATTTACATATATAAAACACTTGTCTTAGTACAACTGGGCGGCTTTAAGAAAAAACCATTAACTAGATGACAGAAAAAAAAGAATAGAAAATGTATTGCTCACACTTCTTGGGGATGGGACATCCAAGATCAAGAAACCAGCAGATTTGGTGTCTGGTGAGGGCCTACCTCCTGGCTACACAAGAGTGCCTTCTCACTGTGTCCCCCTGGGTGGAGAGAAGAACCAGCTCCCTTAGGACCATTGCATAATGGCACCAATCCCACACATGAGGGCTCCTGCCTGATCACCCAATCACCGCCCAAAGTCCCTCCGTCCTAATGCCATCACCTGGGAATTAGGATTTCCACATATGAACTTGTGAGGGGGAATAAGCATTTGGACCATAGCACAAGCACTGCTTGGCACTTCTGTGCTACTTGATTTTTCACTCAATATTATGACCGTGAATTTATCTACATGTCACTCTACATCCTAGATTTCATCTCCTCTATGTATGGCCATGGAGTGTAGCAGGTAGACTGTTACTGGTCTCTGCGCCTCTGAGTCTGCCTCCTTCTTGCCCTACCTGCTACTGCTTCATCCTCATCCTCCCCGTTTCTCTCCCTGCAGCTGATGCTGGATCTTGTAATACAGGTGAGTAGTAAGTGATGCAGGAGTGTTCAGACAACTTTGCCACCAACAGTCCTGCCAGGAGGCCCCTACCTGGGAGCCCTTCTCAGCCCTCCTCCCATCCCACAGCCTGCTGCACCCTCTGAGGACAGGCTGGTGGCTGTATTGTGGCAATGCCCAATCAGCATGGATTACAGAGGGGACAGGGACAGAGGAGGGGGAAATGGACATCAATAGACTGAATTTTCTAAATAACATGGAACTGGAAGTGTCAGGGCTCAGGGGAGAGAGACTAGCAGCCCCTTAAATTCCGGTGTGGAAGGAGAGAGAGGAAGGGGCTGGGGGTATGCTGGACAGGCTTTGAGGGTCCAGACAGTTGGGGAGGAGAAGAGGGGAGAGAAGTTCTGCTTGCAGTCTCATTGGCATCCCACTTTCAGGGCAAGAGTAAGGCTTTGCATTTGTGATAGCTATATGTTTTTACTATAGGTTCATTGGATCTCCTCTCATCTTGTGCTTGCCCATGTCCCCCAGGACCTGGCCTCTCAGCTCTCCCTGCTGCGTTCAGCTTCACCTCTCTTTCCCAACACCCCATTCCCTAAGCAGTTCCCACTTCAGGTTTCTCAGACCAAAGATCTGAATTTCTAATTCCTCTAGACATCTTTCCTCCATGGGAGCCATCTCACGAGTCTGGGTAACCTGTGGGCTGGCATCGCTTCAGTCAAGTCAATTCTCTTCAATTGTCTGTGCAGGAACAGGTGTATTTCACATGCACCAGACAATGCACCTGCGATTCCCCTTCTATGGGGACAAGGAGGGAAACAATTACCTGTAGAAGGATCTGAGGGTCTGCTGTTCCCAATATTAAAATGTCCTGTGCTCTGATTTTTTTTGTTGTTGTTGTTAAATAGAATCAACAAAGACACAATACTGTAGTTTCTAAATGATGCTCTCACGAGCATCAGAATAAAAAGTATCCTAACCTCCCTCACAGCTCATGGGCCCAACAATGTCTTTTCATCTGGGTACGAATTAGGTTTTAGAGGAGAACATGATGGATGTCTACCCATTATGACGAGGGAAAGGCCTTGGGTCCTTGAACGGCCTACTACGACACAACCACTTCCTTGCTTTCTATTCAGAGTAATGGTGGAAGAAATCTGATGGGCAGCATGATCTCCTCATCTCCCCTGTGTCTGAGGGCCCCTACCCAGAAAGTTTAGAATGAATACAGTCCCCTGTCCAGTGTAACTCAGGAAAGATGTGTCGCTGTGAATTCATATCAAACCAAAAGCAGTGAAAATGGATCCTCTCTTTCAATTGCTGGTAAAAGGGAGGAGGACATTTATTCTAAACCCTTTTCTTTTTTTTTTGATTTTCCAGTATTCTGGGTAGGCATAAGCATATTAGTGACATGATGTTTTGGCAAAGGCCACCTCCACCCTGGCACTGCTCATGTCAGCATCCACAGCCACTTGGTCAGATCCTCGTCATTTCTGTGCATCCCCAGCTGTCTGCCCAGTAAAAAGCTCTGCAAGTTCTTCCAGACCAGGTTGGGTTTTAAGTATTCAACAGCCTTTCTCCTGATATTTGTGGTCTGCTTGCTCACTGTGGCTTTAGAAATTCCTTCATCCATCACTGGTCGATGCCACACAGCCTCAGGAAGGCAGCACAGCCAAGAAAGCCTGGTAAAGATGATGAAATCCAGATAATGCAGTGAACCCAGGGGCCTCTTATTAACTGCCCAGTGCCATCTCCAAACACATACACACACTTAATGCCAGCAATAGTCCTAAGAGATTGCTTTGGAGCATCATCTGATTTGAATGGCAACGTTTTCATTTCTTTCATTCTTTCATATGCATGGGTCTGTGTCCAGAATCTGCTCTGTTTTACTGATGCAATTTTAATTTATGTTTCAATTTCTATGTCTATCGTGTAGGTTTTCATATCTTATACACCAATCCCCTTATTAAGTTAATTCCCGCACATGTTCTCATACTTCTAATAGAATAATCAACTCATTTTGTTGCATGAAAATGTCCTACAGAGATTCATGACTGTGCTTGCACTGAATTTATAGATTAATTTGGGGTGAAGAATTGATATGGTAATTCATATTTGCTGTCTACGAATAATGGTATTTTAGAGTCAAACTAGAAACTGAGAAAATGTTTCCTGTATATTTCCCACCATTTTTAGAAACCACATTTACTTGTGTTTGGTTGCCGGAGTGAATTGGATATGATATTGCTATTATATCATAATTTATTCTTAGAAGATCTTACAGTATATTCTTTCATGTGTTTGACGTGTGGCTACCTTACTTCTTTGGCAAACACCTAGGTGACTGACTTGGTTGACAAAAGAAGAGAAAGGCAATTTTTCTAAACTTCCTTTTGTGAGTGTAATATGTTTACCAACAGTATAAAATGGTATACAACCATGGAAAATGTGAAGGGATTCTCCATATACTGCCATGGAAAGGATCTCCAAGAAATGGTCAATGAAGAAGGAAACTTGTAAAACATTATGCCTCTTAGGATCCTGTTTTGTTTCCTCACAGAGCCATGTATATGGAAAAAAGAAAATGCAGAAAACAAGGTCTGGAAGAATTTACAGCGTACTGGAGATGGAATTTCCTCTGGTGCAGGGATATAAGCTGGAGGGGCAAGAAAGGAGGTGGTGAGATGGAAGAGGGACAGGGCTTGGGCCTCTCGCCTGACCACAGGAGTCAACATCACAGGACTGCATTAGCTGCAGAGGTCTCAAGTAGTTTCCTAACTGCCAGAATGTAGCGCCTGTCCATACCAGAAAAGGGTTCAACCATGTATCTCTTGAGTAATGTTTTTCAAGACCAATGAAGCAAGACATTGACACAAGCTGATAAGGAACTTGGCTGCAAAGAAACCAGACTTATCTGCCTCAAGCCAGAATAGAACCCCCACCACACGCGCGCGCACACACACACACACACACACACACACACACACACACACTCACACACACACACAAACACGGAGCTACCCTGACAGTTTCCTCATCACGATCTCATGTCAACGCTAAAGTTCACTCAGCGTGGAGATTTAACATGCCAATGAGAGCTGCGACCCATGAAGTTGCATGTAATAGAATCATACAGGCACAAAGTAATCTCCATCTCTACATGTTTACACGTTACCCCTTTCCCACCCACACCTCTTTAAACGCTCCTCTCGGGGATCCAGCCTGAGGACTCTTTCCTTCGTGCTGTCTCCCTTGTGCTCGGGCATCAGCACCAATAAAGCCTTGTCTGTGACTCCTGTTTGTCCCCTTGCTGATTTCCGTTGCATAGGGAGCCCAAGGGCCCTCCCAGTGACAGTGGGACTGTCAGAAACACTGGACCATCAGTGGTGTGTATGTTACTCTTGCATTTATTTCCACAGCAAGCGTGAGCTAATGTGTGCAGCCCATCCTGTCAATGGTGTAGCAGTGAAACAAGGTTCTTTGGAGGCACAGATTAGAGACCCAGAGAGGCAGCACTGTGGCAGGTTGATTCCCAGTCTCTTTGTCACCTGTCTCTTCCAAGAGAATGATTACTGGCACAGGAACACAAGGAAAGGGCCTGGTCAGAGGGAAATCACCAAAACCAAAAACCAACAAAACCACAGGTGGATGGTGAAGCTGTCGGTGGAGTCCAAGGCAAGAGGGCAGACTGAGCCAGGAAGCTTTTCAACGGTGTCTGTGACTTTCAGAGGTTCTCATACAGTAGGCAGAAAAGAAGAGGTGATGACACCATTCTGCAGTCCCTAAGGCTTCCTTAGCCTCCCCCATTTTACCAGCAATAAAGTAATGAGAGAAGGAAAACACCCCCAGCAATGCCATCCCCACCCCACGCCAGCGGGGGGCTGCCTTCCCCAGGGGCTTGCGGTGCAGTAGTTCATGTAGCCTCCTGAAAGCTCCAGGTGAGTGCTACTGTCACTCTTATTAACCCAGGACAGGAAACAGGCACAGGAAAGTTATGGAATTGGCCCAAGGTCACACAGCTAGTATGTCTCAGAAGCAGGACGTGAACCCATTGAGTCTAGCTTCAGAGCTACGGTCTCCACTCCTTCAGGATTCTCCTCTTGGCCCTATGGAGGGCCATCAAAGGATTCTCGGCCCTCCTCGATTTGTTTTGCACTGTGAACATGGCATCAGTGTCTCTGTGGGGTTCTATGTGGGGTGGGAGGAAAGCTGGATGACTGAGCCTTGCCTGTAACTCAAGAAAGGCAATGTGACACCTGGGTCCCTCATACAGGCTTCTCTGCCTCAGTTTCTTCAGTTGTTATCTGAGACTGAGTGGGGCAGCCAGTGTGGGGAGGCCATATCTCCTTATAATGGTCATTTTATTTCCTCAGGAGGCCAGCACTGTAAAAAGTACAGAACCCTGTCCTCACTTTCCTCCCTCCAACAGCTGGTAATGCTCCATGTTACACTTCTTCATTTCATGATCATGGGTAACCCTGAATGTGAGCAATTTAGTAGTGCTAATTCAGAGACTTGAATGGTAACATAGCTGGAGAAGTATGACTCCTCACTCCTGAAATGTCTGCAATTGAACACCCCATGGATGAGAATTCTGTAATATAAAAGTAGTGATAGCAGAGTCATGGCCACGGCTGGATGCAGAGATAGAGGGAGAGCAGAGAATCCTACCTGGGGCTGAGTTCTCTTGTGGCTTTCACTGAGTGGTTGGATCTTGAGGTCAAGGTTGCTGATCACTGCCCAGTGGACCTGTAGAAATGCAATGAACACTGTTAAAGTGTTTTGGTAACTTCTCTCACAGGACAAGTTTCAATGAACAGATTTTGCATGAGCCAGAGAATAGCTCTGAGTTCAAGATAGCTGAGTGTGTATGGGACAGATACAGACATCGTACCCAAATATAGGTAACATCTACTTCCTCTTCAAGCACCTTCTACTCTCACCGTACTCAGCCCTGAACCAGGGGTAATCTAGACAATGGTGGCTAGTGTTCAGATTTTAACATTACATGTGCTTGGAAGGTTGTGGGATACATTGTGAATCACTATAACTACGCTTGGTAAACAACCAGTCCATTTTTACTTCTCTGTGAGCCTTCTGAAACACTGTTGCAACAGCCTTGCCTTGCTTTGATTAACTCATAGCTCTCTCAGGGCAGAAAAGCAGCTACGTGGGTGGCGTTCCTTTAAAGCACCAAAAGGACAGAAAAACTGCAACTTTCCTGGGCAAAGGATAAATAAAAGTCGGGCAAAACAATAGAAGCCCTGAAAACTAGAGAGAAAAAGCTGGGGAGAGATAGCTGGGGAATAAGGGCTTTGAAAGTTCTGACATATGCTAAGTAATTTGGACTGGCCACATGCCTGCCTTGAGCAGTAGGTATGCTCAGAAAAGTAGAAACAATACTCTAAGCTTCCTGCATTTTCAACTCTGGCTGATCTTTAAGTTCAACGCAAGCAGAAAGTGTTGCTTAAGGCAGAGTTGTAAAAGGTCTGACTAAGCATTAGAGGAGTGCCCCAACACAGAGTAAAACTGTGAACACCAGGGAAGTATTTTCATCTGCATTTTCCTTGTTTTCCTCCTTGCCTCCCTGCCTCCCTCCCTTCCTCTCATCCTTCCTCTCATTCCTTCCTCTCTAGGCATTTAAGAAATTTTTGCCCACCCATTGGCTGATTATTAGGCTAAAAGAGAAGAGACTTTGGAGACAATACATAACAGTGAATGCAGTCTTTACAAAAAATAGATTGGGAAGTCACTATAAAAACCAATACCATGCCCATCAACAATCAAAAAAGTCATGGGAAAGTGGAAGAACCTGATTTTCAGAGTTGTCATATTATAATAATCAAAATTTCCCATGTTCAACAAAAAATTATGGAAGCAAAGAAATATGAATGTATGGCCCATTCACAGGGCAAAAAGAAATAAACAGAAACTGTTCCTCAGGAAAATCATATGCTGGAATTACTAGACAAAGACCATAAATCAATCATATTAAATATCACAACATATTACAGCAATGCAAAAATTCATTTACAGAGATGCAAAAAATCCTAAATACAAATAAGCAAACAAATCCTCCAATGCATTAGAAGAATTTTTCATCATCACCAAATAGGGATCATTTCCATAAGGTAAGAATGGCATAGTATTAGAAAAATGGCTCATATTTTTTTCTGTATTAAGAGCTCATAGGACATAGAAGAGAAAGATGGCAGAGTGGTGGTGACCTCCTGTATTTGTGCTCCTGGAGAGGAAGGCATGGATCTCAGTCTGCCACAATGCTAGAGGATCGCATCCCCAGAAGAACAGTGGTGTTAATCCACGGAGAATCAGCGTGGGACACGGAGAGCATGAAAAGGCTGAGGTGAATAGGAAATCAGATTGTGAAAATCTGGAGAGTGAGGGACGGACAATAGAGAGGGGAGCGTGGGATGGCTGTACCCTCCTCACCTGCGAGTGAGGTCGATTCAGCCCCACAGGAAAGCGGCCTGTTTCTCCACTGACCTCCACACCCACTCAATTAGGGATCCTCCTGAAGCAGGTGCAGAATCACCACAGGAGACGTGGTGCTCTGTGGAGAGGAGACAATAGAGGGAGGCATTTTGGACCTCGGAGCTCTGTGGGCTGACTGCAACTGGCGGGAGAGGGTTTGCGCTAGGCTGCAGCAAAAGACACCTGGGGGACGCCAAATTGTCTCCTTTACACAGGCGGCTGGGCTCCCTCCATCTCCGGCTCCTCTGGGCACTGCCAGACCCTGAACATTCACCCCCAGCACCAGCGACCAGCTGGCGGGCAGCCGCCATTGTTGGGGTCCACAGCCTAACTACTGCAGAGTGATTGGGAACCATGCAGCTCCCTGGGTGACTCCCACCCCTAGTCCGTGGAACCCCACAAGGAGCTCTGCCTTTGCATGAACACTGAGTGCTTCCCCAGTCACAACGGAGTGGAGTGTGGACCTTGCGGACATTGGGGCGGGGCGGACCGTCACCTGCAGGAGCAGCAGCAGCCAGGGCACTGGGTGAATGAGGGCAACGCCGCCTCCCCCTAGCCACTGTCTTTCACACAGAGAGAGAGGCAGAAACCACCTTGGGAGAGGAAGAGGCAAGGAAAAAGTCACTTTCCGTCTGCAATTAGATCAGCCCAGTGACTATACTCTCAAACCGGTTTCAGGTCAAATTAATTCTCTGGGGCTGGACCCAACAGGAGCAGCCCCCCAGCTGAGGTAGCAAAATCCTGAACAACATGTGAAGGGCTCCCCCTAGAGACAGGAAGTGCAGCTCACATGGGTTGCTGCACAGCCCAAGATCAGCACACATGGAGTGCCTCTATCCTGGCTAATGCTGAAAGAAGATGGGAAGGGCTCAGAGAAAGAAATCTTGGAGTGTAAAGAATCAAGCTGAAACCTTGCCCTCAAAGAGGATTACTAGTTCTCTACCAATTGACACAAACCAGATTCGAAATAGCAACATGTCACAGGAAGAATTTCAAACATGGATCATAAATAAGCTGAATATTATGCAAGAAAAAATGGATAACCAACACAAAGAAACCACAAACAGGATCCAGGACTTGGAAGAGAAATTCACAAAAGAAATCGAAATATTGAAGAAAAATCAAACTGACTCCTGGAAATGAAGAATTTATTCAGTGAGCTACAAAACACAGTGGAAAGTCTCAAGAGCAGAGTGGATCAAACAGAAGAAAGAATCTCAGAGATCGAAGATAACACTTTCCAATTAAATAACTCAGTCACAGAGATGGAGCAAAGAAGCAAGAGAGAAGACCAGAGTCTACAAGAAATGTGGGATTATGTGAAGAAGCCTAACGTGAGAGTTATCGGCATTCCTGAGGGTGAAGAAGACAATAAGCAAAGGTTGGATAAGCTATTTGAAGACATAATTGAGGAAAATTTCCCAGGCCTTGCCAAATCTCTAGATATACAAGTTCAAGAAGCTCAAAGAAGCCCTGGGAGATTCATACCAAATGGGAAGACACCACATCATGCAGTTATCAGACTGACAAAAGTATCCACTAAAGAGGACCTTCTTCTAGCAGTAAGGAGAAAGAAACAAGAAACATACAAAGGAAAATCCATCCGAATTACGCAAGATTTCTCAACCGAAACATTACAAGCAAAGAAGAGACTGGGGCACCATTCTCACTCTTCTGAAACAAAATAATGCCGAGCCTCGAATCTTATACCCAGCTAAGCTCACCTTTATATCTGAAGGTGAAATTAAGCCATTCTCAGATAAACAAAAACTCAGAGAATTCACCAAGACAAGACCAACTCTCCAAGAAGTACTCAAAACAGGGCTACACACGGACCAGCACAACAAAGACCCACGAATATAAAACTACTCAAGAGAAGATAAAAACCCAGTTATCACAATGGCTCAAGTGAGAAAACAGAATAATGAAATTCAAGCCAACATGAGGAACAGAAATCAGTCTCACTTATCAATTCTCTCATTAAATGTGAATGGACTGAATTCCCGACTCAAAAGACATAGACTGGCGCAATGGTTAAATAAATACAAGCCAAGTACCTGCTGTCTTCAGGAAACTCATCTAACCTGCAAGGATGCATTTAGACTGAAAATAAAAGGATGAAAATTGATATTTCAAGCAAATGGAAGCCAAAAGAAAGCTGGCATGGTGGTTTTAATCTCCGATAACATAGTTTTTAAATCAACAAAAGTAATGAAAGACAAAGATGATTACTATATGCTGGCAAAAGGCACAATTAAACAAGAAGACATAACTATACTTAATATATATGCACCCAACTTAGGTGCACCCAGATTATAAAGTAAACCCTACTTGATTTCAACAAAATGATAGATAACAACACTTTAATAGTCAGAGACTTTAACACGCCACTAACAGTACAGGACAGAACCTCCAAAAAATAAAAATAAAAAAAGAAATAATGGACTTAAATAGAAAGCTAGAACAAATGGGCCTCACTGATATCTACAGGACATTCTAACCAAAATCAACTGAATATACTTTCTTCTCATCAGTTCGTGGGACACTCTCCAAGATTGACCATATCCTAGGACATAAAGCATGTCTTACAAATTTAAAAAATAGAAGTTATACCATGCATCTTCTCAGATCACAGTGAAATAAAAGTAATAATGAACCCTAACAGAAATTCTCATTCCTACTCAAAGTCATGGAAGCTAGACAACCTTCTCCTGAATGATTATTTTATAAAGGAAGAAATCAAGATGGAAATCAAAAGATTCTTTGAATTAAATGACAAAGGAGATACTACTTATCAAAATCTGTGGGACAAAGCTAAAGTAGTCCTGAGAGGAAAATTTATTTCCATAAATACCTATATCAAAAAGACAGAAAATTTACAAATAGACAATTTAATGAATAGACTCAAAGAGCTGGAGAAGGAAGAACAGAATAACCCCAAACCCAGCAGAAGGAAAGAAATTATTAAGATCAAATCAGAACTAAATGAAAAGGACAAGAAACAAACCATAAGGGAGATTAATAAAATAAAAAGTCAGTTCCTTGAAAGAATAAACAAAATTGACACACCTGTGGCTAGACTAACCAAGAACAGAAAAGAAAAAAACTCTAATAATCTCCAGCAGGAACATGAAAGGAGAAATCATGACCGATGCCACAGAGATACATGATATCATCTATGAATTCTACAAAAAATCTTTATGCACACAAATTGGAAAATGAGGAGGAAATGGACCAATTTTTAGAAACACACAGCCTTCTCAGGCTCAACCAGGAAGAAATAGAATTCCTGAATAGACCAATATCTAGATCTGAAATCGAAACAGCAATAAAAAACCTTCTCAAAAAGAAAAGCCCTGGACCAGATGGGTTCACACCTGAATTTTACCATACATACAAAGAAGAACTGGCGCCCATCCTACATAAACTATTCTCCAATATCGAGAAGGATGGAATTCTCCCCAACACATTTTACCAAGCCAACATAATTTTAATACCAAAACCAGGAAAGGATGCAATAAAAAAAGAAAACTATAGGCCAATATTCCTTATGAATATAGATGCAAAAATTCTCAATAAAATCCTAGCAAATTGAATCCAAGTGCTTATCAAAAAAATAATCCATCACGACCAAGTGGGCTTCATCCCAGAGATGCAGGGATGGTTTAACATACGCAAATCTATAAATGAAATTCACCACATAAATAGAAGCAAAAATAAAGATCATATGATCCTCTCAATAGATGCAGAAAAAGCATTTGACAAAATTCAACAGCCTTTTATGATAAGAACACTTAACAAAATAGGCATAGACGGGGCCTATCTAAAAATGATAGAAGCCATATATGACAAACCCACAGCCACCATCATACTGAATGCGGAAAAATTGAAAGCATTCCCACTTCGAACTGGAACCACACAAGGCTGTCCACTGTCCCCCTTACTTTTCAACATAGTATTGGAAGTCCTTGTGAGAGCTATCAGGCAAGAGAGCAGAATCAAGGGAGTCCAAATAGGGAAAGAAGAGATCAAACTCTCACTCTTTGCTGATGATATGATGTTATATCTAGAAAACCCCAAGGATTCAACCAAGAGACTCTTGGAATTGATCAATGAATTCAGTAAAGGCTCGGGATACAAAATCAATACACACAAATCAGAGGCATTCATATATGCCAATAACAGCAAAGGGAGAACCAAATTAAGGATTCAATACCCTTCAAAATAGCAACAAAGAAAATAAAATACCTAGGAATATATTTAACTAAGGAAGTGAAGGACCTCTATAGGGAGAACTAAGAAACACTGAGGAAGGAAATAGCAGAGCATGTAAATAGGTGGAAAACGATACCACGCTCGTGGATTGGAAGAGTCAACATTGTTAAAATGTCTATACTGCCCAAAGTGATCTACAGGTTCAATGCAATCCCTATTAAATTACCAACATCATTTTTCACAGATATAGAAAGAGTAATATTACACTTTGTATGGAACCAGAGACAACCCCATTTAGCAAAAACAATTTTAAGCAACAAAAACAAAATGGCAGGTATTAATTTACCAGACTTGAAACTATACTAGAATGTTGTGATTATTAAAACTGCTTAGTATCGGCACAGGTGCAGGGACACAGGCCAGTGGAACAGAATAGAAAATCCAAATATGAAACCATCCTCATATAGCCATCTAATCTTTGACAAAGCAGACAAAAACATACTCTGGGGAAAAGATTCCTTATTTAATAAATGGGGCTGGGAACACTGGATAGCCATATGTAGAAGACCAAAACAGGACCCACAGCTTTCACCTCTCACAAAAATCAAATCACGGTGGATAACAGACTTAGACCTTAGATGGGAAACTATTAGAATTCTAGTAGAAAATATAGGAAGGACCCTTACAGACATTGGCCTAGGCTAATAATTTATGAAGAAAATCCCTAAGGCAATCATAGCAACAACAAAAATAAATAAATGGGACCTGAACAAATTAAAAAGCTTCTGCACAGCCAAGGAAACAATCATGAGAGTAAACAGACACCCTACAGAATGGGAAAAATTTTCCCATACTACACATCAGATAAAGGACTGATAACAAGAATCTATTTAGAACTCAGGAAAATCAGTCAGAAAAAATCGAACAACCCTATCAAAAAGTGGGCAGAGACACCTGTACCCGAATGTTTATAGCAACCCAATTCACAATTGCAAAGATGTGGAATAACCCAAATGCCCATCAATCCAAGAGTGGATTAGTAAACTGTGGTATATGTATACCATGCTGTGTTTCTGAGCTATAAGAAATAACAGTGATATCACATCTCTTTCGTTCTCCTGGAGAGAGTTGGAACCCATTCTATTAAGTGAAGTATCCCAAGAATGGAAAAACAAGCATCACATGTACTTACCAGAAAATTTGTTTCCCAGATCATCACCTAAATGTACATCGGGGAAGGATATCAATTGGATATCAGACTGAGACGGGAGGTGGGGGGAGAGGTTGGGTGTATGCCTACATGATGAGTGCATTGCCCACCGTCTGGGGAATGGTCATGCTTGAAGGTGCTGACTCAGGGAGGTGGGGGGTGGGGGGAGGGGGTTGGAGGTATGGCTACATGGTGAGTGCCAGGCACACTGTCTGGAGAATGGACACACTTGAGGCTCTGACTCAGGGGGAAGGGTGGGACATGGACAGTGTATATAACCTGAGTTTTGGACCCCCATGATGAGCTGAAAAAAAAAAGTGGGCAAAGGGCATGAATAGACATTTTTCAAAAGAATATATAAAAATGGCTAACAAACATATGAAAAAATGTTCAACATCTCTAACCATCAGGGAAATGCAAATCAAAACCACAATGAGATATCACTTAACTCCAGGGAGAATGGCCTTTATCAAAAAGTCCCAAAACAATACATGTTGGCGTGGATGTGGAAACACAGGAACACTCATACACTGCTGGTGGGACTGTAAACTAGTGCAACCCCTATGGAAAACAATATAGACATACCTTAAACAGATTTAAGTAGACCTACCGTTCGATCCAGCAATCCCATTATTGGGCATCTACCCAGAAGAACAAAAGTCATTCTATAAAAAAGACACTTGCACCTGAATATTTGTAGCAGCACAATTCACAATTGCAAAGATGTGGAAACAACCCAAATGCCCATCAATTCATGAATCGATTAGTAAATCGTGGTATATGTATACCATGGAGTATTACTCAGCTATAAGAAATAACGGTGATACAACATGTCTTTGGTTCTCCTGGAGAGAGTTGGAACCCATTATATTAAGTGAAGTACCCCAAGAATGGAAAAACAAGCATCACATGTACTCACCAGCAAATTGGTTTCCCTGATCATCACCTATATGCACATTGGGGAATGATACCAACTGGATATCAGACTGAGGAGGGGGAGTGGGGGGAGGGGATGGGTGTATGCCTACATTATCAGTGCGTTGCGCACCGTCTGGGGAATGGCCATGCTTGAAGGTGCTGACTCGGGGAGGTGTGGGGTGGGGGGAGGGGATGGAGGTATGACTACATGGTGAGGGCCAGGCGCACTGTCCGGGGAATGGACACGCTTGAGGCTCTGACTCCGGTGGATGGGCAGAACATGTGCAATACATATAACCTGAGCTTTTGTACCCCTAAAATAAGCTAAAAAAAAGAAAAGAAATCTGTAAACATTTAGATATATTTCCTGCCATTCAGTTTTCTACACATGTGCCATTTTTACTGTTCCCAAAGTGGAATCATGTGAGAATTTTCAGTCGTACCTTCTCTTTTCTGAGGACAGAGTGCTGACTCTTGATGGTAACCACAGGGTGGTTGAGCAGATACAGAACGGGTTTGTTAGAGAGGTAAGTGGAGTCAGAAGAGAGAAATATTGGGGTCCGAAATGTGGAGAGAATTCCCAGCCATTTTGATGTGCTTGTGAGAGGTCCGATGTGATGGAGGACACATAACCGGCCGTGGCGTTCACCCCTGAGAACCTCGTGCCATTTGGGAGCAGACCAGCAGGCAAGGGGGTCAACTGGATGCTAAAGTGCTGTGCCTTTTCCCTCCCCCTGCCCCTTGTTACCAGACATAAAGTGATGGGACAAAGCAGGAAGCATTCACCCTTACACACGAAAACTTCAGGGCCAGATGGACCCTGTGCAACAGAGGAAAGTCCGATGTCGACCTTCATAAACTCGCTCTGCTCCCAGCCCCTCACCCCTGCGGATCTATGTACCTCCTGCCCCTACTTGTGGGCTCTGCACCCTGCGTTCCCCTTCTCTCGCCATATCAAACCCACCCTCAGATCCTTCATGTGTGCTAAAGTGTAGGTGTGTGGGAATCCTCCTCGGTCCCTGGACATTTGCACAACAGTCAGAAGCTTCAGTTAGAACAGGTTGTTCTCTAGGTGTAACATCTCCAAAATTGAACAGTGGGAGAACTTC